>NW_026542597.1:22634791-23859705 GCF_028750875.1 Macrosteles quadrilineatus | reverse complement strand
AAACCAAGCTTATAACAAGCCAAGGTTAAGCTTATAAGCTGGTTACCCAAACTTGGGTTAAGCTTAAAAATTAAGCTTATAACAAGCCAAAAAAGTAAACCTTTGTAGCATAAAACAAGCCTAGTTTAAGCTTATAAGCTGGTTGCCCAAGCTTGGGTTAAGCTTAAAAACTAAGCTTACAACAAGTTGAAAAATGGTAAACATTGAAGCTTCAAACAAACCTAGTTTAAGCTTATAATCTGGTTTACCCAATCTTGGGTTAAGCTTAAAAACCAAGATTATAACAAGCCTAGTTTAAACATTATAAGCTGGTTACCCAAGCTTGGGTTAAGCTTAAAAACCAAGCTTATAACAAGCCTAGTTTAAACATTATAAGCTGATTTACCTAAGCTTGGGTTAAGCTTAAAAACCAAGCTTATAACAAGCCAAGGTTAAGCTTATAAGCTGGTAACCCAAAATTGGGTTAAGCTTAAAAAACAAGCTTATAACAAGCTAAAAAAGTAATCCTTTGTAGCTTAAAACAAGCCTAGTTTAAGCTTTTAAGCTGGTTACCCAAGCTTGGGTTAAGCTTAAAAACCAAGCTTACAACAAGCCTAGTTTAAGCTTATAAGCTTGTTACCCAAGCTTGGGTTAAGCTTAAAAACCAAGCTTATAACAAGCCTACTCCCAAGCTTGGGTTAAGCTTAAAAACCAAGCTTATAACAAGCCAAGGTTAAGCTTATAAGCTGGTTACCCAAACTTGGGTTAAGCTTAAAAACCAAGCTTATAACAAGCCTAGTTTAAACATTGAAAGCTGGTTACCCCAGCTTGGGTTAAGCTTAAAAACCAAGCTTATAACAAGCCAAGGTTAAGCTTATAAGCTGGTTACCCAAACTTGGGTTAAGCTTAAAACCCAAGCTTATAACATGCTAAAAAAGAAAACCTTTGTAGCTTAAAACAAGCCTAGTTTAAGCTTATAAGCTGGTTACCCAAGCTTGGGTTAAGCTTAAAAACCAAGCTTATAACAAGTCTAGTCCAAAGCTTGGGTTTAGCTTAAAAACCAAGCTTATAACAAGCCAAGGTTAAGCTTATAAGCTGGTTACCCAAACTTGGGTTAAGCTTAAAAATTAAGCTTATAACAAGCTAAAAAAGTAAACCTTTGTAGCTTAAAACAAGCCTAGTTTAAGCTTATAAGCTGGTTGCCCAAGCTTGGGTTAAGCTTAAAAACCAAGCTTATAACAAGCCTAGTTTAAGCTTATAAGCTGGTTACCCAAGCTTGGGTTAAGCTTAAAAACCAAGTTTATAACAAGCCTAGTCCCAAAATGGGTTAAGCTTAAAAACCAAGTTTATAACAAGCCTAGTTTAAGCTTATAAGCTGGTTACCCAAGTTTAGGTTAAGCTTAAAAACCAAGCTTATAACAAGCCTAGTTTAAGCTTATAAGCTGGTTACCCAAGATTGGGTTAAGCTTAAAAACCAAGCTAAAAACAAGCCTAGTCCCAAGCTTGGCTTAATCTTAGAAACCAAGCTTATATCAAGCCTAGTTTAAACATTGAAAGCTGGTTACCCCAGCTTGGGTTAAGCTTAAAAACCAAGTTTATAACAAGCCTAGTCCCAAAATGGGTTAAGCTTAAAAACCAAGTTTATAACAAGCCTAGTTTAAGCTTATAAGCTGGTTACCCAAGTTAAGGTTAAGCTTAAAAACCAAGCTGAAAAAGTGTGAACTTTAAAGCTTAAAACAAACCTAGATTAAGCTTATAAGTTGGTTTACCCAAGCTTGGGTTAAGCTTAAAAACTAAGCTTACAACAAGTTAAAAAATTGTGAACATTGAAGCTTCAAACAAACCTAGTTTAATCTTATAATCTGATTCACCCAATCTTGGGTTAAGCTTAAAAACCAAGCTTATAACAAGCTTAGTTTAAGCTTATAAGCTGGTTACACAAGCTTGGGTTAAGCTTAAAAACCAAGCTTATAACAAGCCTAGTTTAAGCTTATAAGCTGGTTACCCAAACTTGGGTTAAGCTTAAAAACCAAGCTTAAAACAAGCCTAGTCCCAAGCTTGGCTTAAGCTTAGAAACCAAGCTTATAACAAGCCAAGTTTAAACATTGAAAGCTGGTTAGCCAAGCTTGGGTTAAGCTTAAAAACCAAGCTTATAACGAGTTAAAAAAGTGTAAGCTTTGAAGTTTATAATAACCCTAGTTAAAGCTTATATGCTGGTTTACCCAAACTTGGGTTAAGCTTAAAAACCAAGCTTATAACAAGCCAAGGTTAAGCTTATAAGCTGGTTACCCAAACTTGGGTTAAGCTTAAAAACCAAGCTTATAACATGCTATAAAAGTAAACCTTTGTAGCTTAAAACAAGCCTAAATTAAGCTTATAAGCTAGTTACCCAAGCTTGGGTTAAGCTTAAAAAACAAGCTTATAACAAGTCTAGTCCAAAGCTTGGGTTTAGCTTAAAAACCAAGCTTATAACAAGCCAAGGTAAGCTTATAAGCTGGTAACCCAAAATTGGGTTAAGCTTAAAAACCAAGCTTATAACAAGCTAAAAAAGTAATCTTTTGTAGCTTAAAACAAGCCTAGTTTAAGCTTTTAAGCTGGTTACCCAAGCTTGGGTAAGCTTAAAAACCAAGCTTATAACAAGCTAAAAAAGTAAACCTTTGTAGCTTAAAAAACGCCTAGTTTAAGCTTATATGCTGGTTACCCAAGCTTGGGTTAAGCTTAAAAACCAAGCTTATAACAAGCTGAAAAATTGTAAACTTTGAAGCTTAAAACAAACCTAGTTTAAGCTTATAAGTTGGTTTACCCAAGCTTGGGTTAAGCTTAAAAACTAAGCTTACTACAAGTTGAAAAAGTGTAAACATTGAAGCTTAAAACAAACCTAGTTTAAGGTTATAAGCCAATTTACCCAAGCTTGGGTTAAGCTTAAAAACCAAGCTTATAACAAGCCTAGTTTAATCATTATAAGCTGGTTACCCAAGCTTGGGCGAAGCTTAAAATCCAAGCTTATAACAAGCCTAGTTTAAGCTTATAAGCTGGTTACCCAAGCTTGGGTTAAGCTTAAAAACCAAGCTCAAAAACAAGCCTAGTCCCAAGCTTGGCTTAAGCTTAGAAACCAAGCTTATAACAAGCCTAGTTTAAACATTGAAAGCTGGTTACCCCAGCTTGGGTTAAGCTTAAAAACCAAGCTTATAACAAGCCAAGGTTAAGCTTATAAGCTGGTTACCCAAACTTGGGTTAAGCTTAAAACCCAAGCTTATAACATGCTAAAAAAGAAAACCTTTGTAGCTTAAAACAAGCCTAGATTAAGCTTATAAGCTGGTTACCCAAGCTTGGGTTAAGCTTAAAAACCAAGCTTATAACAAGTCTAGTCCAAAGCTTGGGTTTAGCTTAAAAACCAAGCTTATAACAAGCCAAGGTTAAGCTTATAAGCTGGTTACCCAAACTTGGGTTAAGCTTAAAAACCAAGCTTATAACAAGCCTAGTTTAAACATTGAAAGCTGGTTACCCCAGCTTGGGTTAAGCTTAAAAACCAAGCTTATAACAAGCCAAGGTTAAGCTTATAAGCTTGTTACCCAAGCTTGGGTTAAGCTTAAAAACCAAGCTTATAACAAGCCTACTCCCAAGCTTGGGTTAAGCTTAAAAACCAAGCTTATAACAAGCCAAGGTTAAGCTTATAAGCTGGTTACCCAAACTTGGGTTAAGCTTAAAAACCAAGCTTATAACAAGCCTAGTTTAAACATTGAAAGCTGGTTACCCCAGCTTGGGTTAAGCTTAAAAACCAAGCTTATAACAAGCCAAGGTTAAGCTTATAAGCTGGTTACCCAAACTTGGGTTAAGCTTAAAACCCAAGCTTATAACATGCTAAAAAAGAAAACCTTTGTAGCTTAAAACAAGCCTAGTTTAAGCTTATAAGCTGGTTACCCAAGCTTGGGTTAAGCTTAAAAACCAAGCTTATAACAAGTCTAGTCCAAAGCTTGGGTTTAGCTTAAAAACCAAGCTTATAACAAGCCAAGGTTAAGCTTATAAGCTGGTTACCCAAACTTGGGTTAAGCTTAAAAATTAAGCTTATAACAAGCTAAAAAAGTAAACCTTTGTAGCTTAAAACAAGCCTAGTTTAAGCTTATAAGCTGGTTGCCCAAGCTTGGGTTAAGCTTAAAAACCAAGCTTATAACAAGCCTAGTTTAAGCTTATAAGCTGGTTACCCAAGCTTGGGTTAAGCTTAAAAACCAAGTTTATAACAAGCCTAGTCCCAAAATGGGTTAAGCTTAAAAACCAAGTTTATAACAAGCCTAGTTTAAGCTTATAAGCTGGTTACCCAAGTTTAGGTTAAGCTTAAAAACCAAGCTTATAACAAGCCTAGTTTAAGCTTATAAGCTGGTTACCCAAGATTGGGTTAAGCTTAAAAACCAAGCTAAAAACAAGCCTAGTCCCAAGCTTGGCTTAATCTTAGAAACCAAGCTTATATCAAGCCTAGTTTAAACATTGAAAGCTGGTTACCCCAGCTTGGGTTAAGCTTAAAAACCAAGTTTATAACAAGCCTAGTCCCAAAATGGGTTAAGCTTAAAAACCAAGTTTATAACAAGCCTAGTTTAAGCTTATAAGCTGGTTACCCAAGTTAAGGTTAAGCTTAAAAACCAAGCTGAAAAAGTGTGAACTTTAAAGCTTAAAACAAACCTAGTTTAATCTTATTATCTGATTCACCCAATCTTGGGTTAAGCTTAAAAACCAAGCTTATAACAAGCTTAGTTTAAGCTTATAAGCTGGTTACACAAGCTTGGGTTAAGCTTAAAAACCAAGCTTATAACAAGCCTAGTTTAAGCTTATAAGCTGGTTACCCAAGCTTGGGTTAAGCTTAAAAACCAAGCTTAAAACAAGCCTAGTCCCAAGCTTGGCTTAAGCTTAGAAACCAAGCTTATAACAAGCCAAGTTTAAACATTGAAAGCTGGTTAGCCAAGCTTGGGTTAAGCTTAAAAACCAAGCTTATAACGAGTAAAAAAAGTGTAAGCTTTGAAGTTTATAATAACCCTAGTTAAAGCTTATAAGCTGGTTACCCAAGCTTGGGTTAAGCTTAAAAACCAAGCTAAAAACAAGCCTAGTCCCAAGCTTGGCTTAATCTTAGAAACCAAGCTTATATCAAGCCTAGTTTAAACATTGAAAGCTGGTTACCCCAGCTTGGGTTAAGCTTAAAAACCAAGTTTATAACAAGCCTAGTCCCAAAATGGGTTAAGCTTAAAAACCAAGTTTATAACAAGCCTAGTTTAAGCTTATAAGCTGGTTACCCAAGTTAAGGTTAAGCTTAAAAACCAAGCTGAAAAAGTGTGAACTTTAAAGCTTAAAACAAACCTAGATTAAGCTTATAAGTTGGTTTACCCAAGCTTGGGTTAAGCTTAAAAACTAAGCTTACAACAAGTTAAAAAATTGTGAACATTGAAGCTTCAAACAAACCTAGTTTAATCTTATAATCTGATTCACCCAATCTTGGGTTAAGCTTAAAAACCAAGCTTATAACAAGCTTAGTTTAAGCTTATAAGCTGGTTACACAAGCTTGGTTTAAGCTTAAAAACCAAGCTTATAACAAGCCTAGTTTAAGCTTATAAGCTGGTTACCCAAGCTTGGGTTAAGCTTAAAAACCAAGCTAAAAACAAGCCTAGTCCCAAGCTTGGCTTAATCTTAGAAACCAAGCTTATATCAAGCCTAGTTTAAACATTGAAAGCTGGTTACCCCAGCTTGGGTTAAGCTTAAAAACCAAGTTTATAACAAGCCTAGTCCCAAAATGGGTTAAGCTTAAAAACCAAGTTTATAACAAGCCTAGTTTAAGCTTATAAGCTGGTTACCCAAGTTAAGGTTAAGCTTAAAAACCAAGCTGAAAAAGTGTGAACTTTAAAGCTTAAAACAAACCTAGATTAAGCTTATAAGTTGGTTTACCCAAGCTTGGGTTAAGCTTAAAAACTAAGCTTACAACAAGTTAAAAAATTGTGAACATTGAAGCTTCAAACAAACCTAGTTTAATCTTATAATTTGATTCACCCAATCTTGGGTTAAGCTTAAAAACCAAGCTTATAACAAACTTAGTTTAAGCTTATAAGCTGGTTACACAAGCTTGGGTTAAGCTTAAAAACCAAGCTTATAACAAGCCTAGTTTAAGCTTATAAGCTGGTTACCCAAGCTTGGGTTAAGCTTAAAAACCAAGCTTAAAACAAGCCTAGTCCCAAGCTTGGCTTAAGCTTAGAAACCAAGCTTATAACAAGCCAAGTTTAAACATTGAAAGCTGGTTAGCCAAGCTTGGGTTAAGCTTAAAAACCAAGCTTATAACGAGTTAAAAAAGTGTAAGCTTTGAAGTTTATAATAACCCTAGTTAAAGCTTATATGCTGGTTTACCCAAACTTGGGTTAAGCTTAAAAACCAAGCTTATAACAAGCCAAGGTTAAGCTTATAAGCTGGTTACCCAAACTTGGGTTAAGCTTAAAAACCAAGCTTATAACATGCTATAAAAGTAAACCTTTGTAGCTTAAAACAAGCCTAAATTAAGCTTATAAGCTAGTTACCCAAGCTTGGGTTAAGCTTAAAAAACAAGCTTATAACAAGTCTAGTCCAAAGCTTGGGTTTAGCTTAAAAACCAAGCTTATAACAAGCCAAGGTAAGCTTATAAGCTGGTAACCCAAAATTGGGTTAAGCTTAAAAACCAAGCTTATAACAAGCTAAAAAAGTAATCTTTTGTAGCTTAAAACAAGCCTAGTTTAAGCTTTTAAGCTGGTTACCCAAGCTTGGGTAAGCTTAAAAACCAAGCTTATAACAAGCTAAAAAAGTAAACCTTTGTAGCTTAAAAAACGCCTAGTTTAAGCTTATATGCTGGTTACCCAAGCTTGGGTTAAGCTTAAAAACCAAGCTTATAACAAGCTGAAAAATTGTAAACTTTGAAGCTTAAAACAAACCTAGTTTAAGCTTATAAGTTGGTTTACCCAAGCTTGGGTTAAGCTTAAAAACTAAGCTTACTACAAGTTGAAAAAGTGTAAACATTGAAGCTTAAAACAAACCTAGTTTAAGCTTATAAGCCAATTTACCCAAGCTTGGGTTAAGCTTAAAAACCAAGCTTATAACAAGCCTAGTTTAATCATTATAAGCTGGTTACCCAAGCTTGGGCGAAGCTTAAAATCCAAGCTTATAACAAGCCTAGTTTAAGCTTATAAGCTGGTTACCCAAGCTTGGGTTAAGCTTAAAAACCAAGATCAAAAACAAGCCTAGTCCCAAGCTTGGCTTAAGCTTAGAAACCAAGCTTATAACAAGCCTAGTTTAAACATTGAAAGCTGGTTACCCCAGCTTGGGTTAAGCTTAAAAACCAAGCTTATAACAAGCCAAGGTTAAGCTTATAAGCTGGTTACCCAAACTTGGGTTAAGCTTAAAACCCAAGCTTATAACATGCTAAAAAAGAAAACCTTTGTAGCTTAAAACAAGCCTAGATTAAGCTTATAAGCTGGTTACCCAAGCTTGGGTTAAGCTTAAAAACCAAGCTTATAACAAGTCTAGTCCAAAGCTTGGGTTTAGCTTAAAAACCAAGCTTATAACAAGCCAAGGTTAAGCTTATAAGCTGGTTACCCAAACTTGGGTTAAGCTTAAAAATTAAGCTTATAACAAGCCAAAAAAGTAAACCTTTGTAGCATAAAACAAGCCTAGTTTAAGCTTATAAGCTGGTTGCCCAAGCTTGGGTTAAGCTTAAAAACCAAGCTTATAACAAGCCTAGTTTAAGCTTATAAGCTGGTTACCCAAGCTTGGGTTAAGCTTAAAAACCAAGTTTATAACAAGCCTAGTCCCAAAATGGGTTAAGCTTAAAAACCAAGTTTATAACAAGCCTAGTTTAAGCTTATAAGCTGGTTACCCAAGTTTAGGTTAAGCTTAAAAACCAAGCTGAAAAAGTGTGAACTTTAAAGCTTAAAACAAACCTAGATTAAGCTTATAAGTTGGTTTACCCGAGCTTGGGTTAAGCTTAAAAACTAAACTTACAACAAGTTGAAAAATTGTGAACATTGAAGCTTCAAACAAACCTAGTTTAATATTATAATCTGATTCACCCAATCTTGGGTTAAGCTTAAAAACCAAGCTTATAACAAGCCTAGTTTAAGCTTATAAGCTGGTTACCCAAGCTTGGGTTAAGCTTAAAAACCAAGTTTATAGCAAGCCTAGTTTAAGCTTATAAGCTGGTTACCCAAGCTTGGGTTAAGCTTAATAACCAAGCTTATAAGAAGCCTAGTCCCAAAATGGGTTAAGCTTAAAAACCATGTTTATAACAAGCCTAGTTTAAGCTTATAAGCTGGTTACCCAAGCTTAGGTTAAGCTTAAAAACCAAGCTGAAAAAGTGTAAACTTTAAAGCTTAAAACAAACCTAGATTAAGCTTATAAGTTGGTTTACCCAAGCTTGGGTTAAGCTTAAAAACTAAGCTTACAACAAGTTGAAAAATGGTAAACATTGAAGCTTCAAACAAACCTAGTTTAAGCTTATAATCTGGTTTACCCAATCTTGGGTTAAGCTTAAAAACCAAGCTTATAACAAGCCTAGTTTAAACATTATAAGCTGGTTACCCAAGCTTGGGTTAAGCTTAAAAACCAAGCTTATAACAAGCCTAGTTTAAACATTATAAGCTGATTTACCTAAGCTTGGGTTAAGCTTAAAAACCAAGCTTATAACAAGCCAAGGTTAAGCTTATAAGCTGGTAACCCAAAATTGGGTTAAGCTTAAAAAACAAGCTTATAACAAGCTAAAAAAGTAATCCTTTGTAGCTTAAAACAAGCCTAGTTTAAGCTTTTAAGCTGGTTACCCAAGCTTGGGTTAAGCTTAAAAACCAAGCTTATAACAAGCCTACTCCCAAGCTTGGGTTAAGCTTAAAAACCAAGCTTATAACAAGCCAAGGTTAAGCTTATAAGCTGGTTACCCAAACTTGGGTTAAGCTTAAAAACCAAGCTTATAACAAGCTAAAATAGTAAACCTTTGTAGCTTAAAAAAGCCTAGTTTAAGCTTATAAGCTGGTTACCCAAGCTTGGGTTAAGCTTAAATACCCCTGCCGCAGCAAACCTGCAGACTAAGCGAATTTCCTTTAACCTGATTCGATTTACACTAAAATGCCTCCATAAAAATAGCACATTTATTTCCTATTTAAATAGAATTACTGTAGTTTAACGAGTACTTAGGTTTGCTGCAACAGGGAGGGTAAAAAAGATAGTTTTTATAAAATGATAATAGTTTAGTAAGAAATAAAAGTATTTTCCAAAATCGATCAAAATATGTTCATAAACAAGCAAACTACAACAGTTGACTTATTCTCCATAAGAATAAAATGGGAATTTTAAAATTACAATTTTTTTGAATTTTCTCCATAACAATTAGGCGCATAATAACGCTTCAATATCCTTATACACAAAGAATTTCTAGTTCCTGACCTGGATGATGCCTAGTTATTTATTTCATTTACAGTTACACTATAATATTGCACTAGCGATTAATTAAATCCGTTATGTAAGAAAAACGTTTTTAATCTCACTTGGTTTGGGATTTGATTTCAAAAAGTGATCAGAAATGGTTGCGGTATTTTGTAAACAGCATTTGTAATCATATCAGTGACAGCTAGAAAAAACAATCTTGATCCGAACAGCTATGTTCGTTATTTCATAGATGATTATGTGATAAAATTGAACGAAAATTTGACAAAAATCGCACACAACTGCATTTTTGAACGTCCGTAGTTTTATTTACAAAGTAGTGACGCCATATTTTAATGGCTAAAGACACTCTAGCCAATCTAGTGAACACATTAAAACGACTTGGATCTTGATAGGTACTCTCATTTTCATGAAGAAGATAGCGTAAAATGCCATCTTGAGTGTTACAGAAAGACAGACAGACAGAAATAGAGATAAGACTTGTTTCTTATAACCAAGCTTATAAGAAGCCTAGTCCCAAAATGGGTTAAGCTTAAAAACCAAGTTTATAACAAGCCTAGTTTAAGCTTATAAGCTGGTTACCCAAGCTTAGGTTAAGCTTAAAAACCAAGCTGAAAAAGTGTAAACTTTAAAGCTTAAAACAAACCTAGATTGAGCTTATAAGTTGGTTTACCCAATCTTGGGTTAAGCTTAAAAACCAAGCTTATAACAAGCCTAGTTTAAGCTTATAAGCTGGTTACCTAAGCTTGGGTTAAGCTTACAAACCAAGCTTATAACAAGCCTAAATTAAACATTATAAGCTGGTTACCCAAGCTTGGGTTAAGCTTAAACACCAAGCTTATAACAAGCCTAGTTTGAGCTTATAAGCTAATTACCCAAGCTTGGGTTAAGCTTAAAAACCAAGCTTATAACAAGCCTAGTTTAAGCTTATAAGCTGGTAACCCAAAATTGGGTTAAGCTTAAAAACCAAGCTTCTAACAAGCTAAAAAAGTAATCCTTTGTAGCTTAAAACAAGCCTAGTTTAAGCTTTTAAGCTGGTTACCCAAGCTTGGGTTAAGCTTAAAAACCAAGCTTACAACAAGCCTAGTTTAAGCTTATAAGCTTGTTACCCAAGCTTGGGTTAAGCTTAAAAACCAAGCTTATAACAAGCCTACTCCCAAGCTTGGGTTAAGCTTAAAAACCAAGCTTATAACAAGCCAAGGTTAAGCTTATAAGCTGGTTACCCAAACTTGGGTTAAGCTTAAAAACCAAGCTTATAACAAGCTAAAATAGTAAACCTTTGTAGCTTAAAAAGCCTAGTTTAAGCTTATAAGCTGGTTACCCAAGCTTGGGTTAAGCTTAAATACCCCTGCCGCAGCAAACCTGCAGACTAAGCGAATTTCCTTTAACCTGATTCGATTTACACTAAAATGCCTCCATAAAAATAGCACATTTATTTCCTATTTAAATAGAATTACTGTAGTTTAACGAGTACTTAGGTTTGCTGCAACAGGGAGGGTAAAAAAGATAGTTTTTATAAAATGATAATAGTTTAGTAAGAAATAAAAGTATTTTCCAAAATCGATCAAAATATGTTCATAAACAAGCAAACTACAACAGTTGACTTATTCTCCATAAGAATAAAATGGGAATTTTAAAATTACAATTTTTTTGAATTTTCTCCATAACAATTAGGCGCATAATAACGCTTCAATATCCTTATACACAAAGAATTTCTAGTTCCTGACCTGGATGATGCCTAGTTATTTATTTCATTTAAAGTTACTCTATAATATTGCACTAGCGATTAATTAAATCCGTTATGTAAGAAAAACGTTTTTAATCTCACTTGGTTTGGGATTTGATTTCAAAAAGTGATCAGAAATGGTTGCGGTATTTTGTAAACAGCATTTGTAATCATATCAGTGACAGCTAGAAAAAACAATCTTGATCCGAACAGCTATGTTCGTTATTTCATAGATGATTATGTGATAAAATTGAACGAAAATTTGACAAAAATCGCACACAACTGCATTTTTGAACGTCCGTAGTTTTATTTAAAAAGTAGTGACGCCATATTTTAATGGCTAAAGACACTCTCGCCAATCTAGTGAACACATTAAAACGACTTGGATCTTGATAGGTACTCTCATTTTCATGAAGAAGATAGCGTAAAATGCCATCTTGAGTGTTACAGAAAGACAGACAGACAGAAATAGAGATAAGACTTGTTTCTGCTTCTTTAATGTATATAACATGAAAATAACCTAAAAATATATAATTCTGAGCAATGTACAGACAAAACTCTAATTTTATTTATATAGATTTTAATATTATAATTTTTTATATATATGAATTTGAACGGATGGTGTTTTTGGCCTCTAGGGACCTCAAAACGAAAAAGTAAATCGGTCCCGGGTCAAAGTCTTACCATGAGACCTACGGTAATAGCTACTATGGGAATTTCGCAAAAACACAGAAATATTTTGTAATGCCAAAGTGAGCTATCCACCTGCTTAGTATGGTCTAAGTGCCATGCAAATGAGTAGTTTAGGCATGCCAAAGTAAGCCAAGTGCCACTTTTTTGCCAGAATAAACATATTTGGAACATATACCAAATCTATATATTAATACGCAAGCAGTTTTCTTTTCACAGTCATAACTCGATAATGGCTTGACGGATTTTAACGTTTGAGGTGTCAAATTAAAGGGATTTTCACGTAAATGTGCAAATACGTCTCAGAATATTAAGAAAGGGCATCACTTAAGTAACGTTAAGGGCTAAAGTTTGGGAACGGTGGCGCTAACTGTTGACATTAGATTATATCATCAAACTCAATTCCCCTTTGTTTACAATTAAACATATAGACGTAGTTTGAAATAGTTTTTAAGTTTAACCACAGACTGTAGGTCTTATTACTTCCAGAGCAAAGCCGGAATTTTACATTTTTTATTTAAACATCTGTTAACATTAACATCTGTTATGTATGGTTTATAAAAAAGAGTTTCCTAGCGAGACCTGACAACAAATTGTCTGTAATAGTTGAATTTATTTACCTTACACCGTATTTTACTGAATTATCATGTGGTTTTGATATAAATTACGATGTGAATAAAAACTCCTTTGTATTGTTTTTTTTATTGGTTAACTTTCGTATTTGATCTAAATTTGAAATTAAATGCCACCAATAAGACGAAGAACTGTGAGTGGCTGGAGGGGACGCAAACATGACCGCTTGCTTCAACCTCCCAATTTGACGGATACAGTGTGTCAGTACCGCCGTGGTGATACATCCAATCTCGGACAATTAAAAGTTGAATTTTTACATTGTCGCGGCTTACATTTTAAGCAAGAAAAGACTGGCCAAGACAGTTCAATTTTTACTCTTTGTTGCCATAAATGAAAGGCTCGTTTAACTCATTTGCGGAATCTACCATACTTTGGGGAACTTATTGGAAACTCCCAATCTAAAAACTGGAATTTGAGGCTTTGATCCAGAAATCCTCTGGATAAAATTCGTCAATTTAATTCCGCCTTTGCCATGGACAGCTCTGAAGCTCATTTTGACGAGAGGGCCACACAGGGTATCTACAATTTCAAGATCCATGACACGTTTTACCACCGAGTAGATAATCTAATTCCTCAAGAATGTCATGATCCTGAATACGCACGGATCTATAAGTACGGCGTTGGCACTGTAACCCAACAGCGCATGTAAAACAATTCAAACAAAAAATGCAATGAAAAATATGCGGGAAATAGGGTCACAATGTCAATCCATTTGCCCAATCTTTTAAAACTGTGGCAGAAATTTTTAGGGACGACGGCTCCGAGGAGTCAAGTTAGGTTGTTATGTGCATAGTAAGAGACAAAGGAATTGACTATATTAAAGCTGAAAACAGAGTACCACCTGGCACAAATAAATCTTTGTTTCTTTGTAAAAAAAAAAACAAAAACTAATAGTTTTAAGGCCCAATTGATATATACAATCAACCCAATACAATATAATACACAGTTACAATATACTGTACAAAGAAGAAATAGAAACCTAGAAATATAAACATATGTTATAAAAAACCAAAACAAATGTACAAAATTATAATGAAAATAAAGAACATAAATTAAGTGAGTGAATGTTTAAGTTATTTTACAAGTATTACTTTCAACAAAACCTCATTTCATCAACTTATTAAAACATTATTATATTATAACTGTGTATTATATTGTATTGGGTTGATTGTATATATCGATTGGGCCTTAACAAATAGTGTTAAAACATAAATCCGCTCTTATGTTTCCAACCGGAAACTTTGGTTGGGGTCCCTAATTTAAAAACGCCTTGAACAGAACATATCGTAGAAATAATTTAACAATGCTATAGTACGTGTTGTACTGGTTGGCGTCAAGCAAGAGAGGGATTTAGCTTTGCTGCATTAGGTCTGAAAAGCTCACATTAGAGAGAGAAGTTCTCTCTTAGGCGGGCAGAGAACCAAAGCAGTATGAGAACGGATCTATATTTAAATATTGTACCTTTTGTACCGTAGATTACTTTTATAATTTTTTACAACATACAATTTTTTACATTTTTATAATCAGTCATAGAAATTACTTTAGAGTGACTCTATGATTGAGGTTTTGCTGTTTATGATTTTTGTTCTTCATTTTTTATTACAAGCAGCAGTTTTACTCGATTTCGAACAACAGGTATCTAGTATAGTTAAAAATGTGTTAATAAATAAATAAGTGCAAATTTAAACAAAGCAGTCTCCTGAGCTAACAATGAAAATCCAATAGCCATCCAATTTTAATTTGAGTCATTCTCTTTAACCGCCATTTTCAAACATATTGCAATAGGCCACTTTGGACCTGGACGCTTCATATTTATATTTATATATACAGGGTGGCTGAAAAGTAACTTGTATCCCCCTTAACTTTTGAACCTTTTGAGATATTTGAAATCGTTTTGCGGCAAACTTTTTTGAAATGTGGGCTGCAATAATTATGGCTATTTTTTTAAATTTTGGCCTTAGGTAGTGGGGGTAGGGGGTAGTTCAAAATTTTCAAATGGCAAGCACAGTATACAGAGTTTGGTATAATTTTACAGGATGTCTCGACAAAACTAAACAATTGACTTAAAGAAAACAAAATCGGGCCACTAAGCAAAATGGCGCCCTAAAATGTATCAATAATGAATGTCAATTTTGAAAATATTTCCCTTAGGGGTAGTGTGGGGTGGATAGGTCAACACTTTTAATTAGGAAGTATGGTCAAGTTTGGAATCATTTTGCAAGTCTTGACAAAAATAAACAATTAACATAAAGAAAATAGATATCGAAGTACTAATAACAAAATGACAGCAAAATTTTTTTAAGATAATGGTTATCAAAAGTTATTTTTAACTGTTAATCTTTTGATCCCGCCACATGGTTGAATGCAAATTCACTTGAGATTTCTTAAAAATCATTAAGTAGGATTGAGATTTACCTGTATAATTCGCATGGTAAGTGTGTGTAACTGATTCTACAGCGAACAACTAAGTTAGTTCTCTCTAAATCCAGATTGGTGTTTCAACAGAATATGTTTATTTTTCATGCAATACTAAGGTGGTCTTAGAGAGAGTGTCTTAAGGGAATTTACCCCCCCCCCCCCCCAAATAACAGGATGTAGACCCCCTGCTTAATATCATAGAGTATAATTAACTATTATATTTGGGTTTTACACTGTTAATTTTATCATAACGCAATACAATATTTTAATTATTATTCAATGGTATTAGAGGAGAAATCCCCCTTCAAAGTGAAATCTTAAGGCCGCCACTGATGTAATCTAATAATTCCTGGGATAGACAATTAAATAAAAAGCATTATGCTTTTTTAAAAAATCTCAGACACTGCTATTATAAGGATTTTCACTGTTAACGAATAAATAATATCCTAGCACTTATCGATAAGACAGAAATAATTTAAGATCAGATGTCTAGCTATCTATTCCCAAAAAACAACTTCTCTACCAAACTTACGTTGAATTTGATTTGCAGGCGAACAAAGCTTTTGTCTGCTTTCTTTATTTTCACTATTTGGAGTTTAGCTGTTGAACTACTAAATACCTCTGCGTTACATACGTAAGTTTCTCTGGTTGGGACCTCCTCTAGTGGTACATACTGCTTGATCCCTAGAAAATAAACATTATATTATTGCAGTTAAATTTTGTTATATCTTTTTGGCTCTTTAGCCTGAAATTTATGAATTATTATATATTGCCCTTGTCGAACGATTTATTGGTCATATGGAATTCTATCTTGCAGAATAATTGAAGACCATTCAAATCTACTGAAAATCTCAGCCTTGATAATTCATTTAAAATTATATTAGGTACCTTATAAGACTTTTGTTACAATTTTAAAAAGGGATACTATTTCTAGTAACCAATTAATTTGTCATCATCATCATCATCCTCTTCATCATCATATATTAAAACGTGACAGAGTTTTTTTTTTATTTCACGATTCTGAACCACATGCCGGATTTTCATGATTTTTGTGTTTAATGAAAGATAATTTTGAGAACTAGGGAATGTTGAAGCCATAATTTAGTTTAGGCTTTCAGTTTTCTAGAAATTAAGTTTTAATTTTTACAAAGTCTAGCCGACGCTAGCATTCTAGACTAGCTTTTGCAATAATTTCATTTGCTTAACGTAACAGCTGTAAACATTCAGCGTTTGTGACACTACACTCCTAAAATGCTATGGGAAGAGAGGGAAACAGGTCCACGACGTAGGAAATGGTGAAGGAAGTAGTAAAGGCGAGCTGTCCGGAGTTTGGGAACTGTTAATGACCATTAGATTAAGGTATCTAAAATCCTAAAATGCAATGGGAAGGGAGGGAAACAGGCCCGCGACGTTGGATGTGGAGAATGAAGTAAGCTAGCAGTGCCGAATGTGGGAACTGTCTGTGGCAATTACATATCTGCAATCCTAAAATGATGTGGGAAGGGAGTTAAACAGGTCCACGACGTAGGGAGTGTTGAAGGAAGTAGTAAAGGTTAGCAGTGTGGAGTTTGGGAATGGATTAATGCACCTGCAATACTAAGACTGCTTTCAGAGTAAACTTTTCAGAGTAAAGATTTTCCACGAGCAAAGCTCAGTCCTTAGGTACTATATATAAGGTTAGCATCATCTGTGTTTGATATATGGCACGCTTATGTTTACTTTAAACTCATGATGCTAAATCATATAATTCAAAATTAAAAGTTTCCAAAAAATCACATAATGGTGATTTCTTATTCAATCGACAATAATAGTTTCAAGAGTTGGTTACATATCTGTGATGTACCAAATGACTGCTAGCTAGATGTATACGAGAAGCCGTATATAATGAAAAGTCTATATATTTATTTATATTTTTACACGCAACATTCTTGGTTTTGATTCCTCATATCAAAACGTATGCTAAGGTTTTTGTCTACTCTTTCACTAAGCCTATGCATATTTGAAGTTAGAGTTCATCAATCCTCTAAAACTATGTACCGGCAGTAATGATTTTTTTTAGAATTTTCTTAACAATGATTGGTCAAGAAATACAGTACCTGCGTCAATTCAGTCGTCTTATTTGGTGAAATATGTCAAATGGTACAGGCTTCTCGCCTTTTCCATTATATTGTATGCACAAAACAAGGTTTTCTAGTTAATATAGTTGATATAGTAAATGTTTCTCATTATCCTAACAGTGAAAAGTGTCACGATTGAAAATTAAATACATCAAATTACAAACTAACAAATAAACACGGTAAAAATATCTTTATAATATCTGCTTTAGCATATTTTGTATGAGCCTTGTTCCACTACTCGGGCAAGTGGAACAACTCATTAGGCTTTTGATTTTTAAACTGATTATTTTCCCATAACATTACTTTGTCTATGATATACAGTAATTGTAACAGGCTAAATATCCATCCTAGATAAATCCATTAATAATGGAGAGCAGTGAGCAAAATCGAGTGGTCTAAGTAAATAAGCGATGGAAGTGACTTCCGCACTCCGACTACTCCGAGCGCGGTGGTATCGCCGCGACGTCCAGTCAACTGACACAGTCCGTTCATCGCCAGTGCTACTCGTCAACTCGTGCTACTGCCGCTACACCCTCTAGCACTGGCTACTGCAGCGTTAGGCCCCGGGTACGATACGAGCGCCGAGCGGCATGGGCGGCGCCGCTCTGACCGGTCTCATTTAGTTGCGTGTAATTTTTTAGAGGGTGGCCACGATACGTCTGAGCGGCGGTAAGCGGCACCGCTCACCACCGCTCATGGTTCGGGAGCACGGCAGTGGTCCGAAAGTCAGTACTCCAAAAGACACTAGTCCGAAAGAAATTCCGGGATTGGATAGGTCCCAAGTGTTGCTTGCACTAAATGCGTCAGAGCATTTCATTATGGGCCTTCAGGTTTTGTACCTGCTGGTTCCAGGTGGAGTGACGCTTAACTAAGTAGCCGGTATCCCTGGTTAGGATTGAGGGGCAACCCTCTTTCCAAAGGGTTGCTTCGGCAGCCGGTGAGCCTGATGACCTTAAGTCATCCGCCCATGGTGTGCATGTTGGTGCGTATGCTCCGGCCTACACCATGGGGCCCGGGTATGTTTAATTGTTGGTTTAATTATAGGTACCGGGTTGCAGTTGGGGGGCTTCGGCTCTTTTGACACAAACAAATGGAAATGGGGGAGTCCGAAAGAAATTACATGGTCAGGTACTGCTTCGAATGTCATAAGTCCGAAAGGTACTGGTTCGAAAATCACAACTCCGAAAGTCACTAGTTCAAAACATTTTGTGCATCCAGGCACTGGTCCGAAATACTGCTTATATATTTGGGTTTTAACGAGTGGGAGAATGATTTCAATAGTTTAAAAGTTTTGTTAAGCGAAAATCATAATAAAAATATAATAGTTGTAGGAGATCTAAATGGAAGAAAAAGCAATGAGCAGGAACTAAGTGAGAATTTTTATGGGAAAAGAATGTCTAAAGACAATGTAATAAATACAAATGGGCGTAGATTGTTAAAATTATTTGAAGACACAGGACATATTGTTTTAAATGGGAGAACCCCGGGAGATTTTAAAGGAGAATACACGTTTATTACTTCTGTAGGGATGTCAGTAATTGATTTAGCGGTAGTTCCAATAGGTGTTTTAAGTAAAGCTTATGACTTTAAAGTAATATCTCACGCAGGTTCTGATCACATGCCAATCGAATTATGTGTGAAAATGTCGGAAGCAAGAGGTGAGGAAAGGTTAACAAACAACCTTAACTTACTTCCAAGGTTAAAATGGAGTGAACGAAATAACAATATTTACAAACAGAATGTAGATAAAAAGGTTGCACACCTTCATATTACAAATGATAATGCGGATAGTATAGATAAGTTAACGAGGTGTATTAAAGAGTCGGCCTTTGAAAATACAAGTAAAACAGGTGCAGTGTTTATAAAAAAACAACCATGGTTTGATAGGGAATGTTTCTTACTTAGAAATAGAGTTTTTAGTCTACTGAGATTGTTTAGAACAACTAATAATTAGTTGTAATTATTAGTTTATTAGTAATTAATTAGTTATTAATTTAGTAATTATTAGTTGTAATAATAATTGCTTGTTTATTAATGAATTATTCATTAATAAACAAGCAGGCATATTTAGAGGCAAGCAGGAGGTATAATTTAATGTGTAAAAACAAAAAGATAGCATTTCAAAATAATATTATAGATTGTATTAATCCCGCTAAGGATGGGAAAACATTGTGGACTGCCATTAGCAAATTTCGAGTATCGGAAAAAAATACGCTTGCAAGGATTGAATCTGAACAGTGGGTACTGTACAACATTTCCAAACTTTATTGAATCCTCCAATAATGTCGGGAACAATAAGTTATGCCGAGCCTTTTATAATGAATGAATTATTGGATAGGGATTTTACCCGACAAGATTTGCAGTTAATTTTGACTAAAGTGCAAAATAATAAGGCTCCAGGGTATAATGGCATCCCATATGAATTGTTTTTAAATGCGCCACATGCATTACTAAATACTATATTAGATATATTTAATAGGATATTTCAATCAGATGTCGCACCAGGAAGTTTTAAAAAATCTATCTATTTTTCCATTGCACAAGAAACCTGACCGGAATTCAACTCAAAACTACAGAGGCCTATCTTTCATCAATTGTATTTCTAAATTATATACAAGGTTATTACACAATAGATTATGTGAATGGGTGAATAGTCAAGGAATTTTAACTGAGTTGCAAGCAGGTTTCCGTAAGGATTAATCCACTATTTATTATTTGCTTAATCTTACAAGTAAGATAAAACTACGACTAGCTTCAAAAGGTAACAAATTGTATAGTTCTTTATAGATTTTAGCGCTGCGTTTGATACAGTTGACAGAAACGCTCTATTCTGTAAGTTATCGGCTCTGGGTTTATCAACGCGCATGCGCACAGCACTGCGAGCTTTGTACGACGGTACTGAATCAGGTGTGTGGTACAACGGAAACGTAACAGAATCCTTTGAAACTAAAGTAGGTCTGAGGCAACGATTCGTGTGTTCACCTTTGTTATTTTGTTTATTTATAAATGATATGTCTAGTAGCATAAATGGTGGCTGTATTTTTGGGCGAAGGAAAGTAAATATTTTAATGTATGCAGACGATGTAGTTCTGCTAGCACCGACTGGCACAAGTTTACAGTTTATGATCAATAATCTAGACAAATGTCGTGATACATGGAACTTACAACTAAATCTAAATAAGTAAAAAATTATAGTTTTTAGAAATGGAAGTAAGTTAAAGGAAAACGAAAAATGGACGTTTAAAAGAAGAGATATTGAAGTACAGTAGTAAACAGTTATAAATATTTAGGGGTAGAGTTAACTTCCAAGTTTACGAGGGAACATCAGATGAGCTCAAAATCAAAAAGTGCTTAGTTGGCAATCAATAATATCTAGTTTAATGTTTTGTCAATAGCAGAATTTCGTTGGAAAGAAAGTTTAGTTGCTTTAATACGGTAGTTAAATCAATTCTGTGTTATGGCTGTCAGGTTTGGGGATTTTATCAAAAGAATGATAAAATTGAAGGGGTTTTGAAAATGTTTATTAAGAAAATCTTTCAATTGCCTAATAATACACCTAATTATGCGCTATATTTAGAAACAGGAGCAGAATCAGTATATTTGTACACTTTACATAGTAATCTAAATTACTTAGTTCGAGTCTTGTCTTGAAATTCTTCTTGAAATCTTGGAATTGGGTAACTCGTCCTATATCAATGCTAATTTATCTCTAAGGGCGATAAAATGTATTTACAAAGCACGAGTTGGAGTAATTTATCTAAACTATGAGCCTTGGATAGGTGACCAAAATTACGTGTGCAGTTTATGTAATTTAAGGGAAAACGAGGATGTATTTCATTATATCTGTAGGTGTCCAATCCATGCAGGTGTAAGAAAACCTTTTCTTCATAAAAAAGAACTTACTAGGGAAGATTTAAATGGTAGGGACTAGCGAAGTCTAGGATGTTATTTAGTTAATGCATGGAAATATAGATATGAACTTGTCAGAATTTAATTTTGCATAAAAAAAAACACAAAAATACATTGTTTGTCATCCTAACGTGGTGCAGGGAATATGGAAAATAAGGAGAAAATAAAAATATTTTTCCTACAGTCACCCGACAAAGTTGGCTTCCTTGTACTGTTTATAGTACAGAAAGCTGCTAATTGCTGCATAATTATACTTTGCCGTACGGTTTATACTTTGTTGTACGGTTTATACTTTGCCGCACATCAGGATCCCAACGAAACAACACAAAAGAACGTGGTTCTATAATGCACGTAATCCGTGTACGCTTGGAAATAGGTTGGCAACACTTAAAGATAATAATACTATGAGTAGCTGATTGACTATTATAACTACGATTTAACCTGTTATTTCGTGTTTATAGTTTCTGAACTTTCTGGACTTTTCTTTTAAACGTTTTTAAAACATTCCTACGATCTTAATAAACAAGAAAATACATTTTAAGCATTTTTTTTAAGCGTGGAAACCACTTCAAATTACAAAACCATACGGAACTATATTCTCAAAACGCGGAGTACATTTCTTGCCGAGGAAAAATAGCTGAGTGATACGGACCGGGTACTACTTTCTCTAGGGCACCTATTTGTGTTGCCAGCCGAACCTAAAAACGTGTTGTATAGTGTTTGAAAGACTAATTATTTATATGCTTTATAGTGACTGTAGGAAAAATATAATGTGTAACACGAGTGCAAAAGGCCTTTGCTGCACTCGAGATCATTCCACACTCGCCTGCGTCTCGTGCGTAGAATTAATTGCTCTCGTGTGCAGCAAAGTGCCACTTTAACCACTAGTTACACAAATAACTACACTTTGGGCTAATGCTGATATAGTGCAGTTAAACAAAACAAAATGACATTAAGGTAAAATACCCCCGCCGCAGCAAACCTGCAGACTAAGCGAATTTCAACTTGTCTGATTACATTTTTACTAAAATATTTCCATAAATAAGACGTATTAGGCCTATTCCCTATTTAAATAACATTAGATTTAACAAGTGCTTAGGTTTGCTGCTACGGGGAAGGTAAAAAGTGTTTTTTTGACCATACATCAATAGTATAGGATGAAATAAATAAATTGGCCAAATTTTATCAATATATACCCATAAACAAGTAAACTACATCAATTTTCATTTTCTCCATAAGAATAACATGGGAATTTTTAATTACACTATTTTTGAATTTTCTCCGTGACCGTTAGGCATACAACAGTGCTTGAATATACTAAATTATTTCTTTTTTTAAGCTCTACAAAACGTTTTAGAAAGAAATCTCAAAATATTTGGTTTTTAGGTTCAAAAATGGGAAAAACCCATTTTTACCCCATAAAACCCTCCATAATCCCCCGTTCCCATGGTCCGATTATGCTGGATCGCGAACTCGTTCGAATAAACGTAGGTTTACACGTTTGTACCAAATTTCATCAAAATCGGATCATTTTTGCTCGAGTTATCGCGCTAACGGACACATATATATATATATATATAAATATATATATAAATATATATATATATGAATTTGAACGGATGGTGTTTTTGGCCTCTAGGGACCTCAAAATGAAAATTAGATCGGTCTCGGGTCCAGGTCTTACCATGAGTACTACGGTAATAGCTTATTCCCTATATGGGAAATTCGCTAAAACGTTAGAATAAGTGTGATTCAAGGTTGTATGTAGATATTTTATTTGTGTATGGAAGAGTTATTTATGAAAAAATATTATTCTTTTGTAATGCATTGTTTTAATGAAAATAAAGCACTGGTTTCATTTCATTTCATTTAATTTCACTGGTCCAAAAAAATGTGTGCATCCAGGCACTGCTTCAAAACGTAAATCCATGCAGTGCTCCGAAAGGCAGTGCTCCGAAAATTATTTTCGGACTACTGCCTTTCTGAGTACTGTCTTTTGTAACAGTGCCTGACCGTGCTAATTCTGTCGGACCAGTGCCTTATCTTTGTATTATTTTCGAACCACTGTCTTTCGGAGCAGTGCCTGAGCGTGCAGATTGTTTCGAACCAGTAGCGATGCATTCTTTTCTAACCACTGCCTTTCGGAGTAACGCCTGCGCTCCAATATTGGTTCAGGGAGGAGCAGGGACCGATGGCGGAGATCCGTTGTAGGGGAAAGGAGGGGTGTGTCAGTGGTGGACGGAGTCAGAATGCCACGGTCATTGACGAGACCTTCTCTGGAGGAACAATCTCCCACCACCGCGCCGTCACGAACGCTTCCGAACCATAACGAATATAGCCGAGGACCTCTATAACGCCTTGTGTCGTCTGTCTGGAAACGGGACAGCGGAATTGAAATCGGAACGGAACATCGGAGCGATTTCTTCTAATCCCGGGCCTCCTTTGAACACTGATGGGGATGGAGTAGCCATTTAATGATGTTATGTAATTAATTATAAACTATTTGTAGAGTAATTAATAAAAGTTAAAAATTCCTATATAAGCCAAACTAATCATTTGATCTTCTTCAATATATTCATCCTTATCAAAAAACTCTCCTATGTATTCTGGAAAATCAAATAGTGAATTTCAATCTACCTAGGCTAAATTACAAACATTCACTTTCATTTGTGTATACTGCAAAAATTTATCAAAAGGTTTATTACAAATTAAAAACAAGATTAAACCATATCAAACTCACTTCTCCGCGACCCCTGAATCATCTCGTAGAATATAGCACTGTTCACTGCAATAGAGCAAAAAATAAATAAATATTACATAAAACATTGAACAGATAACACCATAATAATCCTGTCTTAGCGAATTTCCCATATAGGGAATACGCTTTTGCCTTTGGTCTCCAGGTAAGGTAAGAACTAGACCCAGGACCAAATTTGTTTTCCGTTTTCAGCCCCAGAGGCCGAAAACACCTGAGGTTCGAATTCACACGTACTAAATACTTATTAAATATATTAATGTATACATATACCTATACAGAGTGGCTGGTTATCAGTGTTACACAATTTTTTATTTAAGTACATAAATGGAGTGTGATAATGATTAATAGCTACATTACCAAATTTAACAAGATAGTTCTATACTGATATACTTCTATAGTTTATACTGTAATATAATATGGCTGTCAGACTGTCGGTTTTGTTCAAAAATAAGTATCTCAAAACTCGTGATTGATTTATGTTAATCCTAATAATTTTTTTTTCATAACTGATTTCATTTATAATTTGTTTGAATAAAAATAGTTACCATTAAATTCCCGTTTTGGTATTAGAACGTGTCAGCAAGAATTATAATTACTAGAGCTTTTTATATAAATTTAATTTGCTTACTTATGTGAAAGGAGCCTGTAATCATTTTATTATCCATTTTATATCTCATTTTATTACTCTTTGTATTTCTAATTTTTGTGTTACTCAATTCGTTAACATGGCCAATAGGTATTTGAATAATGATTAAAAGTTGTATTACCTCTCACCAAAGTATTTTTATTATTCAACTCGATCCCGGTTACGCCCCCGGTCACACGAATCTAACGTGGCAAATTGTGGAGGCGCCGGGTAACGATCCCGGTACCTCTCACATGCCAAGCGCCTCCACCATCTTCTACCCTCACACAAGTTGAAAGTGGAATCCGAACCACATTTGGCTTTATAATTAACGAATTGGTCTAATTATCAGGATAGTACTGCGGATAGTCGTATTACTCACACTAGTGCGGACGTTAATCCACACTACAGTAGTTAGTATCGCAACCACTGTGTATGCCTATAGATATCCACAATTCGTGACCTCCTACAATCGATTGGATGAAAGTACAACAAATACGTCAAATAAAACTTGAAATAATATATTTACACTTACACTGTTTACTCACAAGATTCGCCTATTGGATCTGATGATGATTTGAGTGTCCAATCGAAATTGATCATCACTTACCATCTTGTGAGTAAACAGTATAAAAGTAGAAATATTATCACAAGTGTATTTGACGTATTTTTGTTGCTAAATTTAGAAAATTCGCTCTATTTCGAAAAACAGCTCTTCTACTTCTGCTTTAAAACTACCAAATACGAATGCATACTTACAGTCTGATTCGAGAGGAGCATATGTGTCGACAAGCTTGCCGTGCCTGGTTACATCTACTTCACCATAAGTTGGACATGCAACTGCATTGGAGGAATAGATTAACAAACATCTCAACATAAATACTTTAGACACGATTTTTTACAGCTACTTTACTTTTGAAATGTCTTGATTTTAATTATACGAGTGTACTGCATTAGTACTTCTCAGTTTACATTTTTTTCAACGTCAACGGTATGTAATAGTGCACAAATTGAAAAACGTTAATCAAAAATGTATTTTTTTTAAATAGCAATAGTCGAAATACATTTACATTGATACAGCACATAAGTTCATATAAAACACAATGTATGTATGTTTCTCCTTTCTATTATATTAAATTACTCTTGCGGTTGCTGTAAACTTTTAAAATAGTTCTGTGTGTGTGTCTTGGAAGGATTTTGTCTTTTCATTCTGGTCTTCAAATCCTTTAAGGCTCTGTCTCATTTGTAAAGATTCATAATTCAAATAACAGAATACAAAACAAAACAAAAATAAATTACTAGCTGTTAATACTAGGCAGTAAAAATGTAAATTTTAATCTCATAGAATAAAATTATATTAAATACAGTGAATCGGGAAAATCATGTAATACCAACTAAGAAATATTTTAGTCTTTGGAATGTTTTATATGACTTAGATGAATTTCTCCCCTTGATGATTTTCATAACACTTCTTAATTTAAATATTGAACGATTTTCAGATATGATTTAGTGATTTTTTCTCATAGATAGTCAAGCTTAGTATTACCACAAGTCTGGGACCAATTTACGTTTTCTGTTCAGTATTCCTACAGGCCAAAAACAATACCTCACATGTTTTCAGAAATGTTTTTGTGAAAATTAAATCAGGAAAATATAAATTCGCTTAGTATGCAGGTTTGCTGTGGGTTTGGTTATTGCTACAGCGTTGTAATTAGTTTTATTCGTGTGAAATGTAATGCTGCAAAGCAGTTTATAAGTTTAATATAGATATAAATTATCCTTTTTATTGAGACTAACATGTAAATACCTATCTATTCATCCAATAGAAAAATACAATTTATGTTATGAAAAAAATTTTAAAATTATTTCATAAATAAGGATCAAATTACAGTAGTTACAGTAGTACTGTAGTACAGTAGTTTCAACCAGACACACTCCTTATTGGTAAATCACAAATACTGCACATTTTTATCAAAGTAAAAATCGTAATCGTTTAGCACAGATGTTTTGAGTTTGGTATGTCTAAATTGAATTTATTTCTATAAATAAGTAAAATTGTATGTACCTGGACGAACAGCTTCATTGTAGATGAAAACCTAAAGACAAACAATGTTGCTTTCATTTTCCTGAAGGCCCAAAGAAAGTATCTAAAGGATTGTATCAAAGGAAACAAAGCCCAAGTCTTTTTTAAACGCAAGAAATATATAGCGAAATATTTTATTTTAAAATTGTGCTGTAAACCTTTAACTCTTTTGCAGTTAGAAACTTACCAAAAATGACCAAAATAAACAAAAATTTAAATACTTAAAAAATTTTAAACCAAATTTAAAAGATAAAAATTTTTTTATTATAGTTACAGTGTTGCAGATTAACAATATTATACTAGAGGACCCGTGCAGCGCAATGTTCTGCATCAATCCTCCATCTTATGTATCAAAAAGATATAATTTAATAAAAACTTAAGTTTTACTATACATACAGTACATATTTTTGTGTGAACGCAACTCCTTTAAAGTTAGTAAAAAAATTCTAAACAAAATAATTTATACTTACTAATAAAATAGCTCTGGCTAGGAACATGGTGAGCAGTGGAGTGTTCACCAAGTGTAGTTACAGCTGTTCAATAATTACGTAAATTAATTTTAGATCGATAATGATATTGATCTAGGCATGATGGTCCCAGTTGTAAGAAAATTAACCGAAAATTATATTTTACGCTCTTCATGTTTTAGAATTATATGTTCAGTCAAATAAAATTGGTTTTGAACAGAATGTAACTGAAAAACAAGTAGAATAGGGATGAGTAGAGAAATAATATCATCTTTATTTATGCTTAAAAAATGTACAGTAAATAGTGTCACCATATAAATATTGTATTCAATCTATACAAATGAAACCGTCCATAGCTGTAGACGTTTACACACAATTCAACTACTATGTTGAATAAACCGATTTTTTACAAAAACTCTTCGAGCTTCCGTTAAAACCTAACATTAATAACATTTTTTATTTCTTTGGGAATAAGTAAAAAATGTATACCAGAGTATAATGGCTTGGCTGTTACTTTTAGCGAATTTCCCTATAGGGAAGTAGCTATTACCGTAGGTCTCATGGTAAGACTTAGGCCCGGGACCGATTTACTTTTTCATTTTAATGTCCCCAGAGGCCAAAAACACCATTCGTTCAAATTTTTATATATGTATATATATATAGATATATATATATATATATATATATATATAGATTTATATATATATATGTGTCCGTGAACACGATAACTTGAGTAATTTTTATCCGATTTTGATGAAATTTGGTTTGAAGGTGTAAGGCGGGATAAACTTGAATGAGTTCGCGATCCAGCATGATCGGACCATGGGAACAGGGTTTTATGGGGGGTTTTATGGGGTAAAAATTGGTTTTTCTCACTTCTTACCCTCAAAACACAAAATTTCCCAATTTTTCTTTAAACCTTCTTAAAGAGCTTAAAAAAACAAACAATTCAGTATATCAAAGTGTTTTTGTACGGATATTGGTTACGGAGAAAACTAAAAAAATGGTAAATTTAAAATTCCCATGTTATTCTTATGGAGAATATTGTAAAATGTTGTAGTTTGCTTGTTTATGGATATATTTTGATCAAACTTGGCAAATTTATTTATTTTATAGTAAGCTATCAATATTTTACTAAAAACACACTACTTTATTAGTTTCCTTGTAGCAGCAAACCTAGGTACTCGTTAAACCTAATGTTATTTAAATAGATCAATTGAAAATCAATTCGGCCAAATGGAAATTCGCTTAGACGGCAGGTTTGCTGCGGCGGGGGTATTTAAGATTGGATTTCGGCCATAAACGATTTTTGTTTCTGGTATTGTATGGTAGGTTTCGCAATGTATTCTAGATTTATCCTGGTTGTTTTATTACATGGACTACACATTCCAACATAAAGAAACAAAACTCCATCAATATTTTTGAATCGACAACTGTTGCTTTACAGACTTATGATAATTTGGACTTAGCATCGATCGTATTGGTATAATCTGTAATACTAATATTTTATATCAATTTTTTTTAAAGCATACTCCGCAGCTATTCCGTACGACGGATAATTTGTTAATAGAGTGAATTTTATTACAAAACATTTTACTCAGCTGATCAGCTGTTGTACTGTTGTATAATGAAATGTAATATTAAAAGTTCACTTCTATTCAAAAATATGTCACTATTCTTTACCAATTTATTTGTTTTATGGTAACTGTAGGAAAAATATAATGTGCAAAGTGCAATTGCCTCACTCGAGAAACCATTCCTCACTTGCCTACGACTCGTGAGTATGTATTTCTCTCGAGTGAGACAATTGCTCACTTTGCTCACTAGTTGCACAAATAACTATTTTGTCTTAGGTCAATTATCTTTATAAATATATTTAGGGTTTAAATTAATTATTAGTAAATGAATAAACAAAAAAACTGGATTAAACAAATAGCTAATATAATGTAAATACCTCGTCACAGCTCTGAAGTTTCTGTAGATTACAGCTGTTTCAGCATCAACATGCCATCCTCAGATATACATACATCCACCTGAATTGGCGTCAGCTTCCGTACTCGTAGCAATCATGTACGCGACAGGCCTGTCTCTTGTTTTACGTGTTTTTATCGTGTTCGTGTGTGTGTACAGTTTAACGACGCCAATTCAGGTGGATGTATATATATCTGAGGATGGCATTTTGATGCCGAAACAGCTGTAATCTACAGAAACTTCAGAGCTGTGACGAGGTATTTATATTATATTAATCATCAATTCGGCTCAGGGGCTAAACCATTAAACAAATAGATTTCATTGGCATCTAGCGGCGAATGGGAGAACTGTGGACGAGCCCGTATGGTGGTGACTTCAAGCGGTGATTGACCGAACTATCAACTCAGTACTTTACCCAACCTGTAATGCTATTATATTATTTGATTGTTGTGCCACATCATATGGTAATAGGTAGTCGTTAATTATTTTATTACAATAAAATACTTAGAATAACTGTTAAATAAATTGTTAAATGGGTACATTATTTACTGAACAGACCAAAACGTACTTCCTATTTTTCATATCCGTACTTTTTGTTCGGCAATACAAAATATTATTTAAATAACAGTTTCCCATAACTTAATAGGCCGTGACAACAATTCTGTCCCGTCAAACCGAAACAGCTCTTGAGTTAATTTATAATAGCATAGATGAAGCAATAATATCACCATAATAGGCAGAATAGGACATTTTTATGTTTACATTTTTGTTATTTCTGATATTACCATGGCAATAGGCATGACCTTGCGACGCCAAACACCAATCCACATTACCACACACACACACACACACCACACACATTACCACAGGAGTGCGGTAAACACATTTCGGAAGATTGGCGTACAATATTTTACGCCATACTATCTAAGCTAACTTAAAAATAAAAAATCTGGACAAATCCTTATATTATATTCCCAAGGACTAACATTATCAGTAATAATGTTAAGGAGTAACAATCACTACTCATAACCTCTAAGATAGGTTATGTTTTTGTTTTTAGTCACTCATTGCCAAATATAATCAGCTGGTGTTCGGTAAAACATTACAGTACAGTAGTACGTAATTAAACCCCATTTGATTAAGCTGGTGGCAATCAGCTGTTTTCTGGACTTAATCCTTGCGTGGAGAAGTTCGAACAGTGTAGTGTGGCGTAAAATATATGAATATGTTGTGGATTGCCAGGTTAAAATTTACATCATAATAAATTGAAATTCCACTGAAACTTATATAATAACAGCCAACATTTGTTGTAAACAAGACGTGAATTTCCTTTATATGTAAAGGATTATTTTTCAAAGTTGCAATAAGATTTACCGAGCCATGGTTCTTGAAATAAGTATGGATTTTTTTATACTTTCTAACTTCATTTATACTTATTAACGTATTCTAATGAATTGAAAAGCTATCCTAAACAGTTTGAAGTCCAAACTTTCTATTGATAAGTTATTGAAAGACGAGAGTAAAAAAATTCTACCTAAAATCTCAACTAAGGTGGCTTGTATTTTTAACTTAAACATTTTAACCATCATAACAAGATTTTTTTATTTTATCAAGCAATCAATATAGCCAAAAAATATCTAATAAAAGTCTAATTTTATCCAACAAATTTGTATGAAAGGGTTCTTAAATAACTAAGGCTCAATAAATCGGAAGGTATTTAAAGTTTTTCGATCAGATTTCGAATAATAATCCTCAATGTACTTATTAAAGCGAAAGCCAATTTAATAAATTCAAACCACTGGGAAATAAGGTTTCAGCAAAGCCGAGTGAATTCACTTACTTTGAATAACTCCAACAATTTACTTTTATTGCTAAGAACAAAAGGCCAATTCATAAATACTCTTTGAGAGCTGAAATCTCTTTTGAGCCTTTTGTTTGGAGTTAATGCGCACTGAGCCGAACGTCTCATTATCTTATTTCATTTACTAACTTGATATTAACTGATAATGCTACGCCTACGATATCGATTAGGTGATATAGAAAACAATGCAATGGAATATTTGTATAGATTTGATTGATTTATGATATAAATAATGTACACCCAATGTATGAACCAATTGGCCTACAGAATAAAATAATTTATAATATTATAGCTTTTGTAGTAAGACTAGTTTTGTCAGGCCTTTTAGTTTGAGAGTCATGTGGTCATGGGGAATCATTAACTACTCCCAAATCAATATAAATGTACCATTATAATCAGAATGGGTAGATCTTACTTTAATACGGTAGACTATATGGGGCTGAATTGGCACAGCTAATAAAGGTAGGTTTTCCACCAACAACTGGAACTCGTCTGAAAAATTTACAAAAAAGATTTAATTCTCTGCTAACAATACTAAATTCAGATTTTATATGATTTACAGTTTGAGCATACCAATTTGTTCAAGTCGAAAACAAAGTATTTACACATATTATTTAAGTTCAAGCAGTTTACATATCAGATACATACATATTGATCGAGATTCAAGAAAACTACATATTTCTGAAGAGAATAAAAATCTCAAAAGTTCACAAATTATATTTAATTTTATATAATCAAATTATCACGAGTTATAAAATTGTCAAAGAGCCAACACCTTTCCTGACTGATTATGCTCCAATACAGTACCACGATTTTCCGGCTAGAACATCTACAATCAATGATACCACTACAACAAAACAAAGCTACTTCCGTCAAAAATAAATATAAATAAAATATATATTTTTTATACAAACAAATAATCGGTACAATGATAATGAAAAATGTGTAGACTCAGGGTACCTAATAGGGAAATTAAATAAGACAATCGGTTGTTTACTATTTATTTTCCAAACTTGTGTAGATAGTATTTTTCTAACGAACGCGGAGGTCGTAAAAAGATGGAAGGTATTTAATTTGAAACGTCTGAAAATGAACATTTGAAGTTGCATGCTATACATAATTTTTTAATTGATTTAATTTATTGAAATTTTAAGATTGGTCTATTCTTCCACAGAATGTTTAAAACCATTCTTAGCGATTTTCCACAGCCAATTTAGACATTACCAAAAAGGTTTGATCTTATAACTCAGACTTAGTCTGGCAATGAAAAACCTGCTTTTTGTTCCTTACTCCTTGTAAGTTTTCAAGACGATAAGATAATACAAATTTTTGTGTTTAATAACTGTTAGTTTAATTTTATACCTACTTGTATATTCTTTTTTATATGTGCTGGACGAGATATAACTTCCAGAAACTTCCGGAAGTTGGAAGTTGTACGAGTTGGCACTTGGACGATATGACACCTTATGGTTATTTCCTAGTACAAATTCTGTTTTGCTAGAATAAACTAAATGAATTATCCACGTTGGCCGCCATGTTGTTTTAGCGAGCACCACTTCTTCCCATAGACACCCTAGAAATGTCTGTAACGATGTTCCACTACCACTATAATTACTACATTAAATTTTAATGCATATTAGGACATATACATATTATAAATATGACTTCGTCTTTAAAAAATATTTACTTTCGTTTTGGAAGTGGGTAGGTTTTGGTTTACCAAGATTTAAATGGTTAAAATAAATCCTGTGTGTTTAGGTATGATTAAATTTAAATATGAATGAAATTATACATATTCTGTTTGCTTAAATAAACTAAATGAACAATCCACCAGTCAAACTATTATAATTAAAGTTTAGTTGCTTATTTTATGCAAATAATCAAAATATTGTATGTTTTAGTCAAGCAGCAGCCTGTCTATTTATTTATTCTTTTTTCTGTCCAAACTTCACATACTACTCTAAGCTATTCTTAGAGGGTTGCGGCATTATCATGGCTAAATTCCAATGGTGGTGGGTGGGATTTGAACCTAGGACGTCTGGCGTCAGAGACCGCATTCTACCACTAGACCAGCTCGCTCCCCAGTATCTTTACATAACAACACCTTTGATTACTCTAGAACGGACCCTGCGGTATATCAAATCACGTCACACAAATACAAGAACATAACGACCAATTTCATGTAAATCAACAGCTGGATATTTTTTACCAAACGAAAGCGGAAGCTAAAAAAACATCCGAAATGAACAAAAACAGAACGGAAGCCTATTCACTGTAACACATCCATGTAAATCGATTGGAAATCTGGGACTATACGATTCCAATTGACACACAGATAAGATCTCAGCTACCTGGCCTTTGACAAATCTTACGACTGGCACAAAGCAACAAACTAAAACCTTCGAATGTTTCAAGAGGGGCTTAATCCGGTCCAAAATCGTCCCACTTCAAACCGCTCACGTTTCGATACCAAACAAGATACATTATTTACACAAAAGCCCATTTATATACAGAGTGTTTTCGTTGGAGCCCAGCTGGTGCTAGGAGTCCCATTGTTGAGTTGTCTTTGGGATCAAATGACAATATGAGACGATTTTCGTTTCGTTGGATTTGATGTGATAGAGCCTATGGAGTTTGTTGTTTGTGTACATTCTTGTGTTTTCTACGATGTATTTTGTCTTTTTCACGAGAGGTGATGCTAACTGAATTCACGATCTATTGTATAGATCATTTTTCAAATTACACTTTTAATTTCACGTTTCATTCGGATTTAGTTTCAAGATCTATAGCTATAGCTGATTTTCATTCAGATTTGGTTCCAGGATCTTTAGCTATACCTGAAGTAGATATAACCTACTAGTTTGTTTAAATATATTTCGTGTAAATATTTTTGGACTTTAATTACTATTCAGGCTGATTTTCTAAATCACATTTTTCCTTTGTAATTTTTAATTGCTTACATGGAATTTCAGAATTATTATGTCAATGAGATAGGAGTACTCATATTCGTCAAGCTATTTATTAACATTATCAGTTCATTCCGAGTTAGTCGACCCGGTTTCCACACAATTATTAAAAGCAGCTGCAATGTAAATGTTCACAGAAAATGTAAATTTGTAATAAAGAACATGATGATGCCTACTCGGCCGTGTGAGATAATCAGAATTTTGCCGCGATCGCGGAAGACCTCACCCGTCAAAAGACGCCGGATCACTGGAGTGCCGGATTAGAGAGGGTCTACTGTGTATACACAAATTTTGAAAAAAGTTTCATCTACACAACAATCATGAAGAGGCAGTGATGATGATAATGTTGTTGTAATTACTTAAACCTGCTTCGAGGATTTGACGTGATAACCTGATACGTTAATGGCGTTGCTTCATGTAGGGGTGTTGACTCACATGGCATGCCAATATAATCCCCAAACTTGGTTTATCAACTTGCCGAAGTATGAGCTAAGACACCCCCTTATGTAATATAATATTAATAGAATACCAAATAACATTTTCTCGGAGAAATATGATTGGTTTATCACGAAACAATGATGAGATTCAAGTTGTGTTGACAAATATTCTATGTCGTCTTTCAGACTCTATTATAAAATGCTTGAAGTTCCCTGGACTTTTGCTTGGGACCAAAAATATTCTAGATTTTCTACCATAGAATAAAAAACTATCTGACTTTCAGGTGAAGGTATAACCACTAAGTTACCCAGTTACCAATCTGGTAAAATACCTACTTTCTCCCGCTTATCTAAACAGGTCTTCTGTTAGTTCTTAGAACATACTAGAAATATATTTTCAACCTACAAAAATGAAATATGAAATACTAACAAATCACCCCTATAGGGAATATTTTATTACAGTACGTGGCTTCGTCAGACCTAGACCCCGGACCGATTTATTTGTTCGTTGTGATGTCCCTTGATGTCAAAAACGGTTTTATGGAGTATGAATTGTTTTTTTTCGATTTTTGACCTCGAAACATAACGTTTCGCTGTTCTATACCATTTTTATACCATTTTGTAGAGCATTGGGAAATAATTTAATAGTCCGAAGCATTGTTGTGTGCTTATGCGTAATGGTTACGGAGAAAACAAACATTAACTACCAAATTTTAAAATCACATTTTCTTGTGGAGAATGTGTAAACTGTTCTGTTGCCAGTTGTTTGTTTGTTTCTCGATATATTGATTACACATTACAAGTTTTTTTTCTCTTTCATAATAAGTTATTATTATTTCACTAACATACCTTTTATACATTCCCTGTGGCAGCAAACCCAAGAACTCGTTAAACCTATTTATTTAATTAATCTGACATGGTGATATAGTTTAGTAAAAATACAATCAGACAAATAAAGAATTGATTAGTCTGCAGGTCTGCTGTGACAGGGACATGTAAAGCTATGTTTTACACAATCTAACACAAACAGTTGTATTAATTACGTCTTAAGCTGGTTAAGGTTCTCGAAACATTGCAATATATTTATAAACACCGTAACTACGAGCTGTATATTAGATAGTCCCCGGAGGCAAGTGTAAGTGCTCATACCTCAATGTGTATCTGCTTGGCTCGTATAGGATAATCATGTTACATACTAACGCGTTATCATTATCTGGTGGAATTACCTGGGAACATGAGAAACAATATGCTTTATACTGACTAGGGTTTCAGCAAATAGGTTGTTTAAAGAGTGTAATAAAAATTTGATCTTGAATATTGTCTCTTTTGAACATCTATATATTTTAATTTCTATAGTGTTTTTTCGATGCACCATAACTTCCATATTTATCCACCAATTTTCATAAATCTATTATATCATTCTGCAAGTAATTTTACCTAACCCGCCATGTTAAACTTCCCTATCACTAGCGTGATGGAAACAACTTCTTTACTTCACTCGGTGAAGTAAAGTTTCAAAACCTCACTCGGTGAAGTAATGAAACCCATTCAAATAACATTGAGTGCTCAACTTAATACAACATACCTCAATGGAGCCAACGACGTTCAACGCTAGAAATCAGCTGTTCGCTTGAATGTTATTGTTATGCTTTAAAGTATTTTCCTAACCTAGCTTTTGTTTGTAAAAGAACGTTACTGCTATAAGATGAGTGAAAAGGATAATGAAAAATATTGTACGTAATCCCCTGTATATTGTCGGGTCAGGTAAAATCTTATACGTTACACGTTACGCAAGAGCGTGTTTACATCACAAAAGGATTCAGTGCGAATGTTTTGCGGATGTTTTGCTAGTATGCTTTTACAAATTTCCTGTGGTTAAAAAAATTTTATATCCTCATGTTGTTGTCGATCAAGTATATATTCCTTCACATTTCATAGACCTTGTGTTACCGTTACTCTTGGTACAATTATATTGATTGAAGGATATAGCAAAGATTTATCATAGGAACTTATTGATCCTTTATGTAATTTCAAATTAAATGTAGATTCCCATTAAAGGAATGCTAGTCAAGTTTTTTTTATGAGGGCTGAGTAAAGTTTAAAAGTACTGTATCTTTGAATTTAACAAATTTTACGATTCCTTAATGGGTGTGCGACAACATGTAAACTTATGCATGCAACTATAAAATCACCTACATCCTTTACCATTGCATAAAAGGCTGAACGAATGACGGAAGAATGCTATTCACCTAAACCGTAAACTGGAATATACCAAACCAATTATTTTTTTGACCGGCCTCTATAATGTTTATGCTACTTTTAAACTTTATTTATAAAAGTTTATCACAAACATTTAGTTAGACTAAGTTAAATTCCAGCTTTTACTGAAATGGGCACCACTATTGTCTAGAATTTAGAACCACCCACCTTGTTGTGAGCTTGTTCAAACAATTGAACACTTTGTTCTTTGGGCGTCCCGAGATAAAACTGAGAGTTTATCGCAGCAGATGCGACGACGCAACAAAATGTCGCATTAAACGAACCAATATCCTCCCCATTACGGAACCCTTGCTTCCAATACTAGGCTCATTTACATGATTATCTCAAACCGTTTATTCGGAATTTTATTGAAAACTTTGATCTAACGAGAATCAATGTGCGCCTCTGTTGTTTGGGTTAAGATCAGCATCGATAAGTTTGGGAGCTTCCTGCACCCTGATTTTCGGTTTAAAACCTGTGGTCGAATTTAGACAGTATGAGGATCAAGACAGTACTTTTGGAACACAGCAATAACAAATCAAATATAAAACCACGTTAAAAGAACCAGAGAATTTACCACAAACAAACATACCATCAGAGGAGAATTTTTTGATTTTCATTCTTAAACTTGGCAAGGAGTATTTTTTGAGACTGGGAGGTCGTTGTACAGTTTTGGGCCGAAATACAAAAAGCCTCTCCTTCCAAACTCAAGCCTCACTATTAGAAAGTGAAGATGGAGATCTTCCATGGTAGGTTGTGCGCTGAAATACCAACTCCCGGAAGGAGAAACTCTCAAGACGGTACTTTGGCTCCTGTGAGACAAGAGTCTTGTGCATTAAGCAGCACACCATGATCCTACAAACTATATCTACTGTCGTCATCCCTGCTACAGCTCAGAATGGAGTGACATGTTCAAATGTTTTGAGGCCGAAAATTAAAAGGGTTGCAGAACTATGCAGTTTTTGTCCTGGAATACCTAATAAATAATTTGTCCTCTAAATGAAACCACCTATTGCCATTTTTTTACAAAAAGAGGAGAAAATGGTCTTTTATACAATGCGTAAAACATGGGGTTCTTTATTTAAAATATTCTTACCATCGATTGATATGTTCATACTGTAAATAATGTCAGATGCATTTCTGGTTAGACAAGATTAAAACTTTGGACTGTAAGAAGTGAAAAATTTACAGCAACGTAAAACGAGCTATGATTTTAACATGTGAGAATATTGTCTAATTCAAGTTTGTTTACAGTAAAAATCATTCCGCTCTCCGTAGATTTTCCCCTAAAATATCCTACGTGAGTTCAACAATTGCAACAATTGCGAATAATCCAGGATACAATGCTTCTGCAGCTTCTGGACAAGGATCACATTCTGGAATATCTCAATTCTATCACAGTAGCCTAGCCTATCCAAGTGTTTGTCCCTAGATACTCAGTAGGGGGTCTACTACATGCGTCACAGGCTACCCTGAGTGGCAAATATCTTCCCCTGAGAGTAGGGGTGTCGGATATTTTGCTTTAATCTAAATTGCAGATTTGATTATGTACTTGGGCGAATCACATAACAAAGCTTACTACTTTACTAGCACAGCAGTGTGTCATAACAGTGTTTGTGTAATAATCAGTTAGTAAGTACCAGGTGTACAGTGCAGATGGCTGCTTGCAATATCGGAGCAAGCACATTTTATCCAATAATTTTGCAAAGTCAATGATACCTCTGTTTTATGTAAACGGGATGTCTATTTGCGGTATCCAAAGTCAATAATAGATCTATTTTACGTAAATGAGGCGTCTCCTTGCAGTATCTAAAGTCAATGGTACAAATGGTTCACATACATGATATGTCTATTTGCAGTATCCAAATTCAATGGTACATTTGGTTCACGGTTCACGTAAATAAGATGTCTACTTGCGGAATACAAAGTCAATGGTTCATCTGGTTCACATTAATGGAATGCCTATTTGCAGTATCTTTATAAAGCAAATTGTGTAGACTATTTATTTGCAAATTATGCTCAACGGTATTACTCCGATTGTTCTTATCATTTGTTATGTATTTGTAATGTGCTAGTTTAGATGATAAAAAAATATGTTATGACTCTTTTGTTTACGAACTTATTTATTATTATCTTGAAATACTGTCATGACGACTAATCAACCCATAAAGCCCATGTTAAATTTCAATAGTTTAAATTAACGTAGGGATAAGCACGGGTGTACTATTTTGTACTATTTCAGATTTATATCTTCCCATAGTTGGTTACTATGATTTCGTGCGGATCGCTTCAACCGTTAATGGGGAGTAAGTGTAATACAAATCAGGAGTGTAGTATAAGAGCTTCACTCCCATCGGTTGCTCTGCTCAATTAAAAAGAAGAACCAACATTGACAATATAGTAAAATGTCTTAAAGGTTATTTTCAGAAAACAAGTATGTGGGTGAAATCCATAAGTATCCAAACCCGTAAGTTATTATTTCTAAAATATATATTTTAAAAGAGATTTATTAGTAAACAAGTCATAAATTGAAAAAATCTGGTCTTAAAAAAAAAAAATTATTTTGATTGAAATTTAAAACGCTATAGTCCTTCGAATTCAGAACAAAATGAACTCCCAACTCTGTAGAAATAATATTTTAAAAGTTAAGGGTTTTCTAATTTCCCCATAAAACTCATAGTTACCCCCTGCATTTACTAATTCAATATCAAGCTAATGGGAGACAATGTGTCCGTTTGCTAATAACTTGAATATTTGTTATATTTAAAAAGATAATTGGAACATACATATACAAGATGGGATGTACTCTTAGAATAGCATACCTATTTCATTTCTTGAACTCCATATCCATAGCCTGTACTTTTTCTCCTATGCTGTCAACGCTTGGCATGTTAGGACAATATCAATAACAGTTTGCGTGACCACTAACTCTCTGCTTACAACTCCCACTCATTACCATTGTCGCATGCAATCTATTCCATTCAATTTTGGCAAAAACTGATTTTAGTACTTCACCACTACTTGGTCAACAGATTTATGGCCTAAAGAAAGTCCGTGATATTTCAATATACAGATCAAAAATCATACTATACATTGACATTTGATTTTAAAATGTAATACCGTATTTTTAGAAGGGGTTTGAGCAAAATTAAACATTTCCTTAGCTAGAAACTCGAGTTTATTTTAGAAAACAAAACAAGTAATAGCGTGCTTTAAACACAAAGATTCTGTAAAATTTAGGACACTTTGGTATGAGTTTACGAAAAAATTAAGTATGTCAAATAAAAATTGTTCAGGATAAACCATTGTTGTTGATCAGACAATATCCATTAGAATAAATGTGTGGTTCCCGAACCCCCTTCCTAGACCAATCCCCTAATAGCTGTGTGGTAAAGTTGTGGCCCTCATGAATTTTACTGCCCTTCTATGGTAATCTATGAGTTAATTTTCCTAACGTCCAACATAATTGGTACTACTACTGTTTTGGCATATTAGCTCGGTGAAATCGACTGAACAGAACGGCTATTTGGGCATTTAGTATAATCATAGACTAACCAACACAACTAATGGAGTATGTTTTATCTATGGTATAATTAAGTTCAATTAAATAAAAGGTACGTTAGGGTGGTTAAGATATTTAAAAAAATATTATTAAATAAAAAAATACTTGAACGTGCTTTTAATCTTGCGTTTAAAGTGCTAAGCTTAAGTCCTTGTGGCAAAATTAAAAAAATTACCACCATAAAAATTATGTTTAATATCTTACTCTGTATTTGGAAACCCTTTCAGTAAACGAAATTTGTGTACTTTGTAATCATAAACAGTGCCACGAATGAGTTTTGAGACTAACATAATAGTTTGTTTCATTCATCGTACTAAGAGCAATTAGGACGGTATATAAGCACAAACCTTATGCAACACATCCAAATTCTATAATTTAATGGTTTGTCAGACCAGGTAAATTGCTTGACGATTGAGCAACGAGAATTATTCACATTATGTATATTTTACGTTTCTTTACTAAAATCTTGGACTCCTATAATACAAGGTGGCGAGAGAAAAGTGGCAACGTCGCTGCCCAGGCCTACCGAAACAGCGTTTGCACTACTAATGGAGCGTCTTGTTTATACAATGCGTGACGTCACCACACTCTAACGCCTTGTAAAGAGAAGGCCATGCTAAAACAGATTGCTTTAATAGTGAGTAAAATTTGAATCTTCTTAAAAGCAGCAGGAATCAAAGATAAAGACCTCACAATCAAAACACCTACCCTACCAGAATGTCGTTCTCTGAATCCCAGTAAATATTATATCGTCACCCCCTCAGCAGTCACTCACTTCAAGTTTTGTATTTGCCAACACTTGAGCTTACATCTACATCGTCACTTCATTAAACATTAAGCCACTATCTCTTGTCAATGTTCCCCTTGTCGATGAAGTGATTTCCCTCTCCTACATTTAATTCTTCATGCGTTTAATTTTAATTGAATAGCATTTTGATTGTAAAACGAACTGAGGTAGCGACACGTCTTTTAGAAATTCTGAAAAAGGTCTATATTGAATTGAAACGATTTGACTTTACAAACCTTTGATCCTACAATGAAGTAAGAACGAAGAAGTAATGAAGTTTTCCTAAAAAAGAATATCGTGCTGATTGGGTGGTTAAATACGTTTAACGATTCGTGATTTTTACGACTTTCTGTGTCCACGGATATGCAAATTTGAGGAGGTCTTGAACTACATAAATAAATATGACGCTTAAACTGTGATCTTTAGATAGGATTTGACGTGTTCCCTTTCATCAAGAGGATGAAATGCACTCAAAAGCCCAGAGAACGCAGAAATCTACTTTTTTTGTTAATCAATTTTGATCTTTTGGGAATTATTTTAGTTTTTATTCCACTTGATGACCAATATCATAGCAACCATACAAATCCGCAGCGTTGGTGTGTGGCAACGTCGCACCGGCCGCCTAGTTATAACAATCATGTAAACAAAAGCATTGTTGAGATTACCGCTTATGAATCAGTGCTATAGCTGTTTCGGTAGGCCGGGACTGCGATGTTGCCACATTTGCCTCACCGCAGCCTCGTATATCTTATACTCCTCATTCTTACAGTAAAATTGCCCTATACTCTTTCAACGACACGCATCTCTTTAATCCCCTCCTGATGGTTTACAAATTAGTTCACCACACAGGCTATCCCACCAGTGACTTCCTATACACATTACCATGTATATTACTCAGCCTTGATGCCAGCTGGCCACCCCTCTAGCCGTAATGTCTGCAAATTATCGGATCCGGGATCAATTGAATGGTGAAAAAATCAATTACGTTCGTTTGGACCAATGGCCGAGACCCATCTGGGCGGTTGCGTTAGATCCCCCATCGAAACATCCTGTGTTGTATATATGCTAATGTAACAAGTGCTGATTTTACTGGTCATGAACAGGTACATTGTTGTTTCCTGCTATGTTAATAAGGGTAGAGTCACGCATTACACCCCGTGACTCTAGGGTGCGTTTGGACTTTGTTGGTAAACGGTTATATAAAGAAATGTTGTATAGGCTTTGCAAATTTTGGTTCTGTTTATAATCAAGGGTTGAAAACAGACAAAACAACTAGAGTTTGTGTAGGATTTTTTTTCTACATAAATATAGCGAACTGATTTGACTTTACAAACCTTAGGTCCTACAATGAAGTAAGAACGAAGAAGTACTGAAATTTTCCTAAAAAAAGAGCCACTTTTTAAAGAGCCAAGAAAAAACAGTAAAGGATATTTCTTCACGTTTTTATGTTAGGAAAAACTTTAGTTTAATTTTACTACCAAACGTGTGTCCGTCATGAATAATGTACACCTTATAAAATTCAACCTATATCTGGTTTTATGTATTTCTATGTATATCATTATATAAATTTATAGTTTTTACTGGAAATCTAATATATAAAATTCTCGTGTCACAGTGTTTGTCTGCAAACTCCTCCGGAACGACTTCACCGATCGTTATGAAATTTGGTGTGTAAATTCTGTAGGTATGCGAATCGGACGTAAACTATGTCCCGTTTCGAAATTCTTAAAAGGGCTCCACCCCAGTGGCTCTGGAGTTTCCCATGTTAACCTTATGAGAAATGGAATTAATGAATCTTAACAGCTGTTTCAATTAAACAAGTTGGTTCTGTTCTATGATGTTCAATAGCATTAAAGTTACAAGGATTACCAACAGGGTGCAGCACTTGCAACCAAAAGGTGAGTGAGCGTAGCGAACGAACTTCAACCTGGAGGCGAGTTAGCGTAGCGAACGAGCTAACCTGAAGGCAAGTGAGCGCAGCGAACGAGCTCCAACCTAAAGGTGAGTTAGCGTAGCGAACGAGCTCCAACCCAAAGGTGAGTGAGCGTAGCGAACGAACTTCAACCTGGAGGCGAGTTAGCGTAGCGAACGAGCTAACCTGAAGGCAAGTGAGCGCAGCGAACGAGCTCCAACCTAAAGGTGAGTGAGCGTGTAATCATACTAATATTATAAATGTGAAAGTTTGTGTGTTTGTTGGTTTATTTGTTTGTTTGTTTGTTTGTTTGTTTGAAGTTCAATCACGCATTAATTAACTACTAGCATTAAAAGGTTAGCCTATACGGTTTACCAACAGGGTGCAGTACCATTAGTTCTTTATACATTTATGACAACAGCTAATTTGAACCAAGAAGCAACAAAAACCTGAGTGTGAGAACTTTACTTCTTTCTATTGTTTAGTTAAAGTGGTAGAACATTATGGCTATGGTAGATGTTCTATATACTATAGTATACCTTAGATTATAGTAAACCAAATTTTCTCAAAACGTGTCCTCTCTCATTGCAAATGCAAAGCACGAGTATTTAACTACAATAAGCATTGTATACCAACCCCGTACGAAGGACGGGTACTCAGCTAGTATGTTTATAAAATGTCGCGATAAATATAGTTATTGGATAGCTTGGACTGAACTAGCGTGCTCGATGATATTAGTGACGTGCGTGCTAGAGACCTTTACGCTATCAGCTTATTATCACTTTGTCGCTATACAAACAGGGTAAGCCATTATCAAATCTATTAAGCTATTAGTGCTGACCTCTTTACACTATAAATGAGCATTCTGCAACAATATAGTGGAAACACATGACTATAAAAATGTCATTATTGGAGTTTTGTCTTTAATAGAGTGGTATTGAATACTTTGTATAATGTAAGGTTGTACCAAGACAAACATTTTTTTGAAGTAATTTTTGCTGTTCTAAAAAAATGTACACGGAATAATTTTTTTATGGCAAAAGTTGGATATTGGAAAACAAGAAGGATAAAATAGTTGAAAGCTGTGCTAAGTTTGGAGTTTATATAAATTCATAGTAATTTTAAAATATTTGGGTATTAGATATCGGTTTTAACATTTGAGAAAGTTGTTGTCATTTTGACTTGTTAGATATTTCTTTTTGCCAAAAATCTCTTATGAGGTCTCACTTAAGGCGAATTTACATAAGGGTTATTTTAGAAACAGCCCCTATAGGAAATCCACTTTTCCATTAAAAAAATTAAAGTTTACCATTTAAAATGGAATTCTTAGTTTTTTGGTTTTAGGTGTTTTAACTAATATCGAATACTCTTAGTTTGTAGGTTTTAACTAATATCTAATATTGAGCTATACTAAACAGTCACGGGAATTTTTCATATAATACGTGAATGAGATCATAAGTTATGGTTTTCAAGATGTAATCTTATATGAATAACTCGAATAACGAAATGTGGTAGAATAAAAGAGTTTGAATCTACAACATAAGCGTGCATCGACTTCATAATATAACATCAATGGAATTAACCTTACTAGTACTAATATGCATTTATTTTACAATTAGCCATGTATCATGGAAGATATTATTAAACACATTCATTACTATGGAGTTGATAGATTGGATTAGTATCAGTATCGAATAATTACGAATATCTTTAATTCGTGTGAAAATGAGATAAGAAAATCCAAGAAATGTGATAGTAAGCAATGTATTTGGTAACACCCAAAAGTACAAAACATAAACCATCAATTTGAAAATATCTTTCTTTGTTTGAAAGATTAAATCACACACATATCCTAGCTACGAAATACATTTACATGTGTTACGTTAACGTAACCAAAATACATTACACGAAGGGAAAGAAAGAATAACAGTGTTCATGGTGCTTGTATAATATATTTCAGACGCAACGTCTTTGAACGGTTTGTGAAGTGTGAGAAAGAGCTGAAGATGTCTGACAAACAGTTTTTCTTGAAAAATTCCTAAAAAGAAAATAACACAGTTCGCTTTAGGAAACTAAACTTCCTAAGATCAGTGTATCTTAAAAGCGTGACTTCATGACTTGAAACTTTTCTCAAAATTTGCTAATTGAAATTAATTTGAAATTACAACAAATAACTAAATGAAATACATTGCGATTTACAGTTGAGAGCTACTTTCCAACTTGAATTTCTATAGATGTAGTCAAGGGCTACAATACCACTTTCGTAGTTTTCCGGACCGCAGCCGTCTTCGGCTTGTCGTTAGAACCGACTAACAGGAGTTTCTTCTCTTAATGCTCCAAATTTCCTTCATGGTCAAGTGTTTTCTTATCCTCGAAATATTCGTTTCTTCCTTTCATTCTTCTTCATTCTTTGAAACTCAATTCCGGAAATTTTCAACCACTGAACCGTTACGGTTACTTTAGGTTTATTCGGAAATCTCACACTACAGGCTGGACATCTGAGTGCGTAAAAGCGTTCTTTTCTATCAAAGAATACATTTTTCAAACCGTTCTTAAACTTATATTAACAATTCATTTGAAATCAACATTAACAACATTAAACCATCAATACGCCTGATATGTTTAATGCTGAGTAGCAATTTCCAATAGCACAATATTACAATTTACAAATAAATATGGTCATTCGAATCTCCATATTTTAATCTCAATAATGGCTGGTCCTAAAGGGTATGAAGCCAACGATCTCATGGTCGATTAACTACACTATGGCCACCAACATACCATCTGGCTTTGCCCCGCCCCTAGCTCACAATGTCGGCAAATTAACAGAACAGACAATTGGAACAATGGGCAGCCATTTGTGACATTAGTTTGAGCCAATTGCCAAACCTGGAGTCCTTGTAGAACCACTCTTCTACGGGTTATAGTGGACAATATTCAAAATCCTCACCTAATCCACAAATCCTTGCCTAGAGCTTGGTTAGAATGATTAATCATTTCTCACATAAACCTTGACAGCAATAGAAGGTTAACAAAATTACTTTTCGAAACTTTCTGCAAGGAAGTACTAAGAAAATCAAAATAAGTTTATTTACGTTCATTTGACATTAAAAAGTAAAAAAATTAAGGTTTAGTCCTGGTTGGAGTTGGTAAGCACTCCACGCCTGTATACTGTATTAGGTTGTATACCTCACTACTGTTCATAAAAACCCATTTTCACACATGTGCTGTGGAGATATATCTGACAGGTTTTCTGGTGTCAGATTGTCAAGCTGTCAGATTTCCAGGTATGACAGACATAAATCTGTCAATGGTGAAGAGCAATCAGTGATGGCGTAAATCACGCAGTTCTACCAACCTGACGCTTCCACCACTCTCACTATCATTGTCAGGAACGATATGTTCAAGTTATTGGAATAAAAAATACGTAAAGTTTTGTGTAAGTTTTTCCTTCATTGTTCTCTGACGTATATTTTTAAAGTTTGTACCATATGTACAATAACATGCTACTGTGTCATTGATGTAAAAGGTTTGCTACCATGATGCAACTTATTTGTGCATATTTCATTTCTAGTATAGATTTTTGTTTTGTTTTAGAACGCCTAGGATTGCCTAGATTGATTAGTGATTGCCTAGGATTGTTTTTAACATTACTTCAGGCTGGATCTAGGGGTCGCGGGCATTGATTTAGCAGGATTTGAACCCGGGACCTCGGGGACCAAAATAATTGCAGGCTCTTCAACTAAACCAGATCGACAGAGTTCCGTGCTAACCAGTAGATCAGCTTTTGTATGTTAAGTATATAAAATCTTCAATGAAGATCTATGTTTTTAGCTTACAACACAGCATATTTCCTGCTGCGTTTGTGGGTTGCAGCGTGTAAGTTTTAATTCGAACAGGATGAATTGTTAATAACAGCTGATTGATTGGCTTGATTGCCAACATTGTTGTTGTTTCACGTTTGTTTTCACACAGGGTGGGACACAATTACCCATACACATAGCCAAGAGCGATACTGATATTTGCATTACCACCCTGCAACTTGGTATGCTAAACGATTTACAATGAATGTGAGTATTGACCAGAAACATTTGGATTTTGAAATTCTACGATTACAAAATTTTTATAAGATACGCTAGTATGTGTAAGATTGCTGATGCCGTTTATTTTCCTATATTTCTAAAAGGAAAGTCGACCATTAAGCTTACCACTCCAAAATTCAAATTATTCGGTAAATCATTTATCGTGAATTGTATAAAGTGACACGTAGTGTATTGTAACTACAATACAACTGTATTGTTGTGTTAATATTTGATCACGTCGTGTTTTTATTTGATTTAGTATAGCTTGATAATAAGCAAACAGTTTCGTAATGTACAACTGTTTTAACTCGTACTTAAAGAAATTGTTCTCATTTTTTGATTATAAGGTTTTTTATCTTTACAATCTAAAAAGTAATACTGTACCAGTAAATAAGCACGATTTGGGAAACGATTTAAGAAAAAGAGATCCATTTAACATTCTTTGTTCAAAGATCTAAAGTTTTATATATATCGACAAATCAGGTTTTTAGTGATTGTAACGATTGTGTTATAATAGACCGCTATTACGCCACCTACAAATAGCACTTGTCCCTCTCCCGGTTTAATTTAAACCTACTGAATTGTTAATGATAGGCTATTGACTGCGGGTGCCGGTTATTGTTGATATTGTTTCACATTTGTTTGTCAAAACTTCGAACGCCATTCAATGGATACAAAATATGCCGTGATTTTAATCCACGAGCTTGACAAACCCTCTTTTTCAGTTCATTTTACAAACATGAATGTACGTACAAGCTAAAAATCATCCCTCGCAATTGGGGGCTTTTCAGATACGAGTCTTATGGGTTTAAAGTCAACAAAGTTTACTCCTCCAATTAAATTTACTCCGTATAGTAGTAAATTCTTTAAACGATTACTTTCCAAGGAACAATGGCTTGTTTGCATGATGAGAGCGTAGAGACATAACCAACATCTTTAGAAACAATACATGTTGTTTAGGTAAGCGTAATGACCCCCGTTTCAGCAAATAATTTCCATTGGTTTTACGTTTTGTGGACACAAAGTCTTGTTGACAATCCGATATACATTCTAAAATCTTGTAAAATCGGTAAGAGTCAGATGATATGAACTTAATGATTTTTTAAACCTTTTGTTAATTTGGATTTTTCCGGAACATTTTATTAACAATTTGGTGCAAACTCATAACACCGCTCCTGTAAGTAAAGTTGCTGCATGTAATTAATATTGTTGTATGCAGAATTATGGTGCTTTAAAGCATTCTACAGCTTGTACCAATGCACACTTTATTTGCAGAACCATTTAAGTTCATTAGTCTAACGACAACATAACATGTGGCTCCAGTACTGCACGCGAGTTTCAATTTAAATAGGTCTACATACAGTATAGTATGAACGTAGTGGATTCATTTACTCGTACTTTGCAGAGTATATTAATAATTCAAGTAGCTTGGGAAAAATGGAAAAAAATACTGTTAAGATTGTAGCATGACATGTAATACTACAAAATATTCTAATACAGAATACAATGTTTATTTATAAAATGAATACGCTTTTATATTTCTCTATTTAGTTAAAACTTTTTTTTCGTTAATTAAAGAGGTATTTTCCAGGTGAGTTCCATGGATCCAAGACTTTTCATATGAAAGTTGAAAAAAAACAGGTAAATTTAACAACATTCATGTTAGTTTTATTTAATGCTTAATACTCATAATTTTTTGTAAACTTCCTGTAGCTTTACCACTACAATATACAGTATACAGTTGCAGTATACAATCACAATAGTCAGCTATCAGCCAGTATACAGTAGGTGCGTGCGTAGAGCGATAAGCAGTACAACCTATGGTTTATGTGTGGAATGTGTCGCCATGGTCGTATATTATAGTGGCACGTGAGTTTGTTTGTTTCTTTGTCTTAACTATTTACAATAGGCAGGGAACTATGCTTGATTATTAGAGTTTAATAATTTTCAACAGTATATATTCTTCTGATAAATAGATTGTACGTCGATAAGTTGTAAAGTTGTTAGCAGTATCGAAACTATGGTAAAAACTTATTTTTACTTAGCTAAAATATAAAATTGTCAAATAAAGATACGAGTAGATCTCTGGAAACCTAATTGAAAATGCTAGATTGTTATTGCTTTTAGCAATTATCAAAGTTTGCTATTTTGTGGAATTTTCTGCTTCACCTAGTTTAGGATCGGTAACCATAAACCAATGAACTTTGGGTAGGTGCATTTTTACATCCATATCTTGTATCATGTATCATTGGGAAGTAACATAAAACTCAAATGTTACCTGTACATATGTTTCCCCCACAATAACAGCGAATCCCATTATTTGTCATATGGACTCTATGGTGTTTATAGACCCAGCTGGTAGAAGAAGGGAGTTTCTGTACACAGCTGTCTCGATATTACTCCTGTGATTGCAAAGATTGCAAGAATATTCACATCGATATTGAGGGTGTTTACGAAACAAAGGCGTTTCTAAATATATTTATATAAGCTTAGGTTATTACAAAAAGTTGAAAATATTAACTGTGGATAATGTTTTAAGATTATCGAATAAAGATTCCTAAGGCAGATGCTCATTGGGATGTTCAAATACCATGGTGAGTACCAAAAATGGTATTAAGAGGTTGTATATGTTTTATTTTAAAATGTATATGTGTATATTGTAAATTAGCGTATTGTGTTTAGTATTTTCATACTTGGGTATTATGTACAAACAATGATTTTTTTCTTGATTTAATCATATGCTTAATACGGGTAAACACAACGTGTGGGTTGTGGGTCTTGGTTTAAAAAAGTTCCAATGAAAGATATAACCTCAGGAAACTTCATTGATGTCTTAATTGAACTACGATGTTTCGTAAAACAAACTAAAACTTAATTTTGTAATGGAATGTTAACCTTACAAAGTACATAAGTTAATTAAAAGTACTAATGGTTTTTGTAAGTGTTGTCTGAAGTGGGCACTCAACAATAAATGGTGGTTGTCTGTTTCAACCACATCATCAACTGGTGATTGCTGCTATAGTGTGTTTGATGGGACCTGTCTCGTGAGCAGGTCTATCTGGGATTGGCCAATGTGTTAAAGACTACGTAACCCCGAGGTAGAAGGAGGGTTAGGAGATAGGTTCCATCATACAGACTATATATAGGTTTTAAACGTCCTAGTCACTGAGGATGATTTTACAAAGTACAAAACGTCTACCCTGATACCGAAAAAAACATAAATGAAACCGGCTGCGAAATCTTACGAACGAGAACCATTACTTAAGAAACCATTAAGTATTTTTTAGAATCATAAAATTGTAAAATCTTATGGCTTGTTAATAAGCGAATGTTTTAAACAATTTAACACAAACAATTTTTAAACAATTTACCAGGAGTCGTGTCAGTTTTTACTGTTTCCCTGTCGTGAACGCAATCATATTAGTTCATTTCCTCGATTTCTTTGCTGCGTTCCTTGCCTTCACGCAATGCATTGTTTAGTTGCGTGGGGTTAAATTCAAATCTCCATAATTTAATGATTGTTATTGCCGTATATAATTCTCTCGTGAGCATTTTAATGGCCGTAAAAAGCCATGTAAGAGTTTTCCCAACTAAGTTTCTTCGCAAAATTAATTTTACTTAGCAAAATATTATGTAAAACTATTTGCTATGGAAAAGTATTATTTATAATGGTAGGGAACCGTTGATATTCAGTATAAAGTATAGTTTTTGCTTTATAAAACATTCTAGAGGTCATATTTAACTTAGAGCTGGATTTACCTGCGATTAAAAATATGTTCGTCATTTCCAAATTTTTCAAACTACATGTACAACACATTAGTTTTCATTGCATAGAGGCGCGTTTATTATAAAAAGAATTAACTCAAACAAATTTAAGCTATTAAGCTATTTGGACTACTTATACATTGTAATGCTAATTATAATTTAGTTAATTTATTCGTTTTCCCCCAAGTTTTTGAATTTAAATTTTTTAGGAAAAAGGAACCTTTATTAATTTTATAAAATTTATTAGTGTAATATTAGTGCATAGGTAGCATTGATGACGACAACACATCCAATGATGTATACAACATAAATAGACACAATAGATTGTGCTACTTAACCGCAGTTGAAAGTCTATTTATTTAAATTATGTTTTGCTAAGCTAACCAAAGGGGTTAAATTATAGGGTACCTAGCAAAAGAAATACAGTTAATCCATCTAGATTTGAATTGGGTCATGGAAATTAAACGTTTTTTAAGTCATCGTCATATTAGCTCTGAGCAAATTTACTAATAACATTTAAAATTAGTAGTGGAAAAACATTTTAATTCCATACAAATGATATTATCTTAAATCTAATAACTATATATGCAGCTTAAATGAAAGCAAAAGTGTGAAGGGTTAAAAACTTCACTGATACCAATCTTTCACAATTACAACACGCAAGGGAGGGTTTTAACCCTTTTGTTTGTTTTGGAATTGGATGATAAAAGTTGCATAATTGTTATTGAAGTATGTCACGAAATTATAATAAAAAGTTATATTGCAGTATTGTGTTACAGTAGTGCGGCTGGTTTATTGACTACAACGGCACTACTGCCATAAAACTTTGGGTTCAAATCCTGCAGTTCACCAATGGTTTTCAGCCATGTGATAATGTCATGACACGGTCGTTCATAGAAAAATTTAACCTTTCAAAATTAAAAAGGGTAATTCCTCTAGGGAAAGATATATTTTCTGTATTTTAAACTAACTCTATACGTGATGACGAATATTTGTTTAAAATGCACTTACTGTATTTGGTTTTTTGTCTACAGCCTTAATAGATCTTATCTTCAGGTAAGTTTAGACAATGTAGTACACAATGTCTATTTGTGGTTGCAGGCAATAATCAGTTAGATTAGTAGTGTATGGGATTGATAGGCATGTCTGTGGTTATGTCCAAGATACCCAGGATATCTACCCAGGTATATTCCTCGAGTTGTAGGTGGTATCTGAGTAGTACATGATCATTAATGAAATATATTTTGTAGCAAAGGTTGCTGACCGTCAAAAAAACTTTTAGCCAATGTCTAATTTAGGACAACAATCAGATTCGACAACAAGTAGCATCATCGATAGTAAAATGGTTGTCTTACTAGTCTAGGAATTAGCTTAAGATGAATTATGGGTACCACCCCTAAGACATCCACAAAATTCAATTAAATGTCGCTTATCCTTTCGAGCGTTTGTGATGCTTTCATTTGTAGTACCACCAACGTAGGCACGAAATGGCACTTAACTTCCGAATTAAATATTTAATTCATATTAATCAATTTTCCTTCTTCAATCCACAACTACATGTTTAACACCTATAAGCTATCTATTCTCTCTTATCTTTGTTAGGACTCAACTAAAAACATTGACAAACCATCACCTCACAAAACATGCCACACAGACCAATTACTATGTGCATAAAGGCAGTTGGGCGTATTTCACCTCAAGTAGCTCGTTTGTATTCGATACGACGTCTGTTTCCTTGCCAGGGACATTCGACCCTACAGCCGCGACCCCATAACAGTGAGCGTCGTCTGCTAACGTTGTGTTACTTCCGACACGATACCCCATGGTGGAAAGGGGGGAGTGAATCACTCGTGTTGGAATCGTAAACACTTTGAGAAATATATTTATTCGGTTAAATGTAGGCTTAGATACAAATAATAAATGAATGGAAGAAATAACTATACATATACAAAACAAATAGAAAAAAAGTTCAGTTATGAGTTTGAGAGTGGTTTGGAATTTCTGAAGCTAAAGACATTTTTCAAAGGAAAAATGAGCACTGTGGGCTTAATGTTATAATGGTGTATGGGAATCGCTTATCTCTATTTTGGTCGATCCAGGACTCGCATGGGTAGACTTCCGTATCTGTTTGACCTAACAACCGAATGAAAATATTGATCAATATATCGTTTGGTTAGTTAGGTAAGGTTAACCTAACCTGACTAACCAAACGATATATCGAATGAAACAATCGAATAATCGGTATTTTCATTCGGTTGTTTGTGCCAACAGATACGGAAGTCTACCCCGCGTCATATACACAAACATATACATCATTACGCAACCGTCCATGGAATAAAGTCCGACGTTTCACAGAACCCAGAAAACGTCCCGCTTCCTCCGGGTAGGAAACACTATATTCATCCCATACGTCGGCCGAAGGCCTACTTACGACTCAAGAGACGACATTGGTGATACTGTAGCTATAGTGTAATACCAGAGGCTAAATGGTATTGAAAAGGGAGGGAACAGTAGTAACCATGATAAACCTTTTTATTAGAGACAGTAAAATTAGGTCCAAAATTGATTGACATAGAGTTTAGGATCTAGATTCAAGGTGTAGTGTACAAAATAGTTCGCGTCCACTGAGTCACCCAGCTAGTTCTGAAAGAATTAGAAATGAAACTAAATACGAATTAACAAAGTAGATTCTTAAAACAAATCATTTAAAAACAAGAAATACATTAAAAACTACAAAATTTATGCATACATAGTTTACATACCTTATAATACAACAAACAACTGAATTTATGACACAGTTGTTTACATATTTTGGCTTGTATCCGTCATTGTCAAAACATTGCTGTTAGATGAAGAAATCCTTGTCATTGTTTACTAATAGACATATACTTACACACACATACACGAACGGAATGAAGACGTTTAAGAAACGAATAAAAACTATGAATAGGCCTACTACAATATATACAAGGGCAGGACGCGCACCGCGCTGAAGGTCAGGATGCAGAAATTTATACTATTTACACCAAAGTATATCAGATGTATTAAAATCGTTAAAACTGCTCTAAGCGGTAAAGGACATAGCTTAAGTATTTAAACATATAGATTAGGCTTACATAATAATATAAAATAGTGTGAGTAAATTTTCATTAACAGTATTTTTTTATCATTGTGTTTCATAATTTCTACATTAATTTAATGCAAGATGTATTGAAATGATGCATAGGGCCAATAATATTGCTTATGAAAAGCTAATACATTTTAAAAAAGAAAATTGGGTACTTTCCTGTTATCTGGTCCATGCGAAAAAATTCAACTTCATCGATCCAGAGTCCGGAGCACATACTACTGTTAAGGTTAGGTTTGGTTAGGTTAGGTTAGGTTAGGTTAGGTTCGTTTACTTACAATACTCATGTTATTGATAAACTAACCTAACCTAACCTAACCAAAGTACAACCAGGTACCAGATAACAGGAAAGTACCGAAAATTGTTTTATTTGTGACAAACAACTCCCAAAAAATATATTTTGATTGTTAAACAGCAGATACAACATTAAACTCGACTTAGTCAATCAGTCTCCACTAAAGCCCGCATGGTTGTACACACGCCTATAGCTTGTGTGATCACCAATCGAATTAATATCGTTTGAGGTCAAAGTCCTCTATGGTGGTTTGAAGGACCAGTATGGGGTGATAGGGGAGAGGTGGGATGTAACGCGTTTGTAACACATAATCTATAGGGATGACATTGATTGGTCGTTTATTGATTTTAGTAATAGTTGATAGTTCACATGTTAACTCATCTTCAAGAAGAACTGTTAATATTGGAATTAATACTAATTTGAAATAAGAACTTCGCCAGAAAATTGGCGAAGTTCTTATTTCAAATTAGTATATTAACTCATGTTTGTTAATGGATTTGGTATTATATCTCAATAGTTTTGACCTATCTAGGAATATATCTAAGTAGTAGCTGATGCAACTCTAGCAGCTAAAAAAATATATTCAACATTTCAAGAACTAAATATAAATAATCTGTATTTCCATTGAGGAAAAATCACTGAGCCAAATTAGCTACAAAAAGTAGTAGTCTTATTGTAAGTGGAATAGGCTATAATTACTTTTGGATTAGAGGTTTGTTCCAGACCTAGAAAAATCCAAAATTGGGCTTAGGAAGTTAAATTTAGTTTTTATGGCAACAAAAATATCTCAAAAGATTCACAGATTCTCAACTTAACTCTAAAATTTAAATAAATCAATTAGTAGGCTACACTCTGTAAAACTAAGTAACTAGTTATCAAATTATATGTTAATGCAGGTAACATTCAATAAACAAATGTGGTTTTTCGGAAATGAAACACCGATCGTGTTCCACCATGTGTTTGATTTAAACATTCTTATTAATTCCCTAGACTATATTCCAGTAAAGGTGTGTGGTATAAGGCAATATATCACTGCTTGTATTGGTCTGCAGTTCCATTTAAATTCATTAGACACAACCGTTGACATATTAACGTGGATAACTCATGCGATCGCTGAACACGCGAAATTGCTCTTCCAGGAACTTTGCGACTTTGTTCACAGAAATTGGTAGTGCAATAGCCAATTGGAATCGTTATAATATTTCATGGTTACGAGTTAATTTGGTAAACTATATCACTGCTTATTACTTTGCCCTTAGGTATTCGATAAAGCGTAGTAAATTGCTCATTAATCAAATAAAATACTTACAAAATAACTGTTTATGTTCTAAAAACGTTTAATGAAGTAATTATTTTTTTTATATATAAATGTCATTTAATGTCACTTTTAAAGTTTGATTGCCAATAGATTATGCGTTAACTGCATATTAACGAATTAATTCTAATATCTGAATATGAACTAAGTAGTGAGAATATTTGGCAACATCTTGGATTCCACCTTGAGATGAAGATTAATTCTGCATAGATTGATTTTGGAAGATCATTTTTCAAAGTTTTTGCATTAACTTTGCTTAGTTAAGTATACATTTTGTGGATATGGAGCCAGCTTTGTACTAAAGACACTAACTAGTCACAGTGTATTATGTTTTAAGTTTACAATTTTTAGTTTTTTACTTAAGTTTATCAAGACGAAAAATATGACAAACGTTAGATCTAATTGCCTTTTCATATTGTGTTGGATGTAAAAGACTTATTTGTTGACTAGCTGACTATTTCTGGTTCAAGTTAAATAAGTTATTTTTGTCCCTAAAAAGACCAAAACTGTTATGTAACAATATAAAGTCCAACACCCATTATATCCTAAGTGCTGTATTCAAAAAAATTTTAACTATTGCCACAATCTTTGCAATGTTTAATCGTTGATTACAAACATAAGACATGTTTATGATCTCCAGTTTGTATTAATTAACCTAAACCGCTTTGGCTATAATACCTACTAGACTTTCTCTACAAAGATAATTCGTTTCAGGAAGCAACAAGCCTTAAAGGATTTTTTGGCATAACCTAAAACCAAATACAAAATTGTAAGCTTGCCACACAAAGACTTGGCTGTTGTGATTCCAAGAATAAGTTATCTATATATTAATTTGAAACTGTTTTTCTTTGTCACAGCTATTTTGAGAGAACGGCTGGGCGTAGAAACTCGGTAGAGGTGTCTAAAGAAAGGTCTTGGTCTGTAGATGAGCCATCAAAAGAGAAACATGGTGAATTCCCTTGGGGCTCTGCCCCCGTGGACTTTAAATTCCCATCCCATGTTATTCTTATGGAGGAAAACTGGGGTTTTGTCACAGCTAATTTGAGAGAACGGCTGGGCGTAGAAACTTGGTAGGGGTCTCTAAAGAAAGGTCTTGGTTTGTAGATGAGCCATCAAAAGAGGAAATAGGTAAATTCCCTTGGGGCTCTGTCCCAGAAGCCTTTAAAGTTGTCTCTTCAGATTTGTTTATATTACGACCATATGCATAATTCTACACTACTTTTTAATGCAACAGCTGTTAATATTTAAATTGTGATTTATTGAATTTGTCAGCATTATACAGTGGCCAGATGCCCCATAACTGTGCAAGGCTCAATACTAACTGTGCGATAAGCCTACCATAGTTTATGGGCAATACCCCGAATATAGGGCGGGTTATTGAGATATGCCATTTAAATATGAATTTTAGCGTATGTTAAAAAGTGTGTCAAGCTGTATTGAAACTGCATCCTAAAGTTAATTTATTCAGAGGAATAGTTTTTCATAGTTTTCATGATTATGAAGTACCTTAACCTTAATTAGCGTCATTTATTTGGGAAATCAAAACATTAGAAAGTACAGCCTGTAAAATGTATTGTAAATATACCTAGGGTTAAATTTATTTTACAAGTTTTCATTTCTAAAAAATTACAATATCAAAAGTAAATCTTGCATGGTTTGGACTGGAAATAGTTTTTGCAGTTCCAAGGAATGTTATTTTTTTAATAAACGATTCTTGCTTTTTTCCCTCTATACATTTAATTGGAGAAAGTGTTGTTTTCATGAAGGTTTTTGAGTTGAGTTTTGTTTGGAAGTAGTTGTTTTGGAACCTCGTGGGCCAAAAAAGTTGCTTCCGCAAGGATCAAGGAGTGTGTGCATTTGTACAGAACTGTTGGTAAATTGGTACTAATTCATGGTACTTCAACAAACAATTGGTACAACAAATGGAAAAATATGATTCAAAATGTATTGAAAATTTTGTGGTTTTGACAACAAAATAGCATAGGTAGGCCTACTCCCACTGTTTACCCGTTAAAAGGGTTGTTGTCAAGAAAGGAGAAAGTAGCCTATGTGGCATATTGATGATGCCATTTATTATTTTACAGATTGATCCACATGTTACTGCCTCGGAATGAACGGGTTCGACACCATTACCTCAACAATAAATTATTAATGATTGGCAAAAATCAAGCCTAAATATCCGGAACAGAAGACCAAAACTTTGACATCTGCATCATTTGAGAATTAAATATTTAAAACATTTAAACTAAAAATCTTTTATTAAGCTTACCCTGTACAAGCATGGACTTTTCTTAAGCCTTTCCAACTAAATTATTAATAAAAAAATACCAATTGCGCAACAAACCCTGTTGAAATCTAGCAGATTTGCCGTATAAGTCTATATTAAATAACAATAAATTTCATTGTAGTCATCTCCTAAAAGGAAAACCATCTGATCCATCTGTTATGGAGAGGGCCCCTCGAATACAAAAGACTACAAAAGAGGGTGTTTTTATTTCCTATGGGTAAAAACCGCAGATTTATAAGTAACAACAATGTTCCATTCGCTATATTAGAAAACATTGCCAGCTACCCTAGTAACAGGGGATGACGTAATGATATGACGTCATAGGTGACATGTTTCTTATTCAACGATAGTGTTGTTTGCATTCTTAACATCCCTTTCCTTCTTTACCACTTTTTACACCTATAGATTGGAGTATTTTAAATTATCTTTGACTGGTATTTGCTATTCAAAACATGATTTGTAAGTGCTACTTTTATTTAACAGTATAATAACATTCAATACAAAAATATAAGTAATTATTGAGCCAGAGACTAAGACGTGTACTGTGACTTTTCAGCTTTGGCTGTGTTTTTGCGCCAATATTGTAATGTTTAGGTAACTTATCACCTGGTGACGGGGTCAGATTTCGAATTCCGAAACGTCGCGAATACTAATCATGATGATAGGTGATCAGAATAAATCCTTTCATAAATAAAAGTATTTTCAAAGCAAGTTTTACGCAGGTTTTGAGTTTATAAAGAGACAATCAATGCTGGTAAGGACCCTAGTACAAAGGATGAATATTAAAAAAATAATATAAGTTTGAAGTGATTTTAGCAACTGCCAATTTCGAAACGGATATAATTAAGACAATATTATTTTAATTTAAAATATTTTAGTAAGTAAAAATGCTCTAAATAAGCAAAAGCCGTGTGTACAATTGCAAGTGCTAGAAATTTAGATGGGACATAATTCACGTGATTGTAGGGGTTGGACTCAAAAGAATTATGTAATGAACGATTTAACAAACATTACCCGGTAAGTAAGCTCAAATCTAAAACTCGGTGAAATAGAGCTAGCTTTGATTAAAGATTTATATTTTGTAATAAAATGGCCGAATATAGTATTTGCAAATCACTTGAGCATTTAAAGAATAGAACAGAACCATTTCCCAAAAGATATTTTAAATTTACACATGCTTGAAGGTATCACACGCTTTTAACAATTTACATGAATTACGAAATCTGCCATATTTGAAGTTTAAATTTTTTAATTGCTGAAATAGTAGATTTTACGTATGAATAAGGAACTTCATTTTATTTTTTTCAACAATAAGTAGTATACATAGTGGTCGGGTGGATAGAAATCTTTTGAAGCAAAGCCTTCCTTTTAAGATGGGAAACTGCACAATCTTTGGAGGCTCAAAGGCTCATTCTTTCTGACTGGGAATCTCTTTCCAATAACTCAATAACTGCCCCTTATGAAAACAAAGTATTGCCATACTACGGCTTCTTGATTTCCGCCTTGTAATAGTGAAATTGAATGTTAACTAACCTTTAATAACACCTTAGCTTAATTGTATAAGCTTGGTGTATTCGTTGTATAATTGTTATGTTTAAAGGGATTTACTTTACATATTGAATTTAAATATAAGACATTTTTAGCGATAATTAGTTTGTAGATAATAATCCTGATTTCCTACTTGAAATAACAATAACGTTCACAGTATTACGGTTATTTTGTAAAAAAGTCGGTATTTTGAATCGACTAAATGTTTAACAAATTTTATTTGAAATATTTTATACTTGATAAAAATATTAACAATTGAAGTTTTGCAGATGTCAAACTGAATAATAAATCATTGTTTATGCAAACATGTTGATCCATATTGTCTGTAATTAAAATATTATTTTAGGTTTTTAAAAATATTTCAGATATTTAAATTAAAATACTTAACATATAAACAACATACATACATGTTATACTTAACATGGAAAACAAGTACTGTGTTAAGGCTTACAGTAATCATAGTCAGAATATATGCTCACAAGAATCAACGTTAGTAGGGATAATCTTTTGATTCAGTAACATTTTAAGGTAATTTGAAGTTATATGTTTCTTATTCAGACTTCTCTTTTGGTAAAAAAAGAATGATAAGAATTATTTCAGTATAGCATTACAAAAAATATCCAAAGGATTCTTATATTGAAAATATTAACACGAACAGATTGGAAATTATTTTGAATTAATTAAATTACATTTGTATTGTGTTACATCAGTCACATGCAAGAATTTGGAAGAAATTTGAATCTACCAATATGAAATGAAAATTAATTATAGTTAAGTTGGTTTTGCACAAGATAATTTATTACAATAATTAACTACACAGTTGTTTAGCAAACTTATCGGGGGAACTCGATATGATCGAGAAAACTCTACACTCAAAGAAAATAAATAGAGTACTTGTTTTCATATAGTATTTTAACTCGCTGTAGAAAACAATACGATAAGAAAACAGACCACGCTTTGGGGATTGGTCGAGCTATGTATCAGTTAAAATGATAATGCCACAATTATTGGAAGCTTTTGGGACTTTAGAGGTACCAACCTTCGCCTGAGAAACCTTTAAACTGTTTTCTATAAGTAAACAAACGAATGTGACTTTACGAAAAAAAAAATATTTAACTCATTGTTTTAGATCATAAATTATGCACGTATAGGACAAAAACAATTGTAATTTCACTGTTAAGTTGGAAATTGAGAAGATTCAATTGTGTTCACAATCATTTTAGAGTTATGATATAGTATTAGTTCAAATCCTTCAAAAGACCTACTAAAAGTAATTACCATAAACATTGCACATGACTATGCTCGAGTTGACTGACTGGTCTTTAAATCTGGAAAGTTTTGAATGGCTTTCTTTGATTGATTACGTTATATGTTGGTTGTTTTCAGGTGTAGTGTTTCTTTACGGTACTTAATTTGTTAATTTATGTGGCCATTTATATTCCCTCCAGCACATAGAAATCATCAGAAACCATATTCCGGATGAAGTGACTAATAAAAGACTGTAATCGTCTGCAATAATCATTAAACTACTGAAAAACCTACTACCATCTATGAGAGTACACATTTCAGCTGTCTTAGTGTACCATAGTCACATCGTTTGATTAAAGATATTAAGATTTTATAGATCGTAAGTTAGGAAGTTTATCACCCCTAATAACAATGAGATATCCGGGGAAACCCCGTGGATATTAAATATTTGGGTGCTTTACAAACGGCCGTCGCTGGACTGTAAAACCTGCTGTCGATATGTCTGTTGTCTAGTCAACCATACAGAAGGGATTTATGAGTATTTCGGCCTCATAAAATAAATATTTATTAACAATTCGAGTTTGTCAACCACTCATGGGTGTCCTTATAAATTTTACGAACCTGTCTATTCTTGATCAAGCTCTCATTGGAGTGTAAACTCGTAACTATTTTCAATAATGGTTTCAAAGGACACATGTTTCAACTTATTGACCAAATTCAACTATCAGTTTCACAATTTTCTATTTATAGAATCGCTAGTTTAGCGTCTAGTATATTTAGAAATTATATTCATTAAACTGAAATGAATCTTTGTAGTATACTATCAGTTTATTTTTGTCTTAAAATGAAATTACTAATTGTCACGTTTACTTAGTTAATAAAATATTTGTGGAAATTCAAAATTAATAATATGTTAAGAGTATCTTTGTAATGGTTTTCATTCTATTTTCTGCTTTTCATTGTAACAAGGAAAACATGGCAGAGCTTTTATCGTTATGATTTTTTTTTATTATAAAATAGACAGTTTATATTCTACGACATGCTTTACTTAGTAAAATTTGTGGTGTAAACAGACTTTGTAAAAAGGATTCACAAAAAATAATCCAACAAAAACAATAGTTTTCTGTATGAAACATTTTCAATATTACAATATTTCACGAGTAGTAAAAACAGTAACCAAAGTAGCTTCGAACTCTTTTAGGAAATAGAACAAAGACATATAGTCTCACATATTAACCTCCACCAAAGATGAATGATCGTCTCTAGTTGCGTGGGCCCGCCAAAAGTGCGCTCTCTACGTCTGCTACGTTCACTTTCCCGCCAAATATTAATGGCTCCTTCAACCAACATGCGGTCATTGATGAGCATCTCGATCTTCTTCTTTGATTAACTTCCTGATTGAAAAATACCCAACGGTAATATCTGCATTCAAAATGAATGTTGATATGATTGAAGTTGTTTTACATGAAAGATAATACAGGAATATTTTCTTATTGCATACATTTCAGTATTTTTTCGTTATTATCGTGTTATTTTTTCAATATCTTACTAGAGCTCGCTCCATGGTTGAAAACTCGATCAAAAATATGTAATGTACAGTCTTCTCTATTTTCATCCCATGCTTTAAATAAAACATGTAATTGCAATTTCTTCCGAGTTTTAATTTTCTGTTCATATTTCGTTGTTTTTTCGACCCCAGTATGGCAACCCTCTATGTCCATGTTAATTTGTATAACATTTTAATTTATTTTTGTGCTTATTTTTAGCCTATTTCAATTGATTAAGGGATTCTGCACATCTACGCACATCTACAGGGGAAAAAATTCCGACAGCGTACGTAGATTTCATCTACGATGCACACAAGCTGAGAAACAGGTTTTCCAGAAACATGCTTGCCTATTAATATAGGATAACTTTTAATGTTAAATTAAATATTGTTTGAATCCTTAGCTTTGTGGATATTATGCAAAATCTAATCTAATGTAACCAGCAATTAAAACAAATAATATAAATCATTCTCAAACAAAAATTATAAATGGAAATATCTTCGGGTGTCCTAAACAATTCTGTTTTGTAACACATGTTTTACTACAGTAAAGAATTCGAAAATGTAACCCAAGGAAGGTAAGGTTTGTGAAGGGATTGGGGTCATAAGAGGCTCCCTGCAGGACAAATCATCGTCTACACGTGTCACGTGGCACGCTGGGTCAAACATTGCCTCTGTCTTGTCACATCTCAGCTGGGATTGTCACATTGATGACGTCATTCACTCACCTTTCGCTTCTCTCTACCGATCAGCTGTGTTATGACTCAATATTTTCCTTTGGTTGTAAAATCTTTCATTATTTAATGCGTAGAGGTTTTAGCTTGATAATATTAACAAGTTAATCATATAATATCTTAAATATGTATGGTATGAGTATATATAGGTAATTCGGTGGTTTGAAAATATTATAAGTTTAAAATATTGTGTATTTATTATATGCACTGAAAAATATGACTAATTAATATACAACTTAAGCTATATGACAGTAAAATTTTAATGATGATCCTTATTCTAAGATTTATTTTAATAATGATCATCATTAAAATCGTAGGATTTAAATACAAAATTTTACCGTTAAGGTTAGTTAAATAGATTTTAAACGTTTTACAACAGAAAAACTGGGGAATTGAAATATCAATATGTGCGAATTGTAGTGAAAGTTTCAAAATATTTTATCGAATCAAACTCAGATAAACTAGAAGGTGGGATTATGAAAATAAAGGGGGACCCAATATAGCAAATAATGGCCAATATTAAGGATCTAACTAAATTCTAAAGTTAAATTCGAAGATAGATAATAGCCCAGATATAAGTACTAGGGAAAATACTGTATTGAAAGACCGATTACAAAAAATGTGTTTGTAATTTTTTAGGTTTTACGACGAATGAAACAAAATATGTTTCTAAATGTTTTAGAAGATTCAGCAAAGAGAAACATTAGTAAAAGGAAAAAATAAAACGACTAAGGGTAACAGTGCAGGAATGTATCCCTACCCCTGGTAGAAATATACACAGTAGGCTTTCTTAGATTTTATAATGTTTACTTAGATTTTACTTAATGATTAAATAAAATTAAAAACCTTAACAGATGTAAACTTTCTAAATAAACACCTAGAGTGTATTCTATGGAAAGTCCATCGTAAAGAATGTAGTTCAGGCCCTAATTTTCTAAGTTTAACTAAGTAAACAACTTAAAAATATAAAATATATTGATTTAACCACCACTTAATGGGTTAAAAAATATATTATCTGTTTTACAAAATATACATGCTAGAAACCGAAACTAAAAAAAGTTATAAGCGAGAAGCAAAAATAGGCTAGTGAAAAACAAGAAGAACAATACAGATGAGTGGTTTTGCGGATGAACAAAGGGAACAGTATAATAATATATGGAAGAGCTTAAGAAGGGGAGAGCCATATCTTAAGACAAACTGCCTAATATGGTTTATGGAAAATTGGATGGCGTCTTTAGGCTTGAGCTGAGTCTGGGTTTGTCCTATGAATAAAGGGCTTTTATCACAAAAGAGCTTTGCACTGGAATGTTGCAATAGTTTTCTGTTACTTTCTTCATTGCTCCAGTTTTAAATGTAATATGTGAAATGCTCAACGTTCTCAAATTAATCATCATGTATTTTTAATTTAGAATACATTTAACTCTGGCTTATTCTGATTTAGAACGGTTGATTGAAAAAAAGGTTGACTGAAATTGTCTAAAAGGTTGTGGTATCAAAGTAAATATCTTATTCACCCTAAGCAATTTTATTTATAAAACATATTAACCGTGAGGAATTCTCTTTATTTTATAACCTTATTAATCTAATAAAGAATTTTTTGAATTATATAAACTCCTATTAAGACAGCTATAATCAATGGTTCCTTGAAATAAACAGATTATAAGGTGTTTCCATTTCTTTGGATCACATTAAAGTACTTGATGGTGTTGATTATATGTATGAACTTTTAGCTTAAGGGTTAATCATATTATTAAATATATTTAAACAATTTATATTTATCTTTCGATTATCAATAAATAGCCAACGAATACAATTTTTGCATTATAGAGTGTTATACTCCAGCGTGTATATGATCACAATAAGTGCTTTTATGGCCTGAAGGTCGGTGAACTTTATTCCCCTCATAACTGGTCGTCAACATCCCTAACTCCCCGATATTAAACATTAGCCCGGACTTGTAAACATCCCTTATTGCACTATAAACTTGTTGTGAGAATCTCTTGGATCTTTTTTGGTTAACCAACCTGTAAATAAAATTGACTATATTTAAACGTATTGTGTCACTTTTTAAACGATGAACGTTTAACATGAAAATCTTTTTTACAGCCATGAATTAATAATTATTAATTTGTATTAGTGGTTGTTTTATTTCGTGAGATATTCAGAAAGTGCATCGCAAAATAAATACATAAACAAAAAATTCCAGTAAAATTAAAGGGATTTAATATACGCGCTGGGTCAAAAAATAGTAAGTGGTGAGTCGGTGGCTCAGTTGGTAGCGTCCGGGCCCATAGCAGCGATGTCGTGGGCTCGGATCCTGGTCATTACCGCAATCCTTTATCAGTACAGTTCACCTTCGTACTGTACCGGCTCACTCCTTGCTTTGCTGGATACGTTCCACGCACAGATCTATAGTCTATGTGGATGAGCAAATGCAAGTTTAAAAGAGGCCACCAACCTCTTTTATTTAAATAGATTAATCGCACAAAAAAGAATAAGGTGTAGGAATATACTTAACGAAAAAGTTACAACAGATGTTAAGAAAATGTGTCATTATTCGATTTAATCAAGCCTAATAAGAATTTTCGAATTCTTCACTCATAATTAATTTTCCATTACAGTGTCAGACCACAAATGTGATAATAAAAGACTAAAAATGTTACTAGAGAGAAGACAAACATAAAAGGTACTCAAATAAAATGTGAATATTAAAATACCTCCATACAGATCGATAAAATAAACTTCAGTTCTCTTAAGCTTCCTAGAATGTCTTGCGATTCTAGGAAACGTTTGACATATATCCAGGCGTATTCTACATGTGTCTTGGTTTTCCTTGTTTTCAACAAAGCAGGATTCAGGATCAGGACCGTGAAGTCCTGCAGGACAAATGATCACACGTGTCGAGATATTGTCCTTATCCCCACCTTCGGATAAATAATGCAACCGCTTGTCGCAATATCATTGTGAGGTATACTGATCCGATGTATTAAAATACATCGGAGTATTGGATGTGTCGTTAATGCAAAACCTTTTGCTGTTGTACTCGGTATATTTTATTTTATTTTTTTTTATTAAATTCTGTGGCAATCCTTTGGTTGTATGTGCAAATACAATAGCAGGACGTATGAAAACAAATTAAGTATATCCGCTGGGTGATTAAAATTGATACAAAACAGACAAAAAATTAGTCCCATGCCTAAAGATTTTCTCCACACGTGATTACAATTGAAGTGAAATAAAAATGAGATCCTGAACAACGGGTAACATAACCATGGAATGTATATTTTGTATCTATATACACAGATGAAATTTGTTTACTTTTCTTGTAAAGAAACGGTCTGAACCCTTGTTACTATCTAACGTCGACCTGTTGTAAAAGAGCATCTGTAATTGATAGCTCAATGGTAAATGGAATCTTGATCTTGTAACAAATTTGTTTGGAATCAAACCGAAGACCAACTTTAAGGCTAGCACTATAGCTTCTCGTCTTCCAAGACAATACTTAGACAAAGGTTTTACGGAATTTTTTGAGTTTGAGGCCGTATCATATTCGATTGTCACTGCTAATGTTATTTTACTGGCAAGACAAAGCAATGCGTCTGTATTACAAATGTGTACATATAATATTAAAGCTATTTAATTTTACATGTTTAATATTGCCTTAAAATAATTCATAGAACACCTGTATGTAAAAAAATACATAGAACAATAGTTATGAGGTAAATCAAACTTTTTGTTAAAGAGGTTGGTGGCCTCTGCTCTTTTAACTCGCTTTTACCTGTTAACGCGGGTCACAGAGGTCTGTTCTTGGAACATAGCAAAGCATGGGGTGAGCCAGTACCATACAAGGGTGAACTTTACTGATCAGGATCCGAACCCATGACATCACTGCCGTGGTCCCGATGTCCTAGGCGCTAATAACTGAGTCACCAAACCACAATAGAATTATAAATGGAAATTGGGTAAACAATTGTTAGTGACTCTCTTTTAAAGTGTTTGTATCCTTTCCTAAACTATATTGTCATTGAATTTGCTATCACCACTGATTTTATTCTGTTAGCCTATTTCTTTCATAGAAAACTTTTACTTTTTTGTGGTGGAAAATAAATTTAGGACAACCTCCAGAGCCTGTTTTCAAGATTACACTTCTAAAAAGGGAGGCTGTAAGATGAGATAAGGAGAAAACACATAAAAATATGAGTAGTGTGTGGGGGAAACCCAGGGATCACCACTAATGAAAATAGGGGTTTCCATAACTATAGGGATGAAGGGAAGAGGCAACGTTTTTTCTACTTGTACTTTTTGTTATTCGTTAAGTTTATTGTTATTTGTTAAATATCATTTGGGTGTAAATTATAAACTGAAAATATACTTGAGCAATATCAACATGTTTATAAACGAAATTTAGCCTAAGCTAAAATTATTATGTTAGGTATATTAGCTGCAACTACTGATTGTACTGAGGAGGGTAAAATTATAGTATGTTTCACCGATAAAAACAACTTAAAACAAATTCGCTTTGTTAGAAAATGACCAAATCGTTAAATTCCACTAAAAGTTGAATACAGAATATTTTCCAACCAATATGATTTATAAATTTTTTGAATATTATGTGACAATAAATTAAATCATAATAGCCATTTGCTACCACATTATGCAAGTATGATACGGTAAATGATTTATAGTAAAATGTTTTAAGTCAAACAGCTGATTGCCTTCTTTATGATTGAGCACGTTGTTGAAAGGGGTCTGATAATGAATCGGCTTTTTACCCTTTTTATCTAGCAGAAAATAAATACATATTCAACGGGTTACCTGATACTGTGGAACGCAGTTTTATCTTTTAATTGATTCAATGAATAAGGCTTAATAGTAGAATTGCTTACAGACACGACAGAAACGAATTATGTATGCGGCTCTGTTGATTTAAATGAGCTTATCTTTTAAAAAGAAAATGGTTTTGAATAAAATATAGCCTTATTTTGTACATAAAATTTTAACTAAATTTAAGTAAATTGTTCTTATTAGTTAAAATACTAAAATGGTTTTTTAACGACTTTATTATTATATGATAGTTAAGGAGATGAGAATTCTATAGAGAGTTATGCCTTTGCAGTATTGTTATATTTTAGTTTGGAAACATTGGCAAACATTACTGATAATAAAGTCAAAGCAATTTCTTTGCCACGCTCAAGTACCTAAAATATTAAATACTGTACATGGAAGCTCGAAGGTATTTGTAGGTACCATTAAGTGTAGTTCTGTAATCTTCAGCTGGCTCCTTGGCAAGGAAAGTAATTTTATTTCTACGAGAAGATCCAAATACCGACATTTTAGAATTATAGATAAGGCCTTTTAAAGTTGTAAGCCACATGGTACACTATGGTTATCTAATTGTAAAATCCCGGTTGTATTAAACTTCCACTATATAACTTACTAAAAAAGAGTAAATTTTAAAAATTAATAGTTAATGAAATAACAGAAAATAGTTAGGTTTTAAAAACATTTTAATATTAACAAGGGTAACGAACTTGCGCAGTTTCGTGATGTTGTTATCATATCGGGTACTGGCGACAAACCTTTGCTTTTACCCCAATTAAATAAATATTCACCAACACCACACAGCTGAGTTATTCAGCTGACTATTGCTAATCATTGTGGTTACGAGGGCCACACATGCATGGTCTGAGCCAAGGCCACACTTACACTGGACTGTTCAACTCTATGCAAATCAATTAACACCAAGTGTGCAAAAGTGTTTGACCGAGTTTATTACTTTATTACGTTTTGGCTCTTCTAGTAGACACTGTAAAATATTGGACACATAAAATCCTGTCACGACATGAACTTACAAAAATAAAGTAATAGTTGTGGTCTAATTTCTGACGTACATAAGTCAACATATTTTTATTTTCAGAACGTAAAATGTTTATAGCATCAGAATTATCCTGATACAGAATACTATGGACCTAGCCACCAGATGTCTGTGGATTTTCTTTGTTTTCCATACTTACTTATACCTAGCTATACGCAAATATTGTTCGAAGTATCTGGCTTTAGGTCACACAAATAATTTAAGTATTACTACGCCATGCAATTACTATTGCTGATGAGAAAAAAAAACAGATGTGCGATTATATGTCGACTATTATATTCAACACTAAAAGGAATTATGGAATTTGAGACTTGTTTGAAGATTAAAAGGTTAAATGAGTATATTTCAGATATATTTTCTAGCAAATTTTAAGATATCATGGTAAATGTGCTTAAATAGTTCTAAATAGAAAATATTTTACTTGTAAGATCTTGGAAACGAAATTTCAAGTGATAGTGTAAAAGCGGTTTGGAGAAAACTAATACTAAAACCGCTTTAGTTTGTTGATAATTTTACAGTACAAATTTAAAGGGCCTATGCAATCTTACAACCATAAAGTAAACTAACTCGTCAACTACATCAACTTATTTTACAATTAGAAACACAGTTACGAAAGATTATGCAACGTTAAACTATACTGAGACTAGAAATGTCTTAGTCCCTAACTGCTACACATGCTGCAGTGTTCTCTTGAGATCCCTTTGTACTCTAATAGACACTGGACACTAGACAATTGGTCGACTAAACCACACATACAAGACATCAAGGGACCTACTGCATGCTCAGTTCTATTGACAGTAAACATTACATTGTACTACTTGTGGCTATTAACAGTCATTGTGATTAAATCTTAAACGGTTAAGTGGGGTTTGCTTGTTAGGTTTGTTTGTTTGAGATTTTTTCCGAAGCAATCTCGACACCTAGAAGCATCGGTTCACCCCAAAGTTATATGTAGACCACAAAAGTCCGGCACCAAAGTTGTTTAAGTATGGTACCAAGTGTTTTACGTATGCTTAAAAGTTTTGAATTTACCATTTACCTGTATCATGTTACCGACCAAAGCATTACCTAGCTAGTAAAAAGGGTTTTTTTTTAGGTTGGAAATGAGAAATATCAAGGAACAGAATTTAGTACACACTGAAAGTAACAAATGTTTCGTGTGGTATAATGTACTGAAGCAAGCTTTTGTTCGATAATTTGATATTTTTATAGGAATCGGAATCTGATGTATAAGCAACATTGTTTGTTATCGTTAAATTTAAATAAAAACTCAGGTAGTTCATAATTTACAATATAAGAAGATTTAATTGTTTTAAGCCAATGATTACAACTATCATATTTTGAAAATAAAATAAAATTACAAACAGTTTTATAAATAACTTAAGGACTGTTCATTGTTTCATAGAAGAATGATGATCGAAAATATTAATGAAAATTTAACTTTTACAAATTTTTTAGCTACGCAGTCCTTCTTAAATTAAATTGCACACTTAGTAATTCATTCTAAATATGTATTATATATTTTGTATACATTATATGTATACTGTATACAGATTTGTTTTTGGAATATGATACCTTAAAAATTTATTGTTACATGACATTTTCACAATGTTCTATTTATAAATCACAATATATAAGTCTTATTTACACACATATTGAGATTTGCCAATTGTGCTCACGCTCCCTAACAGAGCCTCGCAAGCGTGCTAGGGCGTTGCTTACAAATGTGCGTTTTCCGCATATTAGAGTTTTGTTTATAAAGCCATTCATTACAATGTAATATTCTGGTTGGTTTTCTGTGTATTATAAATTTTCTTTTCATATTGTGTTACATAGTTTCCAATATGTATGTAACGCATATTGGACATTGGCAATTCTGAAACAAAACTACAATTATCATGTATTTAAATTTACATAGAAAATAAAAAGTAATTACTGTATATCATCACAAATACCATGAATCGTATGCGTTTTGCTAAAAAATTCCACTTAAAGATGGAAATGTGTTTTTTATTTATTTTTTATTGGTTGTAAATACCAAAAAAACATCAATCTTATACATAAGAATTTAAAAACTGAATTTTTAGACACTTTAAGAAAGTAAAACATACTTTACATAAGTAATGCAATTTACTCAAAAATAAAACCTCTAGTTATACATCACATAGTATTTAAGAACTAGTAAGTCCTTTGGTGTTTAGAATTTTGATGGTAACATGACTTTGTTCTTCAAAAGGAATCCCTTTTTTACTCCACACATAAACATTGGACGGTATTCATTGGATTGAGACGGCGAATCCTTTTGTAATATTGAGACACTTTGTTTTTATGTGGCCAGTTATTGACTTATTGGAAAGGGATTCTGAGACGGCAAGAATCTCCCTGTAAGCCTGTGAAGATTACATTCTTTATATAGATGTAAAGTGGAAAATGAAAATCGCAGACTTTTTTTCTTTAGGTGATTTCACAAAGATTGTGATTCTGTTATAAAAAGTGGTCTTTCGTCTATTTATTTAACACGATCAAACGTTTAAATGCTGTGCAAAGTGATTGAATCGAAAAATTCATTTACTAAAAAGATTCCATAACAATTAATTATCAATATTCTTTGCAGAGGTTTTTACATAATGTTTATCTGATGTTTATGTGTATGCCTGATTAACATTTCAATCGTAAAGGGGTTGGAAGTATACTTAATTTGTTGATGATTTCTGCCTGTATGTCGTGAACCAAGGATATATTAATATACAACAGTATATGTATATTTTTTAATATTACCAAAAAATTACAAAAACTAAAGAAAACTTTATTCTACGAAACATGGCCTAGAACATCAATCAAAAATCTTGAAAGCATGCCAATGATATAATATTCTCTCAGTGATATTTTCTCATCACTCACTTAAATAAAAGCTAATTTATAATCATTTAAAAAAATAAATAAAAAGAAGTTTAATCGTTATAATTATAATTTTTATAATCTAAACTAGGCTACATTTATTCTAAAAATAGTTAAAGCTACTTTTTAATCAGACTTTGTAACATTAAAATTAATTTCAGATACGAATATTTAGATCAATTTAATTAAAGTAAAAAATTTTAAAAGAAAATAACCTTAAATTACTTGCGAAATCTATATATAAAGCCAAAAGTACCCATGAACTTTTGAGAAAACTACAAGTCACACCCCCATAAACCATATACTTAAAATGTTCGTCATGACGAGAAACCTTGCGCAAAACTATTATTTCATAAGTTGCCCTTTAAGGTCGTAATTCCTTTCTAAAGGGAACTTTTCATATACCTAATGTTAGAAATACCTCAGCTGTACTTATTTGTTTATTTTACTGTATTTTGTTTATTCCAGGTTAACTTAACCAATCAATAGTTTTATTAATACTTATGGTGTCAAAGGGGCCGAAGCCCGTGGATATCAGCTAGTCTATATTAAAATAATAACCGTCAGACAAATTCATACTCTAACCATATCTTGTGAATATAACCGTCGATTTTCCTTATACATTTAATCATATTCCCCTGAAGTCTTTTGTTGCAGAATGAACACAATATTATGCTTATATTGATACAATTCCATTCGTATCATCTATTGAGCGTCAGCTGGGCATGTATTGCCGTCACCCCCCCCCCCCTCCACACACTTGCAGGGGTATATATAAACACAACTGAGTCCATATAGTCCCGGCCGCCTATACTACTTTTTATTAAAGATAAAAAACCCAATATTGGACACAGAATGTATATTGTTCTCTAAGTGTTAGGGCATGTTACAAACATGTGTTTGAGGATGAAAAATGGCGGATTATTAGATCCATCCTTGGCACACTTGAAGATGAATACGCTTGAAAGCATGCTTGAAGATTAAACATCATTCCACGAATATGATCTCATATTATTTTATTTATTCTTTTATCCTTTCCACAGTTAAGTCTATTTCAATCTTATCACCGGTCTTGATTTCACAGCTCAAAAATATAGGTCAGTTTAAATTTCAGGCGACCTTTAGAGGGGTTGTTTATTTATTATATTTTTTCGACTCCGACACTTCTAGGAACGTATTTCAAGACGAAGAAGATGACAGAGTGATAAGTGTTGGATAAAAACATTGTTAGCCTGATTACTGACTAACATCAACTACTGTAGTTCTTGAGAAACATATTTAATCTAAATGATCAAAGATAGTATCAAACCTTTAGGATGATTCCCAATATTATATACTGAACCAACGTCCTCCTCATAACGAAATGAGAATTTCCTAGGTTGAACTAAATTGAAACCTCAAGGCTTGTTATTTATTAGAATATTATTCTAAAATAAAATGTTTTCGGATGCCAAATTACATACAAAATATAGTTGGAATAAAAAAAAGCAATTTAATTTTAAAATCATGTTAAAACTACTTTTTGCTTTAATAAAAAATAATTCTTATACCTTTTTGTCAAGTTGCGAACATGTAAATAAAAAATGCTGTTGTGTTAATATTTTTAATACGCTGTTTTAATTATTTGTTTAGGTATCAATTGTGAGTTTTAATTATATATGAATACATACATTAGATTTATTTAAGGAAAGTTTATCCTTGTATCTATAAACGTTCTTAGACGAAATATGTTGAGTATTCTACGCACTGCCCTTTGGAATCCTTAATACTCTACCATAACCGAGAGAAAACGAATCTCAGAATTCCATTCACATTGTGATAGAACTGTACACAAACAAATAGTGTGACAATCATTCTAGTAGTGTAGCTGACAGATCTGATAAAAACAATGTTATTTGTTTATTCCATCAACATATCTGTTCTTGCTGTTTATTTTGCAATACGGCACAATTCTTTCACCAACATTAAGAACAAAAAGCAATCTAATACAATCAAAAATAATGATCTTATATAATTACTGAAGAAGCAAAAAAATAATAATAAACTACCAAAATATAAATTTTGTTAACGATGAACACAGAACCTAAGTTGGTATTCAAAAGTTAAAACAGTAGATGTAGACGTTAAACTATACGCAGTACAATGGAAATGATGATGCCATTACAGTGTTTACAAACAGTCTGCAAGGCCAAATTATTTCCTTAAACAGTTACAGGTTTAAACACAACAGTACTTTTAATACTTTACTTTGAAATGGCGTCCATACCAAAGTAGGTATCTCAATTAAAGTATGAATATGAGTGTAGGATGAGTGGCGCGATCTTGTATTCTTGTTAGTGACTAAGGCCGACATATTCCTTAGACGCAGCCCATACATATTGCTATTATAGATGTTGTGAATAGCCCATACAGCCAATGGCAACTTAGGTAAAGTTAACAGACGATAGTTATAGGTAATAGAATAGAAAATGTAATAGAGGTGAAGAAATATGTTGACTTTCAAAACATAGGTGTAGCAAGTTCTATTATTTGGGATATTTGATATAGAAAACCTAAATTAAATATAGACCGTTAGCTGTGCTGGGGTTACCATAAGCTCTGGCGCACACCGCTGGAAGCGCTATATCATGTCCTACGCACTACGTAACTATACGGCGCTCCCAGCATTGTGTGCTAGAACCTATGGTAACCATGGTAGCCACAGCACGGCTGACAGTCTATATTTAATTATTTTTGCCTATGGTTTGATCCAAAGATGCGACAAAACACAGTCTGGATTCTCTCATCTTCATCCTCAGGTTAATATATTTTTCGACTCTTACTTGCAGTGTTAGTCAAATACAACAAGGATTTCCTTTGTAATATCCCTTTTTACGTCCTACTTGACCCATTTTTACTATTTCGGTATCTTTAAAAAATAATGATCCTGATGAGAGACGAAGGATAACTGGAAAGGTAATTTAATTTAGGGCTTCACCCCTACCCCTAGAGTTTAATTCTTTTACAGTGCCAAAAAAAAAGATCCAGTAGATGCTGACCAACTTTCTTTATGACGGCTTTCTTGATTTACTAACAGCGGTTTTTTAAATGATTTTACCAGAATATAATAGTAAATAAGATAAAAAACAGTTATTGGAAAATTAATTTGAAAGCCTAGGCTACTTTAGTGATAATTGTACCTGATTAAGGTAAGTAAATCACTCTTTAATGGAAAGATCCTTAATCGATGAATTTTATCTATATTTACCTAATAACTATCACAAAGAAACATTATATTTGGCAGGTAAATGGGTGCTGCAAATATGATTAACTCTATTTAAAAATTTGCAATTTCCCCACTGGCCCCCTTGTGTCCTGCATTTTAAAGAGGTTTTAGTACTCAGCCTAAAGAGATCCGTTAGATCTTGTGTCAAAATTGCAATGTATAAAAATGTATAAACTTAACTGTTACATTACTCTTGTCCAGGCATAGTTAAATCTGTTTACCATCGGTATCATGCCAAAACATTGCTAAATCAAAACAAATAACATGCAATTCATGTAATTTATATTTTTCAAATAAACGGTTAATTCTCTAAAAAATGTCTAATTGTTTATTCCAAACGTACAATCTAAGTAATCAAATCAGTTTATTATTGATCATTGTTGTTGTACAAAACAAATCATGAACCTTATATCCCTCTTTTAATTCCTAAATCAAACAAATTACTCATGTAATTAAACTAGTTTAAGCTCAGAGATGTTGTAGCACGTACTTGCACGTTGCACGCGGCCAGGAGAGAGCATCGCTAGGCAGAACACGTAGTTCGCTTACTTCTGGCTGCTGCCCCATTACTTTACCTTACTTTTGGCTACGTGTGGAGTTAAAACCGGCTAAATCATCCTAAGATCACTACTAGGAGGGTCAAAAATACTTGAATTAATGTGAGTAATTAGTATAATGAAAAAATATTAGAATTTTATACATGGTATTTTCTAACATTAACGAGGTGGTATGTTAATAGTCCAGTCATATTAAGTAAAATACCCTACTACCTGGAAATAATTCCCTAAACGGGGAAACTTTGAATATGTGTAGAACTAGTACCCAGCAACAACATATTAAAAATCAACATTCGTGCATACTGTGCTACGGCCACCATATTGAAAAATAGAGGCCAATTTTCACTTTTTTACCATATTTCACTAATCATTGGCAATAAAGAAACGTAGTTCAAACAAAAGTTAAAGAAAAAGAATACATCTTTTTAGTCCTTGCAATATTTGCCATTATATCTAACAGTTTTTGAGGAAAACATAAATTAATATTAAATTTATACTTAGCATGTTATTCTTATGGAGAACAAGAATTCTGTGATAAATTCTGCCAGATGAATTTTGTTAGACGAGTACAAACCGACAGTTATACCAAAACTAAATGCACTAGGGTGTTTACATGTTAACTGCACATAGTCGAGCATATCAATATTATAACTCATATAAAATAAGATGCTGTTGCAAAAACAACCCCCCTCACAAGTAGTTAGCACAGTAACTCCCGTGATAGTGACAATATCGCGCACAGGGGGTGTGAAAGTTTGCCGCCAAAGTCACCCTCTTTACCCGCCAAATCAATCCCAGCTGATTGTCTCCGGGGATGCGGGAGGGTCGGTGATGGAGTGGGCCTGGTAATGTGTCTAGGGGACCTTTGGCCTATGGAAATGTAATAAAGACCTGAGTAAATTACATTAACGCCACGCATTTGCGAGTTCTTTTATTTAACGAGGCAAGTGGTGAAATTCATCCCCAGAATGTTTGGCTGTGTCGTTATTTAGTCAAAATATATGTTGCGAGAAAGAATTAAAGAGTATATTCTAAATGTATATCAGAATATTTTTCAAAATTAATGACTTTCAGGAAAAAAATTATCAGGCCCAGGGGCGTCGCACGAAAAAAATATTGGGCCCTTAAACTTTAAATTTCTCAATTATTTTACGTGGATTTCCCAACTATATTTCATGAATTTCCCAACTATATTTCATGGATTTTCCAACTATACGACTTGAATTTTCCATCTATAGTATTCAGATTTACCCGCTAATTAATATTATGTTTTAACAGATACGTTTTTTACAGATACGTTACGTAACCTACCATGTTATTTAACATATTAAATTCGCCTATTGGGTCTGATGATGATTGGAGTGTCCAATCGAATTCGATCACCACTTACCAACTTTTACATGTATTTACCGTCCTGTAAGTCAACAGTATAAGTGTAAATATATTATTGCAAGTGTTATTAGACGTATATATTTTCTGTATTTTTCAGGTAATTTAATAACACGTACGATGCTAATCAAGAAGTTATTCATTAAATTTCCAAGACTTTTTTCCTTTAATTATTAGTTTATAAGGGTAAATGTTTCAAACTTCCCAAAATCCCATCTCATACCTTCAAATACCCCAAAAACATCCCAACCTTAACACTTTTCAAAGATGATTGAGGGGGGTGGCTCCCCCCTACCCCCTTTGGGCGATACCCCTGATTTTCAGGCCTATCATTTATTTATGTAATCCCTGCAAAACTAGCATATTGTGGCAAAAATACGCAAATTGATTTAAAGTACATAATAAAACAGCTAATATCATATTCCTATTATAACTGTTATTTATATTTTAAAGTACTACTTCTGTACAACCGTGTAAAGTAAGGAACAAATATATTATTTTTAAATACAATATTTTGACTAATTATACCTGTTGCAAAATTATTTTTTGAAAAACCTTAATTTTAGCCAATAAATTATAAACTTTCTCTAAGCTTCTTTTTAAACTGGGGAAAGAATGAAAGGGGGTTTGCAGCGTAGCCACAGTATGTTTAAGTTGAATGCTATCTTTCAGGTCAGGTTTGATTTGAGATGCACGTCATTATTGCCAATACAGTGTTCCAAAATAAGAATACAATAACGGAATGAAACGTGTTCACGATTTTAAAGTCAAAAAGAAAATACTGCACAGTTAATGAAAGTTATTAAACAAGACATAAATTTAAAAAGTAAACAAATATTTTAAATGTATACAATTAAATGCAACCAAAATGTCAGCGTTACGTTTAAATTATAGTCACTTATAGTAAAATATAGTTTCACGACTAAATCGTATTTTAAAGAAAACATTGACTTACTAATAATAAAATATTCTAATAAAAGAAAAGGTTTAACTTTTGAGTAATGTTATAACATAAAATGCTTTTATTTTCCTATTCGAGGGCTTTATAAAACTTTCAGGAGGTTAGCATAAGCGATTGTTAATTCCGAACAGTATACGGCGACCTAAAATTATTGTATAAATATTAGGACAGTATGATTTGGCCGTTTCTGATTGCGACAAACAAACAAATGTTGAACAAACAATATCAACAACAACGGTCATTGGTTTATTCTGTTGATCGTCATTAATATGGAATGGGATTGATTGTAAAAGGGGTCCCCAATTGTTCTGAAACTTTGATTTTATGACTTTATTATGTAAATTAAACTGTAGTGTAACGTGGTTTGACCAACCCCTTAGGAAACTTTCCCCTGAAACCTCTTAACAGGGTTTAACAGAGAAATATTGTAAAGTATACAACAGGGATTAAGAATATGTAGATCAACTTAACTCCTTTCTCTCACGTTAAAAGAATATGTTTCGAGTAGTAAGTTACACAAGAAACACAATTTAGTCTGTTCCGTATTAGCATGCAATATGAACGTTTTCCTCAAACTGATTGATTTCACACACTTTTTGCATAGTTGTTAAGTCAAAAATGCTATTCATATTTTTCAATCTTGGTAACTGTCAAAATGCTTTCAAAATTTATTAAATCAATTTTTAATCATTATTTAATGATATCCCTTTTCAATCTGATTGACCAGAGAATAAATAAAACAGTCCAATGTCAATATCAGATAACAGGTAACAGTCTGATGTTATATATAACAGCAGCTGTAAAAAAAAATAAGATCTTCATGGCTCCTAAAAAAACCATATTTAATTATTTCCAACATGTCAAGTACAATGTTTCGATTTGTTTTAATACTCCTTTAATCTTCCATCTTACTATACTGTAATCAATAAAAAACTTTAAACTGCAACAGTGACAAAAAATATTTGTTAAGCTGTATTTATAACTTTTGTGGTTACTATATCGCTGTTTGTAGTTCTTGAACAAAGAAAATGAATGAAAAGGTATGTTTATGTTTAACTATATTTTTCCCATTCTTCAATTGTTAATAACTGATAGAATGACACTTCTTAGAACAAATTCTTACAAAATGTAATTTTCAACAAAAGAAAAGACTTTTGTTATTTGAGGAAATATGTGGGATTCTTTTCATAAAAATAAATCTTTAGTAGTTAAAAAACTTATTAAGGTAATTAAAATATTAAATGGGTTAGGTAAATTTGATTCAAATGATATTTTTAATTAGATGATTGATTAGATGTTCGGATTTAATATAGGTAATAAGTTTATCTTCCTAAACATTTTCTCAGATTTCTGAATGTATGATTCAAATGGTCAGAGTTCTCTGTGAATGGGGTTGAGTGGACAGTTCTTAAGTCGAGCCACGTTTGACCATTTACTTTTCTACCTGTTCGTTATTTGAGTAACTCCCTCCGTTAATGTACAGCGGCATTTCTTGAAAAAGTCTTTGTTTTGAGTTTTCATAATTTTTTGTTTCGTTTGTCTCTTTCGTGAAATAAAACGAAAAAATCCTAATACTGCCTTGAAACTTTAATTTGAAAGATACTGACTAAATGATATCACTGTAAATGTATTGACAGTATTTTAGTTCCCCATGTAGCGTTCTTCTAACGTGCTAAAAGATTTAGTTTAATACAGTTGTTATGGAAAAACCACGGGAAAGAACTAATTGAGCAAAAAACAACTTTGAATAGAAATCCATTAGAGGGTTGCATATTTTACTTCCTATACGTTATACTATAAGCTATACTCTGTGCAATGGAACCTGTCTCCTGACCCTCCGTCTACCCCGGACTGGCCAATGGTCTATGGCCTCGGCTTGACCTAGATACATCGAGGTAGACTTCGATGCCTAAGTCTACCTCGATGCCTAGATATGCTGATTAGAAGACAGGTCCCATCATATATACTATAGTAATTCATCAGAAAGGTATACACAGTCATTCCTTCTCTGTATTAAAACTAAATACATCACTATACCTTGTGGGTACATATTCCTGTCTTGAGAATTTTTCTTCAACCCTCAGATGGAAAACGTGGTTGTATAGATAGGGTTATTTGTTAAGCTTTTAGTGTATTTACTAAATAGTTTCACATACATATATAGTGTTAACAATTGTTTAAATAGTGTTGTCGAATTAATAGTTTAAGAGTTGTCAAGTTAATAATTTTAAGTGTTGCAATAGGATGCACCTAGACGAATGATAAACTTCTGAGTTCTTATAGCACATTTTAATGAATAAAGGGATCCAAAACTATATTGGAGAACCAACCTTAACTCACATACTCTCACAAAATAAACCACATTTTCTAAAAAAAAACTATTAGGAGATAATCTCATGATGAGAAACTCCTATCGATCAAAACTAACAAAATACAGAGTGTCCCATGAAGTATTGATTATTTTCGAACTGATATGACAGACGTAGTGAGTGCGCTATACAGACTTTAAATTCTACATTCGTGACTAACACATATGTAAAGATGTGGCCCCCGAGTCTTAAACAATTCTGATCCAAACGAAATGGCGGAATACCCCAAAAGACAATAAAATCAGCAATCGCATTTTAAGGCATCAAAAAGTTACTATTTCTTCGATATCCCTCCATTGTTTTTGCCCCAATATGTCAGAACTAACTATTACTCAGTGGTATTTTTTTAACATTTGTATGTTAGGACTGATGATTTTCAGGTTTTTAGAGTGTTCGATGCGTCTAATATACAGTGTGTAAATTAATTCTTGAAACAAATCTGTATTTTTAAAACCGAAATAGATGGAAATATTCTGTCTGTAGCATTGATGCTTAACAAAGGTTCCGCAATTTCTTACACCGAAAAAACTGTTAAACCCCCCTAACAGGGTAGGGGGTAGGAGGTGACTAATTTTTTTTCAAATAGCAACCCCTATTGAGTTACCCCTTATTTTTAAAGACTTTGTCAAAAGAAACACAATGACGAAAACCCGAGGTGAATATCTCCCCCCCCCCCACTAGCAAAAATAGCAGGTATTCTAAAATGTGTGTTTTTTCACATAAATCAAATTTTGGAATATCCGCCGTTTAGGCTAGGGATGAAATATCTACTTAGAATATTTTTTAGGGGGGTTAAACAATATTTTTGATGTAAAAATTACGGAACCTTTGTTTACAATAAACACCACAAACAGAATATTTCTACCTATTTCGGTTTAAAAAATACATATTTGTTTCAAGATTTAATTTACACACTGTATTAATTCAAAAATAGGGACTTCTTCGCGGTATAAAATGTTTTCAATAATTTACACTTTTTTTGTTTTAACTCTAAAACCACGCATTACTCGTCAAACAAATTTCCGAATTTGACGAGTAACTAGTAAATAACAAATAAAATTAATTGTTTAAGCACGATTTAAAAGGCTAACAATGACAATAGAATGCCTCGGAGTATTTGCCTCAAGTGACAACCTCACGACTGTTGTGTTTGACTTGCACTCGAGTCAGCAACCACAACGCGATGTCATCTTCACTTCATTAAACATTGATACACAATCAGTCTTCGCTGATGTCATTAAGTGGAGGGGAAATGTGGGAGTCGTTAAAAGGGATGAAAATCGCACTTAATTGAGTAAACGAACAAGACTTCATAAGGATGCATAATTTTTGTAGGCTAAGGTGGATCTAACGACATGTATTACAAAATGAGATAGTTTGAATTGAAAGACTTTTATATTATTGCTTTGTCACTGCAACATCGTTGGGTTGATGACAGTTCTAGTTACAATAACTCATAAAAATAAGTTTGTTTATGACAAAAAGAAAAGATTTAGAATGAGACGGTTTCTAACTTTCAAAGGTTTTTTTATCCTTGGGAATGCCCTCTTAATAAATAGTGCTTGGAGATTTACATGTTAAAGGTTCAGGTACAGATTTTCTTTATATTAAAACGCTCAATTTAATTTAAGTCAAATATACATTATACTTTTTTGAGCTACGTTGTATAATCTTACTCGCTTCAACCACTGTGACATGTAATCGACATAATGTGTGTTCGTATTTCAATCTGAATATAACTATAGGACGAGTTTTGAGGAGTGAAGTACAAATGAAAGAATTTGTGTTGGTTACTAACCAGCATCAATATTTCTAGCCAGGATCATATCTATTAAATGGTTCCACTTTAGAATAGCCAAAAAGCACCTCTTTTTCCCAGGATATACTGTAATGACTGATATCAACTCTTCTACGCTGTTAACTTATTCCACAGCAATGGAAAATAATTCAGATTACTCATACTAGGTCGTCATAAAGAATTTAAGTTCTTATGCGTTTAAATACTTACGTATATTTTAAACATTTAAGTTTCGGAAACCCTTTTCTTAAATACCAGTTCAACAGTTTAAATTACTTTGTTTTCATTTTAGATTTTTGTTTAATTTTCTAGGTTTTGAGGGTTAGTAATTTCACAAAATTCGTTCGGTATTGTATTAATAACTAAAAAAACCAACAAATCTACAAACCTTTACAAACTTTAAAACCCCAAGTAGATGCTGCACTTTTGAAGAAACCAAAAGTTAATCCCACTCTCAGTTTCAAAACCTCCCCCTCGTTGAGTAGGGAACATTCCTTATCATTACCTTCAACATTTGACTCAACGAACCCTTCAATAGGTAAACACATCTTACAACCCTCACCTGATGAAGGCACGTGAGTGTGGTTGAAATGGAAAAGCTTTCAAGTCAGGAATATTAGAACATATGAGGCGGGTCTGACAGTGTAACGGCTGATTACTGAAGTTGTATCATTCAGGACATGAAAAGTGGAGGAATATGAATAACCAGTGTCAAGAAAAAGGTGAAGAAAAAGGAAAACAATCTCTTCTTGGTTATTTTCAGAAATAATAGTAATTGTGAACTCTTTAAAATTTAAATTTTGAGATTTCCATGCTATTAACATGGCTTTTTCAACTTTTGGTTCCATCGGATAAGCAATCGACATTCCATCCATAAAAATTATCTGGGTCCACGATCAATCTTGTTTGGATAAAACCAGCAACCTTAGGATTTAAAAGTGAGTACTTAATAACACTAAGAGTGTAGTAGATTTGATTTTAATAATACACTTATATTGTCTAAAGTTAATGTAACCTTTGAATCAAAAGAGTTCCTTATTCTACTTTCAATAACTATCCTTAATACAAGATAGAATGTTTAGAGTAGTGTTTATTTCTTTTATTGTTCTTTTAAACGTATTATGAGACACATCTCTTAATACGAATCTTGTTCTAGGAATAATGAAGGTCAAAACCTATTATCAATAATTGCCCTAACATTTTCAACTTCAGTGTGAATGGAATTAGATAAAAATAATCAATGTTATTACTAAATAATGTATATTTTCTTGTAATTCAATATCACTTCATATTTTAAGTATTGAAAACATAGGCTTTCAATACTTTCAGACAATATAAAGGAAACGTAGGAAAAATGTAAGAAGAAAGCTTAAAGGCACAAAGCATTGTAAGAAATTTAACTTAAAAGAACACTGTTTACAAAATTCCAACTCTGGCAATAATATTAGACGTGGATGGTTCATATAAGGGCAGCTTTTGTAAGGTTACAACACGTGGGGCGGACAAAGTAGACCACAGTTTCAGAGACAAAATGTTTGTGATACTTTAGGCTCCCGAATACTTTGACCCTTTGAAACTAAATCTGACGCATAATAAATCAAAGAAGGGCACAATAGTGTGTGTATTTTCCCTATACGAGTTTGATTATTTAAAGACTATATAAAAAGAGTGGGAAGTTTGAAAAATATAATTGATATTGACCTAAGTTTATTTGTTTACTTATTGATTAGTTCTGGGGACATTTTATAGATGTGGGGCATTATAATAAGACTAGTATTAAGAAAACGTGTTAAAAAGCCTAAATAATAAAATTTGTTTTTCCCGAATTATTACTTTCCTTTTTCATGATTTCTAGTTATAGTACAATGGATAAATTGATTATATAGGGTACGTGTTTGAATTAAAAATGACTGATAATTTTTTTTATTTTTTATTAATGTATGTGATCTTGTTTATTAACAATGTACTGTATTAGGCGATTTACTAGGTTTACTACTAGTTTTAACATGCGAGTAGACTTTGTGTGAAAATTGAAATTGTAATCACCTTTTGTAATCATTAATGATTAGTGTATAATTGTATACTTTTCTGTAGTTAGTGGCAACAAAGTAGTCTTAATAAATATTACAGCATTTAAAGATAACTAGAACAATACGCATCTAAAAAACTTAAAATAGCTCACTAACCGTTAACTAAAGGTTATTTCTAAATTTAATTCATACACACATAATGTGGTCAACTATAAGTTTATCATTTACTTTTTTTAGGGTGTATTACTTATAACCGGTCAATGGATAAATTGCATAAGCCAGCTGTCCCAAGCCGTCCCATTGTTGTGGATGGAGACAAATTCCGCCCCAGGAGTCGGCTGATCAGTGGTGAGCTAAGGAGGTACAGCCTCCCCTCTGGACCTTATTACGGTTGATAATGATAGATGGTTGGACAGTCGATATCTTACATGGACGCCAGCCACCTCTATGTCGAGAATCAGAAACACGTCAACATACCTTTACTGATTTCATGGTTTAAAATATTCTTACGATGAACTCTACCTTACTACCTAGGTACTTTATGGAAATAGCCTTGACGTATGAAATAATTCTAATTAATAATTTATCGTATTAATTTATTTTTCAAAGTTTTAAAGTGTTCATACAATGTTTACTTAATATTATTTACGGTGTAGTGAGGAAGTGATACAATTTTACGTTTGACCTGAATATGAGTGAAAAATTAGTGTAAAATGGAATGAGAGGCCTTGTGCAGATTTTTTGTTGTTGAATAATAAAATCAGCGGTTTTCCGTACCATCACTTAACGTTTTAAATCAACTACATTTAATTTATTTCGCTTTAAAATTGATCACTACCGTGGTATGAAATTGGTGTTTATGATGGCAATTCAACAACTCTTATTGAATTTTTGCAAGCTGCATTTTTTGTGGTTAACAAACTTTTTATCAATGATTAATAAAAATAATAATAATTTATTATACAGTAATTATAAACGATTAATGGATGAACAATTGACTTTATTATTAATTGTTGTTGGTAAGTAGGAACTAATAGCACTAAGCTCTTTTCTTTATTTTCATTGCTTTCAAGTAATAGGTTCATAATCACAAAAAATATGTTTAACCATCCTGGTTATTTCTTTGTTTGGTTAGGTTAGCTATTTGAACTTGAACATTTATATATCTTTTTAAACATGTTTCAAAAGTTTTATATACTTACCATACAGTTTTTCTTCTTTTGTCTTTACAAAGTGTAGTTATAATATTTTATTAATTATTGAGAGTATAGAAAATAGCTAAAAAGTAAGAAAGTAGATTAAAACGATGACATGTCAAGGACCTTTTAAGTTTTTTGTTGTTTTAGAGCCTTAAACGAATATTGCACACTCAAATTTTAAGGATCATTAGGGTTAAATAGCTTTGATCTTGTTAGGCCTACATTTATAATAAAACTTGACTAACCATAACCGGTTATAATTTATTATATAGTCTCCCAATTTACAAAAGTACCCAAGGAGTGTAGGGAGCAACAAATGCAGCAAGGGGATTTGAAACCTCCACACGTCCAGTTAGGGCATCTGTCTTCATTACCTCCGGTATTTTACTTCCATAAACAGTGTCGGTAAGTAAATACCCCTTACCTACCACGTACCTTCACCGTAAAGTGGTTCAGGTAAGATAAGAAACTTAGGATGGTTCTGGTCTGGCAATCTCATTTGTAAAAGTGGCAAAAAGAGGATAATTTATTAAAGTGAAGATAAATGTTAAAATTTTCAGCTGGCGATAAACTGATCAATTAAATTGCTATACAAAAATATACGATGATTTATATAGAAGTGTTTCTTCCCTAGGGCAGTAACAACAGTTTTTCTGTTTGGGGAAATACACAGTTGTATCAACATGCACAAGGGTTCAAAGGTTTCTAAACTCCATATTTTACATATCCTCACAAGATACTCATGTGGACCAATTAATTATTACTAATGTTAGTTTTATACAAATATTTTAATATTTCCAGGAGGTTATTTGCGACAGTAAAACTGCTACTATGAACTGCAAGGGAGAACACGATTACTAGTAAATTAATCCACAAACTGATTTATTTTTATTAAGATAAATCATTTCAACAACAATTAATAACACATAAGTACGTTAATTGTATATTGCCAGTTTCAATCCATTTTTACTGTAGTAACTTAATGATTGGGGAGATTAACATAGTTAACAGGTCAGTGTTACAATTTGTAGAAAGGTTAGTCGCTGAAACTAGGCCTCTATTGTTTGCTATCATAATTTTGTATTTTTTACATCTTAAGAAGTAATATGAATCTTTGGGAAAGGGATATTAACCTGCTAAGGAAAAAACACAGTTTACAGTTCAATAAACTAGAATTGCCAAACCAACAACCTAACTAAAAATACCCCCGCCGCAGCAAACCTGCAGACCAAGCGAATTTCCATTTGCCTGATTGGATTTACACTAAAATGTCTCCTTAAAAATATCACATTTATTCCCTATTTAAATAACATTAGTTTAACAAGTACTTAGGTTTGCTGCAACAGGGAGGGTAAAAAGGTGTTTTTTTTTTGTAAAATGTTAATAGTTTAGTATGAAATGAACGCATTTTCCAAATTTGATCAAAATATGATCATAAACAAGCAAACTACAACAGTTTACTTATTCTCCATAAGAATAACATGGGAATTTTAAATTTACAGTTTTTTGGAATTTTCTCCGTAACCATTAGGCGCATAATAACGCTTCAACATACTAAATTATTTGTTTTTTTAAGATCTACAAAATGGCTTGGAAAGAAAATGCTAAATTTTAAGTTTTTAGGGTCAAAAATAGGAAAAACCAATTTTTGCCCCATAAAACCCCCCATAAACCCCTGTTCCCATAGTCCGATCATGCTGGTTCGCGAACTCGTTCGAATAAATGTAGGTTTACACATTTGTACCAAATTTCATCAAAATCGGATGATTTTTGCTCGAGTTATCGCGCTAACGGACACATATATAAATATATATATATATATATATATATATATTTGAATTTGAACGGATAGTGTTTTGGTCTCTAGGGACCTCAAAACGAAAAATAAATCGGTCCCGGGTCCAGGTCTTACCATGAGTACTACGGTAATAGCTTATTCCCTATATGGGAAATTCGCTAATAAAACAAAAGCATAAATAAAGAACACAGCTGGTACTTGAGAACCATTAAAATATCATTTTTCTAATGAATGCATAAAATGTTAGCTACCTAGAATATTTTTGGCCTAATGATATAATAACGTTAAATAATTTCAAAGGCTGTTTCATTATAGAGGTCTAACTATACTAAGATATTTCTTCTTGCAATGTTTCCATCTAAGTAGGGAATTTGAATTCCATGAGGTGTGTAGCCCCCTTCCCATAAAGCTGGAGGGCTTCAATAGCCGCAAATCCTGAACAAGAATCCCGAGGAAGTGTAGATTCGTGTCGATTCTCTTCAGAGTAAACAAGTTTTGAATCTGAAAAGAAATCCGTATTAGAATTTCTTTTGAAAACGTTTCGAAGGGATAATTTATTTAAGAGTAACAAATATAACAAATTTCGGAACTTACAATTTCAATATCTTTTTGAGAAACATGAGAATTCCCTGAACAGCGTTACTAGAACAGTTGGCAATCAATTTTACTATCCCAGAATAATATGAAAATATGAAATGTATAGCTCGAAAATGCAACAAAACAATTTTTCCAACGACAACTAACTCGTGTTCCAAAATTGTATTTTTTTCTTTCTTTTGTTCAATTTCTTAGAACTGCGGTCACATCTTTGATTGAGTCGTATTCTAAACTCTTTTAATAACTAAGTAACAGCATTCATTACACCAATCCAATCCCAATCTAAATAAGGAAACAAAATGTGTATTTTTAATTAAGTATCTATTGAATTCAAGAAATCTATCTATGGATCTAATCCATCTACTGAACTTGGAATGTTGACCACATAACATATTTTACCTTACTTATGTCCTAAACTCCTTTGAAGAACTGAGAATAAAATGATCGCAATATGTTTTAACCTGTATGCTACTTTGGCTATGAAGGGTACAAAGTATTGTGAGGGTCTAAAGTATCACAAACATCTTGCCTCTGATAGGGAGTTTGGTCCTTTGTGTGACCCCCCTGCACCCTCTTATTTAGCCTCCCCCCCCAACACCACATGTTATCCCATACATCGCATCAGTGACGCATTTCGTGAATTTCCTCCTTGTATGACTTACTCATCCACTTGACTTTAGAGGTGGTAAAATTGTAATTTACGAAATTGACTTTTTTTACTGATTTATTGAGTGGATGGACATAAGAGTTAAGATTTTATTTGCAATATTTACAATTCCCACGTGTTATATGATAGTTTCTCTATCTAAAATTAGGTTGACATATTTAAACGGATGTTCCAAATGCACAAGTACTAAAAATATGAGTAACAAAATCGTTAGAAAGAGAATGGTGATCTATAGTTCTTCATGTGCCATTTTAGGGGTAGTTAGAAGTAGAATTGACCAGTAGAACTGTGACGTCATTGGTTTTGCGTTTGTTTATGGGAAAGGTCATTGCTACATAATTGGTGTTGCGCGATCGAACCCACACCAATACATAATTATTTATTGCTCAAACTATTATGCAAAATAAGTTAATATTTTATAAATACTGAGTTTATTCTCTATTAAAAGCTAAATGAAATATGGATCTATAATGGTAAACTGGTGAAGGAAGGTGGTAATGGAAAAGTCTTCTTGTATTTAAATTTGAGAACATTTTTTTTTGATGATATCTGAAAGTAATTTTTCTGAAGATTTGTTAGAATTATGTTTAGTGCAGTATAAAGTTTTTGAATGTTTAACATTTAGCAAGCAGATGGAAAAACCTACATTACTGTGGCTTAAAGATATAATAGTAAATACCCCCGCCGCAGCAAACCTGCCGACTAAGCGAATTTCCATTTGTCTGAATTGATTTTCAGTTAAATATATTTTAATAACATTAGGTTTAACGAGTACCTAGGTTTGCTGCTACAAGGAAACTAATAAAGTGTGTTTTTGAGTAAAATATTGATAGCTTAGTACAAAATAAATAAATTTGCCAAGTTTGATCAAAATATATCCATAAACAAGCAAACTACAACATTTGACAATATTCTCCATAAGAATAACATGGGAATTTTAAATTTACAATTTTTTTAATTTTCTCCGTTACTAATAACCGAACAAAAATACTTTTATTTACTAAATTATTTGTTTTTTTAAGCTCTTTAAAAAGGTCTAAAGAGAAATCGGGAAATTTTGTGTTTTGAGGGTCAAAAGTGAGAAAAACCAATTTTTACCCCATAAAACCCCCCGTAAAGCCCCGTTCCCATGGTCCGATCATGCTGGTTCGCGAACTCATTCAAATTTATCCCGCTTTACACCTTTAAACCAAATTTCATCAAAATCGGACAAAAATTACTCAAGTTATCGCGTTCACGGACGTATATATATATAAGTCTATATATATATAGATATATATATATATATATATATATATAGATATATATATATATATACATATATAAAAATTTGAACGAATGGTGTTTTTGGCCTCTGGGGACATCAAAATGAAAAAGTAAATCGGTCCCGGGTCTAGGTCTTACCGTGCCACCTACGGTAATAGCTACTTCCCTATAGGGAAATTCGCTAAAAATCTATTTTTTTTTCTAGCTGTAAATAATTACGTTACTAGTCTTCAAAAAAATGTCCGTGCGAAACGGAATGACCATTCGAGTCCGGTAAACACATTTCGGACGAGTTACGTACGATAGTTTACGCCACACTACTAAATATGTACAAATCCTTATATATTACTACCAACACAAGGACTAAAAATCACTAGTCATAACCTATAAGAGAGGTTATGTTATTGTTTATAACCACTACTCGCCAAATACGGTATAATCAGCTGGTTGGTGTCCGGTAAAACTCATTACAGTACAGTGGAACGTAATGAAAACAAATTTGTTTAAGCTGGTGGTAAACAGCTGTTTTCTGGACTAAATCCTTGCGTGGGAAGTTCGTCAAAATAGTGTAGTGGGGCGTAGATTATTTTACTAAAACCCACAACTCCTTTTAATTGGGTTTAGTGCAAGAATAAGTTACACGTGAGACAAGTTTTTGTAAGATTTTAGAAAGCCGTTAGTTTTACTTTGGACTGACATTTATTTTGATTATACGTATACGTTGATTTTTAAACAACGAACGCCTGTTACTTCTGTTAGGCTACCAGCTATACTGTTATGCTTGACATTTGCTTTCTTTTACAACGGGCGTGCAGATAATTCTTGTTTTGAACACACTACTAAAACACTTGAATCTTGTAGTGTAGATTAATTGTGATTTCTCTGTTGTAAAGGTAGTCTTCAACACTTAGTTTTGTTTGGGAAAATTACTGCCTGTGGTATCAACACAACGGCACAATAAAAACAATCATCAACTAACTTATATTGGATTATTGTTGGGAACTTTTCCAATTAAAAAATACATGTAACTTCTTTGTAGTAGACAATGGAATTTAGAACACGCCATGAAAATTCGTAGTTTTCAGTCCTGCATTATTCAGAACATAGCGCAGATTTCTTTTTCACGAAGTTTTCTGTATCATGGTTAAATAGCCTTTCAATCAATCATCCAACCTATACGACGTTTACATTTCTACGTCTATAGTTATTTTAAAGTTGAATTCCTTTATCATAATCCGGTGAAAAACTATCACCATCTATAATAAAACCAATTATTGTTTTATGATTGTTTGCAAGCTGCAAGACATAGACCCTAAATACATAAGGTACCTTCGATGATAATAGTAGTTTACACAACGATTGCGTTAAGTGAGTCTTTACGACACGAGTAGAAAATTTAAGGCACGAGCCTTGGCCTTAAAAACTTCTACGAGTGTCGTAAAGACTATTAACGCGAGTTGCGTACACTACTTTACCTACGACCGTTTTTTAATTACTATCAATCTGGATTTAATTACTAACAATCACTACTGATAACTTTTTAGAGAGGTTATGTTTTCGTGTATTGTCATTGCCACTGAAAGTGATGCAACGACTTGTTGTATAATCAGCTGATTTCCTGTAATTACGTGTTTGTTAAACTTCGTTAAATATTACATTGCTAGCAGCATTCTTACCATAAATAATATTGTATCAGGTACAATTTGGCAAATATTTCATTTATTTTTGGACTTCCACCAACTTAATTAAGAATACGCGAGTATCAACATGAACAAGTCGGATCAACAATTAAATTGGTCAACTGATCAGCTGATCAGCTGATTAGTTGACGTTCGAAGGAATACAATTTTAATTCTTTTCCCTCAATACTTGAACCTCATTGGTCCGTTAGCTGTGTGGATATGAGAAAAACTATGCTGATATAAAATGAAACTATGCTGATATGAAAGTAAACAGCTGTAAAGTGAAACTTTTCAATTCTAAGAACTGGACTGAAATGGCTACTTTAAAAAACGTTCGTAGGTAAATATCTTTTCACCTCTCTCCCATCACCAGACAGTAAACACCCCCAGTCTGTTAAATCACAATAAGACACCTAATAAGGTTCTTCTCCATTCCAGCGGCCACCTGAAGTCTCATCAGATTTTACGTTTATTTTTATAAACTCCCCCTCACCCCTCCGGTAATGGCGGCTATTAACTTTTCACAGCAAATTCCCAGTCCTATTTTCTCCCGTTTTATTAACATCGTTCCACCGTTCCTGTTGTCACTAGGGAGTGAAAGGTTGCGCCAAGAGTTCCTAGGGGAGTAGAGTCTCCTTAAATAAGTCTCCACATAGCGCCTTGGGCGGCCTGTAACTGCTGTAAGGTCGATATTATGACCCTTATCGCAGCTGTTATCGACCTTATCGCCAATTGCACGATGATTAGTCGTGTTTTGGCGGGTATCAGTTCAATTTATTTCCTCCCTTTCCCGCGGTTACGGCCTCCTCAGCTTCTCTGATAACGGTTCCACATCCAGTTTTATTTTACTGCTCTTTTGATAAATTACTTTATTTGTTCCACGTGTCTGTTTTACGATTAGGGTCTTCGAGATATGTTTTGGTGACTCAAAACAATATTAGATAAATCAAATCGTTTTAGGGTGTAGTCGTCGATAGTGTCGATCCGTAATTTTTATCTCCAGAAGTAAATAATGATTTACAAAGTTTTTGTGATATTCAGAGTCAGTTTTCAAAATTACAACCTTATAGTATTACTTTAGGTTTTTACAGGATTTAAACAAAAAGAAATATTTTCATCACTAGGGGGGTAAAGTGAATTGTTTTGTCCTCAGCCCAAGTTTCACGAAAATTAAGCGAGGGTTGAAAAGACACCAACTTTTTTCACGTGTGATGACTATATTTTTGTCGCTCATTAGATAAGTAGGCCTATACTAAGTTAAAAACGAAAATACTTTTATGTAAAAGTAGCCTCTCGAAATTACTTCCAGCTGGTTTTTAGTTTTGCTAACGTAATCAAACAGCTGTTTAGTAGGTGATTCAACCATTTCACCTACTACATTTGTGTCAGTGAACATTATACAGTAGAGATACGTCGAGTTATTGTAAGAATGCAACAATGAGCTACAATCATATGCAATTAAATCAATCGATATACATACTTTCGATTCATACGATTGTTTACAATCGACGTTACAGCTGAGTTTACAACAGCTGATTTTCACTTCACAGGGTGAAAATTCGTCTACAGTATGGCGCAATAGTATATTACGTTACTAGTCCTGAAAATAAGTGTTTACCGGACGAGTGTGGTCGTTCCCGTGCGAGACGAAGTCGAGTACGGGATTACCATACGAGTCCGGTACGCACATTTTGGACGAGTTACGTACGATAGTTAAATCTGTACAAATCCTCATATATTTCCACCAACATAAGGACTAAAAATCACTAGTCATGAGAGGTTATGTTTTTGTATATAACCACTCATTGCCACCTAAATACAGTATAATCAGCTGATTGGTGTCCGGTAAAACTCATTACAGTACAGTAGTACGCAATGAAACCCCATTTGAATAAGCTGGCGGCAAACAGCTGTTTTCTGGACTAAATCCTTGCGTGGGAAGTTCGTCAAAATAGTGTAGTGTGGCGTAAAAGATACATGTATCACATAAAAGAGATCTTCAGTTTTGTAAGAGATGCATACAGGATTGCACTTAAACATAAATATTTCAACGGTCATTTATTTTTTTATTGTATCATGTACATTAATGTATCTGTAGAGCTTCTGAAAAGCTTGGTTTTGTGAAATCGATAGAACCTAGCACACACATGCGTAAATCAAAAACCTAATTCAAAAATTGATAAATTTCATTGTCTCCCTTCTTTCATTGTTAATTTTTTATCTGTTATTGAAGCGGAAACATAACGGTAACACCTTATTATCAAGACTTTCAAATATCAAAATTCCTTAACTGTTTTGTCTCACGAGTGCTACCATATCTTGTTTTCGATAAACCAATATTCTAAAGCTATAATCAATTGTCCCCGTGACAATATTCATGACAAAACACCCCATTACATCCCCGGACGATACATCACCCCGGATTCTGCGGCTCCCACTTCACCAAAGACCTCGGGTTCCTGGGGAGAGGCACAGTTTTTGCGGCCGTAAGTCACACGGCTTTGTAGGCCTAGTCACAACAGCTAGTCCTAGTAGGCAGGTACCTACAGTTTGCAGGTGGCCGGGCTATTTATATAGCGATATTTTACCTTCAGACAGCTGGATTGTTGCCTACCTTTGTCACTGCGTGAGACCGCGCGTGTTACTGTGTTTTGTGGGTTTTTAGTGTGGATTTTTTCGACGTGGTCTTGTACAGCTAATATCACATATGAGCGATTTTATCAGTTGTTAATCGTTGTCTTTGAGTGGTGGGAGTTTTCCAATATGAGAAAAATCTCTTCGTTTGAATGGTGTATTTTTTTCCTTCCTAAGTAGATTTACCTACAGTGTAAGCGTCGTGCATCTAACATAAAGCAATTGTATGTTAGGAGGATTTGAACTTGAATTTTAAACCAATACTCTCGTGTTCAAATCATTCAGCCAACCAGACTTCTGCATTTTGATGAAGTTTGGTATAAACGTGTTCTACATTCATTCGAACGAGTTCACGAACCATCATGATCGGTCTATGGGAACGGGGGTTTATGGGGGTGAAATGGGGTAAAAATTAGTTTTTATCATTTTTGACTAAAACAAAACATGAAATTTAGCAATTTAGAGAGCTAAAGAAAACAAATAATTTAGTATATTGAAACGTTATTATGTTAATAGTTACGAAGGGAAAAAAATTGTAAATTTAAAACTCTAATGACATTCTTATGGCGAATAAATAAACTGTTGTACTTTGCTTGTTTATGAACATATTTTGATCACATTTGGAAAACACATTTATCTATTACTTAACTATTAACATAAAAAACACACTTTTGCCCTCCCTCTTGCAGAAAAATAAGTACAGTACTCATTAAACTAATTATATTTAATTAGGGAATAAATGTGATATTTTTAAGGAGACATTTTAGTGTAAATCCGATCAGGCAAATGGAAATTCGCTTAGTCTGCAGGTTTGCTGTGGCGGGATTATTTTCTACTAGAAAATAGTTCATTTTTTGTTCTTTCTTACCTAGAATAACTCATCCTCTACTACACTATTGTTGTTTTACACCAATAATCATTAGCAACTTCTTGGAAAAATGTATCTACAAAAACTACTAACAACATACTTTGATATTTTTTTTTTATTCTCATACTTTCCTTTCCAGAATCTACTTCAGAAAATCCTAAACATCTCGTCTCCTCTGGCCATTAATCCTTAACCGTGCTTCTGACCAATAAAAATACTTTCACCCTTTTACACCCAATATCAGGACAAAGCAGAAACACTGTTTCGATCATCATATTTTCCTTTCTAGGCTTTGCCTCAGGAAACCCCTGATCCAACCAGCATCCGGGTTTCTCTGACCACTAACCCTAAGCCACGCTTTTGATCAATGCACTACTTTCACCCCTTTACACCCAATAACTGGACAAAGCGGTACCACATGGACCAGCCTCCCCTGATGCCTCCTGTTTTGTCACGGTGTCAAAGTCACCACAACGGCCCCGCTCGCCCGCGAAGATCGCTTACAACATTAACCGTGTTTTGAACGGATGTAATTTACGATCCACCGGGGCGGGGCCATTTCAAATTCGAGCTTTGGCTGAGCCGGATCACAGCACGATGTTGTGAAAACACGTCCCCGAGCAGCTGGCGATCTTTTGTAAGTACAAATCTGTCGTTTGTCCCAGAGAAGCGACCCTCTTTGTGAGGTAGACAGCGGCGCGTCTGCTACTGTGGGGTGCCCAAACCGCACAACGACACAAGGGCCAAGAAGAAACCGCACTAAATGTGAAATTTAAGAGGGTAACAACGTTTCAAGATGTGGTTGGATTTTTATAAGTTCTGAACATGCCGATTGACTCTAAAATATATAATCGAACGAATATGTGTAATATAGGACACTTAGGTATACATATACAGCGTTACTTACGAAAAATTATACATAGGCAAGCCATATGTTTTAAATTCCGAAAAAAATTACGATTGAGCTTAGTAATGGATAAATTAAATCGAGCTTTTAGAGTAGCAAATCCATCAAATTAACCCTCAAATCGTGAATAAGATGGGGTCGTAAGAACTGAAAGTACGTTTTTGTCGTGTATATAGCAATTTTCCAATTAGTTTAGGTAACCAACCCTTGGCTGCTGCATTTGGGACGAAAATCAAGTTTTTTTCCTTGAAGAAGGGGGAGGGTTTTCGGACTTGATCCCCCATTGCCTGTGACGTGTGTATGTGTGGTTATGTCTTACTGTATGTGAGGAGTCCTGGTTATCACCAGACAAAATAAAAGTTAGTAAAGCCCTAAAATGCATTTTTAAATGTACAACTGTAGCAATTTTTCGGTGTTCCAACGAGAATCGGTAACTTAAGAGACTGTTGAATGAGCATGTCCCATAAAACTGATATATTAACATCTTGTGTTTAACACCAGTTTTGATTAAAATTAATGTGTTATGGTCCTAATAAACCTAAACAAAATAATGCAACCCCCTATTGCTGGAAAAATTACGGTTCAAAAGTCAATGCAGCTTTTGTGATTTTTCCCCACAAAATTATCATAGTTACTCTCATCCCTTACCTATGATAAAGGTTGTTGACAGGGTTATGGGAGAAAGTAATTTTATGTCAGATTTCTGATACTGTTTATTTTAACACATGTTATTGTATCCCAGAGTTTGATGAATTCATTTTCCTCCAAGCTCATCAAGATGGCACTTGTAATGTTCTAGTCTGAGCAGCCTTAGAACATAAATAGCTTATTTACCGAACTTAGCTATCAACTCGCACCCGGATTTTCAGGAACAAAATTTTGAAGTAAGATCTGTGTACCAAAGTAATAACCGTCAATTTTTCCGAGCTAACTACGTCTCGTAACCCATTAATTTCCCAGCCCTATTTGCCAATCACCACATCAAGTTGTAGCCTAACCTCAATTCAATAACACTATCTTGGAACAGTGGAATTGAACCAGGCAGACGAAACTTTGACATAAATTTATCCACAGCCTTCTGTATTTCATCGTTGATTATATCCATTATCACTATACGCAAAAACTCTGCCTATTTAACATTATTACCGATGAGAAAATTTTGCGGGTGGCTACCAGTGGTGAATTGAGTAGCTACTGGTACCATCGCTCTACTGGCATCGTAACAAAATCAAGCATATTAAACTCTTATATCGAGAGTAATGTTCAATATGACCACCACTTGCCCTATTTGTGTCAAGACTGTCCTAGACTCCGAAGAAGGTGTGGGATGTGAAGGAAAATGCCAGCGATGGTTCCACAGAGGCTGCCTGGGCATGACAAAGTCGGAGTATCAGCGAATTAGTGGTAACAGCAAGGAACCGTGGTCTTGTTCTAGAACTGACTGCATCGATTCCAAGAGTCTTCCCCATGAACAACTCTCCTCCCAAATGACTGTTGTACTGTCAAAATTAGATGCCCTATTGGGTAAAGTGAATAAAATTGAAGAAATCTCAAGGGATATTGTTGATATAAAAACTGAAGTATCAGGTATACGAGCTGGCCTTTTAGCCCTCGAACCCCGTGTTGAAAATGTGGAATCTAGAATCACAACTGTTGAGCAGAAGATTGATGCTGTCAAGTCCAGCGATAGTTCCAATACAGTCGAAGTGGCAATAGCGGAGATGAATGAGCGTGCTCGGCGCTCTAGGAACCTTATGATTTTCAATTTGGTAGAGTCTGGCGATAAAAATGTAGATGTGAAGAAGGGTCACGACTTCGATCTCACCAACAAACTCCTATCAAACATACTCACCGACTTTACACCCGGAGACATCAAGCTGTTTCGAGTTGGGAAAAAGCTACAGGTTAAACCAAGACCTCTCAAGGTTATTATGTCTAACTCCTTTGACGTGTCTAAAGTCATTGGTAATTTCTCCCCAGAATCTGCAGCCCAAATCGACCCGGTCTTTGCATCAGTAAAACTGTCAAGAGACAGGACTCCCCGTGAGTTAAATCACCTTAAGTCCCTGAATTCTGAGTTAGACAAACGTAAGGCACGTGGTGAAACGGGACTTACAATCAGATACATTAATAATGTTCCTCAAATAACAAACAACCCTAAGCCTCCAAAAAACTCTCAAATCCCAACGGAGCACCATTAAATCTAAATGTATATTTTCAGAATGTCAATGGACTTAGATCAAAGATGACTGAGCTCTCTATAAACGTTTCAACGTCCCCCTACGATATAATAGCCCTAGTGGAGACAAACTTAACTAATGATATCAGCAACTCTGAACTGGGACTTCATGGCTATCATATCTACAGAAGCGACAGATCTAGGTCCACAAGTTCAAAATTAAGTGGTGGTGGTGTTTTGATTGCAGTGAGAAACTCAATTTCAAGTGTAAATATTCTACCTAATCCTGAATGTGCCTTAGAATGTCTATTCGTTTCCTGTTCATCTTCGGCCAGTAGTTTCCTCGTTGGATGTGTTTACATTCCACCAAGTCAACCCGTCTCCGTCTACTCGGACTTCTGCAATGTCGTTGATGAGGCTATCATTTGGTCTGGACTACACGAAAAGATTATTTTGTTAGGAGACTTCAATCTTCCTGAAGCTGTAAATGCTACTGACCCGAACGTCTTGACTGGTTCCGAGTCGTCTCGCTGCTTAACCAGTATGGCTACCCTACACTCTCTAAAGCAAATTAACTCTGTTACAAACTATCGGGGAGCTATACTTGACCTAGTATTTACTTCCATCTCATCCAGTGAAGTTATTGCAGCGGAAGAGGCATTATTGCTTGAAGACATACACCATCCTTGTTTATCCGTACAGCTTAAACTTCACACCACTATTCTATCAAAAAAAGTAAGATTTCTGCGTGATTACCGCAAATGCAACATTGATGCTGTTTTCCACAGACTGCAAACGCTGAATCTTCCCCTGTTGGATCCCTCTTCGGCTGTGGTTCCCGCATTTGATGAGTTCTGTCGCAACATCAACGAAATCGTCAGTGCTAACACTCCAGTGAAAAGGGTATCTTCTGCAGTTTTTCCTAAGTGGTTCTCTAATGATCTCAAACAACTCGTGATAAAGAAGAAAATTGCCCACAAGCTATATAAATCATCTCTCAGCATTAATCACTTTGAAGTGTTCAGAGAGTTGAGGAGAAGATGTAAAGACATGGCCGGGAAATGTTACACTGATTACACGAGAAAGGTTGAAGACGATATTCCAAGGAACATAAAATCCTTCTGGTCACATGTTGGCAGTCTTAAACGCAGCCCAACAATTCCATCAAATATGGCCCTTGGCTCTAGAGTGGCCAAGTCTGCGGAGGACACATGTGAGCTATTTGCAAACCACTTCTCATCTGTCTTCAGTGATGCGTCTCCTGCTGTCCCCTCCTTTGACTTTGGTTGGAACTTCTGCATCTCCCAGTGTTTGTTTTCTCCAATGGATGTACAGCGTAAGCTTGAAAATCTCGATCCAAACAAAGGAGCTGGTCCAGACAATATTCCTCCTCTTATACTTAAACACTGTGCACCTATTCTTGCACCCCACTTGTTTATACTTTTCAAGGCTCTGCTGAGTACCGGAGTATTTCCTGACAGCCTTAAAATTGGATATGTCGTCCCCATTTTCAAGACAGGCGATCGGAATGATGCCAAAAACTACAGACCCATTGTAATTTTGTCTGCAATAGCGAAGGTCTTCGAGAGCATAGTACTGGATTTTCTTTACTTTAATTTGCGTAAATGCATTTCTCCTGAGCAACATGGCTTCCTTCGCTCCCGATCCACCATCTCCAACCTACTTGAATTTCAAGATGTTATCATGGGTGCCTTCGTTGACTCCTGCCAAGTAGACTGCATTTATCTTGACCTGTCAAAGGCATTTGACAAGGTCAATCATCGCCTTCTGATAGCTAAGCTTGATGGCTATGGTGTTTGTGGCTCCCTGCTTAAATGGATCGATAGTTACCTAAAAGGAAGACATCTTATTGTTAAGTGCGATGGCAGTTCATCACGCCCATTCAAAGTATTGTCTGGTGTTCCTCAAGGGTCCCACCTTGGCCCGTTACTTTTTAGCCTATTCATAAATGACATCAAGTTTGTAATAGGTTCAAAATTTCTCATGTTTGCAGATGACATGAAGGTCTTTAGTAGGATATCAAGTGACCGTGACAAAATTTATCTCCAAAACTCTCTCAACAACATTGAAGACTGGTGCAAAAATAACGCTATGCAGTTGAATGTCGACAAATGTGTAGTTATCTCATTCAAACGGGGTTCGGACTTCTTAATACACGACTACACACTCAATGAATCAGTTCTGAAGAGGGTTTCCAAAGTTAAAGATCTGGGAGTTATCATGACACCATCTCTAAATCCAATGGAGCACATTACGCACATCACTGCAAGAGCAAACTCCATGATTGGATTCATCCTAAGATCAACAAAGGGTTTCAACTCTCCCCTTACTCTCGTGACCTTATATAAAGCCCTTGTTCGTCCAATACTTGAGTATGGTTCCACAATTTGGTCCCCTCATCAACTGAACCACATTAACCAGTTGGAAAGCATCCAGCGCCGCTTCGTCAGACTTCTTGGATGTAGGCTTGGGTTTGACTACCTACGTACTCCTGTGAGTGAGGTCGAATCTCTTTTTGGCCTCACCCCTCTTCACGTGAGGCGGCAACACTCGGACCTACTGACACTTTTCAAGTTGGTTAATGGGCTCCTGGACTGTCCGGATCTACTCTGCGGCATCCACTTGCATATACCAACAGGAACCCGTTCCAAAACGATATTCCGTAGACGCTACCAACCCACCTACTATGCAGCTAACAGCGGCCTTTCGAGACTTCTACGTACTGGGAGTGATGTCGCAATCCACCTGGACTTCTTCCACGACTCATTGTCCTCGTTCCGGAGAAAGGTCGCCTCCCTGCTTATGTGATAATAATTCTAGTCACTAACTGTAGAATCTCACCTTCCTTAGCTCTAGTCGAATTAATCGTTCCTGTTGTTGCTGCCAAGTATCACCTCTCACGTCATGTTTTTTTTTTTGTAAAATCAAATTTTTTGCCACATTGTACTATTATCCAAAACTATCTTCACTGCTTCTAATTTATATTGTTAACTTATCGTCTTTCCTTGTCTATTTTGTTATTTTTGTTATTGCTATTGTTATTGTTATTCAAGATTGTTATTATATAGTATCTATTACTTGTTACTTGTTACTTGTTAATTTTTGTTCATTAATTATGTTCTTGCTGTTACCACTCACTGTTGCATGTATTTTGCCATCTTTTAATATTGTATACATTCTTGTAAACTGGTGTAAACCGTTGGGAAATAAAAAAAAAAAAAAAAAAAAAAAAAAAAAAATGCTAATGTAAATGAAATTTTTTTTGAATGTTAAAATCAAATTACTAAATAACGTTTGGATGGATTATACATTTCCTTACACAAAAACCTTCTTCTGACACTTAGAAACACAAAAAAAAGAATCATTCAATTCGGTGCACTCGTTCTCAAATTATGGAATACTAAAAAAGTGATTAATTTTTATTTATACCTATGTTTATAAATAATGTATGACACAAGTGTGCATCTATAAAGAGACCGATTGCAAAAGGTTTTCCTTACAGAAGCAGGAAAAGTGGCAAAAAATCTGTCTGTGAAAGAAAAAGAAATTCTGAGAGTGGAAAAGGATCATCAGTAAACCTCTAACAAAGTTCATAAAGTTCTAGATGTACCGACATAAACCTTTTACCCACCAATTACCGACTTTCTACTAAACACAACCTGGTCAAGAACCAGTCAACTTATCCTGATCTACCAGACCACTCCTCGGGTTCCGAGGCATACTTCATCCCACACAGACTCGCATTGCCTTCGGAAACAATAAACTGTCAATAAACAACAATCTCCTCGCCGGGAGATTACCGAATTGTGGAGAGATTATGAATTTTAAATATTCATAAACAGTGATCATCGGTGGTCTATCGGACGCTCATCATTCCATGTTGACTGACAGGGGCCAATTGTGCCACGGGAGTCAGATAAGTCTGGCCATCGTTAGCCGTCCTCCATAGCCCTGTAGCCCCGGGGCCCGTGGTCGCCCACTCAGGGCTGGGCTACTGCTATGGGAGCGCTCAGGGCAGACTTTCGGGACCGATATTCTTTATTGTTGAATACCTGTAATGCGTGGTTTACAGATGGTAAAAAGTGTTAATGACTTCGATCACAGACAACAGAAACCATTAAAGTAACATTAATGTATTATATTGTCTGTGATTTGATTGAATTAAGAAAAGGTAATTTTCTTGAGTTGAGTTATAGGTTGGCCTGAAACTGATTTCTGCAACGTATCCGAACCTAAGTGTTTTCGTCAATTCAAAAGTGTTGATCTGCCAAATACCATTTTCCGACAATCTTCGGCCGTGGAAGCCCAAGGAAAATGTATAGGATGTTAAGAGTGTGTGTATACACAAATTGGTCACTGTAGTAGACAGACATACATTGAAAATAATTTTACCGGTAGTTGACAGCTGACCCTACCTAAACCAATGAATTTGTTGTTCCAAGCTTTTCGTAAGAGTGTATAACTAAATTATAACAAGTTTATTGATTAAATTATGCATAAAAATCATATTTAATGCTTTATGAATAAATGTACACGATGCCTTTTTCTGAATACTATGATTATAATAGCAATAGTATCGCATTATATTTGGGAGAATAATGTAAATTAAAAATTATATACAACCTGTGATTTACGACAGATAACGACTTGCGAAAACGTCCAGGGGCATTTTCCATAACAAACTACAAGTTTCAAGTTGTAAATTGCTTATGATTTCCATTAGATTTGCATTGGGTAGCTTACGATTATAGTAAATTAATAATTATTATTAGTTTGTAGTTTATCATGAACAGGCCTCTGAGGATCTTTTGTCATATAATTTTATGTTTACTAAAACAGCATAAGAACAATTGAAAGGTGTAACAATATTTTATACAGTCTGAACTCGCAATAAAATCTATTTAAGCCAAAACACATACTGAAAAAAAACTTTCAAAACTTGTCTACAAGTTACAATTAGTTATTACAAAAGTTAGTTATTACAATTATGTAATAAATAATACATGACAGAGTTTTGATTTTTTTAACATTAAACAAATAATTTAAAACATAATTACTTTAAATTAATTAAAAATCACCACAATGACAATAAGTAGTCGTTTGGTGAGAAAAAGAAATATACCTTTAAGGGATTGTATCTCTGCGTTTTTAACTACTCTAAAACTCAATTCGTTTAATGGAAAACAAAGATGATTGAAATAACTTCGGACGGTTTTTATTCCGCTCAGTTGCCAAAGGATATTAAAGCTCTTACATCATAGACTTTCACAATGATTACAATCCATTTCGTTATTAGGTTCCATAGAATATTTTTTGTAAAATAAATTGTTGAAAATTTTTGATTACATAGCTATGCAACCTTAAAGAATACTCCATAGATTTGATGGATTCGAAAGATTATTAAAATAATTTACACTTGCGATTCATAGTAAAAATTATATAATTTCAACATTAGCATTTACATAATTATAGTACAGAAGGAATTCATAAATTTAAAGGTTGAAATAATCTTATTTATTCCGGTTGGGAATTAAGAATAAGAACAGTTATTTTTTGTTTGCCATTTATAATGACTAACTACATTTTTTATTATTCTAACTGCGAAATTACTAATTTAGGGGCCCGACTTTGACATGCATATTCTTTTTTCATTATATTTACGGAACGGATGTATAGTTGAGAATAATAATTCTAGTAATTGATACTTTTTGGATAAGAATAAAATCTCAAATTATTTACAATGAGTTAGTTAAGTCATAGTTTTATGTATTACAAAGTAAAACAAATAAAAACTGCCTGCCAGGAGTTGGCAGGACATTGCCTGCTCTTCTAGTTCCCGCTTTCAGCACCAGAATGCGTTGGGTGGATGATAGATTGACAGACGATTACTTTAGTTATTGGTGGAAACAAGTTACAGTATTAAAATTTAGGTACAGGAGGTAATCTACGATTTTTTTTTCTATATTTTGTTTAAATTAACATAGGCCACTAAAATTTTATTTATCATATTCTTTTAAGTGTTTTAATAACCTACTATTTTACAAGGTATAAAATCTATTGAAATAACTCGTTTTGAAATTCTGAAGCAACTAAAAATATACTCGTATAGTCTTTGCTTATGTAAATAATAGAAACGTTAATTTTTTTATTGGACAAATTTACATTTCACCTATACAACGTTTTGTAAAGGATAGTGTGCAAATCATATCTAAGTATGTGAAGTATATTTATAATTTAAAAAATACAAAGATACAAATGGTGGGAAAACATTACGGCATACTTACGGTTTGATGAGAAGAATATAAATTTACTATACTTAAAAATATCTTAGGATCAACAAACTATGTGATCCGTTGGGGTCAACTAAATACAATCATACCTGCATTGGAATAGTAATTTACCATCAAGGTAGATAACAATCAACAACGTTAATTTACACAACACAACATGCATATTCAGACAAAAAACTACATATTTATGGGATATATGTTCGTCATAGTTTTGACGAAGGTATTGATGGATTATCAAAATTAACGATAGACCAATCCAAAAAATGTTTATGTGACATTAATGGACAACAGTAATATGAACATTAAAATGAGTGATTTTAATGATACAATTACTATAAGTGTGGCATTAATATTGTTTTTGTTCTAGTTTTGTTTTCTTCAAAACTGTTACTGTTTGATTTTGATGTACCATGGTTTATCCAAAATTGTCACTTACCAAGTAAAAAAATCGTCATACAATTGCTTGTTTAATATTGTTACCTTTCAACTTTGTTGTTTGTATACTACTGTTTTCCCAAAATCTTCAACGCCAAAGTCTGTTGCATTATAGTTTCTAAATTTGTTTCACCGTCCAAGTTTATTGTACAATTGCTTGCCCAGCATTGTCATAATCAAAGTTCGCAGCTTGTCAAATATTGTCACAACCCAAGTTTGTCGTACTACTGTTTGTTTGACATTTCTACAATCCAATATTGTCGTACTACTGCTTGTTGTAACATTTCCACCGTCCAAGGTTGTCGTACTATTGTTGTACTATTGTTTGTCCAACATTGTCAGATTCCAAGTATGTCGTACTACTGTACTGCTCGTATAACATGTCCACTGACCAAATTTGACGTACCGTTGTCTAACATTTACACAGTAACATTTTGTCATAACACTGCTTGTCCAATGTTGTCAAAATCCAAGTTCGTCTTACTACTGTAGGTTTATCATGTCCACTGTCAAAGTTTATAGTACTATTGCTTGTCCAACATTGTCACAATCCAAGTTTCTCGAACTATTGCTTGTCCAGCATTGTCACAATCCAAGTTTCTCATACTATTGTTTGTCTGCAGAGTTTGTCGTACTGTTTGTCCAACATTGTCACAATCCAAGTTTGTCGTACTGTTTGCCCAACATAGTCTGCTGTACGTTGGTCCGCAGGTCCGTGGGTGGTCTGCAGGTACTCTCGCTGCGCCACGAGGCCCGAGGTAATCTACAAGAACCAGAATCATTCCCCCTCCACACCGTCTCATCTCGTCTTGCGGTACATAACCTATTGTTACACATTGTCTAATCTTCCAGCCGCCCTCTGTGGACCCTGTTGAGTTTAACATTGTTGTTCTCGTGGATTGGGTTGTTTCAATTTTTTGGAAGATTACTGTACAGGGAAAGCCAAGCAGAAAAACTTGTTTGAGGACTAAAATCTTCGGCTTGTTGGTGTAGGATGATTGCATTAAAGAACTCTTGAACTATCTGCATCAATCGACTAAGTATATTTCATTCAAGTGATTAGAAATTTTATTTTTATATAAGCTAACTGAATTAAATTGCTATAATAGTAAACAGAAAACATTATAAAACTCAAATACATACTGATTATATTTGAGACAGTAGTCAGTTCAACGCTGAGAAAAGTTCACGTTTGAAAGTAACTAAACCAAGGTTTGTATATTTTTCTTCCCCTGTGATGACTTTGTTTTTTGAAATAAATAATGTATCATTCATTCATTCAATAACATTCTTTAAAAATGCGTACGGCATTAATAAAAACAAAAATAAGAAATTAAAGTTATTTTAGCTGTTTGGATAACTTGAAACTGAACCCACGCGTCCATCTTGACCGTTTAATATATTACCTTGGATAAGGAGAAAGCTACACTTATTTCAGTAAAATAGTTACTCATCTCATCTTATTTAGTTCTGCAATCAAACTCTATCATATGCAGGTAAAACAAAAGATCGCAGCGATTTTCATGAAATAAAACTACATAAAATAGCTTGAAGATTTCATAAACCCCAAAACATAATCGTCCTAACAAAACTATCTTGCAAAATTCGAACAAAAACATGTTGCAATCGTCCTTGAATGCTCGTTTTGTCTTGAATCTAACGAAGAATTGTTATTCGACTGAATTTTGATTGTTTTTGCACATAAGATGTTGCTAAGAAACCTCAAGCACATCTTTACAGGATGTTATTTGATGAAATAACAGTTGTTGATACAGATCGAGCCAAAACAAACCACTACAAATGTTAGTAATATGTTGGAGGTAAATTTGAGGAGTCAAATTGATTTTTAAGTCGAACAAAAGTAATTTCAACATCCATTTCTTTGACGAGTAACATCAAAGAACGTTTTAGATAACGTTAAAGCAAGCTAAATTCTCAAAACAGAGTTAATAAATTTGCTCAGTATCTTGCTGGTATAATATATCGTCCCTGTGCATCATGTTCAGAGGTCTTGTTGAAAGAGAGGGACTATCTTGGGGAGGATCCCATAAATCCCAGACTCGGTCCCACCTACTTTACCTGCTGAATTACTGTTAATAAACTGCTTGTGATTTACTGTCTGGGCCTAGTCCTTCGTACTGTTAATTAAGCTCTTTGGTTAAGCACTTAACGAATGTGTGTTTAATGTAATCTTGTCAGTTAATTACAGTGTTTTCTTGTACAATTAATACGGTTAGTTAAAAATGGTGCTCGAAAGAAGTAAAAAATGTAAATATAAAAAATATTTTGTAGTTATAAAGTATATTTGGATAAGGCAACACATTTTCAATGATGCAAAGTATGTGAATATTTATGGAATATCAAATACAAGACCATCTAGAATGAGAACTTTAAGAAAAAAAATTTCTAAAGATGTTTGAAATTAGTATCAGATTACATTTTTAAGATATTCCTCATAAAAAATCTAAATATTTTTTTTAGTAATCTTTTAATATTAATTTTCTTTTAACAAACACTTTACCTTCACTTTGTAAACAAATTTCTCTTTGCTACTAAACCTCAAATTGAATATATTTGTAGGTTATTTAACTATCCATACAAACACAATGAAGATATAAACAACTATTGTAGACTGCATAAAACGTGAAATATGTAGGCTTACGTTTTTAGGACCCGTAACTAAACTTGAAGTTTTTTTAACTGGTTGTAAATATCAAGTGGTGAAACGGAAACCATCAAAGCATTAGGAAATTTTTTCATAATATCGGTATTGTTTATAAGGGCATAATTAAATAGCAAAATATAATAGCACCAAATCTGCGAGCAGCTGATTAGTGATAACTAAACCATTAACCTAATTTTTTTTTATAAAAGTACACAAAAATGATACAGTTTTTCTAAAATGCAAACCAAAAACTAAACAATAAACAATAGAAAGATGTTCATAGCTTGATAATTATACTTGTCCATACACAGCCTATCATTCTTCTTCTTCTCCCACGCGGCCAGATCTGAGAATAGCATTCCCAATTTTTGACAGAACATTACATAGCATAAATTACCGCTTGGCCACGCTGGAGGATGCCAAGGTCGTTCTGGCGGTGGTTCTGTAGAGTCCTGGACCCCCACGGGTCCTTCAGGACACCAGGAACACTCGTGTCATCCAGGAACCATCTAGGTACGTGAACGACTTAGCTGGGCACATCAATAGTCACGTGGGTCTTGGCTATCTTTGATTTAAATTATGGCCCTTTTGAACAATTATATCACAAAACAGCGTTTTAGAGTACATTACCCACTATTAACCAACCTCGCATTAACCGATAGTCGGACTTTTAATCTTGCTATATAAAATATTATAGTTTGTAAACGAATCTTTTTTTGAGAGCAGTCGGTTTTACTAAACTCTACAGGATGTTTCGAAGAAAGTATTTAGCTTTCTCTAAAGTAAAGTATTTGCATTAGGCTATAAATTGAAAATCAATGTTCTATTGATTATCTTTCATGAGATAATCAACTACAGAGATTTTTATTCATTAATTACCTAAGTAGTGGTTTTGTCTGCTCTGTATTTACTACAGTCATAGAGGTTCTCTAGTTCAGTGTCAAATTAAAACTAGAATAGCTACAAAGAGACTATGAATGGCGAGGGCTGCAATAGGTCTTGAAGAGCTAAAATGAAATCTTAATGTCATTATAGATATTTTCCAAAAATTGTACTAGCTGCTCCCCTGCCTAAGGACCAACATATTCAAAGATATTACAGAATACCTGCTATAAACAATAAAATGTGCTTAAATGTATCTTTTTATCCATAACTAATGTACTGCCCAAATGTATATGATAGTAAACCTAATTATTTATTTTTATAAAAACAACTGTACAGTGATCTCGAAAAATAAAATACAAAACAATCAATATAAATGATCAAGATCTTATAAAAGTATAGATAGTTTACAGTACTATAGTTTCAGTGCATTCACCAAAAAAATTACATCAGTAAAACTCAAGCAATATACGTTATCAAGTAATACACTAGAATCCCTCTAAAATCAACACACTGACATTTTAGCCGTTATTATTCAAACTCAGATTTTATCCGTGTACGTGTTTGTACATAGTTCCCCATATTTACCCGCGTTAATATAACATATAGAGGCCGACTGATCTACTATTATAGACAATGTTGCCAGTATAAACATAATTACCAACGCACCGTGCCTGTAAGTTGTGTTGGTATACAGTGAGACGAGGCATGTAATAGTTGTGATTGTTGTGGAAACACATGCTGTGGGATATTGAACTTATTATGATACACTATATGAGTTTCCGGGGGCCGAGCTTTGCTTGAGTAAATAATTCGTATTATATTCAGCTGTTATGTCCTTTAAAACTATATCCAAGCTTTTAATGATTTCGCCATTTGTATATACAGGGTGTCACAAAAATACGTAAAGTGCTTCTCAGAACCAGGTTATAAATTGAAAATAAGTTTAAAATGTCCAGTAAAATTTTTCAATTTCGGTTTAGTTAGTCCATACTACTCTATTTTGTAATTTATCAAACATTAAAGTAAAAAAATAATTAAACACATCCAAAAGTAAAACAAATTTTTACATCTCCTTCAGTACAAAATACTGGACCAAGGGCTGAGAGAAGAGAGGGAAAGATCAGTGTAGGCATTTGTTGCGTTGTGCTCTCCACATAACTTATTTAAACCCCGGCCTGCTTGATACGGGTGATTCTATGAATTATTTAAGTTCATATAAAGAGCCGACGTCCACCCTCAATCTTAGGCATTCCTCTGCCTTTCCCTTCTTGTTACAACTTTAGTCTCTACGACTTCTCTAACAAGATTTACCATGTGCTTGAAACACGTGTTACTCAGGGTAAGAAGATTGGCTAAGTAAAGTGGGGTTGTAAAGGGAAAGTAAGCAGAGTTTGTGGGGATGTTTGAGATTCGGTTTGATACGTTTTTAAATTGCTTAGCTCTTTAAATAACGCTATGTTATAAAACGTTGAAAAAATAGTAAAGGTGTCAATAGAGACGCTAGGTTCTAGCCCGGAACGGTTTTGGCATTGTTTTACACATTACTTCAGGCTAGTCCTAAGGGTTGTGGCATTACCACGTAGGTTAAATTTATTGGTGGTTGGTGGGGTTTGAACCCGGGATCTACCACTATGACGCTCACTCTCCGGTATGGATAATGTTTTTGTCCAGGACCCTAGGCACGAGTCCGGAAGATCAGATATGAGGGTTGTGGCATTATCACGTGGATAAAATCTAGATATAGTGGTAGATATCTTAGATAGTGGTAGAGTGACTTCGGTCCCTGAGGTCCCGGGTTCAAATCTCGCCAAATTACCAACTTATTTGATCTAAATAGTATGGATAATTGGATTGTAATATATTTCATTAATAGTTTTTGTCTTTGAATATTGTTGATCTTTGAAAGATTTTTAACAGTTTCAAGAGGTTTCTCTTATAAGATTGTAGTTTTTATTTTATTTTAATGCGATGAAAGTCATGCTGTAATTCAAGGTAGGTGAGTCAATCTGATTTTACAGCTTATAAATTTCAATTGATTACATTAATAAACTTTGATAAAAGTACCTCATAAATCTACTATCTTAAATGAACAAATGGAACTAATTTTTACGTGTGTTTGCAATCGCTTGAGAACCCTTATATTCTCAGAATTATGTTGTTTTCAATCTTTACGGTTAGTAGAGTGAGATATACGTAAATAACAGGTCTTTAGCTACATATTGATAATAAGATAAAGCACCCAGTGTACTGATTACTCCAAAATAAGATATAGTGCACCCACACGTTGCACGATATGAAAAAACGACCCATTTGACTATTGTAAGTCGTTGGTATCTACTATCAATTAAGTTTATAACTGAAATATTCAAAGTAGCAGAAATTAATTCATCAGATTAAACAGTTAATCTATTTATAGTCACAGCAACCAAAGTGAAATCTTTGCAAACATTTAATTAAGAAACTATTAGAAAGACTATTTGCATCTAATAGAACTGTTAGAAATAGCTTTTTCTTGTGCACGTATTTTCAGTAATCTTTTGTACTTACAGGGAGAACACAAAATATAAGAACCGGGTTCGATCCGGAATGTTCTCTTGTCCGGAGGAATTTCCATTTAGTTTTATCAACGTAACAATTCCGTGGCCAACACCCAATCTGGTGCCTATCTGGTGTTCGTGAACTTAGACATTCCTTGCTATAAGCATTAAAATAAGCGCAAGAGCAAATCGAAGTGCGTTCTTAAGCTTCTCATTATATCTACTAAGTAGGCTACTGCACAATCAATATAAGAAGTCTAAGAGGCAATAACAAAGAAAACGGGTACCATAATAAAAAAAGGTCTAATAACACTTGAAACATATTTCACATATATTTTTTTTTTTGAAGACGGTAAATATTAAAAATGGTGGTGATCGATTTCGATTGGACACTCCAATCATCATCAGACCTCAATTGGCATTTAGTTGCGAACGTCATTCGCATATTGATGATTGGAGAATCCATGCAAATTTGACCACCATTATGATCTTTTATATATATTTAAAGTCTTCTTAAAACATCATAAGTGTAAATATATGTTTAAAGTGTTATTAGACGTATTTTTAAGGTTAATAATTCGTATTATGCTGATTAACAAGTTATTAAATTTTATTAGAAAACCTAAATGCAGCTTGTTGATTTGAAATAACAAAAATTATAAATGCTGATTATTTAATGCGGCAAATATGTATTTACCGGACGAGAATGGCAATTCCCGTGCGAGACAATTAATCGTGTGTGGCAAGTACATTAGTTGAGAACAAAATAATTTTAGTAATCACAGACCAAAAATTACAAACAAAATATAATGCGGAAAACGTGTTCAAAGTGTATTTTTAACGCAATAAAATTTAAAAATAAACGAGTTTTGTCTGAATTTAAAAACTTCCACTTTTTCACTACACTTGGGCCCATGAGAGTCTGCAGTTAGCGGCAGCCAACAAGACTGGACTAGTGCGACATTGCAACATGGCCCGTTCAGTGATTTTCGATACTAAAATATACTAAACCATTTTTTGGCAACAACGCACGGTCGTCATTGGCTCCTTCGAAGTCACGTGGTAAATAGGCTCCTCCCTCAACTGCAGACTCTCGTGAACCGTACTGTAGATGCACAAATAGCTATTATAAGGCCTAAGACAACGTTTTAACAGAATTTAGTTTCGTTAAATTTTGACGCATTGTACCTTTTCGTCTTGCTGTTTCCTTGCACCAGATCTACTGTTGTCCCATATGTCAAATATAACCGGGATGTCAACACTTGTCACAGATTCCCCCCTCCATTCCCCCTCCCCTATTTTCTCACACGTCGTAAAACAACACGTTAGCATTTCCGTCACGCTGCGTGTGACCTATTTATCATCTGGGATTATAGTATTAAGCCAAAACATATGGGATTTGTGGATCCTTCTCAACATGTGGTAGTTTATGTTTGTGTTATTTCAGTCAAGCCTTTCTCAGGCGTGGTTTAACAGAAAAAGAGCAATGTTTTACAATATCACTGATTACTTTTAGGGAAAACAACAAAATAATTTGGAAGTGAAACTGTTTTTGGTATATAACTAACTGATAACACAATATTTTGATTTTATTAATAAAATAGTTTTGTTTAGTCGACGTAAATAACTTTCAAGAAATTCAAAAATTAATATCTGTTTGGAAATTTTATTTGAATTTTCGTTACTAAACTCATATATAAAATAAAATATTAATGACGTACCTGTTTATGGAACTACGGTAAGTAAATAGTTCTGGGGAAATAATCAAAAGTAATATGGTGGTTTGCGTGTTTTGTGGTTGTAGCGATTTAATTTTGACTCAAAGTACCTATAGATATATTTTTTTCATTCGAACGAAATAAGTATATTGAAAATATAAGAAGAGCTATTATGAATAATTTAACCATACCAATGGTAATAACTTACTTTACACAACGGTTTTGTATAGTTGTGAATATAATTTATACGTTTTGTTTACTGACATTCATTTAGTTACATGCTAACAATTAATTTACGAAAGTAAAATATATCGTTTCAAATCAATTACATTAAAGTAGAAATCTATGATATTACATTTTTTGAATAAAAAAATCCTCTCAGTTATTATACTTTGTGGAAAGGACGTTAGACTTTCCTCTTGGTGTTAAAAGGGGGGGAGGGGTGGTATTTAGCAGCAAAGTCGTTCCCCAGTCTAGACATTATAATGCGTCCACCATCACACATTAACAAAGAAAGTATCGTAATTTAACACAATTTAACTTAAATGTTAAATTAAAATCAAAAATTTACTTACTTTAAACAATTTGCCTATTATACATCATTTCTCTTTAACTCTAATGTTTTTTATATCTAATGTTTTTTATATAAAAATTAATCATAATAAAAATAAATAATACAACATCTTGAAAAATAATACGTTTGGTTAATTTGAATAATATTCCAATAGAAGAATTTTATATTTTTAACCTTAAACGTTTACTAACGGCCGGGTGTGTCAAATTGTTTGCAAAATATTTTTTTTTATGTTTAAGTTGTATATTAAATCTACATAGTGAATGTTATGTTATATAACACTTAAAATAACGACCTAAGCCTGCCTATGACCTATCTAATCAGCCAATAGAGACGATTTAGAACAGTTCATTCTGTAAAAACCCCTTCCAAAATAATTAGGTAACTCGTTTTTTTATAAAGTAAAACAATAAAAAAAACTATAATATATTATCCTTAAAAATATATTTTACTAATTTAAAAACCATTAGGTTTAATAAGTACTAAGGTTTGCAGCCACGGGGAACCTAATCAATGAGATCTACGGTGAAAACTTATTTCCCATATGAAAAGTTCAATTAAAAAAATGTCAATTTCATAGACTTAAATGTATTTTATGGTTCATTACAACTATGCAATATTTTGACCTTGAGAATATTTCACAACAACTCCACTAAACATTTTCACTTTTGATGATTAAAATAAATATATTATATTATATATATATTTTTACAAAGTAAAAGTACAACACTAACAAAAGGTCTGAACTCAAAAGGAAGCTTTGTCTTTGCATAAAGGTCTAATAAAATTATATTGCCCCGGGTCTAGTGGGGGAGGGGGGTGAAGGGTGCAAACAAGAGTTTGCAGTGAACTTTGTAGTATTGACTGCAAGTTGGGATTATCCACATAAACACTAGAGTTTCAAGTAGTTGGGGCACGCCAGCCCAACTGTTAATACCTTACTTACCTAAACGTTCGATACAAAATGCACGCATCTGTGTGCTGGCGTTGCTCGCACGTTAAGTAACATATCTTCAGCAGATAAGATGCTCTTTATATGGTTTTTGTAGAAATCAATCAAATCTGATTGCATACAAGCCTAGAAAATAACAGGTGAATTTTAATTAAATTAATTAAAAATATATAAGGCCTAGTTCTGTATCAAAGTCCGTCCACAACATTTAAGTGGTTTAAGGGGAAAGTTTCCTGGGTTCCTACGCCACATTTTTTAGCTTAATGTATAGTATCAGCTAATCAACTGTCGGGTGTTGTTTAACAGTTAATGTGAGATGGGGGGGATGAAATCACTTACCCTCTAACCAACTGAATTTTTTGAAGGAAGTACTAAAAAATGGTACAGATAAAAAAAATCTTCTCAAATCAGAAAAAAGTTAAAGTACAAAACGGACTACAGGTGGATTTCAATGGCGATTCGATGTGATTTTTCGTAATATTAAAGTCTTGAGGAGCAAAATAGACGGAGTTAAATATATAAGGATATACAGACCAGAATAAAAATGTATGTAAATGAAAAAGGGGATCAGGTTCAGATATAAGTTAGGAAATGAATATTATGAGCGAACGAAGAAATATTGGGCCGAGCGAGGATGGATGTGCTTTAGAAGATACCGATACCAATGTTCAAATAATGACTACAAAATAATCGTATTTATAATAATAATGGCGATTCCTTTTAATTATTAATACCGTCAGTTATTTGTTATTTACGTGTAATAACAACCCAAATGTTGTGAATTATTAGTTAAATTACTAGTTAAATTTTAGTGTGTTTATGATCATACAGTAACGCCAAGGAATAAAAAAATCAACAAAGATTCATAAAAAAAATGTAAACAAATTTATATCATTAGTAGATTATAGCAAGTATGTGAAAAAACAAATTAAATAACTTCTACACTTGAAGTTCAATGGTTCCCCTTAAAATGTAATTAACCGATTGTAACTAGAAAACTTTCTAATTTTCCGAACGTCAATACCATTCCTGTAACTTCCGTAGTTTAATGTATTTCTATATTTCTGGTGAAAAGGAAAAACATCGGAACTTTCTTGAAAGGTAATTTAAGTTCGAAAGATTTTAAACCTGATTTACGGCTGTGGTTTGTTTTGTTTTCGTTCAACTTTGACAACAATATCAAAAAGTTTCGAATTAAAATACATCCCCAAAAGTCTGGCACGTTATATTATTTATTTACAAAATAAGACGTGCAATACGTTGAGTTTTGTATTTTGCTAATGCTGTATAAAAAAAAACTAAAACCTATGGTCAATAAAAATGTATATACAATTTCACAAAATTGCTAGCCTTTTTACACGATTACGACTCGACCAAGGCAACGAATATTTACCAAAACAAGATGGATGTTGAATAAGTGGCTACATAATTAGTTGATGTAAGATTTACTCCTTAAAATATTGAAAATAATATATTATTTTGATAATCTATGCTATTATAATAATATTATAAAAAAAAATAATAATTGAACAGACGTCTCTTATAATTCTTAACATATCAGTTCTACCTATTGATTTGTATTTAATTACAAACAGAGGAATTACGTTTAAACATTGATGTTCTTAGAAAAAATTCCATTTAGTATAGATAACCATACTAGATTTGTTAAATACCCCCATCAACATTTTAATTTCAAACACTCACCAACGAGAAAAACACGATATATTATTTACGCTGCAGCATAATAAATGTTGTTTTGCTCACTCACGTCAGAAAATAAATCAAGGGACTTTAAGATAACTTATCTTCTTCTGACTTCTTGGAATTTCAATTTAGTTTTATCAGTGGTGGGGCGCGGTTGCTCCCCTTTGGAACACAAACTATTGCATTCTTCTTCTTCATTTACCCCCGGTTGACTCTATTGGTTAGGGAACACCCTGTGGAATGCGTGTAATGATTTGTTTTATAGTGCAACCATCAATATGGCGGGTAATAGGGTGGAACGGAGTGATGGGGTTGATTGACTGAGGCGTCGGCGATATGAACAAGGAGCTACAAGTATGTTTTCTTATTACTGCATGGAAATGATCATATTGCCGTAGCTGTAAACAGTACGCAAAATAGCTCATTTCAGCTCTAGAGCGGGAATCGATCATTCCCGCTCGCTAAATCAGCTGATTTTACAGTTGGCCCTTCTACACCAAACCACAGCTGTGGGGCCGGTACGTTAACAACCGGTAAGCAAATAACATAACAAATGAAAATATAACCTTAATGACAAAGATATACATATAACAGTTAATCGGTGTGTTATGATTCGTTAATTATGGCGGTAAGAAAAATATTGTGTGTATTACGAGTACACACGGTCATTTCCGCTTTTAATACACAAATAGCTAGTGTGAAATATATTTAAATATTTTACTTTTTTATACTACATTAGTTTACTACTGTAATTCTTAGATTTAACGTATTTAAATAATAAAATGTGAAATATAATAATATTTGATTTTAGTTTGTTTTAATCAATAAACCAATAATTTACTCAAAACTCAATAACAGATTAATAATGTCCATGTCCTCACAGTGGAAAGAGCTATAAATTCATTTTGAAGTATTTAGTTCTTCCGTAAAGCAATTTTAAGTATGTTAATAATGAGGTTACTTACCTTTAAGTTCAAAACTTAATGTATTCACCATTAAAAGTAATAGTAAACCTAACTAACTCACAACATGTAATCAATTTCGTAATTGTATATCTCATTTTAATTAAAACAATTCTAACGATACATTTCTTTCAAGTCTTATACTTCTAGATTTGTAATACTTAAATACATACCTTCACCATACGACAAAGTGGGAAAATCTGTAAATTTTTAAGGCTTCAATAACAATAATTGTTAGGGAGTATCAGGAATAGTACAAGAAAGGTTTCCTTGCCAGCGAATGTACTAAACATGCAGCCAACGTTCCAACTACAAATTACAGCTCCTATTGCTTACTGCCTCCTCCAACTGCGATAGCTTTTGTTGCTTCTAATATAAGTAAGACCAATCACAGGACAGTTTTAAAAGCCAAACATTTTTATTTAAATATGCTATTTCTTATAAGAAATATAGTAGTTTTACATCGAAGTCATGTATATACAGTAGATATAAACACAGATATAAAATGCTCTACACTTGACAATAATTCAATTTGTTTCAAATCAATTAATTTGAGAGAAATCAGTATATATTGAAATATTTCCAGTAGTTGTGTGTCATTTTCAAATTTTGAGAGGTTTGCCTCTTGGCAGATCATCAACGAATATCATAAATTTCCCATATGGAAATTATTTAGCAAATTGACTTTCGTAACCTTCCGCAGGAAACGTAAACCTAACAACTTATCTATCCAAAGAATAAACATAGATTAAAAACATTACTTTATATCCATTTAAAAAATACGTGCGTGTTTCTCTTTATGCAAACACTCCAAATTAAAAAAGTTAAAAAACGTTCGAAATAATTACTTGTAATAGTTTTGGGCCACTTAAATGCACAATACATATAATAATAAATATACTGAATTTGAGAATTAAAGAGTCACATTTTTTACGATTGAGGAATTGTCAGAGGGTCAATTAAGAAATGTCCAGCTTTTAAAGTATTAACTTCGAAAATATAAGACACAAATAAATTGCATGCATTTCATCCCCTCCCCATTTTTTGCTAAATATTTTTTGTGACGTTTACCATTTATTTAGCAGATTTTAGCATACAAACGAAGGTCTATGATTGGGAACGTTTGTTGGGAATGTTAACAGTTTGCAGACGAGTCTCCACGTGCAAAGTATGATGAGGTGATTAAGCACGAAGGGGAGGAAAGAGGAAATTGTGATAAATGAGGCCAACAAATAAGAGGGAGGAGCCAAGGACAAATGAGCAACAGCTGACGAAGGGAGGGACATGAAACTATGTAACAGTGAAGTCCGCGAAGAGAGTGCAAAAGATGAATATTTTTGTTTATTGTACTTAAAAAAGCCATTTAGCACGTAAGTGTTGTGGCCAAGAAAGAAATATAGTTAATTGTATGAGTATCGAAAGCCTCAGCTACGAAAACTGCGATTTTATCATGAACGCGGAAATGTCCTCCGTAATTATTGATAGGCCTACTATTTTTTGCAACAAATTCGTTTAGTTTTTTTTAAATCTTCAATGAATAAATACATGTATGACTATAGCGAACGTTTCCCGGTTTCCCAGCACCAGTTAACCTTTCCAATATCTAGAATGTCAACTACAGAGTCAACGATTTTGATTTTTTGGAGTTCCGGGATTTCCAAGTTTTCTAAGTTACCACAACAAAAATCAAAGTCCACATTTGTTTTGGAAGAATAGATGCTTTCTTAAAGGTCTCATTGATTTAATAGAATTTTCTCCAAACATAAAATTTTCAACATCTTAGTGTCCAAAATAGTAGAATGAGATTTAGTGAGTAGTCCAATGAATTAGAGTCTCACACTACATTCTGACCACTTTTGTGCGTAAATTAATTTGACTTATTCTTCCTCATACAAAATACACTGTGCAAAACACTGTTTTTAAGGGACTTAAGATAGTATTTCCTAATTTTAAATAACATAACGCTGAAGAAATTGTCCGACGAAGAAGCAGCGTAGTAAGAATTCCAAGGAAGATTGAAGGTTGGTCGTCTGCTCTTTATATTATCTTGAATAATTCATTGGATCTCTCGTATTAGGGAAGGGAGTTTAAATTAGTTATGTTGAGAGGCCTAAGCAACAAATGCCTCTAAGTAGTGGAGAACTGCCGGTTTTACCTCACTTTAGACACATTTTTCCCATGTTATTCTTATGGGGATTATTTTTGGCCACCAAATCTAAAATCCTGATCTTTGCCTGCAAATCCCTATAAAAATTGTCAAACCTTATTTCTTAGTTATTCCCCATAAATATATTCGATATTAAGCAAAAATAAAAAAAAATCATTTATTGACCCATGTATGTGTATATGTATAGTAGTATAGGTTGTCGCGGCCGTTTTTTGTGGTTCGAGGTTTTTGGGCCAACCCCCCCCCTCACCCCCTCACCACTCCCCTCTGCCCCATGCACAATTGCTAGTACATCTACCATTCCCCTTTCCAGTTGATATATTATATTTCTATTTCAAAATCATGTATGTGCGAACTCGGCTCATGGCGTGGGCGCGCTCCTGGTCGCGGGCATGCTCCCTTGGACATCCTTTGTGGAAATCCATGAGTTCTGGCTACTTGGGAACCCAAGCCATTTGACATACAATAAATCACCCTTCCTCCTAATTACCTTTTCTACTAAATACATGTCTTTATACTTGGTCTTTAACAACTCCTCTGTATAGAAGCCTCCTCTGATTATATTACCATTTTCATCTTTCAAGATATAAGTCACAGGCTTTGTATTCTTAACTTCTACTATTGTAAATAGTTCCCCTGTCCAATTCGGAGTATAACCTTTACTAAAAACATGTTTATACTTGGAAATCCTTACGCTATCACCTACCTTATATCTTGGCTTTTTAACTTGCACTACTTTAGAAGTCCTTTCATGCAACCTCTCATGCACATATTTACTGTTCTTAATATTCACTTGGTTAGGCTTCATTCCTATAGATCTATGCACTTTATTATTATATTTTCGAATTAACTTTGGAAGTAAATCTAACCATTTATAACTCCCCTGAGCACTAAATTCTCTATATAACCAATTCTTTAAAGTTCTCTGAAACCTCTCCACAATTGCAGCCTTAGTTGTAGAAAATGTGTGATAGTGATTAATATTTAATTTTTTCATTAGTTTGCTAAAATATTGATTAAAAAATTCTTTTCCATTGTCGGATTGAATGTTTTTAACCCCCTTTGGTAGAATGGTTTTAATGGCTTCTGTAACCACCAACCCTGTCTTATTCTTTAGTGGAGCAGCATAAGCTTTTTTAGAAAATGTATCTATTAAAGTTAAAATATATTTATTGCCAGAATTTTCTCTAGCATAGTTTTGCATATCAATTAAATCTATTTGTACAGTTTCGTTTATACCCAATACTTTAAAAGACCTTCTAATGAAATTCTTTCTTGCAGGCATATGAAGTTCGTATGCAATTTCATTCATTTTTTATAACATCATCCTTTCCTGTAACTCTAAATACATCACCATTAGCCCCAATCAATAGATTATCTTCCATTCTTTTAAATACATAGTTTTCTGGTATATATGGTCTATTATCTATATACTTAAATCCACTCAAAGATGTGGGGTCAGCAACTAATAAATCAGGATTATATTCCATCAAATTAAATTTTTTTTCTCCATATACAAATTTTGATCCATCGTAATGCATAGATTGTGACATTAGACAAATATCATCCGAATGTTCCCCCTCTGGTAGATTTCTTATAAATTGTTTTTTGGCATCCCAACATTTTTCTTTTTTATCAAAAGTTATAGTCTGTTCTTTTATAACACAGTCAGTTTCATCAATGGCAGGTTTAACACGTACTAACCTTTTATTATAAAAACTCCAATAGCCTGCTTCCATTTTTGGAACTTGTGAAACATTCACAGCATCTTTACTATCCGTACCGTCTATCAAATTGCTAAGTTTCTGTTTCTTAGCATTCCAAACACCATTCTCTGATTCTAAAAATTCATAATTATTATCATCTTGTACAAATTTACCATCTTCTTTTCGTATTAAAGTCTGTTGTAAAGTGGGCACATCATTTAAACTTTCACCCTTTTCTACATTAGTAATTTTCCGTTTCTTAGCATTCCAAACACCATTCTCTGATTCTAAAAATTCATAATTTTTATTGTCTTGTACAAATGTACCACCATCTGTTCGTATTAAAGTCTGTTGTAAAGTGGGCACATCATCTAAACTTTCACCCTTTTCCACATTAGTAATTTTCTGTTTTTTAGCATTCCACTTTTTATTCTTAGATTCTAAAAACTCATATTTAGTTTTACCTTGTAAAAAGACATCACCTTTTCTAGTTAATGTCTGTCCCAAAGTTGATACATCATCTACAAACTCCCCATCTTTAACATTACCAATTTTACGGTTTAAACAATTCCAACTATCATCTTGTAAATTTAAAGTAGGTTCACTACTCATGGTTGCCGCCCTGGGTTCTGCAGGCTTATTATATGGATTATATAAACGATAAAATTTATCTATAAACATATTTTTATTTAATAAATAATTCCACTTTCTCTCAATTCCTCAATAATGGAATCTATTTCATTATCCACTCCTGAGTTACCGGCTTGGCGACTTAGCCAAAGAAGTCTTAACCTATCTACAAGCTCATTAGGATCATCCCAATAAATATAGTCTATTTTATTACCAGTCACTTGTCTCAAACCTTCACCAACAGATTTAAATAGAGGTTTAATTATATTAAGATATTTAGTATGTCTATTACTTGAAATTGGTGCACCATCTTTGTAACTCTTTAAATGTCCATTTGTAGCTTCCAAAATCTCTTTATAATTTTGCAAATCAGCCTGAGTATAGTTCTCAGGTTCTTTTAACGTTAACAATTCCCATAAACCTTTTGTCCCCTTGTAGGTTTTATTTGCAACTGTAACATCATCATTGCCAATATCAACTTCCTTATTTCCAATAAAAAATTTATTTGCTTCTCGTCTAATACCATATGTAGTGTCTGTCATACTACTTTTACTGAGGTAATTTCCTAAATAGTCTGATGCTAAAAGACCAAAATCTAATTTCTGTGGGGTGGATGGTTGTAATGGTTGTAATGGTTGTAATCTTGGTATCATTGATATTCTAGATGGAGTCATTGGGAGTATCTCCATTCGAGACCTCTCTGATGTGATTTTCTTTAATTCTTGTAATGGCTCTATTAAAGGTTGGAATGTTTGGAACCTCTCTTCAGCCTCTAGAAACTTGCCACGTTTTAAAGCTCTATATTTCTCTCGTATTTGATTTGCAGAGTCAACCAATTCTTGTTGAATGTTTTTCATCTTTTATTTACATTTTATTTATCTCATTTGACAAAGGATTGTACTCAAACACTTTATCATGTATTATCAAACAATATGCAGATGTATTTGCTGGCACATTTTCTGCAGTTTCAATCTCTAATTTAATATCAACAATTCCTTCTTTCACTGTTTCGTTCTGTCTAGAACAGTCTATTACAATTAGTGGATATTTCTTCATAAACTCAGCCCTACTAATCATAGGATCTGGGATAGTATTATAGTAAGTCTCTCTAAACCTCATAAACATCTCATAAGCTTTAGAGACATCTCCATTTTCAAAGTCGAGATTCAAATCACTATAAGGATAATATTCAGAGTTTAGAAATACTTTGAGATTTTTTAATTTACAGTGATCAAATTCATCAGTTCTTTTTCGTGCACTATTATCCCTAGCTGTTTGGAAACCAAATATAATATACCTAGGCTTCTCCAAACTTGAAGACGTCTTTACTGACCATGTATGTCTTGTGGTATTGGGATATGATGGAAGTTCATGCAACTCTAAACTTCTAAATGCAATTTGCAAATTTTTATTTTGCAATAACATCTTTTGTAATTGTAACTTCTCTCCATCTGATGGTATCACATGTGGCATGACCCATTGAATTGAGTTAAGTGTAATTTTGGGAATCGTATCAGCAGTGCCACTGGCTGGAGCACTAGTGGTTGTTAATATACAATTCAAATCATTTTTGGATCTTTTCAACACCAATTCTTGTTTGACATTTACTAATACCTTATTAAAATCCTCAAATACACCCATTAACAGCTCTAATGGCAAACATGTACTAAACTTGCCACCTTTATGGAACTCTTTTAAATTTGTGTCAGAATCAAATGCTACATTTGACAATTTAGTAGTTTTATTGTAAGAGCTCAATATTTTCATAAGACTAGAAATTCCTGGGTTTCTTACAATGTCTATTTCTTTACCAGCAACTTCGTATCTAATTTCATCAAATAAGAACGCAAATGCATTATTTATAAAATGACCTTTTTCATGATTTTCAATTTCTCCCTTAATATACAGATAACTCCTACACGGGAGGGTTAGCAAATCTTGATTATTAATACATATTCGAATTTCATCAGAATTATTTATTGCTAAAGTGTTGTGGGGAACATAGGAGTGATTTGTAATTTTAACCACACTATCGTCGAATTGGGATTTCCCTGTAACGTCTAGAAAATCTTCCATTTTTATTAATAGAAAATTTTAACTTTAGTCCTATTGACTTTAGGAACCTAGCATTTTGTACACTTATAGATAAATTCTTATAAATTCTCATATCTTTTTTATATGACAAGTAATTGTAGTTTCTTCTCCGTTAAAGTCAATTGCCTTGTCGTGTTGATCGGCAAATGTAATACTGACAACATCTAAACTTCTCTTATTTACAGGAAAATATATAATATTTCTTGGAACTTCAATAATTTTGTAGCCAGGAGGAGCTTCTGGATAAAAGCTATGTATGGTGTGTGATTTGTTGCCATTTAAATAGGACCCGTTTGCAATATTACATTTTACTCTAATCACATTTACATTATTAATGTTTATTTTATTTGTAGATTCAAACTGAACACCAGGAGTAGAAACACCTTTAAATCCTAATAAAATAGACCCTAAACATGGTTTTGTAAAATCAAACACGTGGCTAGAAAGTAGTGTCGCTTTCATAGTTTTATTATTAGCTGTAAGGAAAAAGTCTGGGACTTGCTTTTGAATTTCCTTTGCAAGCTCAACCACCTCATATGTTCCTTCAGAAATTTCTATTGTAACTGGAGCATTGTGGTCATAATAGAAAACATCATCACCTTCACTAATGGTTAACTTTTTTCCTTTAAGTTGATTTAATTTTGGAATAAGCCCTTTGAATAAAAGTTTGGATTTAGTATTAATTAATGCTTCTCCATTTTTACCTACTATAACTTTAAGTTTTCCATTTAATAACCGGTTTAAATCATCAACTGAGATATCTCCTTTTGGTAATGTCATTTTCTCTACTTTGTAATATGTTAAAGTATTTAGTGGTTTTTTAACATTAAATATTGAATTATAACTTTGAAAATCTACCAATCCAATAACATAATCATCATTTAATTCTATGGGAGGAAAGAATACTGACTTTAGCTCTGGCTCTGTACCCGAAAATGTTATAGTAAATGAATCCATTTTTATAAAGAAATATTTTTTATGAATGATAAACATAAAATTCCACAAATAGAACTATTTAAATCTTGTATTTGATCGGTTGTATAGTAGATTTTATATCCCTCAAAATATTTAATTACTTCTTTTGGAGGTTGGATTCCAAATGGGTCAAAATAAATCACAATATCTTTATTTTTACGATATGCTGTCCAATGTGTGCCAGATGAACTATCTAAATTAACTATTCCGCACTCTTTTACTCTTGGTGTTAGATTTTTTAGCTCGCTTTTTAGGTACACTCCCCTGAAGTGAGGCACGTCTTTTGCGGCCTCTAACAGCTGGTAGTTGTCCATCTTTTTTATTAAATTTTAATCCCATTCCCATCTTTGCTTTTGCCTTCATCAAATTTGTCACGGCATAAGCAGCTGCTCTTTCAGCAAGATTTGCATCCTTGGCCGTTACTCTAGTCCAAGCTAAGTCTGCTAATCTCATGTCTGCTTTGTTCCGAGCAGCAGTATCGGGATTATTCATGTAGAATATGTCATGCTCTTTACAATAAGAGTCTAGTTTATTTTTTGGAGGTACATTTTTAGCTAAATTCTCACGTACATTCGTCCCAGGTCCACAGTATTGATATGTTGGTATGTGAAGTGGAAATGGAAGGTTATTTATAAGAGTATTCAATAACCCTCGACCTCTGTAAGGCTTTAGGAATAAACCTTTGCCCTTTTTACATGTTTTCTTATTAACATTTTTTACCATTTTTATTATATAAAAAATGTCTTTTATTCAACAAAAACACAAATTTAAAATAGTACATACTAAAGAAAATATACCAAAGAAGTTGGGTCTATTTCCTACCAATATTCGATGTGTTATTTGCGGTCCAAGTGGAAGTGGGAAGACGGTTGTAATTTATAACCTAATTGTAAGAAAGGAAGGATTAAAATTTACAAACTTATATTTAATATCCAAATCGTTAGAACAAGAAAAATATAAAAAAATAATTGAAATATTTAGTTTGTGTGATGAAGTGAAATTACACACGTTTACTGACTGTGAAATCACACCAAATGATGTAAAATCACAGTCAGTTGTTGTATTTGATGACATAAATAGTCCAAATATTACACAATTTTTCTCAATGGGTCGACATAAAAATATTAACTGTTTTTACTTGTGTCAATCTTACAGCAAAGTACACAAACATTTACGTGATAATGTAAATTTCCTAATATTATTCAAACAAGATGATTTAAATTTAAAACATGTATATCACAATCATGTTGGTAATGACTTTTCATTTGACCAATTTAAAAATCTCTGTCATCAATGTTGGGATAAAACTAAATATGGCTTTTTCGTAATAGACAAAGAAAGGTCAAAGAATAATGGCAAATATAGATTTATGTTTGACCAATTCTATCAAGAGGATGGTAAGGGTAAATAAATGAAAGATTTTTTTAACATTTGCATTTATTATACATCTACACATTTTGAACATCGATTTTATAATGACCGAACGCAAGAGTATTGATGCCATCTTCTAGAATAAACCTCTTGTCATCGTCAAAGGATAGTACTTTTTTATTCATGGTTAAGGTTTGAAGATGATGATTTATAGATTTAATTCTTGTCACATTCTCATAGTAATCTTGCCCAGTTGCAAGGCAGTTCAAATAATGTTGATGTCTGAGGAGATGTTTAACAGTGGCACCATCAGCTCCTTTAGCTTTCTTCACCTCTAAAGCTTGCTTGTCTTCTTCATATAACCATTTTAGAGGAATGTAAGAATATAACTTTGGTCTTAAACCACAATATTCATACATAATATGACCACCTAATTCATCTTTAAACTTTCCAGTGACTTTTTTATTTTTATCAGAGTATAAGAAATGGTCTTTACTATATCCAGAGGTATCAAAATAGTGTAAGTCACATTCTATTTCCTTGTAAAAGTCCTCTGTAACTATAGCATACATTAATGAATCTGTATCTGTCATTAGAAATCTTTTGTTCTTAAATTTTGACATATAATTATAGTGGAAATCATACATTATTACTTTACTGATATCTAAAATGGTCATTCCTAAATATATTGGTTTATTAAACTTTACAACTAATTTATTTAAATGTATAGCATGTAAATTGTTATCAAACTTTTTGCTACAGTCAAACCTTGGATTAGTGACATATTTTGTTAATAGTGACTCATCCTTGAGATATATATCACGAAACTTGCGTTGATTCATGATTGTTCGACCAAAGAGACTATTATTTAACAATTTATAAAAGTCTTTTTCGAAATCAGTTTTAGCACATTTGCGTTTTTCAATATTAAAATTAATATAGGGCGCAAGCCATTTAGACTGTCTAAATTTTAAAATTCTATGGTATTTTGTTACAATCAAACCCAATTCCTCATATTTTTGTAATGCTTTATAATGTAAAATATATTTAGTTTTGTCATTTAAATTAGGTATTAATTTGCCATTCATTTTCTCAGGCGCTAATGGATAGTCATTATGTAAATCATGTAAGCTTTTATCATATTTTAAATCAACTTCTAAAATGTATCCAAACTCATCATTTTGATTATATTTGTAGTCTATCTCATTAGTCCAACGGAATTCATCCACAGGCAGTGGCTCGCACATTGCTGTAGAATATAGCGAGTTACAATCTAAATATATTAAATAGACACTCTCTTGATTGGGATCATAGTGTTCACCCATATATCTATTATTTGCTTTAGCGTAACGTGTAGAAATCATACTGACTCCTCCTCTGATCGCACTTTCTATGAACAAATGCATGTCAACATCTTTGAATATTTGTAATTTTATTCCTGTCATTCTAAGACAGGCCTCCCATGTAAGTCCAGGAAGTGAATACATATGTACAGGGTCAAGTTTGTAATCCTTTAAACATAGGTCTCTAAATGTCTCGAACACATCAGCCAGTAGCAGTACATCTGTTTTAAGATATAAATCATGATATTCTTGTAAATTATTTATATTAAAATGGGTCCATACATTTTTAGCATGTTCATATTCATTGGGAGAGATATGTTCTTTAGTTATAGAACTGTAAAATGTTTCAATTGGGGGTAGAGACTCTGCAAACTTATCTGGTCCCGTCATATATTCATAGGGATATACACCTTTACATTGTAGTAGTGGATTTTGTATGAATCTAAATGTGTTCAAATTGGAAGCCAATTTATATAATGGAAGGGACAGAAAGTTGTATGAATCTAAAAATACTAAATCATCAACAGAGAATGATATATATTTTTCCATATCTTTAGCTATACAATTAATTTTACGATTATTAAATTTTCCCAAATGTTGCATTATTATGTGACCATCATAATTTTTCAAGTTATGGAAGAATACTGGTATTTTCTTTGTTACTTTATAGTTTAAATTACAATCATTGTGGGCAGCTCCACGGTATTGCCCAGAGGAATGGCAATGATCTCTCACCCTATCAAAATATAGGGGCTTTTCACAAATGTGACAATGTGTTGAGTTTTGGAAAGATACCTCTTGCTCAGGAGTCATTTGAAGAGGAATATATATTGCCATTTGATTTTTAATATAATCATAAGCCTGAAATAATCTTTCAAAAAACACATCCATAACATTTGTGCCACTGTACAACTCTTCAGAAATAATTTTTGAATCTTTTACTACGACAAATGCAAATCCCGATGGAATATGTATATTAGAGTTTATAAAGCATTCAAAATCTGCATAAATTACATATGGGGCTTTAAGTTGATATTTATAGTTTTTAAATTGTAATGTATCTTGTTTAGACATTTCCACTCGTTGAGCATCAAAGTTTTTACAATATGTTACATGACGTTCTAATATATCATTAGTGTAAAAATGTTGTAAACACAACTTGCAAAAATGCTGCTTATGGCCATGTTTTGTAGAGTGGAACATTAACCTATCAAAATCACGAATTAAACAATAATGTGATTTACGACCTTCTTGTAATAATAATAAATCTATGTGAGTATTACTATTTAGTTTAGTCGTTCTTAATGGATATATAAATTTATCATATTCAACCCCAAATACATTAATACTTATATCATTCTGTGTTTCAAATTTATCTATATCAGATATTTTCACAGGATACTTTATGTTTGTCATATTCAACTGACTTTCATAGGGTACATAATTAGAAACCCTTTCAGCATTGTTTGCATACCTTGGATGTAAAGCTGCTAAAATCGACCAAAGAAAGCATCTATTGTCAGAATTCTTTATATTTAAAACAGCATGTTTTGATTGAATACTTTTTGGTGTGGGGATATATGACTTTGGAGTTAGGGGTTTATACTTGTAAACATGGAACTGCCAATATTTAGTATGGTCATATATCCATCCACTGCCTTGGGCTTGATATTTGTGTATGGAAGCATCAATCTTTGAAAGTGCATTTTCAATTTGAGGCTTTAAATCTCTCTTCTCAATAGTTAAGGTAGTAAGACTTCGAAAATCTGCTATACATTCTTTTTCATTAACTAATTTACCATTTTGATCCATTGAATATTTTATAAATTTGATTCTCCTAACTAAAGTCCATTTTATCGGTAGAGGACAAGACTTCAGAGTATTTTCAAGGTCAGTTCTAATCGATTCACCAACAAATTTAATCATTGTGTATGGACATTTCATGCAAGAATTAACATGTCTTTTAAAATGTCCAACAATATTCGTTTTACAGAAATTACAACTCTTGTGACTTTGTAATATATGCGATTTTAGAGCAATGTTACTATCACAGATTAAATTACAAACTTTGCACAGTTTCACCTTCATTTGATGAATTACCTTATAGTGACGAATCATATTACTTTTGGTGGAGAGCGACACGGAGCAGTGTTGACAGGTGGGCCTCATTTTTATATATAACAAAAAAATTTGTGTCACTTCTATTTATAGACTTTTCGAAAATTTCAAAATTTTGGAAATTTTAAAAATTTTCAGCTAGAAATTAAAAATTTATAAAAATTACTTCAACAGATCCAAGACTAGCAAGGAGCAAGCCCAAGTGAGTGACGTTTTCACCACGTCACCACTAGAGGCAAGAAACAACCATGAGTCAGGATCGCGCCCACGCCATGAGCCGAGTTCGCACATACATGATTTTGAAATAGAAATATAATATATCAACTGGAAAGGGGAATGGTAGATGTACTAGCAATTGTGCATGGGGCAGAGGGGAGTGGTGAGGGGGTGAGGGGTGAGGGGGAGGAGTTGGCCCAAAAACCCCGCACCACAAAAAACGGCCGCGACAACCTATACTACTATACATATACACATACATGGGTCAATAAATGATTTTTTTTTATTTTTGCTTAATATCGAATATATTTATGGGGAATAACTAAGAAATAAGGTTTGACAATTTTTATAGGGATTTGCAGGCAAAGATCAGGATTTTTGGAATTGGTGGCCAAAAAATGATCCCCATAAGAATAACATGGGAAAAACGTGTCTAAAGTGAGGTAAAACCGGCAGTTCTCCACTACTCCTCTACTGATCTGGTTTTCTCTCAGCCCTTTCCTACAAATTTTAGAACTATGTCAAACTTACTCGTTTAAATTTGAACCCCATATTTTGTACAATGGACTAAAGTCACGATTGGCTTATAATAGTACACGTTAGCTAATTTTCCTGTACCTAAAAAATTCATAATTTTCATGGTTAGAAGTTTGATATCTCCATTCAGTACCAAGAGAAACTACGGTTTAATTCTGTAATGGGACTGTTTTGATTCCAAGATTTGATTCCGTAAACATTATTTTATCACAAATCAGTTAGGTGTGAACAACAGGTGTCTAACACATATCACCATAGTAATGTAGTATGTGAGCACACCATAGTAACCATCGTATGTGTTTATAATACGATGGTCTTAAAGCATTTAGTCTATCTTTTTATAAAACGTAGCCGTACTATACGCTGTGCCTCTTTAATACTTTTCAATATTTATTCCAAACACCATAAGCCATGTTAAAAAACTTGCATTTTTATCGTATTTTGTATTCATTTTGTCAAAATCACTTTTATAAATTCAAGACCATTTAGTCATAAGTACTTTGTTTTCGCTGTTCAGTGCCATCATAGACATACATGTACCAACAATGAAGTTGAGCTGTACAGTAAATCTTAAAAAATCCAAATTATTTGACAAACTTTTGAAGGATAATACAAGTTTTACCGTTGTACAGGAATAACAATGATTAGTAAATTGTTTATTACTACCACTATTATATAGTTGAAAATATTTTCAAACCAACACGTTTTCCAACACGTTTTCACTTTCTTTCCCAACATTTGGGTCACTGGGAAAGTCATTTCACGTGTTATCCAATACACTAAGTGTCCAACACGTAAAACAAGCTAACGACATCAGTAGCTCGTAAAAGTAAAGGGCTCTCAGGATCGGCTCCTGCCACTTAGATAAAGTTCGTCAAACGGGCTGCATTAGGGAGCTATCGACAGAAAAATGTCGCTGTAACTGAACAGGGCAATTACTTGTAAAAGCTCCTGTGACCTTGGGAAGAAGTGTTCCAGCTTGTGGGAGATCATTTCTTGGCACTTATTTGTGAAATGGTTAACATAACTTGAAAAAATACAAAGATACTTAACATTCACTAAAAAAGATCAACATGAGCTAGTGTCACGTTTGATTGTGACTTGTAATAGTATATTACGTTACTAGTCCTGAAAATAAACGAGTGTGGTCGTTCCCGTGTGAGACGAAGTCGAGTACGGGATTACCATACGAGTCCGGTACACACATTTTGGACGAGTTACGTACGATAGTTTACGCCATACTACTAAATCCGCACAAATCCTTATATATTTCCACCAACTAAAGGAATAAAAATCACTAGTCACAACCTCTAAGAGAGGTTATGTTTTTGTTTATAACCACTCATTGACACCTAAAATACAGTATAATCAGCTGATTGGTGTCCGGTAAAACTCATTGCAGCACAGTAGTACGCAATGAAACCCCATTTGAATAAGCTGGCGGCAAACAGCTGTTTTCTGGACTAAATCCCTGCGTGGGAAGTTCGTCAAAATAATGTTGTGTGGCGTAAAGTAATTTTGATGAATTTCTGCACTTATTTATTTAATTATTTTCTATGTATACGTAGACATAACATCAACTAGAGAGTTACAATTTGGGTAACAAGGAAAGCTCTGTGTCTCAATATCAAGCCTCAGGGCAAGGTGATGATTTTATCATAATGTGTGATGATTTTATGATAATATCATAAATTTCCAATATGGAAATTATTTAGCAAATTTACTTTCGGGAGGAAACGTAAACCCAACAACTTGACTATCCAAAGAATAAAGATACTTTATATCCATTTCAAATATGTACGTGTTTCTACAAATACAAGAACTACAAAAAAATACAAAAATAAAAGAACTCCAAATTCAAAAAGTTAAAAAACGTAAGTAAAATAGCTAAAACTAAAATAACTAATAACTAAAATACTTAAATGCACATATTATATATATACATATAACACATATTTTATATACTTATAATACTGAATTTGAGAATTAAAGAGTCACATTTTTTATGGTTGAGAAATGTTCAGGTGGTCAACACTAGAAAAGGTACAGATTTTAAGTTATTGAAAATATTATGTAAATTTAACTTCGAAAATGTAAGACACAATTAAATAACATGCATTTCAACGCAATCCCAACGCAAATTTCAACGCAGGAATGATTTTACCATGACGGTTATACTAAGAAACCTCTTCCGAACAAGAGAACCTGAAGAAGATACTCTTGCTAACAAAGGGTCTACTACACAACATGTCTGTATTACATATTATCAATATACACAAAATCCAAGCGAACTGTATCTAATCCAGAAATATCCACTGTTCAACTCATAATTCCTCAGTTGATATCCAACCCCTAAGGCCTGCAACTCCCAAGCGTCTGGAAAGTAGCTTACATTCACGTGCAAAGTATTATGAGGGTTTATACAGGGACTTAGTGATGGATTAGAGAAGAATGACAGCAACAAATTAAGGGGAGGATCTGCTAAGGACAAATTAGTAACAGCTGACGGGAGGAAGTGAGGATAGATTAGTGGCGTGGGGCGCACATGAAAAGAGCCCAAAAACTCAGGCAGACGCTTGAAAAGCGCCCGGACCTCCAAGGTCCCACCCAGGACGGTGCGAAAAGAGCCCGGTCTCTTTCTAGAGCTTTCACAACGGGTCTTCAAAGGAGAAGATCTAATAGCGCAGTTAAAATACATGAAATTATTTACAATGTTAAACGATACACTTTTAAAAGATACATTAATATAATATATATAATTCAAAGATATTTACATTACTAAAAGATATAGTCTGTTTACCTAACCTAACCTAACCTAACCTAACCTAACCCTAACCTAACCTAACCCAACCAAACAGAACACTATTTACTAAAACACTACTATATATACACTATATAGGTACACACAATTTATAGTCAGCGTCCTCCTCGTCAGGTACCTGTGGAGACCCGGGCTCTTTCCATGCTTAAGATTAGTGAACCTTTTTGGGGATTAAAATTTCGGGCTCTTTTCATGTGCTCCGGTGGCGTGTGCAACATGGAGGTCCTGCCACAGGACACAGGACCCGCGGCACCGGATGTGAGATTAGAGACTTCCGACGATGTGCCATTTTAGAAGTCCTTGGGAAACGTTAACTTATTTTTAATGTCGATAGAAGTGAATGGTTAACATGTGGTGTTGAGAAACTCACAATAATATCACTGGTTGGGGAGTTGCAAATTGATTTTTGAAGATATTGCGTCATCTGGCTAAACGATTGATGTTTTAAAATGTTGGATGATAGTATCAACAGTAGGGTTCGTACTATAGCTTACGATGAAGAAAAGGTTTTTTTTATTATTACATTATTTTCTGTTCAACAGCTCCAATGTATTCTGTATTTCGATTGAGCTTAGGTCTAACATATTTTCTTGAGAACTACTTAAACGTATAAACATTCTTCAGTTATTTAAAAATTAGGTAATGTTTATCTTATAAAATTAGAGTGAAATTACTGTTTTCCAAATACAGTACTACGACAAAACTTTGAAACATTCTACAGATGTTTTTTTTTTTTTTTGCTCTACAGATGATTTTTTGCACCATACCTTCCTTGACAGTCATTCTAAAATTTAGGAGGCTTGGGAAGCAAAATAATCTTTCATGATGATAAGTACTTTCAAGTTTTTATTCCCTGATCGATAGTATATTTTTTAGAGAGAGGAAGTATATAGTTATTTGTGTAACTAGTGATCTCGAGTGCAGCAAATAGTCCAGTCAAGGAATGAGGTGTAGAGTGCGTGAGCAGGTAACTAAGCGATTCCTTCAGAAACTTGTTCAGGGGGCTTAGGGTGTTAACATACCAAAAGTCCTGACTCCTAGGTGGTGAGCCAGGGGGTGGAGGGGGGAAAAAGGGGGGGAGAAAGGTACGCATTTTGGGTTTTTTGATTATATCTCGAAAACTATCAACTTTTTGTATACTATAGTAAATTATAAAATTGAAGAAGATTAAATTTTCTACAAGAAAAGTATATAATGTGTTTATTTTGGTTCAACAGATTACGAATTCCTTCCATAAGAAATACATGTAAATTAGTATGCGAAATGGGGCAAATCCTATCCGCCCAAAGGAAATATAAATGATATTCTGGAAATCTTGACAAAATTTCCAGTAATTTGACACTTTAATCATTAAAATTGATCCAAAATTAAGGCGAGGGCGAGGTAACAAAATGTCGAGTTTTGGTGTTTTTATTGGAAATATAAAAAAAACCTTAAATCATCCCATTTTTAAACGCTCACCCTCGCTTTAATTTTTGACAAAATTTCATGATTAAAGTGACAAATTACTGGAAATTTTGTCAAGATTTCCAGAATATCATTTATATTTCCTTTGGGCGGATAGGATTTGCCCCATTTCGCATACTAATTTACATGTATTTCTTATGGAAGGAGATTTTATTTAAGATATCAATTAAATAAGTTATAAATCGTAATCTGTTGAACCAAAATAAACACATTATATACTTTTCTTGTAGAAAATTTAATCTTCTTCAATTTTATAATTTACTATAGTATACAAAAAGTTGATAGTTTTCGAGATATAATCAAAAAACCCAAAATGCGTACCTTTTTCCCCCCCTTTTCCCCCCCTCCACCCCCTGGCTCACCACCTAGGAGTCAGGACTTTTGGTATGTTAACACCCTAAGCCCCCTGAACAAGTTTCTGAAGGAATCGCTTAGTTACCTGCTCACGCACTCTACACCTACTTTTGGATCATTCATTGACTGGACTAAAAGGCCTTTTGCACTCGTGTTACACTTTATATTTTTCCTGCAGTCACTATAAAGCAAATAAATAATTAGTCTTTCAAACACTATACAACACGTTTTTAGGTTCAGCTGGCAACACAAATAGTGCCCTAGAGAAAGTAGTACCCGGTCCGTATCACTCCGCTATTTTTCCTCGGCAAGAAATGTGCTTCGCGTTTTGAGAATATGGTTCCGTATGTTTTTGTAATTTGAAGTGGTTTCCGCGCCCAAAAAATTCTTTAAAGGTATTTTCTTGTTTATTAAGATCGTAGGAATGTTTTAAAAACGTTTAAAAGAAAAGTCCAGAAAGTTCAGAAATACCGAAACAATAAACACGAAATGACAGGTTAAATCGTAGTTATAATATTCAATCAGCTGCTCATAGTATTATTATGTTTAAGTGTTGCAAACCTATTTACAAGCGTACACGGATTACGTGCATAATAGAACCACGCTGTTTTGTGTTGTTTCGTTGGAATCCTGATGTGCGGCAAAGTATAAACCATACGACAAAGTACAAACCGTATGGCAAAGTATAAATATGCAGCAATTAGCAGCTTTCTGTACTATAAACAGTACAAGGAAGCCAACTTGTCGGGTGACTGTAGGAAAAAATACTTTCACACACACACAGGTGGTCATCCTGTATTGTTACCGAATTTATCAGACTCACTAAAATCCCCCGCGGCCTGTGTTTCTGGCATTCAATTCCTCTATGACCTAGACCTTATCAATAGTAAGTACGTTAAATATTATACTAATTTCATGTTTTTGTAAAATAAATTAAAGTTTATAAATATACGTCACTGACAAATCAAAACGAATTTCATCCAAAAATTAGTAAACCACAATGTTGAATGATTTAAACCAATTTCTTACCTTCTATGGTCAACTAAATACGTAACAAGGACCGTTTATTAGACACCCAATGGTCAAGATTAGCTGTACCCACTTTCGAACTATTAAACAAATTTTAACTCATTAAAAAATATATGAAATATATTTTCAATTTTTTACGATAAAAAATCAATGTAGTTAAAGACAAAAAGTTAACAAATTTTTCGAATGAACAAATATAAGGGGTGAAAAGTCCGCCAATCGTTAAGCTGAACACCCTCAGTGCTCATGTTAATTCATAAGCTTGTTAAAATGCAGGAAACATTTTTACCAACAATTAAATGTCCCATTTATTACACGTGGTGGCGAGAGGTTGAGTTATTGCTTGAAGGGGACTCTGGTGTTTTATTAATTTATGATATTAACTTCACACAGTAGTTAATCAAATCCATGTGTGTGAGCTGTTTAATTTTGGTAAAATTGTACTTTATACTTTGAAAGATATTAATTTTGTCTCAGTAGTATTTTATATTGAAATTATTTTGTTAATAGATTTACAATTGGTTTGGGAAATTTTCATCAGTGTAATTCATTACACTCGTATATACTTGAAAAGAAGGTTACATTTTATATAGAATTTATTTATACCTAATGAAAATTAACATCTACTTTACCATATTCAAAAAGGTTTGCAAATATTCAAACTAACTTAAAAAACTTCCTGTGGTACGTATATCTAGTTATATGTGAATAAAAAAGTTAACAGTGTTTTTTTTACAATATTGGGTTTGGAAATTGTGCACACCTGAAAGACCTCAGCATATTACTGTAAACTAAAGCAGTACCGGAGCATCCAATATAAAATACTATAGAACAGACCTCTTTACACATCGGGCAGGTTGCCAGAGCCCAATAAACACAAGCATAGATAGCTATGCAGATTTTACTCTATGACACATAATTTCAAAAGTAAATTCCTCCCGACTTAAGTGATCCATATATATGTAATATAACTTAATTGATTTTAACACTTTACTTTAATCCAAACCATGTTTAACTTTAAATTTTGTTACATAGCTGGAAAATTGTGTGAAAATACTAACAAAATAAACCACAAAAATTGGTCAAATACTAACTAAAGCAACTAAAGCATACAGGTTTGAACTAAAATAGGTTTTACCTTCGTCACTGCAGCTCAAATTCTTGTGGTGAGACTACGTTACGGCCGTTTCGGAATTGCAATGCCATCGTCATCAGACTACTAAAACAAAAACTCGGCTGAAGTAGCGTCGTTGAAGTTTAAACACGTAACACATACGAACAATAAGATACATTTAAAATATTTACAAAAACCGAACAGGCCTGTCGTACTACGGGTGACATGTTCCCGTTCCGAGCAAAAACCGACTAGAAGAATTTTATGTCGAGCCCGGTGTGGTGGCGTTATCAGTTGAATTTTGTACTCTTGGCTTCTTGTTCCTTTCCTGATTTAAAATGCTATTGAATATGAAGTGTGACTTGTACTGTAGTTTGTCGTTTAAAATTATATCGTCCAAATTATTTTCGGTGTAAGCTATGCAAATTTCGTACTCTTCTAGGGTGTCCAGTCTATTGCCTTTCTTACTTGTGTGGAGTATTTATAAGCCAGTGTTCAGATCGTTCATGTCGTGATTTTTGTCAACCAAGTGTTGTGCAAGAAAAAAGGAGTTAAGGAGTTTTTGTTTTTGTAGTCTGACGATGGCATTGTAATGCCGAAACGGCCGTAACGTAGTTACACCACAAGAATTTGAGCTGCAGTGACGAAGGTAAAGCCTATTTTAGTTATTATAGAGCTCAGGGGCTAAAACATGGATTTTAATACAAGTTTTGTCCGGTGGACTCAAATAGATCAGACACTCTTAAGAAGGGAACACATAACAGTCGATAACCTAAATATAATACAATAAATTTTAAACCGTACAAACAGTGCTTTGTTTCTTTTTAAAAGTAGCAGAAACAGTTAAAGGTACTTTTCCAAAAATTTGAATTTACAATCCGAAATCTCCTACGACAGAATATTTTTTCATTCCCCCTTGATGTCCCCCATGGCTCCTCTGGGACATACAAGATTTCCCGTATGTTTATCGAGCCATTTTTCACAATGAAAAGCAGTGTAAATATTCATAAAGGTCGCGACGGAAGTAGCCTATACATCTGCGTTTCTTCTGGACTCTCCTGGGTGTAGTAGAGCCAGTCTCGACGCCAGGTCTATGTTTACATCTCGACGTGTCGGCGACGACAAGGAAACAGCGACAACATTGTTGTAAAGTTTACTGTTTTTTTTTTTCATTATTGAGTTAAAATTGTCGATGGATATAAGTGGAGAAGCTAATGTGTATATATACGTTGGTACAAATATTTTGTTTTTTATAATGTTCCATCATGTTCAGATTCATCATATAATAGCAGAGTTTTAGAATTTGGAAATACAGTGTCATTGCCAAAGTCAGTAAGTAAGTCCACCATCAAAAAGTTTCTTGAAATTGAGGGAGGCCCCACTTTTAAAATTATCAAGATTCTACATCCTTTTTCCTTTTTGTGATAATTTAGGTGCATGGTAATCTGTGTGATATATTTTATAAATGTTAATAAAATCAAGGCCTGAAAACCTATTGGTGTCACTAAAGTATATCTAAATTATTCATTTTCCTATTGCATCAATTCACTATTTTTTTAATTCTTTAGACTCACTGGTTTGAATTTTTTTTCGAGCAATCTGTAATAGGGAAACACGGAAAATAATCTTACCGTAATAAAACAATTCTTGAACCACACAAAATGTATTATTAGTATTACCATTATTGCACAAACAGACTATGGGACGCCAAATAGGGGCGAATTTCAACCCATATACGAGTAAAGCATGAGTGAAGAATGAAGTTAGATGCCTTGGAGATTTTTTAGGGTTTAACACCAGCTGTGATGTTATTGGCAAGGACCATTTATTTTAAGCCCAATGATAAAAGACAGCTAGGTCCAGTTTTGAATCATCAAAGGTACTTCTCAGGATCGAATCAGTGACCTTCTCAAAGGTGAGCACTATAACTACTCAGTTTATAAGACTATACACTTTAAAAATATAAACTTTCAAATTATCTAGGCTCAAAAATGACTAAACTATCAAAATCTAGACGTTCTTGTTTTAGTGTAGTGTAAAATTCCTTCCAGTCTTATATTAAAATTAATACTCATTAACATTAATGTTACTGAAATAGGAAATTAATCTGAATATTTTAGGGGGATATGTTATGAAATTTGCTTGGTTTGCAGGTTTGCTAAGGGTATTTCTTTCTACGACTCAAAATTACGTTTCAAAATAATGGTGGGGACCCTAAACTTTCATGTCTTAAACGAAAGCTAATTTTCAACCACACAGCTTTCTTTCACCCTCAGCCTCGCCTAGCAGTTCACGGCTAGCTAGTGCCAACAGCACAATGTTGCAGATACGATCAGCTGTTAAAATCACTTTGCGATGAGAGAGGCCCGCGGCCGCGCGAACAATGCGTGATAAAGATGAAATCTCACATCACGATTGATTATCCCGCCAACCTAAATACTCCCAGCCAGCGAAAGTCCACATGAGGCGTATCGCGATTGGGGTGGCGTAACTTTACCAGCTGTCCAAACATGGGTAGCGAAAAGTCATGTAAAATACTGGGTTGCTAGAGCATATGTATGCTAACCGATTTGTGATATATTATAGAGGAGTAAACCTTATCAACTGCATTTGAAAGATTTTTCATTAATAGTAATAAAATATTCCCCATAATTATGATAAGACAAAATTATGGAGTGGGAGGTTTTTGAAAGCAAGCTATACCAAACCATGTTCCCCATCTTGATAATTTTGAAACTGATGTGCTGACGAGGTATTTGTAAGTTGACGTGAATGTCAGTATTAATTTATGAATAAAGTGTATTTGCTTGGTTAAAATCTTGAATTAAAAGTAAAAGCTCATCCCACGACAAATAGTTTTAAGTGGTTTACGTTGATAAACTATACAAATTGTTACAGTTATTCTTGAGTAACATTTTATAAACTTTCGGTCGCAAGGTACAAGGGCATTTAAATATATCTTTAATAAAATTGTAATGCTGAACTAAATTTGTTATTAACAATACCATTGACATGTAAAGTTAAAGTTTATAAAACACAATATAAAGTCAAAGAAGTTACCGAACTTGAAACGACTACAGAATCGTGTTAAGATTGGTATGAAGGAGAAGCATGGTAACGTAGTTGTGCGAATAAGCTACACTAAACTAATACAGTAAAGAGTGATAATCTTAGAAAAACTTACATTATTTGTACAATATGACATAAAGGGTGAATTAGAATACGCCATGATGGTGTTTAAAATATCTATTCAACTAATCGATAACGTTGGTCATGAAACCCATGTAAATAAACTCTAATAGGGAGTCGCTCCGATTAAATTTATCTCTCAATTAAAAACTACCCAGCCTAATTACTACACCCTCTTTTTAGGGGTTGACTAACATATTTTCCTCTTTGCTAACGATATGTTAGACAGGTGAGGGCTAAGCGGCCAACAAGGGGCTATAAGGGTTTATTTATGTGGTCAGAAGGGGTGATTTCCAATTTGTTCGAAAACAACGATCTAAAATGCATTTGTTTCAGAGATAAGGGGCGCGGCGAACCTTGTTGCTGTCACTTCTAAAATTAACTTCCCCCGAAAAACCACCCCTTGGAACTAATCAGGGGGTGGCGGACCTGAACCGGTATTGCCTGCAGAAACAAAAATACACAAAATAATCCCGGCAATATGTTCCGGGGAGGAAAAGCACCTGCAAGCGCCCTGGGACCTCCAGACTAATGCGCTGCCGAGGCCTATAATAGGATTCGTAAAAATACTTCCTCACAAGGCAAAGAACATTATGTGGCTAATGAAAAATTCAGAGGCAAAAGAAAGTGAAAATTCCCTCCACTCGTTTCTTTCCAATTTAATTGGACTTTACTCTCAAGAAGTTAATGCAAGTAATGTTCTTAATTTTGTTCAAGAATGGTCTTCCACTGGGTGTTTATTTGAGTGTAAGTTTCTACTGAGTAATGAAATAACAAATTTTGTCATTGTTTTTTTAATTTTACAAAGCTATGAAAATTGATCAAATATCATGTTATTACAGTGTTTTGAGTGGTTTGTTTATATGTACTATTTTATGTTTGATTAATTTTTATGTTCCAGAGTAGAAATATACCAGGCCACATATATACCAGGCTCATGGTTGTTTACAACAAATACATACGATATTGCAAAATGAAATTTTAATAGTAGTCCATATAATAAAAATCTTTGATTTTTAGAATAAATTTTTTGTTAAATTGTATGATATTTAATTCAGAATTTAGGTTAAGATGTGTGCTTTGTGGTGTAGCACTAATACACAAGTATGGGGACTACAAAAGTGTGGGTTTCATTTACAGCTTGTAAAAAATTGAGGATTTGATAAGTTGTGTAATTAAGGGCTTGGCTTCTGTTTGCACTGTTCTATTGCAGGAACTACTGAAGTATAATGATTAGCATACAGATGTAGTTTATTATTAAATATTTTATTGATATCCGATCCAAATTACATAACAAACTCTCTTAGCATTAGGAAGATGGCATCAAACAATATATTATATTCGTCTATGTTATAGATTTTGTGAAGTAGTCTATATTGTTTTATTTGTCAAATAATAGTCATCCACGGGTTTGTGTGTTATGAAACTGTATTAATCACATGGAAAAAAGGACTCTTCAAAACCGTATATTTCCTTTTAACTGGGTTAAGGTCAATAAATTGATCCTTGATGTAGATTGAAGCAGAACAGTAGGACAGATGTAGTCTGTAATCAGTGCTCCTAGAGTAACATTGGTCGCCTTGTCAACATATGTTCCACCTGTCATCGTATGTCACCAGCTGTAATGCCATCAGCTGTTATATGTTATCAGATGATCAAGTAAATTGACACATATGAGTACTTTCTTATTTTTAATCCAGAAAAATCTTTGTGCAAACATATTATGATAGTAATTTGACCAAATGTTGTACCTGAATAATACTAATAATGATAAAATTTAATCATTTGGTGATAGTTCTTGTTTAAGTCAACAACCCCCCAAACAGTTTCACAACGTGTACACTTAATTTCCATTTATTTAATCCAGTGCAATTTATTCATTTGACATAATCGACCACTCTTTGACATAAATTATCACAAATCTCGCCCAAAGCCAGTATTGATATAGTACTCCACGATATTCCTGGGCATCATTCTCACTGTTACGTGGCGACACCAGGGGGCAGCACGAGCGCTGTTATGTAGCCTTTCACTGACCGGCTCCAGCAGAAAGTATCAGGAGTATCAAGATTGCTTGCGTCAGCAGTTTTTGTGGTAAAATTAGTTTTAGTATTTAACTTGGGTAAATCCATTTTCGAAGAATTTCTTGTTTCGGTAGCTGTATTAGTTCCAGACCACTTAGAATTTTGCTTTACTTATGAAACTTCTGCAAGTATTTCTAATGAGAATACTTTTTTTGTCACATGCATACTTTTTTAGATACACCTTCAAAGAAACACAAGGCGCTAATTTCTATATCCTAAAGTATGTTTTATTGATGCAATAAGAAACAAAATTATTTTAAGTTTCCTTCGTAGTAGACACCGTAAAATTATTATATTCCTCATATTATTTATATTGCCTGTTAAAATAATAGTAAACAAATTATCGATTATCAGTGTTAATAAATATTTAAGGAATAAACAGAAAATTCACTTTATTTGCAGGTTTGCAATAAAGAAGGCTCTACGTCACTATCGAAAATCTAATTCGCGGAAACGTTAGAAATTTGTATTTCCCTACAGTCTCGGGGGTAAACCACTAAAATACGACAGTAGCTTCTTTGAATGATGCATCTTGAAAGGCCATTTGTTCTTGTTAAAGAAGCCTAAACAACCAGACAAGCCTAGATGACAAGATTACGAGGGGCGTCTTGAGGGGATGAAATTCTTAAAGGAGAATTGGAGGGTGGACACTGGCTTTTGTATAGGCTTGAATTATTCACAGGGAATCTTGTATATTAGGGAGGAATGGGTTTACATAATTTATGAATCAGGGAATGTTTTTGGCAACAATGAACTCTGGGTAGTATTTAAATTGTTCTACTGTACTCCAACGCTTTTTAGTGTTAATTTTCAAATAGTTTATCTATTTTTTGTTTTTATTTTTGTGCGTTTATAATATGTGTATCGTGTAGTAAATGAGAGACTGGATAATTCATATAATTATAATAAATGCAAATTTGTAATTAAGTCCGGTTTCTTTTTAGTTGAACCCAATCTTTTGGGGGTTTCAGCGAAAAACATTAACTGCTGAAGAATCGTATCATGCAGTGTGATTCATTCATATTAATAAAGGATAAAGGACAATAGTTTTGCTTGTTTACATAACACGACCACCCCACCAAAGATGAACTAAATAAACATTCTTTTCACGATAGTATATATCTATTTAAGGCTAGTAAATATCTTTTCCTTCAGTAACAGTAATTTTAGTATTTGGGATATGATTGATCAAAATTTTGAGTTGCAAATTCACTTGACCTTGAAAAACACTTGTAAAAAGATGACAGATCTCGCAAAATAAGTTTGAAGAATCCATTTAATCTTGTAAAATTAGTTTAAGGTAACCAACTAAGAAGACAGGAGTTTTGTAAAGACGATCAAACGAAACTTTTTATTTATAGATGAGAAGGAACAGCTTGCATTTTTATAGGAGTTTCAAGTTTACTTGCAGTTTATAAGGCCAAAGTAACTAGTTTTACGTACTTAGGTCTAGCACTTAATGATGAACCCTATCTAAAGCGCTACTTAAAACGGATGCAATGTTTCTTTTTTGAATAAATTATCAGTTTCAGAATGATTAAAATGCGAAAAAATACATTTTAATAGTGCCGTGGTTAATAATCCACTTCAAATGAGGTGCAGTTACAGTTCTTACTCAAACTTAATAACCAGTTGGTATTGGAGAAAAACATCCGAATAAGTAATAAACATTTTTCGAACAACTTCCCTTTATAACATATACCCTTTACTTTACAATTATTACTTATAAATATTAAAAAAAACGCAACACTGTAAACTATTTAATTAAGAGTTTACTGCAACTGAAATTGCTTACGATATAAAATATGTTTTCGTACATCTTTTATCACTTTTATAATGTTGAGCTATTTCTGTGCTCCACTTTGTAAAATAGATAACCTTAATGCGAAAAAAACTAAAAGATTTACTTTACGGTGTTTTATAAAGATGTAAAAATAGATCCAACAAAGGAGTACGAGAATATTTAGAATCAGACAGATATACAAGAGCACACTCTATGTATTATGAATGAAAATATGTTCACATGTTGCTTTATAAGCCATATTCAATTCATGACAAATACGATATGACTTATTCATCTTTGCAAGTGAACAGTTTCTATGAATACTACGATTTATGAGCTCAAAATTGATACAAAATGTAAAATGTATTAAAACGTTTTTTTTATAAAATATGTAAAAATATATAGAAATTTTACTCGCTCTTTCATCTTTTTTGTGCATTTAATTTAGGATTTTTTTACTGCCGTACTCATTATGGTGAGGTCTAGTTTCGGGACTATCGCAATGTTTACTTTAGGTTCACACAAAGCACCAAAACACAAGAACTCACGAACCGAAAGGAACGGAATGGGAAGGGGGGTTTGAAGAATTAAGAGCTGTACGCACCAAATCTTTTTTCCCGTTAAAATCAACTTTTTTAGTACAACTTTACACTCCACACACTGTAATATTTACAGAATTCCAATTTTAGTACGTCAAATACAACTTTATCCATAAGACAAAGGACAAGAATATTCTTGTAGATTGCTTTTCATACACATACGTCATAATTCTGCAAACATGTTCCAATATAATTGGATATTACTTTCTAAGTACAACTAAAACAAATTTGTCTATGTTCCCCATATCATCAAGCACCTATTTACGTACCACGTCTAAACTTGTAATAGCAATAAAAGTCTAATTAAAAAAAATTTACATGGATTTCTTTCACACAAAACGAGAGTCTTCAGTAAATTTTCATTCATGAAGAAATTGTATAAAAGGATTTTAAAATCCAACTAGAATTTATATTAGGGTAACAATATATCATCAAGGACCTATTTACGTACTACGTCTAAACTTGTAATAGCAATAAAAGTCTAATTAAAAAAAAATTACATGGATTTCTTTCACACAAAACGAGAGTGTTCAGTAAATTTTCATTCATGAAGAAATTGTATAAAAGGATTTTAAAATCCAACTAGAATTTATATTAGGGTAACAATATAAATTCTATATTCTATATAAATTCTATATATATTGATGAAACACAGATATTGGTTTTATTATTTTTATTCGAAACTTTGTCCTTATTAAGAAAAATACATTGCCATTGTACTACTTCTTTTTCTGTACAGTCTGGGGTCACTTAAAGTCGTGTTTGATTATTTATTTGACAAATACATTAATAAAAGTAAATCAAAGGTGTAAAAATTAAACAAATTTTAACATTCAATTTTTTTTGGTACTTTAAATCAGTGATGTGCGATTGTTAAGTACGTTACTCAAGTAACCGTTTACTACTACCATTTACTTAACCATTTACATTAAGCATTTACTTAACCTTTTACTAAAACTATTGTTATACAAAACACAAAGAGAAACACTTAGTGCTGGTTTTGCATTGCTCATGCAATATGTATTGCTATGAACATTATGTGTGCGACAAGCTCTTCCAAATGTGGTATATGATTTATTCATTATTACACCGAATCTTCTCTGTGAAAGAGATTTGTATATAGTTTTATATCAAATATACAGCTAACCTAAAAGTTGCATATGACTGGTTTCAGAATAGGACTTTCAGAATATATTTGATATATTTCATAACCATGCAAGTATTTGCCCTTTAAATGGAAAACAGTTTGACAATAAATTTTAGTAAATTTAATTTACTAAAATTTAATAATTTTTAGATGGTTACAATACGATTCAAACTGAAACTTGCAACTTTTGTGGTTTTACCATCAAAACATGATAGTTACTCCTTTGGAAAGGTTCTAAAGGACAAAGTATGTGTCAGATTGCTGATCCGTTTATTTTTTTGCAACAGCCAAGAATCATCTGAAAGTGTGTTGACTTTAAACTATTTAAACAACAGTTTATTATCCCTAAAATTAAAAGACACTGCAAATAATTCAATTACAATAAGCACGTGAATTAACGAAAGGTTGCATAGTTAAACAGTTTTAACCATGTAGCATGGCGATAACACAATTAGCTAACAGAAGTCTTGTAGGGCGGGGCAGGCTCTTATCAGTTGGTGTTTTGTATCGTATGATAAATTACCCTTATGATACATACATTACAGTAATAAGTACAATTTAATTTTATATGCTTTGTTTACTTTTAATTTGTTACTGAGTTCAGGTGTAATAAAAGTAATCCTTAAACAATCAGCTGATTTTATTTGCAAATAAACTATAATACATACAAAACTAATGTTAAACCCTTTTACACAAAATATTCTGCGAATCAAATCAAGGGGAAAATACTCATTTTGACTCACCTATTGAAATGCCTGCATAATTTAACCAAATCATTGATCAATTTATTTTGAAAATATTAAATCACAGTGTCCAAGATGTTTTAAACTTGAAGTCAAATTATAAACTGGCTTAATAAATGTACTTGATAAACTGAAATTCAAAGATTCTACATGAAATTTCTCAACTCAGCCATGTTTGACGAGTGTTGTTAGGTCACACATAACACGAGTGTCTTGTTACTGGTCTATTCACATGTCTTCCAACTTCTTCTCAAGTGTTCTTCACAGACTATATGTACTTCAGATGCAAAAAACTTATTGGTACACTATTTGTGTTGAGTATTTAAAACGTGTAATGTAATCCAGAGTGTTATCTTTAGTAAACTAATGCATTTAGTGGACATTTTCCGTTAATTCACAACCCCTTAATAGTATATAGGCTTAGGTCATGTTAGGTTAGGAAGATGTTTACGGATCTTTTCCGTTAACATAGTCCTAAAATAACCTATTATACTAATTAGTGGTAGTGAATTAACAGAAAAGGTCCCATTTTGTCAATAATTCAAACAACGTCTCATCAAACTGCTCGAGTACATTAACAAGTCTCTCTGGACTTTCTGATAGTTGTAGTCGTGAGATATAATTATCATTAACAACGTCAATTATTACGCAGGTCAACATTATACTGAGCAAAACTAACATGAACTGTAAATTAAAATTCTTATGACTTTCTTATAAAGAATAAGTAAATAGTTGTAAGAGATATATTTTGAAAACATTTGTCAATTTAATTTATTTCATACTAAGCCATTATTATTTCACTCGAGTATACTCTCTATAAGTTTCCGTGTAGCAGCAAACCTAACTCATGAAACCTAGTAAGGAATGTTGTAAGGAATGGTTGTAGGAATGTAGTAAGGAATGTTGTTTTAGTAAGGAATACACCCGGCATTTTTTAGTATAAATTTTAGAGATACATTCCAATCAGTTAATTGGAACTTCACTTAGTCTGCAGGGTTGTTGCAGTAGGGTATTTTATTTTTGGTTAACAACTTAATACTACCAACAGTTTGCCAGGAGAGTTATCACTTGCAGGATCTGTGATGTGGACCACGAGAACACACAACTGTACGTACATTATTGATGACACTGTGGAGTGGACAAAACAAAAAGATCCTTACCCAACTTTACTGGGAAAAGTTTATATGTAAAGAAACGAAGTAGGGTTTTGTCACTTAAATGTTAGGTGCCTTACAAACAATAGGGTAATAAATACTAAATAAAATGCATCTGTTTGTCAGAGTTTTTAGACAAAACTATTTACAGAATCACTTCTTTCAAGAGTTTGTAATACCAAGTATCAATTACAGGGAAATATTATTCACAACGAATAGAATGACATTTCTTAAACAATACACATTCCCTGGTCAAAATTTGAACTCTAGCGTTGAGGTATATAGGTATGTATTTCTGTAATAAATGAACTATTTTTCGTCATAGGCTTACTGCAGCAAAAACAGCCGTTTTAATAATACATGCGTTGTGGGTCAAATATTGCATTTTTTCTCTCTAGGAAGTAAAAATAATTTTTATTCCCAATGGAGTGAAAATCAGCTGTTGAAAACAGTTGTAAATTTCAATTGTGGCAATCATATCGATCGAAATTATTTATCGGTTGATTTATTAGGTAAGTAAGCTTTTAGCCTATTGTTGTATATCGTTCGACAACAATGGTATAATGTACTGTAACAAAATCGTAATATACGAAATTATTGGAATCACTTACTAAACAGCTGCTTATTTGCATAAGCAGAATTGAAAACAAACTGGAAGTAGTTTTAAAAGGTTGTAAAAAAAATTGGTAAATTTCATACATTTCGTTTCCTAGCTTAGTTTGTGAATTAATTATGCAATATTACGAAAAATATCGTTCACTACACGTAAAAAAAATTGCTTTTAACCCTCACTCGTTTTCCGACTTCGGCTTCACCTCGATCGTAAAACTTGACCTCGGGTCAAAAAGAGTCACTTTCGGCCCTAGTGATGAAATATACTATTACGCGTCATGGTATGGAAAACCGTTCTATTCACTACCGTTGGTAGATTTTGTAGTCTCTCGTGGTAGCAAGCAAAGTAAATCATTTCAAATTGCACTAACAAATCCAATAACTTGTGATGAGAGAAAGCTTTTTGACTATTAAGAGCACATTAGCTGATACTGATACATTACTGCAACTGCATTATTACTATCTGATCAGTTTGACAGGTTTCTATGACTGACAAGGTTATTTCTAATCCAGTTATATTTGATGGGATACATTATCAAGTCTTCTCTGATACTATCAGTTCTAATTCCATGATCATAGGATCTAAATAATCTATGCAAGAGATAATATTGCTCTACGAATAAATTTAAGTAGGTAGAGAAATTAATTTTTAAAGAGGATTTGGGAATTTTAAACTTTTATATAGGTCTACACACTGTAAAATATTGCAATGTAATATGAACTTCTTCAGTTGTTTATCTTATTAATTCTCTAGAAATAAGTGATGGATATCATATTTTAAATGTTATTTTAATACATTTCAAAAATAAACAATAGACAACTCTTTTATCCACGCCAAGCAAAGATTATCGTTCCCACGAAAATACCTGATGCTGTGGCAACGAAAAGGATCATTTCCCAGAAAAAGGATCGTTCAGAAGCAAATTGTATGGATACTTTTAACGAAAGTTTTTATGGCATTTGCTCTTATTATTCCGATACTCGGATTTGTATTATTTTGAACATTTTGTTTCCATGTATGAGGTGAGGGTAATCTTATATTATATTGCATTTTTACCGTATCTACCAAACTTAGGCTATTATAAGCATTTTTCCCTTTTGAGATTTTTGACAATTATTTTTGGACTTTTTATGTATTCTTCTTACTATTTAGACCATTTCAAACACTTTTTCTATCGAACACTTTTTCACCAAATGCCGTTTTTACACAGAAAACCAGGTATGAAAAGTCGTAAAAAATAGTAGTGACGAAAATTACCGATTTTGGAAACCTAACCTAACCCGACCCAACCCATAAAAGTGAAAAACATGGCAGATTTTTAGGCAAACTATGGTTTGGTTAAGTTAGGTTAAGTTTTGTTAGGTTATCATAAAGTGACTAAATAATAAAAAAAATACATAAAAACTAAAAAAAAAAAATATTTTTGTAAGTACTGAAAATCGCCGATTTCTAGCACTTTCTATGATTTTCAAACGAGATTTCAGGGTGAAATAAGCGTCTCCTTCAAGAGTACCAGAGGTAAAGGGTGCTTAAAATAGCCTTATTTTGGTAGATAAGGTAAAAAAATGCAATATAACATTAATAGTATAAGTTCAGTATTACCTAAATTTCATCTCTATTCAAAAGTTACAACATATCAAACGTTGTGTACGATAATATCTACTTCAAAACTATCCCTATAAATGTATTTAGTTTATTTACTAATTTCACCATTAATCTGTTTGTAGTAAAAATTGTTTAAACATAGCCTTTTCCTAACTTATTTATGCACAACAATCAACACGGCAAATTATAAAATCCTATACTTGAGATTAAAAAATTCTACACGCATTTTTCTACAAACTGTAACCAAACCATGGTATTTCGTTGAATATGTTTACTACACTCAGTGAAGGAAGGGTGTGTTATTTTAGTTTTCCGTCATAAATGTAAGACTCATATCGTCTGTCAGGATGTCACCAGAGGTACAACCACAGGGATGAGTCTTTATCTGGAGTAAATCTGTCTCCGTGCAATCCAATCTTTCCTCCAAATACCTGTTCTGTCGGAATGAAACACATTTTCATTTTCGTATAATATTTTTCTAGTTGCATAGTAAAATACGTGAGTATTTTATTATCTTCTTGGAGACGAACGATACGTTTTGACATAATACTTATCGACGTGAGTCTATTTAAATTCTTTAAATTGAGTTCTAAAATAAATTTAAATTTAAATATGTGTTAGTCCAAACTCTCCACTGTTTACAAAAGGTTATGCTTATCAGGGTGAAAATAGTAAAATTAGAATATTGTCTTCATGTAGGTGTAACTTTAATGTTACATTATGTTTCTTGTGTATCTTTTACATGATAATTTTTGGTTGTAATTGAATATTAGTAAATTCAAAGTATTTTTGTGGTAATTTGAAAATTAATTCAACATATTTACAAGATAAATATGTTAAAAATAAAAGTTGTTATTGATTACAAATTAAATATGAATAAAAAAATCTGTTACATAGGCAACATAAGCTACCATATCAAAATAAATGTATTTTTCAGTTTATTTGTATTAGCTGAATTGAAAACAAGCTGGAAGTCGTTTTGAGAGGTTATATTTACGTAAAAATTATTTCGTTTTCTAGCTTAGTTTGTTAATTAATGATGCAACATGAAAAAAAATTAGTTCACCACACGGGCAGGAGGTGTATTTTCAACCCTCGCTCATTTTCCGACCTCGGCTTCGCCTCGATTGTAAAACTTGACCTCGAGTTAAAAAAAATCACTTCAGGCCCTAGTGATGAAATATACCCCCGCCGCAGCAAACCTTCAGACTGAGTGAATTTCCATTGCTTGATTGGATTTACACTAATATGTCTCCTTAAAAATATCACATTTTCCCCCTATTTAAATAGAATTATTTAACGAGTACTTAGGTTTGCTGCAACAGGGAGGGTAAAAGTGTTGCTTTTTTTAAATGTAAATAGTTTAGAAATAAATAAATGGATTTTCAAAATTTGATCAAAATATGTTACAAACAAGCAAACTAAAACAGTTTACTTATTCTTTATCTTATTATTTAACTTAAGTTAAATAATAACTTAAGTTTAAGTTATTAAACTTGTATGGTAAATTCGCTAAAACTTTTTTAAATGGCATTTAATTTCAAAAAAATTCATAAAATATATGGTCTTAAAAAATCAAAGTTGGTGGCCATATTTGAAAAAGGGTGGCTTAAATTATCATTCAACCTGATCCAATCAAGGCCCCACTATCCAATGCAGTTACATTTTAACTTGTTCATATCTATAAGTATAAAAGAGGTTTGTTTATATATATTTGGCAGTGATAAACTCAGACACCGCTGAACCGATTGCCACGAAACTTGGTACATACGTGTAGAATTTCATGGAATAGGTTTATACACCATCAATTTCGTGATCCGTCCAATCAGCTTCGCGCCAGTGGCTCTGGAGTTTCCCATGTTAACCTTATGAGAAATGGAATTAATTAATCTTAACAGCTGTTTCAATTAAAGAAGTTGGTTCTGTTCTATGGTGTTCAATAGCATTAAAGTTACAAGGATTACCAACAGGGTGCAGCAATATTATTTCTTTTACATTTATGACAACAGCTAATTTGCAACCAAATGGTGAGTGAGCAACGAACTTCAACCTGGAGGCGAGTTAGCGTAGCGAACGAGCTAACCTGAAGGCAAGTGAGCGCAGCGAACGAGCTTCAACCTAAAGGTGAGTGAGCGTAGCGAACGAGCTTCAACCTAAAGGTGAGTGAGCGTAGCGAACGAACTTCAACCAGGACGTGATTGAGCCATGCGAACGAGATCATTTTGAAAATTAAGAAGTTAAACGGGGCAAAGCCCACGGGTTACAGCTAGTCTCTTATAACTTTCGAATAAAACAGCTGGCACACTTATATCAATCACACTGTATAAATACAATAAAAGTTAACTCAATGCGTTGTGAGATTTTATTATAAAATTAGGGCCTACTTAGTTTATACCATGCATATATTCTTCCGAGTCGGCTACCAACCAATTTGCTCATTACGGCTATATTAAACTTACAACAAAAAAAAGTAAATAAATGTTAAAAAAAATATCCCTGTTATGTTTGGTACCATGAGTTGAAACAACTAAAATTGAAACAAAATTGTATAACTGTGCTAGTTTTGGTCCACCCTGGGGGTCCATTCCCAGTACTCGCCATGTCTGACGAGCCTTCCCCTATCCGCCACCTGGGGAGGCGCCCGATAGGAGACTAGCAACTCCACACGGGAAAAATATGGTAGAGGTAGGCGGAATCATTCTACAATATTTAACCTTTCTATTGTCAGTTTATAAACTAAACAATTCACAAAGCACGATACCCGCTGTGGTAGGTGTTGCTAGATATTAAACATTGTACTTTCCGAAGACTTCCTAACTTTTTAGGGATACAATATTACATAACACTCTTCCAATAGATAAGAGTAATTTATATTTACAAATAAAAAAGTACATGCAGGGTATAATAGTTCTGCTGCTTCCCAAAAGATATTTTAGTACTACTCCCAAATATAAAAAATGACTCCGGAATTAAACAATTTGTGCTGTTATAATAAAATATGAACCTTGTATTGAGAGACTTTCCAGAACAATAATCGTTAATGATTGTTAACATAAGGGAAAACTTAATAGATTATTTCCTACCCACCTGATACAGTACTTCCGTTGATTCCGGCCACCTCTAATACTAAACCTAACTTGACTGACCTATACTGTCTATGAAGGTGTAGCCATAGAGATTAGTTATAACTAATAACAATAGAGGTATTTTCAAGAAGTGATAGTCTGATAAAACTAATGTAAATCCTCGAAAATTCATTACTCCTTAATACAATAATCAAACGAACGCAATTAATTTAATCTCTATAGGCACGCCTGTCTATAATGACTACAATATATGTTGAAGGCCCAGTTTAAAAAATATTAATATGTACCTTAGTACGTTAGTAAACTGAGTTAATATCCTAACAAACTGAAAATAAACCATTAAAAAAATACTACGGAGCCTTTTAAAGATTTAATAGCAAATGAATAATATTAAAATATAATAGAATAACACTTATAACTAAGGCTAAGATACCAAATATTATATCAACTAAACCAGACAAAAATCAGTGTAATTATTTAAACTAAACCAACCTGCTTTCTTAGTAACGATGTTCAAAGTCACAGAAGTTTTCTTAGTTTAATATCAACAAAACATTGCAGCTATGAAACTATTTTCGCACTATTCACGGTTCCGAAGTTAACAAAATATGTATCTGCACAACATATGTTAATTAAATTTTATTTAAAGACATTCTTTAATCATTGCCTCAAGTATTAAGTCATTCAATTTAGTGAAGTTTATAGGTTTTATGTTGGCAGATATATTTTCTTGTGCCCAGGCTAAATTAAAATACATAAATCTAGGACAAACAAAATTGAATTCTTCCTACCTTTGGTTGGCTTCACCTGAAATTTGACCGATATGATGTGAACAAAGGCATTTATATGAATTTTGCATCAGGTTTCCTCCAATGCTTATTTAAGTAGCCTTGATATCTTTACATCTATGTTACTTAAAGCTCCCATAGTATCATGGTAGGGCCTGAGACACTATAATTACCCCTAACCTGTATATACTTTTCTTTTTTGTTTCCAAAACCAATATACAAATGGACTCATGCATAGCCTCCTCAAATACGTATCCCCATGATCTAGCCAAACCCATGTGGAGAATATCTTTTTTATTTAACTTAATACAAAAAAGCACCGCAAGTAAAAACCAAAATTTAAAAAGGTTAATAGCTAATCTAAATATGCATTCTATTTCAAAAGTAATTTTGTTTTGGATTTATTTTACACGAATTATAAATTTTACTGTCTTGATCAACATCAACACAACATATTGTAACAATATTGTAACAATATTAATTCCATAGTGGTCACGTGCTACTATTTTTATTTCTCCTTTAATAAATCTGTATGATATAAGGATTAATTAATTTTAATCGATATGTAGCTTGATGGTGGTGTTCACATCATATTGGACTTTTATTAGCAAGACACAAGACACAAACAATGAAATAATGTATACAAGTGCCAAGATGTACGTCATAAAAATATTTCAGGTATAACAAGAGAATTAATGTTGCTTACAATTACGTAGACACAAGAAATGTTAATTTCGTAGACTAAAAACTGTCAGCGTCGATTCAAACAACATATAGATATTTAAATTAACCTGCATTTTGTTGGAAAATATAAAAAATTGCGTTTCTTGATAATCTTCTTTCTGTTGATATTTCGGTTAACTGTCCAACAACACCAACTGACTAACACTGCTTCCCGTCTCGCGGTTGAAATAGTACCAACTTAATTCGATGTATGCTTCTAAAAGGTACTTCGAACCGGTAGAACGTATTCGTATAGTAAACCTAACCGAAGCCTGGATACAAGAAATGTCTTAACACCTTAAACACTCAGAGATATAAATTCTTACCTTTGGTACGACTGCAACCACTAACCTGAGAACAAAGTTTTTTTTTACTATTTTTGTGTTTAAATAAGCTTTAAAAGCTTATCTAGGGTACATCTAAGATACTTTGACCGTAACATTTATTATACAGGAGGTATCTTCAATAGTTGTTTTATGTTGAATTAGTATAAACTATTGAAATAATAACACAAACGAGCACTCTCCACTAACATTGGAGTCAAAAAAGCCTGCTTGAAATGCCTTCTTAATATTTTATTGACAATGACAACTCATAGAAACGTAAATTTTGCTTGGAATGCAAATATAAAAAACAAGAATTAATTTAGAGTTTCTTATAGCTTAATAATTCACGTTTTTTTTATAAAAAATATTAAACAGAGCATACGTAAACATAGGAGATAGAATATACCAACGAAGTATCTTCATTTGTTGTGGCTTTATGTTGTCGTTGATGTATTTTTATCAATAGTCCTAATAACATGAAATATATAATATTTTCTTTCAGGCTAAGTCAGACAGTTTAAAACAGTCTAAGCTTAATAAGCTAGTTACTGTAGTTATAAATAAATGTGTCCCTTCTTTGGGCTACGCTTTATTCAATTCTAAACTCTATCGTAATTGGAAATTGATTAAATCAAGGTTTAGTCACAAGTTAAATAAACTGCCCTTCAAAATTTGTTCTATTATTGTTAGGCTACGATTAATTATTTATTTATTTACATCCTAACAGCAGCAATCAATGGTAATGCAGTCCTATCAAGTTAGAGATGATAGGGCCAACATTTAAGCTAATTATACCTAAATTTAATAAAACAAAAATTTTACAAGGGCGATTGTGACAATGAAGGTCATATAAAAATAGCTATGTTAATATTTTACCAAAAGGTTTAAAATAGTTGCAACAGTTTGTGAGCCTAGCAAGAATAGTTTTATCATTAGAAGTACTGTTTATCAACAATTCTATCGTTTTAGTCTGGTTTTAGTAGGCCTAAATAAAGCACTGATTTAGCGAAAACCTAATAAGTCAAGTCATTTCCTAATACAAAATAAGCCATATGAATGATAGAGCTATTATTTAATCATTCTAATGTACGCTAGAGTAGGATATTATCATATAATAACAAGTAGACTATTGCGAAATCAACTTTGGTTCTTGCAGAAAATTTAAGCTTATTTAATAATGCTGAATAATTGAAAATACTAACCAGAATTAATACTCAGTGAATCTCCAGAACAAAGATGCATGTCGTAAAAGGAAAATTTGCATAAATATTATCACTGGAGTCACTTGACACTAACACTATTCACTAAGTGTACTAAAACCACTCACAAACACTACGCGATACAGATACTAACACAATACAAGGTCACTACGAATACTACGAACGAGTAGTAACATGAAATACGTCGTACAGTTCAACGACAGTTACAAGACAACAATGAACCAATAAGAAACGAGCACGTCATGCGAGTAGACTCGCTGATCAGCTGATCAGCTGACAATGAAATAGGTTTTGGTTAGTTTATTAGCCAACGTTTTGATGCGCTACAATACAATGTGAATGTATGATAATATTATTTATTGTATTATTTGTGGAATATTATTATGTATGTATGTAGGGCCTATGTTTTATATACTATTTAAATTAATATAACATGAAAATAGATAAATAGATTGTCACGAAAAATATGTTTCCTTACAATGCAATTACGGAAGTAATCAACATCTATAAGAAGTATTTTTTCACTAATATTTACTGAATTCAATGTAATATTTAGCTCAGTTCCTAATTTTGTGAATACTATTATTGTATTGTGATTATTGTAATACTGTGCTCGTACTATGGTTTAAGAAGTGTTAACTTTAATTGTGCTATATTATGAGAAATGGTCGTGTTTATGCATTATATACATTCACATTAATACCATTGAGAGTGTATTACTGTGAAATGGAACAGACTATACAATCCTATACTGTAATAGGAGCAATGTTTGCTTGTATGTATGCTTGCTTACTTGCTTGCTTGCACATCGATCTCGTAACCGGCTTCGACGATTTTCTTCAAATGTAGTAAATAGTTTATTTCTGGCTTAAAAACGAGTTTACTGCAGTTAGAACTGCCAACAAAAATCTAATTAAATATAGTCTGGACTCAAACTCCGCCGGGTTAGCGTCGTCCGTTTTCTTAACTGATCAGTTACCATAAATCTCTCGTATTCGTGTTTGTGTCGTCTTTAAATGTTTATTTATTTTCGTGTAAATATGACGCTCTTCGTATGAAGAAAGAAAACTGTGCAGCCTGATGATGGTGTCACACAGACACCGAAACTAGTTGTTCTAACAACAAAATTGGATTGCTTCATAGCAGGTATTTAAACCTTTTCTAATGATTTTCCTCGAGCAAAGCTCGGTCACCAGGTACTATGTGATGGTTTACTCAAGTCTGTGGTTGTATTGCTGTCGACGACGGGTCGCCGGCGCGGGCGCGTTGTTCCACGATCCCATTGACATAACGCATCGCAACAATGCTGACAAACAGATGTTAAATATCATGAGTTTGTTGTTGCTAAATTTTATTGTGGAAATTTTCAACAGAAACTCTCGTCTGCATATAAATGTTCGTTATTGTAAGTTAAATGTATAATGAAGAAGGGCTTTCTAGCTTACTGTAATCTCCTTATTTAGGCCTTCATATATTAACAACGGTTAGGTTTCATAAGTCATTTTTAAAATGTTTAGATTTACTCCTATTCTACAGTTGCTAGAGTATTTTACAATTGACCACATTTAGCTGTGCTGGCTTTTATCTAGTCACTAGCTGTACCCGCGAGCTTTGCCCCGTTTAACTTCATAAGTATTCGCATGGCTCAATCACGTCCTGGTTGAAGTTCGTTCGCTACGCTCACTCACCTTTAGGTTGGAGCTCTTTCGCTGCGCTCACTTGCCTTTAGGCTAGCTCGTTCGCTACGCTAACTCGCCTCCAGGTTAATGTTCGTTCGCTACGCTCACTCGCCTCCAGGTTGATGTTCGTTCACTACGCTCACTCACCTTTTGGTTAAAAATTAGCTGTTGTCATAAATAAAAAAAAATAATAGTGATGCACCCTGTTGGCAATTCTTTTTACTTTAATGCTTTTAAACATCATAGAACAGAACCAACTCGTTTAATTGAAAAGCTGCATTGTCTTGTTAGAATTTATAGCATATTAGCATATTATTGTAAATGGTTGTTACCGTCAAATAAATAAATAGACAAATAAATAAATAAGATTCATTAACTCATTTTAAATATGGAAAATCATGAAATAACATGGGAAACTCCAGAGCCACTGGGGCGGAGCCCGAGAGCCCGATCAGAATAAAAACTACTTAGTTTTCATTTTAGAATTTAGCCTCCGGATTACGTTGAATATATTAAAATGGTGTAAATACCTGCTTCGTGGTAATCCTAATGTTGCTAGTGGCAACTAGTTTCGACTTTTTACAAAGTCATCTTCAGGCGAAGGCGTCAAGGATGTCAAATGGTGGTCATTTCATACGAAGGTCGTCATTACACATAAAGTACATAAAAACACGAACACGAACACGGACATTAACACGTAAAAACGGTACATTTAACACGATTAAACGAACAACGGTAACTGTAAAGGAATGATGTGACACGACCGGGATGGATGCAAGGTCTAGTCTAGAATACAGAATGTTGTAATTATTCAAACCTACAAAACAGTTGGTGAAAGTAAACATCTGCTTTTAAATTATATTTATTTGTAAACATTGTAGATAAAAAAGTGGAGATTACACCATTACAGATTTACAGGTTTACTCTTGTACGATTAGCTGAATATGGTTTTTATATTTTGCTGTCCGGTATACAGTATATTTCTAACATAACCAACTTAATTGGCTTAACTATATAAAAAAATAAATAATAAAATAATTTTTAGCGAATTTCCCCTCTCTATAGGGAAGTAGCAATTACCATAGGTGGCATGGAACCGTAAGAACTAGACCCAGGACCAACATACTTTTTCATTTTGATTTTCCCAAAGGCCCAAAAACATCGTTCAATTTTTTTTTTACAAGTATACCGGCAACCTAAAATGTTTAGCCTACAACTGGTTCTACCGTGAAATCACGGGCTTACAAATCTATAAACCACCATAAAAAAAGAATAAAATCATTGACCATGCACCTCTACATTAGTGTGTATAGTCAATGATAAAACTCAAACACTAAGTAGAAGATGATCATGAGGCAAACGTCATTTTTGAAACTCTATTGTGTAATAATACGTTATACGGAAGCTGAACATTAGAAGGAATGTTAAAAGCAGCGGTACCTTCGTAGTATGGGGCTTATAGTAATGAGTTACGTCTCTATTGCATACCTTATGTCCTGAGGTGACCGAGGTGGGTACGGTCGTATCCTGAACTCGCCGCTCTCTTTCACGACGACATCTTGGACGATCAAAAGACATTTTATGTTTATCTCACATTCATTGTCTTTAAACACCTCCATGCACTTACTATAGTAGCTAACGGAAATAAATTGCATCAATGTTAATTGAACGCACTATTAAGATCATAATGAAATAAGTAAACAAAAATGTAAATAAACAAACTGCTGTAAATTATATGGCCAGCTGTTCATAGAATTAATTGAATACAGTAAACCTCTAAAACATGTAGTGCAGCCCTTTGGAAAACGGCCTGTGCGGCGGAGCCTTCAGAGAATTTGTTCATACCAATACTTTTCGGCAAATATATAAACTCTGAGCTTCATTTTGATGTGCCTATGGTTTCATTTAGTTAATGGTTTTAACAGTTTACATAAAATTTAATTGTATACTTGAATAATAGAATATAAATATTATGTACCCCAGTAGCACAAGTCGTTGGCCCAACGTTGGATTATTTTCTGCACTTGTGGGAAATGGTCGGTTGGCATTATTGATGTAGGGTTAACGAACTAATCGGTGGGTAGCCCGCGTTGGCTTACATTGGGCCAACATTGGGCCAACGTAAGCTATGGTTGGCTAATCATACTTCCGGTAACATTAAGATACCCCCAACGCAGCAAACCTGCAGACTAAGCGAATTTCCATTAGCCTGATTGGATTTACACTAAAAAGCCTCATTAAAAATATCACATTATTATTCTCTATTTAAATAAAATTAGTTTAAGAGTAGTAAGGTTTGCTGCAACAGGGAGGGTAAAAAAGTGGTGTTTTTTTTTTATGTTAATAGTTTAGTAAGAAATGAATGCATTCCTCTAGGCAACCTCTCTGTTTTGAACAATAAGTAAATAACCTCTCAAAACAAATAAGGAAATTGGTCCCGGGTCCAGGTCTTACCATGAGTACTACGGTAATAGCTTATTCCCTATAAGGAAAATTCGCTAATACTACTAAACTTCTGATAAATATAATTCTGCTTAACATTCTATCCATAACTTTTACATAAATTACTCTAGCTATCATTTGACGGGTCGTGTACAATGATAATGACCCTTGTATCGGGTAATGTTAACTAATGTAGTTAACTAATGTAGTTACTGACGAGCTGTCACAGCTAACTAAGTTGCGTCACTTGCCTATTACCACCATTGGATTATACTGTTGTAGGATTGACCTAACTGAGTACCAATCCGACACACAGACAAACACTGAATCAATTACCCTTTGATGATGTTTTTGGGTAATGTCATCATCGCTATGTGTTTAGCGCGATCCGGTTGTCATTACGGTGCAAGGGAAATATCGATTTTGCCATTTGAAAATTGTCAATCACAAATACCAAGAGTTAATGTTTAATAGTTCCACCAGCAAGATTAGGTAATGAGAACGGTGTGTTTTTAAATTTAAACAAAATATTTTTTTCATAAAGCATGAAATTGTTCAATTGATGTTACATTTATCATGTACAGCTTAAAATCATGTAACGTTGTATTTTGAAGCAAAAGGTAATTTGGTTTTACAAATGGGGTTACTGATAAAATTCCAAAAATGTCGAGACCTAAAATTTCCAAATTAGTTAAATTGTCGTTTTGCTTAAGGGAAATATTTTGATCAAATTCACAAAATGTATTTATTTTATAATAAATTTTTACCATTTGACAAAAATAATTTTTGTAACAGCAAACCTATTTACTTGTTACTCCTTAACTCTTTTCCTAATAGGACATACATCTGATTCATAGGAAATATTTTAGATAAAATCCATGCAGACAAATGGAAGTTCGCTTAGTCCGCAGGTTTGCTGGAAGGGGTATTTACGTATTCCTCCTGCAGTAAGACATTTCTCTTTTGCAGGTCCATCTCGTCAAAGCAGCTTGTCCGACACAAAGGAATAACTTGTTTATTGTCATCCTATAACTCCTTCACACTGCAGGTCATGCACGTGGCCTGGTCCATCTTCAGGAATATAATATAGAGGTAAGTAAACAAATCATAATTTAGGACCTTAGTCAATCCATCATTGATTTGTAAGTTTTGAATATTTGGCACAAAATTAAATTCTACCTGTAAAAATGGGTTTTCTTACAGGTAATACAGAACATTGTTATGAAAGTTGTAAATTTGTTTATACAGTACACAAAAATGAATTTTCTATACTGAATTGCCATTTTTTCAAATGCCTATCGTCTGTATGGTAATTTATTCATTTAACTCTTTCGTGTTTTATTTATTTTACTCAAGTTTTTTGAACACCACTTCCTGTGTTGTACCTTTATAAAACAATTTCATTAACATGCTTTACTTATAACCATCTGTTGTTTTGGAGTGATGATTCAATATATAATATTGTTTTATAACCACAGTTAAACTGAACTTATTGTTTACTGGGTAGAGTAATTAATCTTGTAAGCGATCTGAAGATTCTAACTTTAAATAAATAATATACCATGTTACTTTATACCATGTAACATCTGACTATGGTACCTAAACTCACAAAACGAGTGATTTCGGCTTACTTTAAGTGGGATTGCGGAACTCCACGATCGAAATTGAGCAACGCTAACGTTGAAAATATGCAGATTTTCTTTTGTAACAATACAACCGATCGTTTTACAAAACCTTATGTTATGTATGTTACGTTTAATAGGTTCTAAAGAATGCATACAGAACATTTTGCTTCGCATATTATAAACTATATATTCCGTGTAGCTATTACAATAAATTTAACCATTGTCCACTCAAGCAACGTTTTTACACCTCCCCTCAATAAGGAGTTATTCCTCTGTACAAATAATATTAAACTTTGTGTGTCCAGCATTATCAGGTGTGGAAGTATTAACTTGTTACTTCTCAGTGAAGTAGTAATGTTTGTGGCGACATTAACATTGTGTTATCAAGGCATTGTGGCCCGTGATAACAATAAACAAGTTATGTCTCCGAGTTATATGACACACTGGACTCACCGTAGTGGCGGGGGAAACAGGGAAACTTCAGGGAAAGTAATAAACTTCAACACAAGGTAGATTCTGTAATTTTACTGTGTTTTGATATTTAATTGAACCACGTGAATATATTTAAAATATCCACACGTTATGGAAATGCACTTTAACTTTTCCTCAGCGAATATATAACTTTAACTGATCCCAAATATCAAAATTGAAACAAACGTAATGTTACATTGTTATTTTTTTATCAATACATAAAGGTATGCCATGTCTTTTAATATAGTACTAGTGGTCGTCCTGTGGTCGAAACTCGACCAAAAATAATTAATGTACAGACTTCTCTATTTTCTCCCCACACTGTAAAAAAAACCATGTGATTGGAATTTCTTCCATTTGTTTTGATTTTCTGTTTACATTTTGTTGTTATTTCGTCACCATCATGGCAACCAATATGGTCCATGTTAATTTTTTGAAGTTTTCAAAATCATTTTTTGTTCTTATTTGTTAGCCTATTTTAATTTTTAAAAGCATTCTGCACATCTACAGGAAAATATATTTCCAACAGTATGCGTAGATTTTCCCTGCGATGCACACGAGCTGAGAAAAAAGGTTTTAAAGAAACATGCTTGCCTATTAATATATAGATAGATAAGTGTTTTATACCATCAATATTGTAAAATTAAAATTTGTCAGACTATTTATGTACTGTAGATTTAATATCTCATTAGATTGCTAATCGCTCAATCGTTTTTATTCCATTTGACAAAATCTTTAATTTTGGTTTACTATTTGTTCGATTTGCTTCCGTATTTTAGTTGTGACTCCAAGAAAAGATACAATGGAATCTGATTTAGTTTAACTTAATTAATTAGAATAAAATGGCTAAACCAAAGATGTATAAAGTTTCCAAAAACTAACAACACCCACTCTTTTGTAAAATAATTTTAAAATATATTCTTCAGTATGACAGAAACATGAAAAATCATAAAAAAATTTAACAACATATCATATTGATCATGAGACAAATGCACTATTAATTAAGAACAAGAATAAAAACACTATAATATTTTAATATTATGTCGACTTTGTTATGTACATTCTTTATACAACAATCATTGGATGAATTTTACATTTGACCTCTAACAACTAACCAATATCAATGCCCTTGCATCGCAAGAGCTCATTTTACAACACAAGTTCAATTTCGGGAGATATGTAAATATTGACAACCAATCAGGTGATGCCAGTTTGCCTGTAGATGGCTCAATTGCTGTGATTGTGTACACTATTGGAACTATACCGGGCCAAGATTGGAATGCAATGTTAAAACAATGCTCACAAGGGACACATTTGGGAATTGAATTTCGAGCTTGGTGTCTAGGCAAACAATTAGGGGTGTTCCATTTAAAGTGAGGATATGATTGTTGTTTGAATATTTAATGCATGGGGATATTAGGAGATGTCATGGCCTCTATAAATTAAGAATTGTATTGCTGAAACACTATACTAACTATAAATAAACCATAACACTAACTCTGACAATTGCAGTGATCTCAACAGTGTTTAGAAGTACAACATTTAAATATATTTAACAAAATTATAAATTGTTAACAGTTTCTTTCTGATATAGGGAAGATAAGTGCAGCTCCCCCACTCAGGTACAACTGTGAGGTTAAAATATTTTCACATGAACGATTGTTCTAAAAACATTTATTATAATGAAAATTAACACCCTTTACACTTGTTAGTTGATCATAGTTATTTATTTTGAGCTGTTACGAAATGGTAGTGAATAGTTGGAATAGTATTGAAGAGAGCTGTGAATTCCTGACAGTCACAACCCAATTAGTTATGTGTAAAAAAATAAGTTTAGTTAAATCTAAGTATTAGAAGTTAGATCAAGGAAGATAACAGTTATTTGAATCATTTTAGAATTTAGATGGTCTCATAATCTTTTTAAATGTAAGTTTTTAATTAATTATTGATCTTGTTCATTTTTTAATGTATTAAATGCAAAGCTCTTTCAATACTAACACTGAAAACAAATTAATATTGAAGCAGAAATACTATACACCTTTTAAATCAGCATTGAAGTGGGTACAATTTGTTAGTGGTTAAATTAATTAAATTTATTTTTTGCAATACCAATGTCCTTTACTATATAACTAAGATTTTTGTTATTTTCCCTATCGAATAACCCACAGTAGTTTATTCCGCTGCTTGCCCAGTATTTTCTAACCTAGCTGCTGTACCCGTGCTTCGCAACGGGAAGAAAAATCAGTTTCATAATCATTGACATAGTTTTAGAATAAATAATCTATAATAAAAGTTTAGATCAAATAATCCTACCACATAGTTGTGTAAAATATATTTAATTTCTTTGGATCAGCTGCCTGATATTGTGAAATGAGCATTTCAATTCTTCTTGTTTACATTGAAATGGGAAAGCATGTTTAATGAGTTTTCACATTCTGCTATGTAGACCAGTCATTATTTACTTTTCAAATGATTACCTCAAAACTTTGGACATCCACGGGGCGAAGCCCGAGGGGTACTCAAGGAAGTGAATAGGCATATGACGTTCATAGGTATATGGATCCTTGTAGTTAGCTTTGGCTGTATTGGTTTAGTATTTTAGTCATGACCACCGCCCAGACATACAGACAGACACCATCTCAATTTTATAATAGTATAAATTAGGACGTTGAATATTTAGGCTATTGGGAGGGACAATGTGTCAGTTCGATGTCACCATTAAATTCACGTTGTCACTCCTCTTTCCATGATTCTAACTACCAAGTATGCAACCAACAATATCTCTCCACCATTTGTTACAACTACGCGGCCCTCAGCAACCTTGAACGTTGCACTCGGCAAATCTTATTACAAAACGGCCAACAACAAAGCAGGTAGTTATGTAGGATTTTATGCAATTCCGAGATTAACTGCATAACAGGCATGATTGGATTACCATGAGCTCTGCGGACAAGACTGGGTCCAATCACTGTTTACCATTAATGGAGAAAGTTATTACCGTTTACGGACCTCGTCTGATTACGTTTAATCCCGAGGCGCACGCCATTGGCTGGTTCTGGAGCGGCGCTGTTGTGGGACAATTAATTTGTAAACTATCAGTGTAAATGATAATTACACGAGATAGACACAATGTGAAACAGATTAGATGAAGAATCAGTACATTGAATGAGATTTTATGAGTTTTTTCATGCATATATTATCACAAGTTTTATAAAACATGTTTGGTTAAGATTGGCTCATTGTTTAAGGAACATATTGTGTTGATTATGTAAGTGAGTTAGAGGGGTTTTGTCACTGACTTTTGAGACCGTTAGTTAAATTATTTCAATTTACTAGCTGTAACCCGCGGGCTTTGCCCCGTTTAACTTCTTAATTTTCAAGATTATCTAGTTCGCATGGCTCAATTGTTCGCTACGCTCACTCACCTTTAGGCTGGAGCTCGTTCGCTACGCTCACTCACCTTTAGGTTGGAGCTCGTTCGCTGCGCTCACTTGCCTTCAGGTTAGCTCGTTCGCTACGCTAACTCGCCTCCAGGTTGAAGTTCGTTCGCTACGCTCACTCACCTTTTGGTTGCAAATTAGCTGTTGTCATAAATGTAAAAGAAATAATAGTGCTGCACCCTGTTGGTAATCCTTGTAACTTTAATGCTATTGAACATCATAGAACAGAGCCAACTTTTTAAGTTGAAACAGCTCATAAGGTTAACATAGGAAACTCCAGAGCCACTGGGGCGGATCCCCAAAAGGATTTTTGAAATAAGAATATGCCTATATGTTAATCGGGAATGTGAGCTATCATCATGCCAAATTTCAGCCCAATCCGACCAGTATTTTTTGCGTTCACTTGTCACAAACATACATCCATACATCCATACATCCATCCATCCAAACTTTCTCATTTATAATATTAGTAGGATAATACATTAGTAGATAAGTTGGCTTACAGTCCTTAATAATATCTCTGTTGGAAAATGGAATGAATAAATACCCCCCGCTGCAGCAAACCTGCAGACTAAGCGAATTTCCATTAGCCTGATAGGATTTACAGTAAAATGTCCCCTTAAAAATATCATATTTATTCCCTATTTAAATAGAGTTAGTTTAACGAGTACTTAGGTTTGCTGCAACAGGGAGGGTAAAAAGGTGTTTTTTTTTTTAATGTTAGTTTAGTAAGAAATGAATGTATTTTCCAAATTCAATCAAAATATGTTCATAAACAAGCAAACTACAACAGTAGACTTATTCTCCATAAGAATAACATGGGGATTTTAAATTTACAGTTTTTTGGAATTTTCTCCGTAACCATTAGGCGCACAATAACGCTTCAATATACAAAATTATTTGTTTTTTTTTACGCTCTACAAAATGGTTTGAAAAGAAATTGTAAAATTATGTGTTTTTAGGGTCAAAAATGGGAAAAACCTATTTTTACCCCATAAAACCCCCATGAACCCCCGTTCCCATAGTCCGATCATGCTGGTTCGCGAACTCGTTCGAATAAATGTAGGTTTACACAAGCATATTCTTCGAGATGTTTTGTGTTTCCCTCAAGGTATGCAACCTAAATCTCAAAGTTATCCAAATGACAATCAGTTTGAATCAAATAGAAATGCAGTGGTAAATAATGGATGTTTAACTAACAAAGACAAATTGGTTAGAGATAAGATGCCTGCTAGGGTTTTATCTGTTCTTCCAAGCTTCAGCGGAGATCTTGACCAATGGCCCGCTTGGATAGCTGAGTACAATCGTTCAACTGAATTGAATGATTACACGGACCTAGAAAATCTTCAGAGACTACAGAAGTCCCTGTCCGGAAAAGCAAAGGAAATGATTCCAGCCCTATTGATATATCCCGAAAACGTAAAAGAAATTATAAATTTGTTGGAAAAACGTTTCGGAAGACCAGAAATCATAATTAAGAACTTAATTGCAAGTGTGAGAAGTCGCCCACCCACAAAAGATTACAAGCCTGACACTTTGGTGACTTTCAGCGACATGGTGCGAAACTTAGTGGTGACGGTGAAGTCCTTGAAGCAAGATCACTATCTGTTCAACCCCCAACTGATGGAAGAATTGACGGATAAGCTATCCACCAACATGAAACTTAATTGGGGAATGCATGTCACATCACCACAGTCTCAAATAAAACATCCTGTCGGCCTGGACACTTTTTCAATGTGGCTTTCTTCTATGGCAGATGCAGCAACTATATGTGCTCCTAGTACATCATCTTTACCTGGAAACTACAAAAGTGCAACAAGTGGGAATTCAAACCAAAGAAACTACGTTTTTATCCAAGAAGAAAGTGACAAAAGACCTGGAAAGCGGATGTGTCTTTGTTGTAAGAAAAAAGTTTGGAAGACTGCAAGCAGTTCTTAGAATATGATGTGAACAAGAGATGGGACACAGTCAAGAGTTGCGGTGTGTGTTTCAATTGCCTGAAAACGAAGCACCGAGCAGCAAAGTGCCGTAAAAGGGTTGCCTGTGGAGTGAACGGTTGTACCTACTCTCACCACAAACTGTTGCACTGTCTCACAAACAAAGAAGATAAGAACACAAAAAATCCTGAACCAACTGAAGTACAAACAGAGCACGTAGGGTACCAAGAGGAAACAATAGCAAGGGTTCTCTTAAGAGTTCTCTCTGTGACTTTGGTGGGGAGAAATGGAGTGAAAATTGACACGTTTGCACTTATTGATGATGGTTCTACCGTTTCCATAATTGAAAAAGATTTGGCAGAAGAACTTGGAATTGAAGGTCCTGAAAAACCTATATCGTTTTCATGGACAGATGGGTCTGTTTACACTGAAGAGCAGTCTCAAACCATATCAGTGACAGTTCTTGGAGAAACAGGAGAAAAGTTATTACTGGACAATGTGAGGACATTGAGAGAGTTGCAGCTACCAACACAATCAATTAGCATGGAGAAAATTAAAAGAAAATGGTCGCATCTACAAGACATCCCAGAGGAAGTTTTCAGACGTGGTCGGCCAAGACTTCTCATTGGACATGAACACATCCACCTGACAGTTCCTCTGCAAGTTGTGATCGGGCCTACCAATGCACCTATTGCACTGAAGTCAAAGTTGGGATGGACAATTAACGGCCCCACTGGAAAAAACAATTATCAAACTCGAGTCGATAAGGAATTTGTGATGTTTAAAAGCGAGATAGGCTCAGAGATGGAAGAGCTTAATTCGATAGTCAAAAGAAGTTTCGATACAGACTTTTTTGATTGCTCAGATTACAACTGTAAGAAGACTGAAGAGGAAATGAGAGCAGGAACAATTTTGGAAAATACATGTTCTCAGAAAGAAGATGGATGTTGGCAAGTTGGTTTGCTTTGGAAAAAAGACAATCCTCACTTACCTGAAAGTCGGTCTGTTGCTTGGCGAAGATTAAACTATGTCGATGAAAAAATGAAGAAAAGTCCACTTCATCATCTTTCCCACGCAGAACGTTTTAATTTGTTCGTTATCAAAAGACTCAAGTCCTTTTCTTAATTCCCCATAATTTTAGATCCTAAACATCGACTTACAGTCCTATTGATCCAACATGAACATGAACAGGCAGCTCATCAGGGTCAAGAAACTGTGGCAAATAATATGAGACAACGATTTTGGGTAATCCGTTTGAAGCGAGCAATTAAGAGCTGTTGGGCAAATTGTAAGAAGTGTCAGCTGCGCAGAAACACACCTAAAAATCCTGAGATGGCTCCTCTTCCGGCAAACAGATTGGAACCTTATGGACGTCCATTCACCTGTGTGGCTGTGGATTATTTTGGGCCTCTGGAAGTCACTATAGGTCGCAGAAGAGAAAAGCGATATGGAGTGTTGTTCACATGTCTGTCAGTGCGAGCAGTACACTTGGAGATTGCAAATTCTCTCAATACAGACTCGGCAATTCTTGCAATCAGGAGATTCGCAGCAAGACGGGGTTGTCCTTCGGAATTGATCTCAGACAATGGTACCAACTTTAATGGCGCACAGAAGGAATTAAGAAAAGGACTTGAGTCTTTTGATAACGAACAAATTAAAACGTTCTGCGTGGGAAAGATGATGAAGTGGACTTTTCTTCCGCCAGCGAGCCCTCACATGGGTGGTGCGCACGAACGTCTTATACAATCTGTGAAGAAATGTTTAAGAGTGATTTTAAACACCCAAGCTCCTAAAGAAGAAACGTTGACTACTCTATTATGTGAAGTAGGATACATAATCAACAACAGACCCTTATTTCCTGTATCAGACGACCCTAACGATGAGCTCCCTTTGACACCAAACCACTTTCTCCAGGGAGGATCAGATAGAGTCACACCAGCTGTCATTATAACGGAGAAGCACCTGCATAGACAATGGAAGATCGCACAGGATATGGCAGACAAATTCTGGAAACGTTGGCTGAAAGAATATGTGCCTTTACTAAACAAACGCTCCAAGTGGCACACAACACAAGTAAATCTGCAAGTCGGTAACTTGGTCCTTATAACTGATGAAAACCAAGCCAGAGGACATTGGGCTAAGGGCAAGGTGGAGGCGGTACACCCTGGGCGAGATGGCCAAGTTAGAGTAGCGGACGTTCGTACAGCCACCGGAGTCTGGAGGAGACCTGTAACCAAACTGGTGAAGCTGATGACCTGAGAAACCCCCCTGGGAGAAATGTTAGATAGTTTTTATTATAGTGTTTATAGTGGGTTTAATGCTGATTTAGTATGCATTGGAACAATTATTTGTATACTTTAATAATTATATTGATCAGCTGGTTTATTGGTTTCAAAATAAATGTAATGAAAAGAACATGAGTTTTATTAGCAAAATAATTTAAACTATTAATTTTGAACATATATATATATATATATATAAATATATTAAGAAAACTGTATTTTCGGTTTATATATATATATATATATAAATTTGAACGGATGGTTTTTTTGGCCTCTAGGGACCTCAAAACGAAAAAATAAATCGGTCCCGGGTCCAGGTCTTACCATGAGTACTACGGTAATAGCTTATTCCCTATATGGGAAATTCGCTAAAAACAATCTTTACCCACGGAGTGTATCACATAAATGACGCACATTACATCAATGACAGCTATTCGTTGAAATATTTGTCATGCTATCCTATCCTACAATAGCACCAAACCCAAGTGTTTTCTCCTAATTTCAATAAGGTGAGTGATGCCAAAAATATTTATCTAACTAACAACACTTTTTTACCAACAAATCAACGATTCTTCGTTTTAGAACTGAAAAAGTCTGACTTATCGTTATCCCCCTCTATCCTCTGAGTTACGATTCCAAAAATTGCTCCACTAACATGCTCAAATGACCAATTCTTTCTGCGCTGTTCAACTATTGTATTACATGCCTGTATGACTTACTGTGTCAAATTCCTAGGTTTTCAATGACTTGCTGTTTCAGCCCTGAGAAGGTGACTCTGCAGAGTCTATCACAGCTTCTCCATCTTCACCCTCCATTAGGGATGTTTGTGGGTGACAAAGAACACCGAAGTAATGCTGATTGCCGTGACATGTGAAAATATAAAATGTCCTACCCTCTTCAAATGTCAAACGTCTCGTTTAAGTCCACTATTAAACCAATCAACAGGATTTGTGTGCGGATATTTTCTTAAATAGTTGTGAAATGGGGCTTTTAGAGAAGGAATTTCGGGGTGAGGTGGTGGATGAAATTTGTTGCAAGAACCCTAATTTGCGAAAGTTAAATAGATACGTGGTGTTTAAATATGGGAAATATCATAAACATAAATTTAACACAAATATATTACAGCCAAAGCCATATATACATATATACATATATATACACATATACACATATATATACATGCAAAGCTTTTTCACGAATTCGATTAGGTCAAAAACCTTTAAACAATTCAACAATCTGTAAATTTTATAATGGTAAAACACTTAAGAATCATTAAGAACCCTTTATAAGTGTATATTATATTTATACAATTTTATTTTGCAAAATCAGTGGGTTTTTTTCCCAAATATAAATATAAATGAATATGCAACTGGCGATACAGTATAAGCCTATATCGTATAATCCCTCATAAATTTCGCATCATGGTTGAGGGGGGGGGGCGTTACACTAAAGATATTTTCTATCTAGGTACGTCAAAATACGTTCTTTTCTCAGGCTAGATTAATACTTTATTACTCATAACTCATAATAGTGGCTGTCCCAGTCGTAGTAACATAGGACATAACTATTTACTGTATTAGGATACAGAATTGAGTAGGCGCAGTTCCTTATGAAATCTACCTTTTGTGAGAAAAAGGTTACTAAATGATTTTACAGGATTATAACATTTTAAAATTATAACCTAAGAAATTTAAACTTTCTTCACTGAACAATAATGAATACAAAACTGTCTTATCAGTTCAAGTCGGGTTGTCTTGTCTTTTAAGAAGTGATGGGTTTGCTTGTGAGGGGAATTTCAAATTAAATGAGCCACAATAATTAAGCTCCTTAAAGAAATTGTCAACTTAGTTTGCTAATAATGGAGTATACAAGGGGGAGCGCTCCTTACTTTTCTTTAGTCCTCTTTTGCTTAGTCGACGAAGATCTGTGTCTCGGTTTTGTTAATAGGAAGCAATCATGTCCTTTTTTGGATACATTTCATTCAGATTTACTTTTCGGTTTATCAGACTATTATTAAAACAAAGTAAAGTAAAAGAAATTAACTCATCCTTTTACCCATACTTACTTATACAGTATACATAACTGGAATTAAATACAAAATTTTATATTTTACTAAATCAAATGCTGAAAGTATTTACCGACCCGTTACAATAATTTATTCTCAAAATTAATCCCAATAGCCTACAATATCTTGCAAGTAGCAAAACTATCAATTAACAATCATCGCTAAATTCTCATTAGAACATCTCATACTATGATAATTAAACAATTAAATTTTGAAGGCGTGTGAATAATGAACTTCTGAAATCTGTAGGCCAGTAAACAATTAAACTTCTAGAAACTTAAACTCCAAGGGGTTGAAACTCCCCTTCCCGGGCTCGCGGCTCCGATCAGCTGATCTGATAAAGTTGAGTGAAGAAGGATCCTTGTTGACTGGGGATGGATCATATTACATTTACAATGCAAATATTTAAACCATGTAATAAAGGGTGTGGTGTGAGACAATTCAATTTTGTGCTTGTAGGCTTTGAGATTTATGAAGACGTTACGCACAAAGTTATGGATTTTTAAGCAGCTAAATATGTGGAACCTTTGAAAGGATGTATTTATTTGATGAGGATGTACGTTTCTTTTTCATCCAAGAACAATAACGAATAATGAATAATGATTTTATTTCCTCAAAAACAAACAATCATCAAATCATAAGACAATTCAGAAAATAACTTACCACATTGTCCAGTATTTGTGGTCATTGTACACAAAACTTATCTTATCTATACATTAAATGAAGAGTTCAGCCTTATCAGCCCTACTAAAATTATCATTCCTGCTGCTACCTGTAGCGTTACATATTTAAATTACGTATACTTCTAAAAATTAAAATATACATTTTTGACTGCCTGAAATGTAAATAATAAACACAAAATATATAAAAAACGTACTACAATTTAACGATATGAAAAACATAGATTCTATTCTAAAACATTCCGAAGCAACGAAGTATCATTTATATTACATAACCATTCTTTCAACCTTTTACACAAAACTGTTAACATTATTACTTCTTTTTATCTCAATTGGCAACATATTAAAAACAAAAGGTCCCAAAAATAAATACGAATGTTTGAACAGTTCTTTGTTAACTTTAGGGGTCCTGTAAAACAAATCATCTACGCTTCTGGTATTGTAATATAGGTTATCAGTTCAATTATTCTCACTTTTAAGATAAAACAGTTTTAATACTTTAAATATAAAAAGATTCTGAATTGGCATTATTTTTGATTGAAAGTATAACGGAAATGAGCTTTCTTTCAACTGTTTATTCAAAATAATTCTTTAAAAAATGATTTTGAGTTGTTCTTAAACGATTGATGAAACTTTTGAAAGTACCTCCCCAGCATATTAATCCATATTGCAAACGTGAATGTTTTAGTGCGTAATAAAGTGTTTTCAATAAATGTTCTTCACAAAAATGTTTCAAAAAAAAAAATTCTAATTGACCTTTTGATGTTTGCATGCAGAATTTTAATGTGTTTTTCCCACGTAAATGATTCATCAAAGTGTATCCCGAGGTATTTAAATGATTTAACTTTCTCAATTTCCTCACATTGGCAATCTACACGTTGGCAGCCTTGTATGTGATACAAAATAGGAGCTGAAAAAGAAAATTCTCTGTAACCAAAATTTATAAGCTTTGTTTTACTAACATTAACTTTCATTTTGTTTTTTTAAGCACCAATCTTGGAGTATGTCTAAATCAAACATTAAATTCATTTTTAAAACTTCCTTATCCTTATTAGAATAAAGAAAACCAATAGCTTGGATTTGACCTTTAAAATTCTTGTCAAGCAAATCGTTAATAAAAACAAGGAATAAAATTGCTGAGGTAACCGAGCCCTGCGGCACACCTACAGTGACGGGCAGTGGTCTGCTGAGGCAGTCACCTACCCGCACCTGCTGTTCTCTGCCAGTCAGGAAGCTGCGAAGCCAACTGAGCGCAACACCTCTGATACCAGCTGCCTCAAGCTTAAATAGTAAGATATTATGGTTAACCAGGTCAAAGGCCTTCATAAAGTCAACAAAGAGATAAAAAAGGTATCATTAAAATTGAACAACATAAATGCTTATTAAGTGGTCATAAATTTCAGAATTGCACAGTTAGCTACTGTAGGAGGCTAACTAAAGTGTCTACCATCCTTATGGATTGGTCTCCTTAATTTATAATTTATTTTGTCATCATCTTGTACTAACCACGCATACTGGAAATTTTGGTTTGATTTTGGTCTCAAGTAATCAACACATTTTAGTAGATAGTTTTTGGAGGAATAAATACCATCATTCCATTTATTCTTTTTCGGTAACGTCTCAATAAATAAACTTTTTTTCTTGCTAAAAATCAGTTTTTCTTGCAATTCCCTTGATTATCACACTAAACTAATTCTGGATATTAATGCACCCTGGTTGAAGGAAGGATTAAGATTACCCGTGTAATTTGTTCCTATGAGCAGTTTATTCCAGGATCAATATATTCCAATTATCAAGAAATATTTCTATTGGCTCAGGATTGAACCAACGACCTTCTGTCTGCAAGACAACACAACTCAGCTACCCAAGTTAGAAGACAACAGGCTAAACACATTTGACAAAATACTTCAATAATGTACCTCACACATTTAAATGTTTAATTAAATACCATTCATGCCATATGACACGTTTTCAATGTATCCTGTAAGGATTTGAGGACTACGGTAGTTCATCATTGTTTACAAGGAGTTAGCTTTTCTCATCCCTGAAGGATCGTAACCTTCCCTTGTTACCGCAGGTCTATAAAACCTTGATATCCCAGGTCACACAAGGTTCATGGATGGGACTTTGTTTGTTTACTGTCTTTATAATACTATATAATCTTCTTGGACAAACACACCTGACGCTATTACTAGTTACATAATATTAAGTATTAGGGGTTTCGTAGTTGAAATAAATAAAGCTGTCCCGAGCTTTCATTTGAATATTTAACCTTTTTTAAAGTTCATAAAATATGACGTAAAGTGCATGGATTTGACAGTTCAACTACAAACCGTAAGCTGTATCTAATTTTTAGATTGTTGGTTTTACACTTGTTATTATAACTTAAAAATGTCGATGTAATGTATGATATTGTATTGGTAATATCATGGTAAGTTATCCTAAAGTAGGTTTAATTACTATTATACAATTATTTCTGAGTTACAGCTTAAGTAAATTTAGTTCTTATAAATCATGAATGAGTTAGCTGAATGTTAAATTCTAAGGATAATAAAATGATTTTTTAAATTTGCAACTTTTATAAAAGTTTTAACTGAAATATAAATAAGATAACACTTAGTTGCAGTATGTGCATAATAAATACTAGAGAGGATAATTTATCCGTTTTTTCACGCTACAGACCTTCAGAATTATATGGCTATGTTCCGCAGAGAGTTAAATATATTTGGAGAATCCTTTGTGTAAATTTAAGTGCTAACTATATTTACTCAAAACAAATAGGTGTAATCATGGGAATGCATCAACATTTAAACATCTAAATTAAAATAGCCATAGTTCTAATTTTTAATGCAAACAAAATTTTCAAATGTTAAACTAATATAAGTCATCATAATCCTCAAATGAAATACTTATCCATCTATCTATTGCTCACTCATTTTCATTTATCGGGTCCTGACCATTTTCTCACAATATCTTTCCTCATATATCCTCAGTACTCCAGATCCGTATGCTAAGTCCTGTACATCCGGTCCCATCCTGTACCTTGTCACCGTCTTTCAACTTGACAAATGCTCAGGCTGGGCTTGTCCATGCAAATACTTGATATACTAGGTCTGGACGCTGTTTTCTCCCACACATCGGGACATATTCTTCAGGGATTTGTGTACACATCAATCGAGCGAGAACTAAATAAAGTATTGATAAATGCAGTGTATATATCGATAGAGCTAGATCGATATGGTTTCATTAGTCAGTTGCCGAATCGAGTTTTCCTTATAGTGTTGATTGTTATGGTTCGTTTCAGAAGTCGGTTATGGAATCGATTTTTCTCTAAGATGCAGTATTGATCGATATCGCATTGGATAGTTTCAGCAGTTGGTTTTGGAATCGATTTCCCTAAGGATGCAGTGTTTTTCGATATGTTGGTTTCAGTAGTCGGTTTTTGGAATCGATTTCTCCTTAATTCCTTGAGATGTAGAGTTGAACAATATAAATAGTTTCACATAATTGTCAGTCTTCGAATCGATTTTCTCCTTACGATGGACTGTCGACGGATATGATTAGTTACAGTATTCGGTTTTCGAATCGATTTTCTCCTTACGATGGACTGTCGACGGATATTATTAGTTACAGTATTCGGTTTTCGAATAGGCTTTCTCCTTATGATGCACTGTCGACGGATATAATTAGTTACAGTATTCGGTTTTCGATTCGATTTTCTCCTCATATGCAGACCGATATGAATCGTTTCAGTAGTCGGATCTCTAATCGACTTTTTGCACAGCGTTATAATTAGTGTTTGAGACTAATTGCACCACCCTCGAGACAACAAACAACTTCACCCCAAGTCTGTCTGTCTCCGCTTAATACTTAATTTCTCTTAGCTCAGATAATTGTCTTTCTGCGGTTGGCTGCAATCCGACAAGAGGGGTGCGATTCCCTTGTCTGGTTACAAATTTGAGGTTAGGTTCTGTGAAGTTGCCAAAACAGTGTTGCTGTACAGTCTACATGCATTTTAAGGGTGGTTCGATTTTGTTCGGCTGTTTAACAATATTTTTCTTTAAAATAGTGGATGAAACAGTCTTGTTAAGCTACTGATCAGCTAACAATATAGCAGATTTGTTGCATCCAAAATGTGTCTTGGTTTCGAAACAGTTGGAATATGTATTTTAATATATGGTTGATGAGAATAGGAAGTTTCCAGCTTTCAAACTTATGAAGCACCTTTAAAATGATAACAAGAAAATGAAATAACGTTATAAAAACTCATATAAAACAAAATTAGTTCAAATCAATATAGAATACCCAACAAATAATAAATAACATTCAATACCTCAACAACTTTATCGTGTACTTTTTACACTACCAATACATTAACTTTTAAATCCTACTAGTTCTACGAAACTTACAACATTTATGGAAATTAACTCATTATCATGGATCAAAGGGATACAAAAATAAAAAAAAATAAAAAAATAATTTAAATAAAAATAATTCATTTGTATTTATTTTAAAATGCCCAGTAGCGTAGATGGGATTGAAAGTGGCTTTCGTTTGAAAAAGTCGACCCGACACAGGTTGGCACTCAGCTTAACAATGTTCTCCAATGTTTAGATCGCAGCAATTTCCTTTATATCAATTAAATATAAAGGAGACATAATTATAATATTATCAATTAAGATGGGGTTGCCCCATATAACACTTTAACTGTTGCGTACTCCTATCATTATAGGTAAAGTGATATATAATTTTATTTCCATTTCTTACTACAATTTCCTCTTTTACTTTCCCATGCCATATAAATGATCTGACAGCTGATAAGTAATTTAATTTATAATGTTTACTAATATTATACATTTAATTATTATTAAAAAAACATTGTGTTTCTCTTTTTCATACCACCACCGTGCATATAATTTCTTAACAGTTTTATTTTAAATACAATAGATTTTTAGCAAGTGAACTTGGACATAACATTACCCAAGAAACTATTTATGGATCAATCCTGCAGGGTCTATGACGTGTTCCAGTCTAAAATTGTGTTTTGATCAATGATTGACATTCTGAGGTGCCTCGGTGAGTGTTCATTATTCAGTATGTCTCATAGTAAATTTTACTAATTGACTTTCATAATTCCACAAATTAATCATTGTATAATCAATTTCAACTCTTCTTGTTACTACATGATATCTTTTTTTATATAGGTAGTTTAATTTTATATGTAAAATATTCAGCTGAAACAAATCCCAGCAATATTTATTTTGAATTACTGTACCTATATTTTATAATTTTCTCTGATAAAATTTTTCTTTGCCAAATTAACTAGGCCGGTCCTTCGCCTACTTTCTCTATTTTTTTTCTCAACTAACATCAACCAACACCCAGTTTTTTAAATCAGGATGCGTCTAGGTTTTTATTTTAAAATTATATATTTTTTATTAAATGGGTAAAAAATGTAATTAATTATCAGTAACAATAAAGAAACTAACAATGCCTGATGTTTATCGAATATAATCATTAATTTAAGTAGTAGCTTAATCAATATATTTCTTTCTGCTGGATCAAATAATTATATTAAAGAAACTTTTTCATCAATGGAACAATAAATTGTAATTATAAATTTAGTTGGTTTGTTTAATTAATTGATAACAAAATTAACTATTTAATCAAATAAGAACAATTGCTTTACTGTTGGTTCCCCAAAGCGTTTAAGGGGAAGTTATCAAGGAGACTCTTGCAATATTTGTTTAGGATTATACACCCGCCCATCAAACATGGAAGACAATATTTAAACACCGCAGTTATATTGAAGGGTGAGATAGACAATTTTGTAGCTTGATTGATTTAGTTTGAACCATCATTAAGATCCCCGCATCCCTCAGCAAACAAGCGGAATTGAAGAAAGGGTGAAATCATTTGGTTGTTTAATGTCTGAAATCAATTATTTCTATTACCAAAAAGTTAAATAATACAAAATTTGGTAATAAACAAAAAACATTCAACAAACATCTACAAAGATAATTTATTATTGTTTTTTTTTATGTCTTACAAAATCTATATCTATAAAAGAGGAACTATGTATGTATGTGTGTGTGTGTATACGTTATGGACTCCGAAACCGCTCGACAGATTGTAATGAAACTTTCAGGCATTGTTAAGCATCTTTCAAGGATGATTCGAGTGAAGTTTGGTGCAGATCCGTCAAAAGGGCTCTGCCCTAGTGGGTTTTTAGTGGGCCAATGTCAGACTTTTTGATCTACAATGTTTACAAATAAATATAATTTAAAAGCAGATGTTTACTTTCACCAACTGTGTTTTGTAGGTTTGAATAATCACAACATTCTGTATTAGCATTAGTCGTGATTTGAAATAGTGCCACAGTGTTTCTACAGAGTGCAGCACAGAAAACTATTTTACTTTTTAATAAGTCCAAATGTATTAAACCCCAATCGCAGCACACCTGTGCACTGAACAACGTTTTAATTCTCCAATGTTCAATATTAAAACATAAAAACCTTTATCAAAGTATTATAAACAATTAAAGGGATGACTTTTTTTAATTTATGACAACAGCTAATTTGCAACCAAAAGGTGAGTGAGCGTAGCGAACGAACATCAACCTGGAGGCGAGTAAGCGTAGCCAACGAGCTAACCTGAAAACAAGTGAGCGCAGCGAATGATTTCCAAACTGAAGGTGAGTGAGCGTAGCGAACGAACTTCAACCAGGAAGTGATTGAGCTATGCGAATACTTATGAAGTTAAGCGGGGCAAAGCCCGCGGGTACAGCTAGTTCCATATAATTTGAGAAAATGAGTGCAGGCTTAGTTTATCCACTAACTAAATTTCTGATTGAATTTGTGGTAGGAAATGTACATTTATAAAAATAAATTAAGGAATAAACTGATTATTAAAAAAGTCCTCAATGGATGTTCCGGCACTCTTCCAAAATTGTGCACTATAAAGTATAACTACCACTATCAAATAGTTATAGGTATGTGCGTCATTTAATTATCGCTAACCTTTAGGATTTTAGGAGGCTTAAAGTGTCTACTAGAAATTTATCGTAATTGAATCTCTTTTTTTCTGCTTTTCATTGGGATTAATGTTTCTTGAATGCTACAAAGTGTCTTTCGTTATTAAGAGTCATTGGAGGCTAATGGCCATCTTGGATAGTTTCAAAAAACTGCTGAAGAGTTATTTATTGTCCAAAAATATTTTTTCAAACCCTAAATTGATTATAACTTAAATATCAAATAAACTGTGAGATTATAAAAATTCTTTGTTGTTTTAAATTGTTCTTTAAGGGAGTCCATAGAAGCTAACGGCCATCTTGGATTTGCCCGCCATAAGGGCAATGTTAATTTAGTTTATTTCTAACAGCCACTGAACAGTTATTTACCATCTCAAAATATTGTTTCAAACACTACAGTTATTGTAATATAAATATCGAGTAAACTGTGAGATGAAACATTCGCTTGTAGTTTTTTTTATTGTTTTACAAGTTAGAACGCTTAGGCTCCAAGGACTTGAGAATGTAAAGAACCATAAAACTTCATATCCCCTGTAAATTGATTCATATATGTGTCAAGCAGGATTTTACGTTTGACTCATAAAGGTTATGGTGATGATTTTTTTAGTGCATATTTGCACGGTTTTAGGTCTACGCCCCGATTTGTTTAGTATAATATATTAATTGCGTTTTTGTATGGGTGTTTTAAATTGAGACGTTGATTAGATCGTTTTAAAGAAAAGAATGAAACTTAATTCAATTACGTCAAAATTGCGACAAAACTCCAATTGCACGGAGCCATACCACCAATCTCAAGGTGGTGTGTTTCTGTTTATTATTTAATTTCCTTTACCAAGGCCGTGTGTCTGTGGTAAGGGTAAGTCCCATTATTGTAGTGGAGGGGGCCGGGGGGGGAGGTAATTCGGTTTGCTAAATGTTAATTAGAAACCTTAGTCGGTCTGGAAGCATTGTTGCGCCGTATTACGAAAATTAACTTCATTAAGATAAACTAAGTTTTTGTTACAATGATTATCAGGTGAACAAAAACAATTTCTGAAATGATTTTATTTTTATTATCTTTCGTTTGTACGGGGTTTTCTACGTTTTAATTTTAAAACGATATTTAGAGAATCTAATCATCTAAATAGTAGGGGCTTAGAGCGCTGGACTTCAGTCCCTGAGGTCCCGGGTTCAAATCCCGTCAAAGCACCAATGGATTTTATTTAAGTAATAATGCCGCAACCCCTAGGTAGCGTTATGACCCCTGAACGCACTACCCTGAAGTAATGTTAAAAACTATTCCGGGCTCGTGCCTAGCGTCCTAGGACAAACAAATTATCTAATTAGATAATACACAAATATTTCAAATTATATACGATGACATATCTATCCACGAAATAACATTCGAAATAATTGGTGGTAAACATCACAAAATTGTTTATGTTTGGTAGTATAATTATTCTAATTACTTTTTCACAGTTCTTCGTTAGATTTCATTCCCAGTACTGTAGATTAAATTGAAGCTCAGTAATGGTGTGTCTAGAATTCTCATTGGTCAATTGTGGTTTTCGTTTAAAGTTCTTTGGCAACAACAATGATTCTATTATCAGAAATATAAAAACCTTTCACTCGTAAACACCATGCGGGAAAAACTGGCAATACATAACATATTGATACCAAAAAAGTTCTCCATTGAACAGGGAAATACAAGTTTTATTATAAATCCATGTAGATTAGTAAGCTGAACACTATATATATTAGTCATAAGTCCTTAATAATCAACTTTCATTGAGTCGTGACTGAATTTTTTGATTTTAGTAAAATAACCAAATTAGATTTCCTTCATCCGTATTGCTATGGTGCAACCTTTTTTAATTATTAGTATGAAAAGATATTATAACTCACATTAGTAGGAGTTAAATATATTTATTTTAGAAAAACCTAAAAAAATATTAGAAATGTAAACTAGTTACAAATGTTTTACAGTTCCTATCATTTTACAAACGACATGTCAGGCCTACGATCAATATACTTTTCTCGAATTTTAGTGGAACCTTGATAAGAAGACCCTCGATAACAAGTCGCCCTTGATAACAAGTGTCATTTTCAAATACCCTTAAAATTATTTTACCCCTAATCACATGTTATTACAAACCTCGATAAGAAGTCAACCTTGATAACAAGTCTTAATTTACAATCCCCATGAGAGTCTTGTTATCAACGTTCTACCTTAGGTTGAGATCTGGAAATATTCTCATTATGAACCCTCTCTCGTTGTCTGGTTGATTATTAAATAATTTCTCTTAGTAATGATAATAATTGTGTTTCATTAGTACAACATCTCCTTTAGCCGGAGCATAAACGAACCCTGCCTTCCGTGAAATGAGCTTCAACACTCCTTGAAATGATAACATCACTTTTAATAATTAGGCTAGGTAATTCGATAAACCAACGTATATTAAATTCTAATGTTTTCTTACATAAAGAAAAGGTCTGTATTTTCGTAAACTCTTTTTGAAGTTAAACGTGACTTGTTTAATTTACGATTGTTCTTGACATAATTTATGGATAAATAAAATTTGTCCTTGAAATGTACTTACAATTTCAGCTAATGAGTAGGTTCGATGCTAAATGCGCCGAGATAGTATGAGTAATTGTTTTTTTTCCTGTATAAAATTTCAATCCATTTAGTGTTCATTATTTGTTTGGACTGTTGGATTATTTTTAAATTATTCAAATAAAAATACCCCTTAAGAATAATACTACAATAATATAATGTTAATATGTCATTTTACGTAGCCTACTTGTTAAAAGTTTTCCTGTTCGAACAAATTTGTAGACACCTTACAATATCTTGCTCAAAAAGAAATAAACACTTTACCTTTCTGAAAAGATCAAACCGTCCAATAGCTTAGTCAAAGTTTAAGACAAATTTATAAATTAGCTGCTCACAATATGCTGAAGACTTAAACATTGTTTGTTATATTGTGGGGTATATTGTTACAATTTAACATTGTTATATGTTTATCTCACATTGCAAAAGCTCTACGTACAATTTACAGCTGGTCTAAGTTTAAATGGCCAAGTCGGACGAGACTGGATCATCAAGGGTAGTTTCTAGGGTTCACCCCGCAGCAGTTGAAAACTAACCCTAAACCGCCTAAACTCACCACTTGATCAGCTGTTTCCCTCCAAACATTTCATTTGAGACGTTTGTATTTCAACATTTAGTCTTTTTACGTAATATATTAATTCGTAAAATAAAATAATGTAAACTTTTAATATTTTTTATAATTTTACTTCATCGTCAATTAACAATTGAACAAAGCTAAATGATCTGTTTACAAATCGATTGGGATTTTTATATCTTATTCCTATCACAATTAATTACCAAACAATACATCGAATAAATATATTTTAAAGTAATACAATTTTCGTAGTTTGGAAACATACGTCATAACCTAGCAGGGGTTTTTAAAAGTAAATATTTATTTGTTAATGGCGGCAATAAAAATATTTTAAATCGTCTCTCCTTCACATACACACTTATTTTACATCACACACTACCCATATTTATTTGATGATTTGGTGAAATTGTTAGTATGATTCTTATATTTCCATTCCATTGTTTAAAGTTTAAAAAACCAAAACCAATAATTGTAAAAATAAATATTTTCGTAGCATAAAACAATGTGTCTTCATTTCAAGGCCTACATTTCGTTGCAAAGTTCTATAGCCACTGGCATGATATACAAATCAAACCTAAAAAACGTATAACTCCTAAGTTTTATATTACATACAAAGATTATGTAGTACATACGAATATTTTTAAGCAAATGGAATCGAATGAAATAATTCAATAAAAATATCTTTAAGAGAAAGTGTCAGGACTTGCAAGTCCTCTCCACAACTTAACCTCTAAAACATAAATAAAAATATTTACCTATATGAATCAAATGAAATAGTCCAAAGTACCACATTATAAACATTATGAAATTTACTTATCCTAAAAGTCCATTTACACGAATCACCAACAACCCGTCACACCAGCACTACAGACCACTCATCCCTGCCATACAATTTTTACCCTACAGTAAATTTAAAGTGTTGGTCAATTACACGTTCCACAAAACATTATTTTGATATCAATGAATTTTAAAATGATTACATTTATACCCTATATATGTCCTGACTTTACTAGGGGGTGGGGTGGCTACGGAAGGGTTATAGATGCTACACAGCATGTAGCGTTCTCGCCTCACGCCCCTACGCTGTCATCACTGCAAGGAACGCGCTTATTTTGGAAATCTTTAATTAAATTTGATGAATGGTGTAGAAATTGTGAAGTGAGAAATAAATTGAGTCCGAATGATTTAGGTTCAAGATTATGAAAGGAAATAAATCAAAGTTATTTAACGTGTTTAACTATTGCAGTTTGATGATGCACGCCCGACACGGTAGCCCTACATTTTTATTTACAGAAAATATGTCTTAAAATCAAATACTTTACATTGTGTAGTTTTAGTTGATATGAAACGCAATGTATGGTGCTGGTGAACATATTCTGCGTTGAACTACTTTCCTGTATGAAACATTATGTAAGAGAAGGAATTTTCGTAAATTGAGAAATCTAGCTTCTATTTTGTAGGGAAATATTTATTTTCTGTTTGGAAACTGAATTTCACAAGTTTGTTCATTAGTTAGGTACTTTGATTGTTAAAAAAGAATTCCATCAACAACCGTAAATTATAGATTTAATAAAGCTAAATTCTAAGCAGTACAATACCAATAGTTATAGCACTAATATAATACAGCACTATTTTTTATTTATTTTTTAGAGTGGCGGCCTCTTTTAACCTTGCATTTGCCCGTCCACATAGACTAACTGCCCGTGCGTGGATCATATCATAGATAAAAGGAGAATACAGCAAAGCAAGGGGTGAGCCGGTACAGTACAAAGATGACAGTACGTACTGATAAAATGTTTTCGGTAACGACCAGGATCCGACCCCACAACATCGCTGCCTTGGGCCCGAAGTCCGTGACGCTTCCGACCATCGATGCTTCCGACTGAGCCACTGACTCACCTAAATTATTATTTCTCACCTAATTATTGTATACAAAACAATTTGGTTAGTTAATAATGTATTTAAATTAGTTATTAAATTAGTCAGCTTTTATGAAAGTTCTCTTATTTTAAAAGTAATACGTATTATTTTGTATTAATTTTATTTTATGCCACTTTTTGTTGAAAGGATTACAAGAGAACCACTGCTTACCTGATTACTTATAAAAATACACAATAAAATACATCGCGTATTAATTAAAAGTAATTTTTTGTTTATAATAAGATTCAATACTTAATTCAATTTGACTTCAGTTAAATATGCATGCATTATACCACAAGAGTTGGATAGAGAAAATAAAAACATTTCTATTTGAATTCAGTTAAATAGTCAAACATTGTACAGTACCAAAAGAGCTAGAACAAATGACGACATATTTCATTCAACAGTGTGTAGCCTTTCCAATTGAATAAGTCAAACACAATACTGGGCTTGGCACTCTCGCCTAACAAGATTGAGAATATTCAAGAGGTTTGCTACATCGCTGATGTGTTTACCGTAATTTCATCTTGCCAACTCTCTATTGTTTGTTTATGCTTCTAGTTTAATTTTCCATCATCAAGTAAACGTTTTCACTCGATTGTTTATTGCTATAGTTTATTTATAAAAGTATACAAATTTTTTTGGGTGGTAAATATTTTATTTTATAAAAGCCTTTTTCAGGTTTCCACGGAAGATTTTTAATTACAAGCCGAGAGGGAAGAGTGAAGTTGGAAGACCTCGAAAGAGATAATGGGAGTGAGGAGATGTTTGGGAGATCGGAACAGGCGTTGCCTAATCCTTGAATAAAAGAAGAAGAAGGACGGAAGAAGAAGGAGGAGGTGGAGAAGAATAAGAAGGAGATGATGAAGAAGAAGAAGCCTTTTTGTGGGGGTAGAATAATTTCATGATCGGTATAAGCATAGTTTTCTTTTTGCACATTTATGTCCTTTGTATAGGATACCTTATAGGATAGGATAGCCTCATTTAACCGTTTTGCAAATTCACTAGGAAAATCTACCTAAAAGTAGAATCCTGACTCCTATACAACTACTTAACAAGTGTTTAAGAAACCAGATCCACATCAAGAACTGTCAAGGCACCGGTAACATCACAATGAAAATAAATTACTCTTCATAAAGTAAGTTGATCCGTTACAATTTACAGATTCATAATTTTGAAACAATGTTTGTTACATTCACTAATCTAAATCAGCATCAGAAAGCGGCCAAAAGCATTATGATGGTAATCGAACCATGTTTGAACTTAAAGGTGCTGCTATTCATTGATAAAGATTCAGTTGAATATTTTGCAATGCATATTTTAATTCAACGTTTCCTTAGTGGTTGGATTTTTAACGAAATACTAAGACCACAGACAATATAATACTTTAACCTTTTTTTATAATACTTTACTTTTACTATAATACATTAAAGTATTATATTGTCTGTGCTAAGACTATATAAGCTTTATTACTTCATATGGATGTTACATTATTTTCGATAACATTTGTCAGATCTGTGTAACTTCAGTACATCATATGGTTATAAAATTCAGACACAATAACTACCCTAAGTAGATTGAATATTTTATCAACTATACAGCAGAAGCATTCCTCATTATCAAATTATTGTCATTATTCGCAAGAAGTTTGACAACCCTTTTACTACGTCCTAAGCCAATTATCAAATATTCGTTCTCAAGGATAATTTATCTGCACCCTCCCTGGTTACGATTCTGGCCTGTTTCTGTCTTGCAATTTAATATCTCTTGTGTTGTTAAATAATTACGTTTTGTCCTGTGTACGGCCACTTACAGTAAGACAGCCTGAGGATAACTAGGGGAGTTTGGTCATCCCTTTACGGCAGAGCAACGTAAAAAAAACTGAAGATTGTTTTGGTAAAAAGATTAAACTTGTTGTTAATTTATATGGTCTGAAGAAAGTATGTGTGCGGTATATGGTTTACGTCGATATAAAACGTTGTTTAGTATGACTCAGAGGCAAAGAGGATATGTTTCTGAGTAATTGTGAATTACAGCCAACGGTTTCATAAAACTTCCATAATAATAGCATTAAATGTTATTAATGAGCATATATTATTACAGATAAAAAATCATTGCTTCTTTTGTCTAAATAAATAAGTTTTAACAGCTTGAGTTTTTAATTTTTGTTTTATGCTACATACAAATGAGACAGGGAAAAGCTATTTTTCAAAAATTGATTAATAAGATAACTAAAACTTTTCCTTCTTACCATTAAAAAAAATACCCCCGCCGCAGCAAACCTGCAGACTAAGCGAATTTCCATTTGACTGATTGGATTTACACTGAAATGTCTACTTAACATTTATTCTTGATTTAAATAGAATTAGTTTAACAAGTACTTAGGTTTGCTGCATCAGGGAGGGTAAACTGTTTTTTTTTTTGTAAAATGTGAATAGTTAGTAAGAAATAAAAACATTTTCCAAATTTGATCAAAATATGTTCACAAACAAGCAAACTACAACAGTTTACTTATTCTCCATAAGAATAACATGGGAATTTTAAATTTACAATTTTTTGGAATTTTCTCCGTAACCATTAGGCGCATAATAACGCTTCATTATACTAAATTATTTGTTTTTTTAAGCTCTACAAAATGGTTTGGAAAGAAATTGCTAAATTTAATGTTTTTTGGGTCAAAAATGGGAAAAACCTATTTTTACCCCATAAAACCCCCCGTAAATCCCCGTTCCCATGGTCCGATTATGCTGGATCGCGAACTCGATCGAATAAACGTACATTTACACGTTTGTACCAAATTTCATCAAAATCGGATCATTTTTGCTCGAGTTATCGTGCTGACGGACACATATATATATATATAAATATATAAATATATATATATATATATATATATGAATTTGAACGGATGGTGTTTTTGGCCTCTAGGGACCTCAAAACGAAAAAAAAATCGGTCCCGCGTCCAGGTCTTACCATGAGTACTACGGTAATAGCTTATTCCCTATATGGGAAATTCGCTAATACGATTATTAAAATAAATAGTACCCCAGAATTTAGCTCTAATATTTTTGACAATGTATATAAAATAAACAATTTCAAACTTAACTTAACATGCACTCAAATAACCCTCACAAGCTTATAATACAGTAATGAACAGTGGCCAATATAATACACGGGTGAAATTGTAGCCCTTTAATTGTTAGCCACTTAATTAGGCATGCCGCGCTGGGCAACATTGATATTGGAATATTTACAGCCACCCTCCAGTTATTTACACCTGTGCACAAGTAGTATGTTGTTGAAGGGAGAAAAATGATTGTAATTTAATTGAGAAATTAAATTGGGAACAAATTGTGATAATTATAAGTTTGATAGGTCCCAAAATACGAAATGTTTTTTGCACTCTTGCAATGTTGAAGTTGGCATTTAAAAGAATAAGCCGAAAACTATGACGAGAAAAATAGGCAAATATAGGAACAATTTGACAATCAAAATTGGTTAGCTTAGTGATGTTTTTTTTTTCGAAGCATAAAAATAAAAAAAATTACCTTTACCTAGTAGTTACCTAGCTAATTCGTGCAAACAAAATAGAATTTTCCATTCAAATACAGTTAAAAATAATTATGTAATAATGAGATATTTTGTAGAATTCAACGTGATTAACTTACATAAGTTTTAGTAGCTTAAAGTTAATAGTTGTTATTCAATACAAAATATTAGACTTTAAATTGTGGTAGTGAGCAAATGAATAGAGCATTATCAAAAATGATCGTTAAAAACTACCTACACATAAGATTATAATGTTGTGAATAAAGTTGTATAATTCGTTACTCATACCGACTGCTAAAAATGTTTTGCATGAGGTTTTATGCCAAAAAAAATCCTTTACTAAGGAAACCGTACAATTTGTTACCTAAGTTTATTATTTATGACTGGTTCCTAGACGTGTTACGTCGTATATTTTAAACCTAAAACTCATATATACCGACGCTAACTTATTTTAATCTACGGCTAAATCAATTTTGAGAAATAACCGAGTCCGCAAACCGTTACCCTTCTTCCACTTGAGTTTGGCGGGAAAATATTTACTCCGAGAAGATTAACTGATAAACAAAGTTAATCATGAGACGCTTTGACTGTTTACAAAAGATTAAATCCCCCATGAAACTCGAGAGAGCTTAAACAATCCAGATTTCGACTCACGCGACCGCGGGGAAATGATCGATTCCGTCCCAACAATATTTAAGACCCTTCCACAAACAGTGCTGTGGTTACGTATGGGGAGGATGATTTTAGCTTCAGTAACATAACACTGTGTGTGTTGTGTGCTAACAATATATCTTTGTTACACTAAGTGAAAACTTCTCTGTAAAAATATATTTCTACTTCGAGTTGCTTATAATCATTTCTCTGTCAGCAATCGTAGTGATGTTTACCCAATATTCTTACCTATATTGTTGATTAGTAGGCTACTTTAGACACTTTTCATCAATCACTTGCGAGAATAGTCACCAAACACTTGTTAAAAAAGTTGTTATACATTTTTCATAACATAAAATTTTCTTTGTTGGGGACGTAGTATTTATTTGTAGGTTTTCTAGGTTCGTGATAACTATTTTGACAACTAGGTAATTATGACTGTATTTTAGGGTAAGAGTTTTAAACTTTCGATATAACTGTTTCCCTCTTTATGATACAGTATTGACAAACATTCGTTATCTTCGTATATTGTTATTTGTTGTATAAATTGTGTAGTATTTATAGGGTCTGTGTAATTTTTGTCATTTGTAATATTAAATTGATTGATTGATTGTCTGAAAATATGTACTGTATTATTGTTACCCAAATAAACAAGGTATGGTACTTTAAAATGATGTAGATGTAAAAACAAAAAAATCGCAAGACCCATTTTTAACAACCAGAAATACAATTATTACTGCATTACTAATAAAATAAGTACCCAAATACATTTGTTTACACAGCACACAATTTTTCGCCAATTCCTTACTGCTCTACGACTCCAATGCGATAATCACATAAGTTTGGATTGAAAAACTTACACCTATTTATAAATCTTATGTAGCCAGTTAGCAAGGGTGTGGGGCCCCCCGAGGTGTCGAGATGTGAATGTCACCAACACTCTGGGGGAGTGACGTCATAAGGAGGGTAGTTCATACTGACACGCCTTGACAAGCAGAGACGCGACCATTGCAAAACATTATATGGGAGTTTACTAACGTGACATTTAGTTTTATTTAGCTAATTGGTCTTTCAGTAATTCTGTACAATCAGTTCTGACCAAGCATTTTTGGGCCAGACTGTTGTTTGATTTACAAACGGTTACATAAAAAAGTACTAATTTATCGTATTTTATAGTAAAACGGTTTATACACTTTTTTCTAATCTTTACAAAATTATTATGAGACTACATGTCCACAAAGTGCTTACAATGTTTGATAATATTCTACCTATTTATTATTGTTTTTATAAATTCAAATTTCACTCAATAAATACAAATGTGTTTTGGTATATAAGATGAGTTATTTTTCAATGAAGACAGTGGTTATGGAAATTCCAATATGATTTGTAACTCCTGTTACTATATTACTATTAATATTTGGGGACAATGTGTCATATTTTAAGCAAAAAATAATGAATTGAATTTACTTTTATTCATTGCTTTGGCATATAGTACGTATAATATTTGGACGTCAACTGCGTCATCCGTTTCGCCCTTACTTTGAAGATGCACCCTCAGTGGCTAAGCATAGGCTTTCTTGTACAAAAAGCTGTTAGTAGTTATATACATCTACAACTTTAAACTAGCAACAAACAATCCAGCACATCATTAAACGGCTCTGCAGAAGCTGGTGTAAAAATTGCTAAAACTCTAAGTAAAAAGAAGACCCTTACCTTGCACTCCCTTTCTTCAGGAACGCATCCCCTACAGCCAACCAACTTTACCACAGACTTTACTTATGTTGTTTCTAGCAGAGAACATATACTTTTGATGATAAAACCTCTAAAAGCAAGGTTTGATAGCATTCTAAATGGTTTTAGTTTATGGTTTAAACATTCTAGTTTTCCAAACTCAAAAGTCATCCTCATTACTTTCAGTTTGACAGGCCTTCCTTAAATAACCGTCCCCTAGTTGACTGGACTGTTGGTGTTTATCCAGTGAGTTTAGTTGGTTTTGGCTCGTATATCTCGTTATGGTAGTTTATCATAAGGGTTTACTGTTATTAGAAGGGCGTCCGTGGAAGGGTGAGCGCTTACCCAGCTGTCGATGCCCACTGCGAGCTCCTAAATATTTGATTATCGCGGGTGTCAAAGGGGTGTCTGATTCATTACTAAACTCGTAATACTCTACAGTGAACTGAAACATCTGTTGGACGTATAACTTAATTTACATAAATTTGATTTCTGAAAAATTCTTAAATAATTATAGTCGTTTTAGAGGAGAAATTTTTACTTCAATTTGTCGATAAATATCCTTCACCAGGCATTTTTTACTTATTAAGATTAACTTTTTATGACTATTTGATCACTGCTACTTTTTATTTACTATTAAAAAACCAGATAGTGCAAATCGTACAGCAGAAATTACCTCCACTAACAAAAATAAGTTGATTGCATTGTTTAAACTCAGTGATAAAAGCCTATCTAAACCTTTCCATTCACATCAAGGATCTATTGCCTTGCAAGTACTTTTATTTGAGTTTGTTTTTGTTAAACATCTCAAAACTGAGACATAAAAATCAAATATTGTTATAATACAGTTCTGCAATATTAAGCAGTCCTAATTCTCATTATATAAGTATATCAAATTTGGGTTCTGTAAAATAAATTTAATTGAAACTTCATAAATCAATGTACAATCAGAGATACAGAAAAAAATCAACTAATTACCTCGCAAAACCTCTTTTCATTGTTTAGTTTTATTTTTAAACGTATTATTTCAAATAAATAACAGCACATTATTTTAAGACAAACAAATATCAACTGTACTTGTTAGCGAGCTACTTAAAAAGAGATAAAAATAACTTGGTTGAAATGTAAAGCATTTCAGCAGTTTTTCTTGCTGCAAAATTGACACATTTGTTCCAAGTTGATTACCAGGGGTTGTTTTATTAAAGAGGGTGTTTTGTTTTACTCGTTAAAGAATGTCATAAATTGTACAACCCTTCTTTCATAATCACGTGCTTTACATTTACAATACAACACAGTATCTGGACTAATGAAATAACATCAGTGCTATTGTAATGGCCGATGGGGTGATACAGTTACTCAATGTAGTATCAAAGCAAGTGTTATTCACACGTAAATTATTATTATTATTTTGTTAACTTAAGTAGTTAAATGTGCATGGATTCGTTGCACAATGTGAGGTCACTGTTTAATATCTTAAATGCTATTCTAAATTATTTATTAAATATGTCACAGAGTAAAACCTCAATAACAAGTTTTCATGGAACAAATAATACTTTTATCAACCTTGCTACCTCTATAGGTTTGCATTTACATTTGATTCGGTGTAGCATAAAACCAAGGGTATTTTAAAATGACACTTGTTATCACGGGTATTGTTAATGTGCCACTTTAAATGGCGATATAATATGTATACACTTATCTAAAAGAGCGAGTGGCACACAATAATTGTTTATTATAATAGATAATATGGTCACAATTGCATTTGCTTTATTACGTTTTGATACCATGATAGTTAATGTGACGTAAACGATAAATAGGTTTTAAAAAATCGTCAAATACAATTTTATTTTTTATTTATTGGTTTCCAAGGTAACATATTTGACAGAAGTAAAAACCCGCATGAAGCTTAGTAACAACGTTAGTTATTTATTGGATTTGAATTCAGTCTCAAAATAGGAGTAAGATATCAAGACGTCTAGTAATATCGAAAGTCAAATACTATGACAATATTTTAGAGAAAAGAACTGTCCCGAAAAAGTGTCCGGCTTGTCCGGAAATCAATGGTAGTATTTGCATGCTTACTTTAATTATCACTTGCTATCTGCCATTGTAACCTACATGTTTAAATATTTCATAAACCCCACCTCCTTCAAGAGGAAGTAATATCTTAACAAGTATTTTAATATATTAGTCAAATTTCCCTTATCCTCATACATCTTCCCCCACTTTCATTAATAATTGTTCCACCTCAGATGCCATTGTAGTCACCCCCCGCTTATAATTCTGGTCTGTTTTCTGTCACATAATTTAATCCTGGTTGTTTTATTAAATAATCTCATTTTGACCGGTTATGTGGTTTCCTACAGGGGTGCAGCCCTTAGGCAAGCTGCCTTTGCTTTGCTCCCTTCCCAGCAGAAATGGCCTTTGATGTCGCCTCTTACGTTGGGACCTGGTTTTGATTACGATATGAAATTGTGTGGTTACATGGTAATTTTACTGTTGTGTCGGGAAGTAGAAATTGCAAATTTGGTAAGTTTGCGAGCAGTGGCCGGTTCTGATAGATAAAACAACCCTTTTTAATAATTGGGTAGTGGGGGACCGAGCCTTGCTCGGTTGAGGTTAATTCCTGAATCACGTTATTAACCCTATAAGTCCCTGATTCAAAAATTTTGTCAAAATCCTTCCGCTGGACAGACAGACATATACAGTATACATACAGACATGCAGACAGACATAAAGACAGACATAAAGAGAAACATAAAGACAGACAAACATACTTTGTTCGTATAGAGTATATGATACAATAATAAGTGCTACATAAGTCAGATGTGATTTGCCAACCTTTACATCTAGGCTCATTAGGCTCTAGCCTACATCCGTTTTCACATTACTTTACATTTACTAGGCCAGAGGGTCACGGCATCATCACCTAGACAAAATTCAATGGTAATTGATGGGATTTGAACCCGTGAATTTGGGGACCGAAGTGCCGTGCTCTACGACTAGACCAGAATTTTCCCCAACATGACAGATAGCATGATGGCACGTGTATAAATTCTACCCATTTTAATAACTGAATTTTCTAGATTTATGAGCTTAATTCTTGATTTATGTTTGAAACTTATAATAATTACAACCATGCAGAAAGTCGTCAAAAATAATTATTGAATATAATACAAATATTCGAGTTACAAAAAAGTTTAACATACGTATATAAGTGCCACTACCAATGTAAAAGAATAAACTGCTTTACGTGATTTTTAGATTCTACTACCTAGTGATGAGTTTCGGAAAATTTACTATTCGTTTGTTTCCTTGGAAATTATATACTCAATTTACACAGAATGTCAGTCGAAGTTCCAACCTTGGATATATATTTGCCACATGGACATTATATACTGTAATAAAAACTCAACACAAACAGAATAATAGTACTTGTAATCTAACTAACCATGATAGAGTCAAAACACTATAAATACTACAGAGTAGATATGCCTACTTTTTATTCTGGGATATTACTTATGTTGAATATTTAATTCGTAAATCGAACTCCCTTAACTTTAAAAAAAATTACAACTAAAATAAAGTCCTCCCAACCAAATCAAACTTGGTTTCAAGTGGTTCATGCAATACTCCTTATGCATAAGATAAATATGTTTATCACAAAGATCTGTGTAACGAAGAAAAATACAATTTTTAGTCCAGCTTTAAGGCTACTTACCTAAAAATACGTTCTAACGTATATGAAAAACATATGACATAAAAAGGCGTAAAATACAATACACTGAGCGTATTCGGTTGTTTCTATATGCACCCTTTTGTTGAACGACATCATAAGTATGATTCACTGTAAATCGGATTGGAATTCCAAATTGGGGATCATCTTACTTTGAATAAAAGCGTCATAAGAGCTTAAGTAATGAATTCGTAAATAACATTTGTGAATTGTCAGGAGTGTTGAAGAGACTAGGCTCATACTGTGCTCCTCAAATTATACGTTAAAACATTGCATTTTGGAAAGTTATCGTCTATTTTATTATAAATTGCATTACAGAGTCTATCAAAAAAATAAACGGAATCCATAACAATTAATTTTCTTGAATTAAATATTCAGAATTTTAAGATATTTTTTTTCAAACTTCTGATCGAACTTGCTATCTCAACAGCTCATCGATTTGTTGAAAAAAAACTGGGGAAACCTGGGGAAAATTACTTGTTCAAACCTGAGAGAAAGATTAATTTTTGAAATTCTTTAGGAAAGATGAATGTATTCTCATCAATTTATTATGTTTTTTACCTTATACTTAATAGCAAAAACATGATTTTATGTACTGTTATTGTTTCAAAGGACTTTACTGCAACTTGTATTCTTGACGCACGTCCCCATGCCGCAGTATTGTTACCGACTTATGACTGATGATAATAATATTAACATTTCCCTTTTCGGTGCGAATATTTCTTGATGGAAACTAGAGCTGTCAGTAGGACTTATACATCATTCCGTATACGTTATGCAAAGTTCTAGAAATTTTATGCAAAGTTAACAATTTATTATACATCAAAGTATTTAATTTTACTTGTAACCTTTGCGCGATCAATTGGTCAACTGTGGAATAATCGCTTTAAAATTTTGTATGTACACGCTTTTGGTCTTGCATTGAATTCACAACAGAACCATTTTGTTTTAGAACAAAGAGATTACAAAGTGTGTTCATGTAAATTATAGAACAGTTTATAGAAGTGTCACACCCCCGTAGTGCTGGCGTCGCTGGGGGATGAAACTGTCAATAACACTCGCTAGGGGCGTTGCTGTTGATTTGGCGCGCCGCTTCCCGCGAAATAGGGGTAGCGGATTTCTACCCCCGGATATTTACCCCCATGAAAAAACGCCTACGTCATTTTGACGTCACGAGGGGCGGGGGCTATGCACGGTCGAGAAACAGCCCGCGACTGGAAATTTACCCCCAATATATTATTAAATAATCAACATGTAATTGTTTGATTATAAAGTGATTTGCCATAGCACGGAAATCTACCCCCGGACATCTACCCCCAGAAATCCACCCCCGGACATTTACCCCCGGATATCTACCCCCAGACATTTACCCCCGGATATCTACTCCCGGACATCTACCCCCGGATATCTATCTACCCCCGGAAATCTACCCCCGGACATCTACCCCCGGACATCTACCCCCAGACATCTACCCCCGGACATTTACCCCCGGACATCTACCCCCAGACATCTACCCCCAGACATCTACCCCCGGACATCTACCCCCGGAAATCAACGGCTCTTCGGTTAATCATTGTCTTGTAATATCCAGTATAAAGCATGCGATATGTCATTGTCTTGTTTAACATTATCTATCTTCCTAATTCAATAAGCTGTAACAGTCCTTTTTCACCCATCATACTTCGCCGATTGTTACGATTTAGGTGTCATTTTAAAGCTAGATCTTGCACAGAGCAAAATGGTAATTAAAAAGGATATTTTGATTAGGGCTTAAAAAGGCTGACTTGATTTATTCCTAGAAGGTGCTTTCAATGGTTGACCAACTTTCACACTATACAGTAACAGTTTTAAAGGTGAAATGTGAGCAGATTACTAATCAGTTCAATTTTTAAGTCAGGTTGAAAACCAGAATAGATCGTCTGCAACTGTAAACAAGAGATGGAACACTACCCCAAAACGATTTTTCGTTCTCAATTGGCCCTCTATCAATAACCTGTGTTGCCTGTACAGCGAGGCATTTTGAGAAGGAGAAAACCGGCCGGATGAATGCTTTAGGTTTATCAATAACGAAGATAAACATGGTTTTAGTTACACACCGGTAATCTTTAAATTGACTCATTTAAACTCATTGTAAATATTCATTGTTATTCATTTTGAAATAACTCCTTTAATACTTTGCAATTGCTCGAATTTGAGCAACATGTACACTAGTTACATATTATTGCACTTACGATTTATTTGATCCGTTTATTTAAGTGAGTCGCAACGTTTTTAATCTTACTTGGTTTTGGATTTTATTACAAAACGTGATCGGAAATGGTTGCAGTATTTGTAAACAAAATGTAATAACAAATTTCCAGTGACAGCTAGAAATAATCATCTTTATCCAGCTTTTAATCTTTCTCAGCTGTTCGTTATTTCATTGATGTCGTATTCTCCAAATAAATTATTAGTATTACATAAATTACTGGTAAACATTACTGGAGTAGCCTAAACTTGACAAAAATGAAAAAATTGGGGGTTTGAACAAAATTTATTTTAATTCAAAAGTAGTGAGGCCATATTTTAATGGCTTAAGTTACTCGTGTCAATCCACCGAATGCAAAAAGACTATTTAAATCGAATCACGATCGATGCTCTAGTTTTTGAGAAGAAGGCCACGTAAAATGCCTTCTGGGCCTTGACAGACAAGACAGAAATTGAGATGAAGACTTTTTTTGGCTTCTTTAATGTATGAAACGTAAAAATTACCAAAAAATGTATAATTTTAAGCAATGTTCATACTAAACTCTAATTTCATATAAATAAATTCGTAAAACCAAAAGAACCATGAGGTAAAAATACCTTCCCTATCCCGAAATATCCAATTTTATTCTTTTACATTATTCTCCGTTATTTCACAACCAGCATTGACAACCAGAACCAATCATAAAATATGTTTATGTTTTATTTCTTACGATTAATTATTTGTGTAAACAACTAGACTTTTTAGCCAATGTAAAACTCCGGATAGTGTCTACGACATAGGGATTATGCTATTTCGTATTACTAGGAGGTAATTGATAGTGAAAAAAATATTAATTCATTAATCAGCCTGTGACAGGCTTTTTATCAACATTTAATTGCATTTTTACCACTAGTAATCAGAAAATAACCTCCTTCAGTGATATGTTTTAAATTTCACGATCTGCGCTCGTACATGTGCCGTTAGCTATGAGTGTATGTGAAAATTGGTTAACCATTTAAATCACTGTCTGAAAATAAATCAAATGCTTATGGGTTAAACTTTTGGAGCCCTTTACCAAAATATCCTTTTTAATTAACATTTGCGTTGCACTGAATCTTAAGCTTAAAAATTACACCTAAATCAGTTACAGCTTAATGAATTGGGAAGATAGATGACATTAAACAAGACAACGACATATCACATGCTTAATACTAGATATTAGAGGGTAATTATTAAACGAAGAGCCATTAATTATTTGTATAAACCAATTACTAAAATCAACTACAACAATTAATATTGGCCGATACGTAGTGTAGCACAGGGGGTAGATTTCCGGGGGTCGGAAATAAATAATTCCTGGGTCGGACATTTATGATTTGACCACTGGGGGTACATTTCTGGGGGTAGATTTCCGGGGGTAGATATCCGGGGGTAGATGTCTGGGGGTAGATGTCCGGGAGTAGATGTCCGGGGGTAGATGTCCGGGGGTAGATGTCTGGGGGTAGATTTCCGGGGGTAGATGTCTGGGGGTAAATGTCCGGGGGTTGATGTCCGGGGGTGGATGTCTGGGGGTAGATTTCCGGGGGTAAAGTTCCGGTGTCAGGTTTATTAGCATTTTGATTAATTACAACTGTTAAGTAAACCGTGAAATGCGAGTTGATTGAATTTTATAATAATTTATCCATCCTAAAAGTTCGCGGCCGGAAATCTACCCCCATACATGTGACGTCAAAGTGACGTAGGCGTTTTTTCATGGGGGTAAATATCCGGGGGTAGAAATCCGGCGACCCGCGAAATAAACTATCCTAAAGATTAGTAATACAAAATCTATTGATTTATTTGATCTGAAAATGGTTTATTGAAGTGAAATTTTGGTTACATTTATGAATAAAATAGCCTGTAATCTCAAGCATTAATTGAACTTGTTTTCGGGTGCAGTAGATTCCCAACCTGACATATCAAACGACAAAGATAGTATTATAGCTTAGACTAAAATAACACTATTGACTTTATGATGATGCATTACCAACATGCTTATGTGGCAAATAAACACAAATGCAGTAACGTTGATTACAAGTAGGCCTAGTAAACAATGGTATGAATAATAAGAGGTAACAATACATACTATTATTTAAATTAAAATTGAACAGGAGTGATTGAGATATTTCATAATAATATATAACAGTGGTGTAAGATTAGTATATAAATAACAGTGCAATTGATGGCTTAACATTAAAATAGTTAATTATTCTTCATTAAGCATTGCTGAGTCAACGGTAAACAAAGAAATTAAAACATTAATATTTCTTTGACATAAAAGCTCAATTGATAAAAATTGGAAATCGAGCATAGAGCCAGTTACGATTTCTCTGAAACAGCAATAACCAATCGTCAATCTCAAATATAGGGTCCTTTCATATTATATTTCGTTGGTTTGTAATTGAATTTAATTATAATATTTATTAATTGTGTACTGATTTTAAAATTTTTTGTGTAGCGACTGTATTAAATAACTCGAGTTTCTTATATAAGAAATATTTATGCATGTTTCCAACTTTGTGACATCATATGCAAATTAATTTTGCAATACTGTATAGTGAAATAAATACTTTATACATGAATGTTTTTGTTGTTGTTTTTAAAGTCTGATTCAGATAGCCAGTGGATTGAAGTACTACTATTTGATAACACTTGTGTTTGAATTAAAATCGTAAAATGCTTAAAACGTCTCTTCACACACTCAAGGAATTTTATCCGTCGAAACTTTGCCGTCTTCTACAGTGTCCTTACAGAAATTTCGCTACCCTCTTCCTTAGTTTAAACCTAGTGGAAATTCTACTGCTGTAAAAACATACTGTATCACACTGCGTATGTTTAAAAACTCGTTAGCACCACTTAGAATACATTGTGTTGGCTGCCTTAGAAATTTAAACTGAGCCGTGACATGCCCACCAAGCGTCCCACCAGTGTCACGCCTCAGTGTTTTTTGTATAGTGCGAGTGCTGGCCTTGCGCCGGAACTCGTTCAGTTTGGGTCTGGCAGCAGTCCTGCAGACCCCGGGGCTATTTTTCCGCTGCCGAGCACATTTTCGGCAGAAGAACAGCGACTGTCATCGTTTCATGTCAAGTTTGGTGTTTGTAATGTTATATTTGCATCGGTTAACATCTAGTCACTTTTCACTGTGCTTCTTTCAAACCTAATTCTTTTGACATGTAATTAAACGGTTTGCCAGACGTCAGATGAGTAAGTTGATTGATTTATTTTGATTGTTTAGGTTAGAAAGTTTCTGAATTAGTTTTGGCTTTCAGCCACATGTTGAGCAGGCTTTGAGTGGGTTTTGGCTAGTGAAAGACAAGTATTAAGCACCTTCTGTGCATTGGAATTACTTTTAATTACCAATTACTTGTTTTTCAAGGCGCTAGACCCATTTCTGAGGCTGGAATTGAACAGAGTTTTGTTGGGCCTTTGGCCAAGCTTTGTGTGGTCAAACCACAAGTTTTTCTGGTTAGTTTAGTAGTTTTTGTTGTTGCCAAGTTTTCAAAGCTTTCCCCGAGACTCTAGGCCAGATATCACCCAAGAAAACTCACTTTGAAACTCACTTTGTGCGGGCTATGGTCCGTTTGTTCTGTGTCCCTGTTAACTTATTATTAGGCCTAAGGACTAGTTTGTGCTCATTTTGGTTTTGTTATTGTGGCCTACAATTTGTTTAATGTAAATTTTGTCCCTTTGTCCCCTGTAAAAGTGTTTTTTTTGTTATTTGTATTGTAGGCCATGTCACTCAGCCTAATTTTTTTTAGTTAAGTAATGGCGCCTCCTGGGGGCCAAGCTCGGTCATAATTAGTTAGTATTAGTGCTCTTACTTGTCCCCTGCAATTTTCATTAAGTTTGGATAATAAATGACCGAGTTATTTAAGTTTTAGTTTAGCGCATTTCTGTTTGCTGAGTGACCGTAGGTAACTGACCCCCTACCTAGCCTCAGGCTAGTTGGTAGGCATGGGTTTGTCTTTTAAAAGCTGCGGGCACCTGTGCCACAGCTTTTAAAAGCAATTTGAGCAAATTTGGTTGGTAATAACCGGAGTTATTACCGGTTTTACCCAAAATGCACCTCCAGCCAAAGAATTTTTAAAATTTTGTGAGAACTGTTTTTTGAAGTGTTTATTGTAGTATTTATATAATTGTTTTGTGTTTGATTAATGTGTTTTACCCTTCTGGACCAGATAATTCATATTTTTTATTGTTAACTCCAATCTTTATGAAAAATGTCTGTAAGAATGTGTTGTTAAAGTTTGTAAAATTTAAAAGCCTATTTATTGTTATGTTTTAGAGCTCTATTGAACTGAATTAAATTATTTCTAGTCATTTTACATTTTCTAATTTTAAAGACTGTTTTACAAAGGAAAGCCTGTATAAAAAAAAATTTATATATATATATATTATTTAACAAATTACTTCTTCAATAGTTTTGGTCAGTGAATGAGTGGTGCGGAAATTGTTTTGAATTTATTGCTTGAAAACCTGGATAGGCCTAACACTGCAGTCATATGAAGCCTAAGAAATGAACTTTTATTAGTTAGGCCTGGAATCTGTTCAAAGGGTCCCGGATGGGAGGTTTGGTTCTGCTGATGTCGTCCTCGGAGAGGGTCGCCTGGGGGAACTCTCCACCTTCCACCCCCTTGAGCTGCCAACTGCCCTGTTTCTCCGGGGACTTTTAAGCCACCATCCGCCTTCAACCACCACCGCCTACCACCACCAAGTGCCGCAAGTTTGTTTGAATTAGCCTATAAACATTTTTGAAGGACTTGATATTTAGAGGGGCCCCCAAATTATTCATGACTTGTTATTTATTTTTAAGCTAATCGTTATTTATTAATTTTGAAAGTTAATTATTTATTGTTAATCTATTTAAAGTTTAAAACTGATCAGTTACCATCCTTTTACAGTTACCACTTTTAATTATTTATTTGTTAGGCCTAATTTTGTTACTGGTACCAGTTCTTGTAAGTTCAGAAGGGTAGGCTAAATTCCTTTTCATTAAAATTTTTGATTAAGTTTTTTAAGAGATTTGAGAAATTCTTTGGATGGTTACATTGTTTGATTGTTGATTGTTATTTTGTTGAATTTTTGAGATTAATTATAGGCTTTGTTGACAACTATTTGTTTTGTTTTGATATTCACCCACGGCCTTTCACTAGTTAGTGATGTGGGGCGGCCACTCGCACTGTCACTATGGGGGGCATGCTTCCTTTAGTTGTTCGTCTGGGGGCGGTGCGAGGGGTCGGCTCAGATGGTAGCAGAGCGTGGTTTTTTGTGCTCTTTCCACGAAGGGCCGTGGTTGGATTTGATTTTTGGGTGATGCTGGTCTGGCAGTCTTGGGAATTTTTTGAAGAAATGTTGTCGTGGTGGGGTAAGCACACTGTTGTAGTTTTTATTAGGAGCTCGCCCTTGGCCGAGTCACCGGGTGGAATCTGGTTAATGACTTGCATCCTTTGGGAGCAAGAGTGTCAAAAGCATGGCCAATCCCAAAATTGAAACTGTGTGTGTGTGTGTTTACCTCATCACACAAATGTTAGGTGTTGTCGTTTAGTGTATGTATGTATGTGTGTATGTGGTGAGTGTAAGTCCGTGTTTTTGTTTTGGTGGCTAAAGCGGTGTGTATGGGCAGGTTCTTCTGTTTGGGACCTCATCTGACTGTAGGCATTTCAGTCCAGAGCCTTTAGTTAGTTAAGTTTGTGAATTGTTCGTTGTAAAAAGAAAAAAAAATTTTTGTGTGTTTTGAAGGTAGACCGACTGACTGAAAGCAAAATGGGTTTGTTTGCTCCACTGCCCAATCCCATTGCTGGGGTTTTGAGCGACATTCGCCCGGTTGATGGTTTAGAGGTGGAACCTTTGTTAGAGTTTTTGGGAAAGGTGTTGCACCTGAAGGAGTTCCCAGGCATGGAGGACTCAGTAGTGTTGGAACTGCTGGTTCCACTCTGCCTGAGACCTCTTGGTGACAAATTGTTAGACTGTTTGAAACGGGGAGTAAATTTTGACAATTTTCACAGTGAAGTGCTTGAGCTCTTTGTCCCCTTCAGGGTCATGGAGAGATTGAAAGTTGAGAGGGTGTTTCGTCCTCAAAAATTTGACGAAACCCTCAGTCAGTATGTGGGTGACATTCGTGGCGTGTGGCGTGTCCTACGGCTGGGCATCCCTGAAAACCAACTGGTGGACATTGTCTTGCAGGGGTTGAAGCCTGAGGAGCGGTCCAGACTGATTTTTGCTCCGAAGCCTTCTTCTTTTGCAGACCTGGATAGGCTGGTCATCCTTTCACGGAGCGTTCAAGACGCTGATTTTCAGAGGGAGCATGTTCCGGGGCATCTTCCCCAGACTGTTCTCCATCCCGTTGTAGCTTCCGTGGGTCAAGGTCCTGAAACACCGCAGAGACAGAGGCATCCTATCGTTTGCTTTGGCTGTGGTCAAACAGGTCACATGAGACGAGAGTGTCGTCAGAGGGTTAATCTTGGGACTTTGTCCAAAACCCTAAGTAGCTCACAAGGGGAAAGTTTGCCTAAACCGCCCTGTGAGAAAGCTGTTTTGGAGAAAGTCAGCAGGAATTTGGTTTCTGTGAGTACTGCCCCTTCTGGGAGTGCTGGTTTTGGGGAGCCTCTGTCGCGGGGTATGAGGGAGCTTGCATGCATGGGAGTGAAAGCGGCGCGCTCAACTTGCCCACGACTCAACATCTTCTTAGGTAAAACGGTGCAGAAGGCCCTTGTGGATTCTGGGTCAGCCCGTTGTCTCATTTCCCTTTCCCTGTTTGAAAATCTAAAATCTTCTGGGCTAATCAAGCAAGTTGAGCGAAGTACCCACATCTGCTGGACTGCATCGAAATCCCCACTTCCCATCATCTATGAAGCCCGTTTGAAATTCAAGATTGAACATTTTTCTTGGGTGTGGAGTTTTTGGGTAGCCAAGGACCTTTGCATTCCTGTCATTTTGGGAGCGGATTTCATTAAGCATTGTGGCCTGATTTTGGATTTGGGCAGAGGCCAGTGCTTCTTTCGTTTCGCAAGACGGGTGCTCATTCCTTTCGCAGATGAAATTGTGGATGGTGCAGCTGTGGTAGAGCCTGAGACACCCAGCAAACCAAAAGTTGATCCTTTAGGGCATCTGACTCCTGGTGAGGCTGAAGCTATCAGAACATTGTGTTCTCGTTTTCCTGAGGTGCTGACGCCAAAGCTTGGAGTCACCAATCTTTTGGAGTACGAAATCCGTTTGACTGACACCCGTCCTGTTCGTTCTCATCCTTACAAGCTTGCTCCACCCAAAATGGAAACACTCCGTGGAATCATCAATGAGCTTCTTGAAAATGGGGTAATTGAGCCTTCTCGCTCAAGTTACGCAAGTCCAGCTTTTCTAGTTCCAAAGCCAAATGGCAAGTCTCGAATGGTTCTAGATTATCGCAAGTTGAATGCTCAGATTGAAATTGACTCTGTCCCTCTCCCTGATTTGCACTCTGCGTTCGATTGGTTCGGTAAGGCCAAGTATTTTTCCGTCTTTGATTTGAACCAGGCTTACCATCAGATTCCTTTGAAACCTGAATCTCGACCTCTCACTGCCTTCTGCGTTCCGTGGAACTTGTACCAGTTCACACGTGTACCCATGGGCCTAGCTGTGGGGGCCCAGACCCTCACCAGACTTCTGGACTCCATCTTCCATGACGTCAAGTTCAAATTTGTGTTCAACTATCTTGACGATCTTTTGGTGTACAGTGAGAGCTTTGAAGACCATCTGGTTCATCTTGAGGAAGTCATGAATAGGTTGCTTAGGGCTGGCCTTACCGTAAATCCCGAGAAAGTTAGTTTTGCTCAGGCTGAGATTTCTTTCCTAGGTCATCTAGTATCATCTCGAGGTGTCTGTATCGATCCGGCTAGAACCCAGGCTATCAGGGAGTTTCCTCCTCCCCGAGATGTCAAAGGCATTGCCCGTTTCATTGGAATGGTGGGTTTCTACCGGCGCTTCATCCCCAATGTGGCTGAGTTGGCGGCTCCTCTCAATGAGCTTCGGAAGAAGGGCGCCAAGTTTGTTTGGGGTGAAGCACAGCAGATGTCTTTTGATCTTCTGAAAGAAGCTATCATGCAACCTCCGGTCTTGGCGATGCCAGATTTCAGTCAAAAGTTTGTTTTGCAAACCGATGCTTCCTCCGTCGCAATTGCGGCTGTGTTGTCTCAAGAGGTAGATGGTGTTAGGCAGCCAATTGCGTATGCCTCACGCACTTTGAACCCATGCGAAAAGAAAAGCTCTTCTGTGTATGAGTTAGAGTGTTTGGCTGTCGTGTTTGGAGTGAATAAGTTCAGACGTTTTTTGGAACACAAAGAGTTTTTGCTGGAAACCGACAACCAAGCGCTCTCGTGGCTCCTTGCACATCCTCGCCAGCTTGGGAAAATTGGTCGTTGGGTGGTCCAAATATCTTCCCTCAAATTCCAAGTGCAACATGTTCGAGGCACGCAGAATGTGATTGCTGACACTTTATCCAGGATGTACCATTCACCTGACGACCAACCTTCTGATCAGGAGGAGCACACAGGGTGTGCCGTGCTCCTGGAGTTTCCCCTCGCCTTTTCTGAGTTCATCCCACTTCAGTTAAAAGATCCCGAGCTGGCTAAGATCATTGGTGAGCTTCAAAATGGGGGAGCCCACCCCCCATATTTTCTGTCCCAGGGTGCCCTTTGTTGTCGAGACCGACAGCGAGGTAAACCCAAGGTTGTGCTGCCTAGTCTTCTTGTACCCATGGTCTTTGCGTACTTTCACTCTTCCCCTGTGGGTGGGCACTTAGGGATTCACAAGACCATTGCAAAGGTTAGGGACATGTTCATCTGGAAGGGTATGGACAGGGACATTGCGGCACGAGTGCGTTCTTGTCAAACATGCTCGCTAAGCAAGCCTGCTCAGAATACCAAGTATGGGTTGTTGTCATCTGAGGTGGCGGAGAGACCTTTGGAGAAGGTTTTCATAGACTATGTAGGGCCTCTCCCACGTAGCAAGTCAGGAAACAAATTCTTGCTTGTTTGTGTGGATGCCTTCTCCAAGTTTTGTTGGCTTTTTCCTTTGAGGAACGCCACTGCACAGCTCACCGTGCAGGCACTTCGTACCCATTTGTTCCAACACTTTGGAATACCCGCCACCATTGTTTCCGACAACGGAACTCAGTTCGTGTCTCACCTTTTCAAAAGAATGTGCTTTGGGCACGGTATCCGCCATGTGACCACTTCTCCTTACTATCCACAGCCTTCCCATGCTGAGAGGTTCAACAGAAATCTTCGATCCGCTCTCATAGCTTTCCATGCTGACAAGCAGACCACCTGGGATCAGGAACTTCCTTGGATTCAGTTTGCTTTCAACACTGCACACCATGAGAGTCACAAGGCGGTCCCTTTCGAGCTGTTGTTGGGCTATCCACCCAATAATCCTTTGGCAAATGTGTGGAAAATTGGCGACCTTCTGCCACCCCCTGGTGCTGCCAATGTCAAGGCAACTTGGCAGGCGGCTAGGAGGAACTTGATCAGAGCTAGGGAATTGGTACGGAGGAAGCACAATCGAGGTCGGTTGGACAATCCTTTCCAGGTGGGGGATTTGGTTTTCTGTAAGGCTCATCCGGTCAGTTCGGCCGTGGACAAGAGAGCCGCTAAGTTGTCTCATCGGTGGTCAGGTCCCCACCGCATCTTGAAGTTCTTGACTCCTGTCTCCGTGCGGCTTGGAAATCCGCAGACTGGAGAAGTTTTCCGGAGGGCTCACATTTCTCATCTGAAGCCTTTCCGGGGAACAATTCCGTAGGTCATCTTTCGTTACTCTTGTGTCTGAGTGGGAAGTGCACTGGGCCAGAGAGCTTGATCACCTCTTCTGTCCCTTGTGCGCTGCTGAAGATTTTTCCCTAGTAAATTTTCCAGCACTGGCCAGTGCAACCCCTGGGGGTGAGTAGTCCCTCCAGTTGAAAGACTTTTGGCGTTCCCCACTTCAGACACTTGAGTTGATCTGTGGTGTTGAGATCTTCTAGAATTGGGAGAGGTTGTTTTCTTTTTTTTGGAGAGGAAGTCCTCCTTTGGGGGGGGAGGTTGAGCCGTGACATGCCCACCAAGCGTCCCACCAGTGTCACGCCTCAGTGTTTTTTGTATAGTGCGAGTGCTGGCCTTGCGCCGGAACTCGTTCAGTTTGGGTCTGGCAGCAGTCCTGCAGACCCCGGGGCTATTTTTCCGCTGCCGAGCACATTTTCGGCAGAAGAACAGCGACTGTCATCGTTTCATGTCAAGTTTGGTGTTTGTAATGTTATATTTGCATCGGTTAACATCTAGTCACTTTTCACTGTGCTTCTTTCAAACCTAATTCTTTTGACATGTAATTAAACGGTTTGCCAGACGTCAGATGAGTAAGTTGATTGATTTATTTTGATTGTTTAGGTTAGAAAGTTTCTGAATTAGTTTTGGCTTTCAGCCACATGTTGAGCAGGCTTTGAGTGGGTTTTGGCTAGTGAAAGACAAGTATTAAGCACCTTCTGTGCATTGGAATTACTTTTAATTACCAATTACTTGTTTTTCAAGGCGCTAGACCCATTTCTGAGGCTGGAATTGAACAGAGTTTTGTTGGGCCTTTGGCCAAGCTTTGTGTGGTCAAACCACAAGTTTTTCTGGTTAGTTTAGTAGTTTTTGTTGTTGCCAAGTTTTCAAAGCTTTCCCCGAGACTCTAGGCCAGATATCACCCAAGAAAACTCACTTTGAAACTCACTTTGTGCGGGCTATGGTCCGTTTGTTCTGTGTCCCTGTTAACTTATTATTAGGCCTAAGGACTAGTTTGTGCTCATTTTGGTTTTGTTATTGTGGCCTACAATTTGTTTAATGTAAATTTTGTCCCTTTGTCCCCTGTAAAAGTGTTTTTTTTGTTATTTGTATTGTAGGCCATGTCACTCAGCCTAATTTTTTTTAGTTAAGTAATGGCGCCTCCTGGGGGCCAAGCTCGGTCATAATTAGTTAGTATTAGTGCTCTTACTTGTCCCCTGCAATTTTCATTAAGTTTGGATAATAAATGACCGAGTTATTTAAGTTTTAGTTTAGCGCATTTCTGTTTGCTGAGTGACCGTAGGTAACTGACCCCCTACCTAGCCTCAGGCTAGTTGGTAGGCATGGGTTTGTCTTTTAAAAGCTGCGGGCACCTGTGCCACAGCTTTTAAAAGCAATTTGAGCAAATTTGGTTGGTAATAACCGGAGTTATTACCGGTTTTACCCAAAATGCACCTCCAGCCAAAGAATTTTTAAAATTTTGTGAGAACTGTTTTTTGAAGTGTTTATTGTAGTATTTATATAATTGTTTTGTGTTTGATTAATGTGTTTTACCCTTCTGGACCAGATAATTCATATTTTTTATTGTTAACTCCAATCTTTATGAAAAATGTCTGTAAGAATGTGTTGTTAAAGTTTGTAAAATTTAAAAGCCTATTTATTGTTATGTTTTAGAGCTCTATTGAACTGAATTAAATTATTTCTAGTCATTTTACATTTTCTAATTTTAAAGACTGTTTTACAAAGGAAAGCCTGTATAAAAAAAAATTTATATATATATATATTATTTAACAAATTACTTCTTCAATAGTTTTGGTCAGTGAATGAGTGGTGCGGAAATTGTTTTGAATTTATTGCTTGAAAACCTGGATAGGCCTAACACTGCAGTCATATGAAGCCTAAGAAATGAACTTTTATTAGTTAGGCCTGGAATCTGTTCAAAGGGTCCCGGATGGGAGGTTTGGTTCTGCTGATGTCGTCCTCGGAGAGGGTCGCCTGGGGGAACTCTCCACCTTCCACCCCCTTGAGCTGCCAACTGCCCTGTTTCTCCGGGGACTTTTAAGCCACCATCCGCCTTCAACCACCACCGCCTACCACCACCAAGTGCCGCAAGTTTGTTTGAATTAGCCTATAAACATTTTTGAAGGACTTGATATTTAGAGGGGCCCCCAAATTATTCATGACTTGTTATTTATTTTTAAGCTAATCGTTATTTATTAATTTTGAAAGTTAATTATTTATTGTTAATCTATTTAAAGTTTAAAACTGATCAGTTACCATCCTTTTACAGTTACCACTTTTAATTATTTATTTGTTAGGCCTAATTTTGTTACTGGTACCAGTTCTTGTAAGTTCAGAAGGGTAGGCTAAATTCCTTTTCATTAAAATTTTTGATTAAGTTTTTTAAGAGATTTGAGAAATTCTTTGGATGGTTACATTGTTTGATTGTTGATTGTTATTTTGTTGAATTTTTGAGATTAATTATAGGCTTTGTTGACAACTATTTGTTTTGTTTTGATATTCACCCACGGCCTTTCACTAGTTAGTGATGTGGGGCGGCCACTCGCACTGTCACTATGGGGGGCATGCTTCCTTTAGTTGTTCGTCTGGGGGCGGTGCGAGGGGTCGGCTCAAAACCTTTTATCCAAATATAAAGAAAACCCTTTAAGTCTACATCACGAGTAGGGAAAATTAAGCTTTTTTCTCAAATGGATAATAAATGTGTAACTATTATATACAACAAATCTAAACTAAAGAACAACAATATACTTATCCATGTCCTCTTAAGCACGGGTATAACAGCTGATATATATGACCGAACCCTTATCCATGCCACCTGACTGTATCCAGTGTTAATAATTTATTTTTTTTATTGATCGTGCCTATTTTTCTTTGTTCATCAACTAGTATATCTTAAGTTTAAGTAATAAATTAAATTCGTTATGAAAATACTAGTGTCGCTGACAAACTGGGTTGCGAGCGCGTAACGAAATGTCACTTCATAAATAACGTTGACACCCTAATATTTATTGTCACACCACAGTGCGAGTGACGTGCGGGGGTGGGTGGCTGCACATTGCGTTTGTACCCCCCCTCACCCACCCCTTTACTTCAGACCCCCCTCTGGCAGTAAAAACAGCCTTTAGTTCATAAAACATAGTTGGTCAATTTCCGTAACATAGCCGTAACCTACCTTTATGTAGTTTACTGGAATTTAGTTTGGTTCTATACGTAAATAGTAAAAAAAGAATTTTTATATAGCGGTTTTCAGGGTTACAATTGTTTGGAAACTAAATAAAAAATTAATACGCTAGGCATATTGTATGCAACAATGTTTAAACATCATTAATAAAACTTAAATAATTATTTATAATAAATATAAATATTTTTTATACTCCCTGAAAGTCATATAACTTTAATAGTCCTTTAATCTAGCTACTAGGAGGTCACGAATTGTGGATATTTAAAGAGATGCACTTTGGATACGATACTCCCTGGTGTGGATTAACGTCGGCACTAGGGAGTACAACTCAGCGAGCACATAATAATAATAATAATAGAGAGGACACGGCGTTTAACCAAATACACTGAAAGTGTGGCCAAATCCGCCATCTTGGTCCGTCATACAGCCTGAATCCAAGGCCCGCGAGCTCAGTTCGCATTAAAAACCCCGCGACAAATACACGATCATAAACAACATTAATAGTTGACAAAAAATTCTGAAATTTTGCACACATGTAGATATGATACTGAGGAAAACGATGGTGTTAATATAAAATTATTAGTTATGATAGTAATTGAGTTATAAATATGTTTAACACTTATGTAGTTTAATTTTTGAGATTCAGACATGAAAAAGTTGTATTGCGAGGACATTTTTTATTTTTTGGTCAGAGAAATTTTGTCAGCGGGAAAGTTGTCGATAAATAACCAAATTTAACTATCCGATTCACCAAAAATTTTTATCATGTTCGGTTTTCTAAAAAAAACAGGTACAAAAGGGATCTATTGCCGCTGCGCCGCCCGGCCGTCGTCTGTACATTTAGCGTGCAGTGTTTTAATGTTTTATTTATACTGTTGTACTGTAATATTGTATATATTAAAGAAATTTTCAAATATATTGTCTATGAAGAATTTTCAACCGTTTAGCACAACTTTTAAGGACTAATTAGCTTCAATATCATCCAAGATAAACTAAAGATAATTCTGTAAGTTAAATTAAACTTCCCAAATATATTTGTAAAATTACACTCAATTTATTGTCCCAGAAAAATTACAGTTTTATTGAGATGTTGCCTGATTTTGTTTTTGTGAAGACTTTCGTTACTTATTTTACAGTAGTAGCGAACATTGAAATATTTTTGAGCAATAATTTTAATTAGGTACTAAACAAAAATGATTTTTGTCCATATTGTTTCATATTCTGAGAAATATGTACTATTTGGAAACAAATTTACTCCTACACATTGTCCAAGTACTTTGTTCGTCAAGTACTCAATTACTTTGTTTTCCTTTACACTAATATCATTAACTTTATATCTACACTATTCTCATCAAGCATAGCAGACGACTAGCGCGCTGCACACGCCGGGACTACTGTCGGGGAAATAAATATGTGCTTGAGTTTGAGCCTAAATATCTCTTGAGATTAATTATCCGATTTCGTTGAGACAAAAATTAAATATAAACTGGTTTAAATACATTTTACGTGGTAACAATTTAAAAATTTCCGTTTACCAGAAAATATTTTATAGTTGAAAGATTCTAAAAAGTACCGGTTTTTAAGAAACTCTGCACTTACACTGAAGTTTAAAACTTAATTGTAAACAAACCACTGAGGCAATCTTTCTGAAATTTTTATGGCTTATTGGTAGATTTATTGTTAACAGTTCCATGCTTTTTAAAATTTTTACTCACGATAGTTTTTATGCTGATGTTTATTTTTAAAACGTATGCTAACATCGTTAATAAGACGCTAAAAATTTCGTTCAAACTATCATCGTGTTTGTCGTGACACAAGAAATAACACTAATATGACAGATAAATAATGCGAACAAAGGTGTTTTTTAAACAGATATATATTTGTAAACAAAAATTTCTCCCGCAACTGGCAGGCCGGATTGGCTCAGTGGTTTGTTTACAATTAAATTTTAAACTTCAGTGTTAGTGCAGAGTTTCTTAAAAACCGATACTTTTTAGGATCTTTCAACAATATAAATTTTTCTGGTAAACGGATTTTTTTATTGCTACCACGTAAAATGTATTTAAACCAGCTTATATTTAATTTTTGTTTCAACAAAATTGGATTATTCATCTCTGAGATATTTAGTCTCAAACTCGAGTGCACATATTTATTTCACCGACCGGTAGGCTAGCGCCGCCATCTTTGTCCGTTTCGCCGGCTAGTAAAACTGCCACGCTCCTGCGCTCCGAGTAGCGCTTCTATTTTGTTATGTGTTCGCTGGTACAACTATCCGCAGTACTATCCTGATAATTAGACCAATTTGTTATAAACCAAGTTCAAAATGTGGTTCGGATCCCACCATAAACTGTAGGTCCCTTAGTTGCCATTTGGGCTATTAATTAACAGCTGTGTCTAAGAAATATGGAATTAGTCACTAACAAGACTACAAGATCGCGCCACTCATCCTACACTCATCCTTCACTCATATTTGGGTTAAAATACGCACATAGTGGCGTCCCTATCTTAAATAATTGATAATTGAAAGAGCTATGGGACTTAGAGCGTTATACAACTGCGAGCCAAAGTAGGGTTACAGTTTTCTTCCAACCTCAAGCCTCATATTAGCGTGTGTCAAACAATCTCAAGTTGTATTCAGTCAATGGTACAAAATTTCACAACATATTGATATAACAATACATGAAAAACTAAAGTATAAACAAGTAAGAACAGTTCTAAGTAAAAACTGAAATATTAAAACAAGTAAGAGTAGAATTGTAAGTAAAGAGCAGAGAAGGCCCAAAAACATATGGCTCGTCACTGACTCACTCAAACCCTCTGTAAAAACTCAGATGAGTCACAGGAAGTCAATTTCATAGCTAGATCGAATAATTCCGATGTGCAATTGCAGCAATATAAAACAGCAACAGGGGAGCGGGGGTTGGTACCCTTGCGGGCGGCAAGATGATAAGTATGATTGGCCATAAACTAGATTGGAATTTGCAAGACAACCCTCGTCTGAATACGATAAGATTACCGGAACAACCGAATTATCGGATTATCTCGCAGACTGCTCTCGCAAAGGGAGCAGCGAGAAGGAACTGATCGGAAACAGTTCTTGGGGTGTTTTATGCTAATGTTTAATTCTGGAATGTATTGTATTGTCGGTTTAAGGAACATTGGAAGGAAACTTGTTGAAAGTAGTACTGGATTTAATGTTGTAGTATATTTTTATATAAAAATTAAAAAAAAATTAAGTTAACCTTAGGAAGTGTTATTAAAAAAATATATTTATAGATCTTATATACTTAAATAGCAAAACAACTTTTTACGAGAATTAATGTGGTGAATTTCTAGACAGAATTTTACTAATATTATAAATGTGAAAGTTTGTGTGTTTGTTTGTTTGTTTATTTGTTGAAAATCTATGTTTAAACCAACTAGAATCAAAAAGCTGTGTAGCTGTGTAACTAAACTATAGATGTAATGTGAACTTCATTTTTATCTATTGTTTAGGTATAGTGGTAGATCATTATGACTATGGTAGATGTGCTATACTATAACATACCGAAAATTAAAAGAACCAAATTTTCTTAAACCGTGTCCTCTCCCATTGTAAACGCAAAGCCAATTATAAATGCAATAAGCATTTTATTCTTATACGCCAACCCCGTTCGAATTATTTACGCATTTATTTACTCTGACGGGTACTTTGCTAGTTATTTATAAAAACTAATGGTCAAGGACTTCTAGAATAATTTTAAATAATTAAAAAATAATGATTAAAACTTTCTTACATCTTTTGGGATCAAATATTATTTCACCCCTCTTCTGCCTCACACATGTATTTTGCTCCACCTTAGTACAAAAAAGCACAAATCAATTAAGACTGATTTTGCGAACAACAATTAACATAAATGATCAACAAAGAGTGCTCTATCATTCTCAGGCGGTGACAACTGAGATTAAAAACATAATAAATAATTTATACGAGTGGCCATCAGTAAAGTGGGTAACTCATCCATCACGTCCTTTCCTTGAAACTCATCACCTCATTGTAGCTAAAACACGGACTTTCTTAATTTCCACAAGGACCTATTCATTAGTAATGTCCGTTTCGTCCCCCCCCCCCGTGGGGTATACAAATTAGCCCCCCCCCACGACAATCCCCAGTGATTCATATCTAGAACCATTATTATCACACGAGTCTCAGGGGATGAGGATTACTTCGAAGGGATTTGTTGTATTTGAATTTTATTTTAATATCTGATTGGGAATTTGAGCCTCCCACGCAAAATCCCCGGGGATTTGTAGAATAAGATCCTTGCAGATGAATATTCAAAGGTGTCGTGTGTCGTTATTGTTGGATGCATCGACGTCAGTGGAAAATCTAATTTCGATTAGGTGGTCTCGGTGCTTCTGTGAAAACTAATTACTCTGTTATTATAGTTTCTGTTTTTTTTTTCCATTTTAGTATACAGCTGATTTAATTGTTTAATTGTTGCATCAAACATACGTTAAAACATAAGTTTCTTGTCAAGTTGATATTATATTACGATATGGTACTATACAATAATGATTATTCTATCCATATATTAATAGGCAAGCATGTTTCTTTAAAACCTTTTTTCTCAGCTCATGTGCATCGCAGGAAAAATCTTCGCATACTGTTAGAAAGATATTTTTCCGTAGGTGTGCAGAATCCCTTTAAAAATTAAAATAGGCTCAGAAATAAGCACAAAAAATGAATTTGAAATTTGAAAAAAATTAACATGGGCTTTATGGGTTTCTATGCTGGTGACGAAATAACAACAAAATATAAACAGAAAATCAAAACAAATTGAAGAAACTCCAATCACATGTTTTATTTACAGTATGGGGTGAAAATAGAGAAGTCTGTACATTACAAATCTTTGGTCGAGTTTCGACCACTGGACGACCTCTAGTGATTATAATTAAGGTCAGTAATTATTTATAACCTTATATATAATACGTGAAGGCGATTTATACGAAACACTACTCCTCCGTTAGTAATGGACGGATTTTTACAAACGATGTGTCAAAATGAAGTATTGTATGTGTAGATGCCCCCTTTCACCAATTCTTGTAATAAAAGTCCTCGGGCTTTGTCCCAAATGCCATCAAAATCCCAAAGCATTTCTTATGGATAAAAGATTTTGTTTACTTAAAAAATAATTTGTATTAATTACAGCTGTTCATAGTAAACATATGAAACACACAAGAGCGTTCGTTTTCAGTCTCGATAACTGGAGTGAAGTGATTGATTACATTATCTTTGAGTTGACTATTTTAAGTCATCGGAGACTGTTATTCGTTTTGAAATAACGCCCGTAGGCCTAATACTTTGCAATTGCTCGAATTCGTATATTATGATATTTGAGTGTTATGCTAAGTTACATTCCCTAATGATAAGTGTTGTCCGTACACTGTCCATCTGAGTGTTCATTTGCTAGATACAGCGTTCCCAAACTGCCTATACATTACTTTTTTGTTTATGTTTTAGATATTCAATGTTTGTTAGTTATAGGATAAAATGTATCATTAAAAACATTGAGATATTAAGAGTGATTCCTGGCAACGCATACTCCTTCTCATTTGCACAATTTTACCTTTCATTTCAACACGTTTTGGGCCAAATCAATCTAATCGTCCTAACCCTAACCTATAAAATGTAACTACTTGTTATGTTTGCATACTCTATCTTGTATCCCAAATTATTATAAGTAGATAGTTTATAATCATAATAGTAAAGAGTATAACATCTTTTTCAGGATAGCCAAGGCGGACATATATGCTACATATTTTGCAAAGTAAACTCTAAAACTTTTCAATTAATGCATGATCACATGTTAAATGCGACAAAATCCTGAGCCTTCGGTACAAATTTTCACGCTATAATTTTTAAACTAAACAACATCCCTAAATAAAACTAAGGCTGAAACTAAAAACATATAATTTTATTTTATTTTCCTTATCGCATACCAAATTATCCCTATTTCACCGTTGCCAATTTACCAAACCCGATTGCACCGAGTTTAATCCAACCACTTATGCCAGGATTGCAACACTAAACCGCAGAATGTAAAGGAGCACAAGTGGAGGTTTTTGATAGGTTAATACCTGCAGAAGAATCCCTGCTTCATCGCGAATCCTTGTTAAGTATTCATGATAATACCGACGTTGGTGGTTAGATCCGGCCTTAACTGTGGCATCTACACACAATTTTCACATTTCCTTTTGAATTCATTATTTTCTTTTGTAAAATTGCGGATTTCAGGTAAGATTGCAGGTTGGGGATTTTTTTCGTTTTCAGTTTTCGCGGGCTTTATGTAATTGGATTACCTTCTTAGATTGATTAAAAAAGTATACAGTATAGTTTTAGTGGGTAGCATAAGGTGTTAATTTGGAAGTATTTTGTAATGGGTCCGTGCAATATTTCTGAATAGAATTCGATAGGTTTTAGCAAACAAATTCAGTTGATGTTTGTTTTGACATTTTGGCGAGTACCTTTTTCACATTTGTTCGTATTAACAAGGAGTCGAAACTTACCACGAACTATATTCCGTTCAAACAATTTAGGTGGTTTTAGGGGTGGAAATATATCCCCTCCACGTCTTGATAACACCATTAAAACATAGCTCAACAGCTGAGATTTCTCAAAAAGTTAATCAGCTGCACCATACATTAAATAGAAAACAGTGGTGAGTGAACTTCCAATCAAACCGCCTAAATATTGTGGGCGGAGTATAGATACTCTATTATTTATGAGAAACAGACCACATGAGGTATAGAACAACATGTGTCACAAACTGTACAACTTATATTTGTTGGTTGTCATGAAATGTAAATTTTATGATTGCAATATATATTGAATATGACCAGATTATCATAGGTTGAACGTTAATTAGGTTAGCTTTCGCAATGTCCATACCATGTAAATTAATAGCTAGAGGCAAGATATATGGACAATCTATACATAGAACTTCAACATCAGAGTCGAAAGTACTTCAACTTAGACCATATAAACTATATCTTTCATGCGAACTATATTAACTTAGGTTTTAACAATTTTCTAAATTAACCCAAACAACAACAGATAAGCTTAGTAATTTAAAACACTTAAATTATGAAAAGCACTCTATAAACGTGTCCGACCTCTTTGTATCTCAAGAAGGAGTTACAGTAAACTCTGTCCCATATACTTGTGTGACGGACATGGGACGAGACGGTCTATTAATTAATTGGAGCACTGTTTTCTCCCAATGATTGGCTGTGATTGGCTGTTGTAGCTGGTCAATTAAATCAGCTGCTATCAGATTGATCAGCTGATAAAGATTGCATCAACAATGCTTGATTAGCAGCTGACTGGCTGGCAGGTGCGACATGTGCTTGCATGTAGAGCGGGGTGGAAGTATTGCGTACCCTGGAACAAAGATGAAGGTGAATAAGACTAATACATATGTATATTTGGTGAAGAATATAAAAGTCTCTAAAACTGGTGATTAGGAGGATTTGAGTCCGGGTCCTTGGAGGGTTGGAGACTGAATTCTCCCGCTTTACCACTATGAAAAGACTACATTGTTTGTTTTTAGAATTAGTTTAGGGTTTGAAGGTGAAGAATGTATTGAACAGTGTATATCACCGATTGAGATCAAAATTTAAATTGGATACATGAAAAATATATAAGAATTTATAATGTATTAATTTACAGTTGTAACTCCGTAAAATTGAATTTGGACATTTGCACACCACACATACAAACTTAAACAGTCTTAGTTTTTGTAATATAATGGTTTAGTGTGTATATGAAATTAATATGTGAGATTGTGAAGAAAACTAAATCATATCACTTGATACGTAAACTGCCTACTTGACCTGAAAATGGAAACTTACATTGAGGCCAAAAAGTTGCTATAGTTGTGTTTAATTTATTTTGACACGGTCGTTGCCCATGACCGCGAAAACGAAACTAAATAGAAATTACCGCAAATATACAAATCATAGCATCTTTTAGCAACTAGTTATTGATGTAACTGTTAAAAAAGTGAGCAAGTCATGGTATAAAATTTAAGAAACGGTATCAGCAACCTGATACACACTTTCTACAATTAGCTTGTCAAAAACCATTATCATAGACAAGTAGTGGGTTTAATTATGCCATTTTATGGGGAGAATCACAACAGTTCCACCCATAAAATCAATCTTAAAAAACACGAAAAAACACCTGGAGATTTTTTATTATTATTATTGTATTATTAATTACCCCCATACCACATTTCATAAAAATTGGACCAAGGTATTGTCTGTAGCTCCGTACACATCCTCACACACACTCTCACACATAGAAATCACTTCGATAACCACCTTTTTGGGTTCAGGAGGACCCAAAACGGATTTTTCAACTAAAAATTTCAACTCAAGGACTTTGATGAAAACTACTTTCTCCATAAATATAGTAAAGAAAAGGTAAGCGCATACAAATTACTTGTAAAAAGCATACAGTACTTAATTTGAAAATAGATTATATACGATTATTCCTATTAGTTAGCGATTCTAAGAAAATAGTTAAGTAAATTACTGCAAATACACACCAAAAAATTAATTACTAATGATACAAATCATAACCTAGATGCTCATTGTCTCCATGATCAACCAAGCATATTCATTGCAGACATTTTTTAATAATTTCGCCACGAAACAAGGCGCCCGTGTGGAAAGCCTCGGATAGGCTGTGACAAACGTCGGCGGCGGTGCGGACCAGTGGCCAAGAGGCCTGTGGTCAATTACATGGCCTGAGGCCAATTAGGCCAAGTGGCCGCCGTTAATTACTTTGCTAATTACCGAGCGTGGCTGACCGCTTGCAGTCGAAGGTAATTAGTGCAGTGTTGCATGCCGGGGCTTTTTAGTATTGGTGACGTATTGGTGCTTAGGGTGGATTTTGGTAACAAGTGCATCATTGTTGGTTACATAGAGTCTGAAAATCCAGATAAAAGTTTTAGTTGAATAAGCAAAAAGTAAATTAAATTAAAACCAATGGTGTCGATGGTTAACGATATAGAATATAGAAGAATAGGTTTTGTGACCACTGCCTGTTTTTCAAGTGTACCTGTTTGTTAATCAGTAAGTTTTCCTAGTTTAATGGTTTTGACGGGATCTACATATACATACATAAGGATCCATATAAAGAAAAGTGCATTTTCTAGAAAAGTTTTATTTGGTTTCTACCCTAATTGTAATTTTGCTTAAAATTTAAAATTTAGTTATCTTGTGAATATATAGGGATTGAACCCGTCCTTCATGCACCAAAACCCAAGATGGTAATTGCCAGGTTAGCAACACATTCCAGCGTTGTTTAACAAGTCAACGGATATTTTTGTCGAGATTGGTATTAAAAGTCACTTTTGTAAGAACAACGTGACTTTAACAGGTTTTCCTAATATTTTATTTTCATGCAACGGTGCGGCCTCACACTGGTATATTCGCCTAAATTGATTATCCAAACCGAACACTCACCTGATTCATCTGAATGAAAAACCAACATATGAATCGTAAAAGATTGCGTTCACTTTTTGTAAATAGTTATTTGCTAATGATAACTCACATTATACCACCTAAGTGACCAGTTCACTGACCACATTCTAATTCGCGAGACTTCCCACCAAGCGGCGCTCTTTACACCTGCAACTCTACACAGTAAGCAATCCAAAAAGCGATTTGCCCCCGTGTAATTAAGTCGTAAATAATCCAACGTCCGTAAACACTTTATTAACCGGACTATTATACAAAGTAATTCGTGCGAGAGAGAGCGACCGAGTGTGCGAGCGAGAGGGGAGTACGTTGCCGCCGATTATAGAATAACCCGATCATCAGTCGGATATTTATTTTTATTTAATAAGCACCGTGTGTGGCCGCCATGTTTGGTGGTCCGTATTACCTCGGGTCCGACTATTTGTTTTCCCTCTTTACCCTATATTTAAATCCCCTCTCATTTACTAGCCGAAACCCGAGTGTGACGAGACTTGTCGCCGTTCGCCTCCAGTTATCCAACGTGCGTTGCCTCCTTGGCGGGAATTGAGCTGTCATCCCCCCCTCCCCCCCCTTCAACGACGGTCACGTTAGCAAACAAATCTGGACGTGAGGCTTCTTAATTATACGAATTACAAGGATACCGCTTGTCTCGAGATGAGAGATAGTGAAATAGATTTAGAAGTTTTTCGGTCGCTCAGCGTGTAATTTAGTAAAGAATTGTGAGTATCGTGTTTGCACTTCGTTGTGAATTGCGTGAAATGAGTATGTTGGAATAAAAAAATAAGCGAGATTGACCACAACTAACACCAAGGAATAGGGAGACCAAACACTCGAGATCAAGACAGAAACTTTCTAGAATTTATACAAAGTTAACCCATAAACTATAACAATGAAATATTTTATACAGCTATGAACCATGCACCCATCGCGGGTTTAAGATGAAGAGGGTTCAGACCTAGTTGCCTGATCTATAGCTGTATTGTCTGTACGATGTAACCTGTATCCTGGGACTGGCCTGGGCCTTAAGCCATGGGGAAGTCCCGGTTTAGATGTAAGGTCAAGAGACAGGCTCCATCATAGAGAGTATAGGGATGGTATCCATGTCGGATACCATTCTTCGGACCGGGCCCTAAAGGCGTAAGAAATGCCACAATGTGTAGAAATGAATGTGTATAAACTTCTTTGGACTCAATAAACTCTTCCGTTCATATCTCAGGGGTCGTAAACATATTTCTTTTTAGATACACCTATTTGAAAATTTTGAAGTAGCTCAGGGGTGCCTCAAGGCTCACATTTGGGACCGTTGCTCTTCATTTTGTTTATTGATAGCCTAGGAGAAGCATGGGTAGAACAGTCACCTGTTTACGGTACAGTACACCACCCACACCGGGATCATGGCGCGGCTAGCAGACGAGACATAAAGGTCACCGGGAATCACCCATTGTCTCTGGTGATGCCAGTCATTAACCGGGAAAATTAACATTTTCACCCGGGAGAAAACCCTCGAGCATTTTTATTACTCAATCCGCTCTGAAGATGATTTATTGTACATTGTACACTGGTTATTAGCCCTGGACAATCACGATGTCACAAAGTCGTGGAACGATTAACACGTATTAAAAAACAATTAATAAAGGAAACTTTTTAGAACATTTCCCTCTGTAACATCCCGTTTTCCATCTGTTTAAACACATTTTCACGATTGTGGGGTCAAAAATGTATCTAAAAACGATTATTGCGGTAAAAAAAATATCTTACAATCTATGCTATAAAACTACAATTTGAACAGACAAACCATGTAACCATGTATAGGCCTACACTTGTAAATTCATTATATGAAAAAAAGTCATCAACTTTCAATGCAAATAAGTATTGTAGAGTCTAGAAGTTCGTTATCGTGCGATAATTTGACAGCTACAAATCAATAACTATTGACGAGGATACTTATGTCTGGATACTACTGAGTCTGGAAACTTATGTCATTTTATAGTGAATATATCTGCAGTGTATAATACATCAACCAAGAAAAACTGATTTTGGAAATGGTGGTTAAAAATAGGGTTGTGCCACATCGCATTACACTACGGTTATATTTTCAATAGCGGGGTTACACGGAAAGATCCAAAACCATAGCTTAGCGTAAAAACAACATCTTTTTACTCAATCAATGGCTGTACAATATTATTTTTACTAGGTGATCATGCGTTTCAGTTCTTTGGTTTAGGTTTTTGTTTTTTATCAAATAATTTTCAGCCAATTAGCCATGTCAATTTATCCAATCAAAACACTAGTATAACATTCCACCCTGGACAAGCATCCTTTAAGACACCATCACAATGCACAAACATACATATGTTTACAAGTACCCAAACTCATAACACAAACTTGCGAGGTATAGTGATATAACTTGATTGAGTTAGTTCCACGAAAAAAGAACAAATCAAGTCTCAAAACAGTTAAATACTTTTTTTCACACCTTAGTGAACATTTTTAATTTACAAAATTGTCTTAATTTAAACCCCAAAATTATAGGTATATTATTTACAGGGGTGTAATAAGATGCGTAGCTCTATCCTTAACGTGAAATCTATTTAACCGATGATCTTTTAACGCTCAGTATATTTTAATTGTCGCCAACTATACGTATTAAATACTCTTGATGAAACCCATGTGTCATCAATCGGACAGTTGGATCAGCTGACGGAAAGTGCAGGGACTTGTCTGCTGCCAGCTGATCTTTCTAAAATCAGCTGATAATGTCGATACGTCTCACCGTTTCTGCTCAATTGACCGAAAACCGTCTCAGAAGCAAGAGCTCTAATGGATCTATCCTCGGGGGAGTGTCCCGACGTGTCTGTTAGTGGAAATGAGAGACGTTTTGTATAAAAAATATTGATATTATCTTAATTTTAAGAGGGACTTCCAGTTTTTAAGCGGGGTGTACTTGTAATGATGATTGACAGAACAGTATAACCGATAGCGGTAATGTAAGAAACACTAAGAACCAATGTAACCAATGTAACCAATGGGAAGTAATTTGTTTTTATGTGAAAAAAAACTAATTTTTTTAAAAGTAAGTAATTCTCATTGGGGATGTTTACATTTAACTTCGAGTTTACGTGGAAGCAGTTTGCCTACAAAATTATCTAATTTTTAGTTTTATCATTTTTTGTACTGATTTTCCATTAAATATTTAGTAAACAGTGGGCCTATACAGTATAGTAGTAGTTGTCTTTAATGTAGTATTTTACTAACTAGTACACCTAAGAGATCCGGGCAGTAGTTTTTCAGTAGTACTTTACAAGTCATGTAGTATTACGGTAGGCCTCATTTCATGTGACTCTTTCTACCGAAGAAAACTCCTTAATAACTTTTGTTATACAAAGCAATTATGAATTTCTTGACTTTGGACGTAGCCTATCTCGCTTATTTCAGTGTATTATTTTCTCACAGTTGGTAATATAATGATACACTTGATGTACTCCATTGTGTATACAAACTTGTTGAATGTTTTCAATTAATTTTTATAATAATACAATATGGTAGTTAAATTTAGTTAGTTTATGTTAATACAACTGCAGAACACCGTTAGTCTACCAAGTAACTTATATTGTCACCCCAGTATTTTAAGGCATTATCTTTGTTTGTTCTTAAAGACTTTTTGCACATACCATAATTCTCGCAAGCCATCCATGTGTAATGCTCTGTTAATAAACCAAACAGATATAAATCTGCAATGTTCCATAAAGTTGGTTGTTCATTGGTCTTCACCGAAGGCGAACGTCCGGAAAGGCTCTTTGTCATATTCAGCTATAAACTGGTTAAAATACGTTTAGCCTGAAGTAGCATACAACTTTATGACAAGAAAGTGCCTAATGAACTTTCATTATAACAATGATTAATATATGTTGCTATTTGATATAATATTTTAACTTTAGTTGTGCCACTTCCCTTAAGCAGAAAAAAATACTCAAAGTTATAGCGTTCACGGACGTATTAACTGTTGTTTGCTGTTTAGGAATATACTTGGATCGAATTTGGCAAATTTGCTTTTTTCATACAAATCAAAATTTCAATAAAAACATATTTTATACCTTCCATGCAGCAGCAAACCTCTCAAAGCAAAGTACTATTTGAAATAATGCTATTTAAATAGGAGCACAATTTAAAACTTGTAGTGAATATTTTAGTGGAAATCTAGCTAGGCAAATGGGAAATTGCTTTGTCTATAGTTTTGTTGCGATGTATTGTAGATTTTATTTTTTATTTTGTGTTTTAAATTAAAAAATCTATTTGAATATTCTACATGTTATGATGTACTCCAGTACTTGCGGCTTAAGTAGACTCTAATATGAATCATCAGCACACTACAACATAATTAGATGGATTCGAACAATGAACATAGACCTAAAGAACATAGGTTACTCAAACACTGATAGAAATTTTGATCAAGATGATCAGTATTAATTTTTTAACAATCCATTAATAATTAAACGTAAAGGTGCATATTTCTTTACAGACGTTTACTTTAAAATACGTTTTAACTTTATTAGTAGATTTTACAAACATTTGTTTTCTTTCATCTGTTATATGTTTTACAAATAATAATTTTTTTTTTTCAATTTCTATTTAAATTCAAAACAAAAACATTGTAGTATTTTGATTGAGTTTAAACAAAAAGCCACTAATCAGAAACAATTGTCAAGCATTATATTTTTAACACCAAAGAAATTATTAAAAGCCTAGAATGCCTTGGATTCTGTTTTATTAGTTCAGAAGTTAGAAATCGTCTGTTCTTATAACATAAAACCATTGATTGTCCCAAAAACCTTCTAGCACCAACAGAATCTTCAATTTTACCATTTTAAACACAACGTATTTGATTTTTGCCGTTTTTTCTAACCTTTGCTGTTTTTCTAACCTTTGCCGTTTTTTCGCACCAAAACCACCCTCTTCCACACAGTCGCAGACTTCCACCTGCTAACAAAGACCGGAGGTAATTCAGGACACGTTATAGGTCTCAAATTGGCCAGTTAACTGCCTTCTGACTGCAGAATGGTATTTGTCATCTTGTAAGTAAGGTCTGCTGGTTCGTTTTCAGTAATTTCACCGCAGTTAGGCTGGTTTACAAGTATCGGCATGAAATAAGCCCGTTTGTTTTACGACAGGCTAATTTATTGGTTGCAGTCATTGTCTTGCCGTTAACGACGTTTTGTAACCGAAGTGAACAGCGCTCGTGTAGATAATAAAGAGAGGTTAATTGTGGAAATTTCGTCGTCAAGCTCACAACTAGGAATCTATTGCAGCCTGTTACGTTTGCAGTTGTAAATACAAAGGTAAATAGGGTGAGATTTAACTCTACAGGTAAAACCACAGAAAAGATCAAATCAAATCAAATCAAAATCCTTTATTTCGTATAAAATAGACAATATTTACAAAATGTAATATATGCAATAGAAATAGGTTTTAAAATGTATAACTAAAAATAAACGAAATTAATCCCACATGGGATAACCCGTGCGTGGGAGTGAGTCGTTGGGAGTGAAGAGATTGTGTGCTTCACTCGGTGGTGAAACTGAAAGTGGTTGAAAGGAAAACCTCAATAAAAGATTCTTTAAACGGTTAATTACCGTTAAAATTAAATAATTTGAAATGCAATAGACAATTCTATCCAATTTTGTTTTACCTACGGATTTACGGTCAGTATATTCAAATACTACTTACCAGTTTCTTGAGGTTTAATGGGAAATCTAGAATTTATTTATGTTCATAGATATCTTACTATTTACACAAAGTATTATTCCACATAAATATTAAACTTAATTTTGGAACAGTTTTAAATATAAAATTTTCAATTAACAATTATTTTTGTGATATGCAAGAAAGAGGTGTCCATTGTAGTCTACAATGTTATTATTATCTATTATCAAGCTCAATGAATAATTGAAATCGTAAAAATAAAACTGTTCCTGTGAAACTTTAAAGATAACAATATAGTTTCCTATAAAATGTCAAGGTCCACAAATTCTGTACTTTCTTCCCTAATTTTTAAGATTGAACGTTATAGTGATGAAAGAAAATATAACTGATTTGTGATAAAGGAGGAAACTGATATATTTGTGTCACTGCCACGCACCCACATTACTACAACTAGAACAAGTATTAGCACACGATCGTGCTCACCTTATATCGAAACTGACAACAATCTGTTGTTCGATACTCGATAGTTGTAATCGATAGTTACAGATGATCGAGCCGATTAAAGGTCGATGCAATCGTGAAAGGTCGGGGACAGGTTCGTCAAGTCCGCTATGTTGATTGCAACAGTTTTGCACCGGGACATACAATAGATTATTGAATTCATGTTTTGCGAAACAATGATCAATTATTTCAGTAATTAACTTGATCGCGTTCACTTTTGCTCTGTAAATTTCACTCTAGATTTAAGCACTGACTAAAATCTGAATAAATTCACTGTACAAACTAAACAACTGAAATAAATTGTGCACACATACAAGTCTATGCAATAAACGTTGGTCAAAACATATTCTAAATGTATAAACTTACTTATCAACAACATATAAAGCCTTTGTTTGAAGTTCATTGTTGGTGATGGTGAGTTAATGTTGTTCAAAGGAATGTCCGCAATAAACCTTTGAAAAACATATAAAGCATTTTTATATATGAATTTTCTAGTTTCCAATAAAAATCTCCTAAGATTTTACCATTATTACAATTACTTTTGTTACAACACATTTTCGCCATTCTCGCTATAAAAGATCTTTTTCTTCTACATGTGTTTTGTTTGGTGTTCACAGACACAAATATTCGTAATGCAGACTAGAGTAACGTTCATGTATTAGAGTTCAAATCCTCAACACTTTGGTGATTAATTTGTGTCGTAACTATAGTCAGAATGATGGACCCTGTCTCTTGACCGATCTACTTGGGGACTGGCCAATTAATTAACGGGAAAGTCCCATGTAGACCGAGGGCCAGGAGACAAGTTCCATCGAACAGACTATATAATAATACACATTGAGCTCAGTTTCTCTTGACGTAACTGTCAATATCAATGGCATAAATAAGTAAGAGTTTCATTATATTTTTTCATAATATATTCTAGATTTGTTACAATCAATATATATTATTGCAGAGCCTAGAGTCTACAAACTGAGAGGCATGTGCCTACAAGATGTTTGCCCAAGTGTTCGGGTCTGCAATACCATCACGTACCAAAACCGCAGCGGCTTTAGAATGCGGTTAGCCGCATCTTCAGTGACAATCCAGCTATTGACAGCTGTGTACAATACACCACAATAACAGTCTGTTTGTAGTGTTAGTTGCAGCTTTGTATTTTAGGATTGTTGACTTAATTTCTCGTTTTAGCTTTGGATTGTTCGGATTGTAAGTTAACTGTGACATGTAATTGATAGACCAGCTACCAAGTATTTAACCGAGGTCAGAGTTAATTGAGCCTCTTATTTATATCGTTGTATATGGACGTCAAAAGTCACATAGTTTAAGATACTTTTACATTTAATAGCCCTTTAATTTTACATCTAAGTGAGATATTTTACCGAATGCGAACATTTGTTCATCACAGGATTACGGTATTTTTTGTATCTTTACTTGTATTTTGTGTTTGATTATGTCAAAATGAAAATGTCTTCTGAAATCGTCAGAAGGTATATTTAAACTAACTAACGTTCCAGAAGTGTAAAATAAATTCTTATAAATATACATACAATTCTTATAGAAAACGGGAGGCGTTCCCTTACTTCCCGAGCCGTAATCTAAACACAGGAAAAGACCATTGATCTAAATAAAAAAGTGTATTATTTTAATCAATTTATTGAGTTACAAATACGTCCCCCGTGTAACAAGAGTTGATCCCCGAGTTCAGACCCAGGTCGGTGACAACTCCCTGATCTTTTCGTTGTCTTGCCAGAGGACAAGAGTAATGTCCCCGCCACAGTCCATTGCCGCCGGACTCTCCATCGGCCGCCAGTGGGGCGGAACCCGGCGACACGGGGCTCGCCCCATCTGAGGGAAGTTACGACGTTCTAACGACTAGGAGGAGACGGTTGTAATATATCTGTTTTGTGACTGAGAAAGTGACGATTCTCCGAGAGAGGACATTGTGTTTGGAGGATCTAAACAAAATATACAATAAGTTACAACATAAAGTCACTATGTAAAACAAAATACAAATATACAATTTCGTTAAAATACAAATATTAATTAAAATTTTTTTGTAGGTGAATTTTCGGACCTCTTAACTAAAAAGAAAAATTTATATGACCTGATATTGACTTATACTGCATGATTCATCCGTGATTGGATCATGCGGATTTTGGTTATTTAATAATCACCAAATCCTTTTCATTAAATAACTTATGTCGCATGAAGAGGTATTTCAGAGGTCCAGACCGAAGCTTACATCACATTGAGCATAATGTATGATGTATATTAATTGATTTAATAATATGATTCATTTAAGTATGTAGGTTTATAAGTTTAAATTCCTCAATGTAATGCAGTTAGAAACGTGATTCTTTCGAATCATTGCGCAAACATTGTTTTGTCGATTTAATTATAAGAGGACAATTTCATAAAATCACCATACACTCAAGATTCATATAATATTTAAACTAGATAAGATAAACTTCATCATAAACCGTTAACAAATAAGACGTACTAATAAAAAAATAATGGTGTAATAATTTGCTAAAGAAGTTTTAATTTTTAAGTAAAACTAAACATTGCAACTTTAAATCACAAATATTATGCAAAGCCTATTAAAAACTGGACTCCATCACTTCAACAACCAATTCAATTAAAAAAAAATTAGTTAACAATAAAATTAAAACTTAATAAAATTTAGGATTTATTTTGAATCAATACAATCTTTTCAACGCACTTGTCTAAAGTCACTGATTAAACATATATTAACAACATTTCTATCGTTTATACAATATCAACATGCCAATTCCAATCTGATGCACTATGCAAGTCCAACAAAGCTTGCGATGAATGCAATCCAAACCAACACTAGGGTCGTGAACTAACCTGACCTTCGCTGGTGCACACCGCTGATTTATTACGCTATTACACTGATTAGTATTGTTCCATTGCTCTCTTTCAACCAAAGTACAAGATTTATGTTGAGCTAGATTGCCTGGTAATTTGTACTTTTTAAGGATTTACATCGTGATTAAGCTATTGTGTTCGACGATCCTTTGGTGTAATGGATTTAGAGTTTACAACATGGTACAGAAAGTGATCATTTTGCTATGATTGTTGTGGTCTGAATTAGTCAACGTGTGTTCAGCCATTGACTTGAGATATTAAAAGAGATCCTTGTAAAATCTTAAGCTGTTTTCGTTTGTGTTGAGTCTACTAACATTTCAATACGTTTGTTCTCTGTCATTTTGGGTGGATCTATAAGATTTTTTTCAATTATTACTTTAGAAGAAAATCAGTGGATTGGATCAGTGGAAATGGACTCATAGTTCTTTTTGTGCCAGAAAAGGAAATCGGAGTATATGCTCAATGGCAACTTACGTTTATTATTCTATTATTCAAAGGTGCAATATAATTATTTATACATAGTTAACAATTTGTGTATACAGTACAAAGACAAACCGTTATTAAGATAAGGATTTTTCCTACAGTCACCCGACAAAGTTGGCTTCCCTGTACTGTTTATAGTACAGAAAGCTGCTAATTGCTGCATATTTATACTTTGCCGTACGGTTTATACTTTGCCGCACGGTTTATACTTTGCCGCACATCAGGATTCCAACCAAACAACACAAAACAGCGTGGTTTTATTATGCACGTAATCCGTGTACGCTTGGAAATAGGTTGGCAACACTTAAAGATAATAATACTATGAACAGCTTATTGACTATTATAACTACGATTTAACCTGTCATTTCGTGTTTATAGTTTTGGTATTTCTGAACTTTCTGGACTTTTCTTTTAAACGTTTTTAAAACATTCCTACGGTCTTAATAAACAAGAAAATACCTTTAAAGCATTTTTTTTAGGCGCGGAAACCATTTCAAATTACAAAAACATACGGAACTATATTCTCAAAAGACGGAGCACATTTCTTGCCGAGGAAAAATAGCGGAGTGATACGGACCACGGGTACTACTTTCTCCAGGGCACCATTTGTGTAATTGTGTTGCTAGCTGAACCTAAAAACGTGTTGTATAGTGTTTGAAAGACTAATTATTTATGTTTTATAGTGACTGTAGGAAAAATATAATGTGTAACACGAGTGAAAAAGGCCTTTGCTGCACTCGAGATCATTCCGTAAACATTGCTCTCGTGTGCAGCAAAGTGCCACTTTCACCACTAGTTACACAAATAACTATTCAATTTTTAAAGTTTCAATAATTGTGTAAACAAGGGATAAATATAGAATAAAATATTTTTTTATGCTAATATTCCAGTTTCACTTTAAAAACTGTGCATGAAATCTTCCGTTGAAATTCTCAATAAACTAACGACTGGAGTTATTGGAATTACTTTATATTTATCTATCACTATTAGAACAACGAACTTGGCTCGATTTTATTGGGCTACGCATATAGGCTATATTATGTTAAATATAATTTCCCGAGAATTAAGTTGAAAAAATAATTATTCAAGAGATTTCCTTACCACATTAATAACTTTTTACATTGCTAGTTAAACCCACGAATGTTCGGTTTTTAATTTACTACAGTGTCATTACTATGCTACATCTTTATAAATCAAATAAAACCTATAATCCAGATTTTAAACATTTTGTTGAAATATTACGTTGATTTTAATTACAACAAATGAAATGTTTAAACCACATACAGCTATATAACCCTCGTTAATTTGGACCTATTGGTGATGAGATTCCGCATTATACTAAACAAACTTACAATAAAGAAAGTCACTGTTTTGAAGGGCCATGTCCGTACTTCGGAACATAGCATAACACTTTTAGTAAAAAAAACTTAAACCGTGTTATTTTAATGTTTTACGAGTTAACTGCAGTTTGAATACTGTGTAACATAGAGGGTATAGAGGCCTAAGTATTTTAATTCAATTTCAACGTAACTAGTTGGTAGTTTACAATGGGACATTCCTAACCTTGCCGTACTATATTTGTAGAAACTGCTGCCTAGTGTATTTCCTAACCAAGCATAGTTAATATTTTAAATAAATAACTGTAAAATTATCCAAACAGAAGCCCTACGTAAAGCAAGTATATTGTTTCTCGATTCATCTAAATACACAAACCCAGAAACCGTAAAGTCAGAAAAGCTCCATCGGCAAACAGTGGAATCGCAAGCTGTCAAAAGGAACCAATTAAGCCTCGAAATATTTGGACGATTAAAAACAGTGTTTGCCGGATAATTCTGAGCAAACCCTGACGCAGGAAGGCGTCGGAACGGTTTGCCAAGAGCAAATACTTCCTCGACTTATTCTCTGGAAATATTTACGGACACAAATTAGTCAGAATAATTTAACGGACGATTCCAAGCGTAGCTTCTTACAATCCCTCACAACTTCTGTAGTGCCGAAATAATGGCCGGATACGTCGAGCCGGATATGGTGACAAGGAACAAATTAAGATTGATTACATGTGCAATTGAATATCTAGTGGTCATGCTCTGCGAGGCTTGTCCCACGTTTTTGTCCTAAGTAACGAGCTACAAGAGATTGCCTGCAAGTAGTTCCAGAGTGGAAGCATTATCGATACTAGTAGATCTATGCGAGGTGTTGAAACTTTAATCCAATTAGTGGAAATCTACGTGTTAGGAATTACTAATTTGATAATTATTTATTCAAAAGTTTCGGCTGTTTCATGAAGAATGCTGAAGAGGTCTGAATATTTGTTTTTTTGAATGCATAATTAAGCATGAGTATGTTTGACATGCTTTACAGAAATCGCAAAGCTGGCATCATAAAAACACCTTTTTGTAATAGTAGGGAATATTTTAACGTATTCTTTTACACCTTGCAAAAAGGTGATAGAAATAATTTTATAAAAAATGTACTAATATCCACAAGAGATAACTTATTTTGAAATACTGTATTTATTGAGTTATATCAGTCCTATAAAACATACTTAACGACGACAGTCAACAATTACATACGTATATTCTAACTACTACGTTTAATCAAGTGTTAAATAACATTCATAACTGGAATTCGTTAGAAATTTGTTTTCTTCTGATTTTGATGATTGCATATAGCAACTTTAGATATGCTAAAATTCTAAACTAGTCTTAACATTAGTAGTAGTAGTTCTATTACGTCATAGTTTTAGAACTTTCTTTTATTTAAATTGTAATGGTAGGCTATTTTAATCACTAGTTTACTTAAAGCATTGTAGTTGAGTGGAAATATCTAAGCAAAACGTATAGTTGTCCTCTGATAGCCTCAAATCACGGGGTTTTCCCACAGTTTCTAAACTCTTAGGCAATATCCTCTCCACTAATTAAAGCAAGCTAACTGCTCCTAGACTACAATCCAAAACCATTTACACAATTGCACAATGAACTCACAATGCGTTTTATGGTACAAATTAAAGAATTTACGTTAGATGCAATTCCCGCCAAATCAATGGTAACTGCCGCCAAATAGACGTCCAGGGACTCTTTGTATCGAGCGCCGACTCTCCCAGTTTTTGTCATTTAAGTGAAACGATATAGAATTCGATTTGTCAACCGTGAAAACGACCCGACTTGTCCATCGGACTCGGAGTCCCCGTGGGAGTGAGGAGGCCTCGTCGAGTCCCCCCTTACCTCACATCACTGTACAGTTTACAGTGTGGAATCGGTTGAAACGTTGTAATTACGTTTTGTGACTGAGGTAGATTGATTATTTTTTGCTTAGTGAAAATAGTAGTGTACTTTTTAACAATTTGTTTTTTGACTTCCTTAATTTTTTTTGTTGTATTTTATCTCCGGATTTTTTTCGATGTAGCAATGTTTTTTTTTACATTATACAGTATATAATAAATGATTTTAAGAATACGATAAAATGCATTGTTATTATTTGTGTGTGTTTATCCATGCATAAGAATGTTAAATGCAGTTTATAGGAGAACGGCACAAACCCTAGCCTTGTCATAATTAGCCAAGCAAAGAAGTCATAATTATTGTTCAAATATATGTTGAGTTAGGGTTCGGTCAAAAACTCAATATCATCAAGGACGGATTATATATATGTATATTGAGAGTATTAATTGTATATTTATGAATTTATGTTGTGAATGAAAATAGCTTATACATATTTATTGATTTACGTTGATGAATTTAATTATTTTATTTATTTGCTAATGTTTTAGTATATTCTTAGTAGGTTTTGACGTGCACAAATAATAATGTTTTACACTAATCGGGATGTTTTCAATTTTTGCGTCATTACTTTGCCCTTAAACTACGCAATTTTAATTTCAAACAAAAATGCAAACCCTCTTGCCTTTGCATATAAATCCTACAACAGTATTAAGTTCACAACTTTCTAGTTTTTTTCTGTTCTTCATTATTTAATGTTGTAAACTTAATATTATGGTAACAAATTTAAACATTGTACTTTGTAGCAAATTTTACGGAATAAATCATTCCATTCATTCATTCATTCATTCTACGTATATTCAAGAATGGGTCTGATATTACAGCTTACATTGTAAGTTGAAATTAGTGAGTTATAATCAAACCCCTAATAATATTTAACTGACTAACCATGTGTAAAGTTAACCATATTGCAAATGAAATTCAGATTTTGTGTTGTAATATGCATGAAATCGAAGTAAAACGTTATTTAATAAAATATTCTACGATTTTGCTAACTTTATCTGTTAGAAATTTTCCTCTTGGTTTTCGACTATATCTTTAATCAAAATCCTGAACGACATGTAGCAAAATAGATCTATATTAAAACCAAAGTTTTCATTCATAACAAACAAAAGAATGTCAAAACATTAAATTAATATTTCTTAAGACAACCCCCAAAGAACAATTAACCACCAACTGGGAACCATAACATTACAAAATCACAATTGTAGCCTCAAAGCTAGCGAGACAAGGCATGAAACTTAATAACCAGATCCACTCTGGACGCTGATTATAATATGGGATTTGAATCAGATAATCCGTTTGGGGGGTAATGTAAGGAGGTGGAGAGGGGTAACCCCTATTTCCGTATCAAAGGCCCTAGCATAGTAATTGGCATACACCACGTCGTCTTGCACAAACTTGGCCTAATGGGCCCTCGAGCTACCTCCCCCCCCCAGCTTCTCTCTCTCTCCCCCTCTCTCTCTCTCTCTCTCTCTCTCTCATCTGTTTACCTATACTTACACATTCCTCTAATGGGCCCTAATGTTCGTCTTGTTGTTATCTTGCCATTTAATATTCATCGCCAGGACTTAACCAGGGAACGCCGCTCTCAGATTAAATTTCCTCTAAAATCTCGTTCAGCCACTAAAATGTACCTGTTTTCATAAACCGCCCCCTTTTACTGCCGCGTTATTGTTTTTAACGGTTTTCTAACTTTTCATTTAAGTCTGGTTTGATATTGTGAAATGGAAGATGAGGGGATAAGGAGTGATTAGCTGTTAAGTGCTTATGAGGGAATTTGATTATTCTTAAATATAGATAAAAATGTTGCAGATATTTGAGTGGTTTAACTGTGGTGTTACATTTTCAGGTTTTACTTGGTAACGTCGATGGTGTAACTAATTTAGGTTTAATTTTGTGGTTTTGAAGTAAATATTTTTTGCGATCCTGGTTCCTCTGCGTAACTGTCAAGTGGGTTATTTATGCAATCAAAATATTTTAGAAGCATCTATAAGCCTTAGTAATACTAATAATTAGTAAAAATATTAATATTTACAGTAGTTTCCAGAGTAGAAGATACAGATAAAGATGTTTATGGGTTATTGTTATCAACATATTCATCACAATATTTTGCATACGGTGTTTGTACAACAGTTTAACACTTTTAACCTTTAGTGTTGGATCAGTTATCTTTTTGGGTTCCTGAAAAGCTCAATTGATAGCTAAAACTCGTTTTGTTTGGATTTTGAATAATGAATCGCTTTTATAAATAATAGTTAACTCGTACGCAACCCACGTAGATTTTCAAAAATCACCAAATTACTTTAGTAGAGAACTGTACCTAAGTAACTCGTTAGTTAAAACTAGATGCAAATAGTTCTTGGTTCTGGGGCTTTAAAAACAATTCTCCAATAAAATACCCCAAGTTTTATCATTTACGAAATATCACCTCTCCCCCTGTAAATATATTTTCTGTGGAATACTAAGTTTAATCCTCATTTTGTAGTCATGTTTCTGAAAACTAATTGACCAAAATCAGGAATGAAATGGAAACAAGTAAATGATGAAAACAATATTTCCACCATTGTGTATCAAGTATTAATGCTTATCTTTAGTTGAAACTGACATTAAAGTAAAAAGTAATATTATTAGCCAATTTAAACGTCTTGAAACCAATATGATACCGACAACTTGACGCAACCAGTTCACTTTATTCATATCGATTCAACCTCTAATTCCAACTTCTACTTGCCCTGGGCCACGTACCCTCTATTAAGACTCCCTTATGTGAACACAAACATAAACCCATATGGAGAGCTTCTTAACCAATTATTTTACAACAAACTGAAGCGGCGTGTTCACTTTAATGCAACAGTTTTGACTAAGCACAACTTTTTAGTCGCTCAAAAAGATATGTTTGCACAGGCACAAAAGTTAGCCTATATAAATAACCTTAACCAACTCCCATCCGACAAACGTTTGAGGCCACGAGCGGATGCATAAAAGGAATGTAAATTAGCCGGGACAGTTGCAACCGTGGTTTTTGGGTTTATCAGAACCTAGGGGGTCTCCACCTGAGGTGCCCCGGGCGCTCAAACAGTAGACAATTTGGATCGCGGTTTCTGGCCCCAAGATGTGTACTCAAGGAACAAAAGTGCCTTCTTGCACTGTGGTCGAGGGGTTACATTCTATTGTTCGGTTATCCTTTCCCTCGCAAAAAATGGAGCAAGCCTTTCGCTCGTTCAACCTCCGGTATTGGAAAACTACCATAACGTTATTTTTAGATTTGTGTCAGAAATATAATAAGCTGGACATTTTTTATGGATTAGTGTAGTCCCAATCTTGGGCTGGGCTAAGAAAACATTGGAGTGACAGCTGTTTCAGGTTTATCCTGTTAACAGCGTCTAAAAAACGCAAGGGAACCCTTTTCAATTTTAACAGGTATTTTCAAAACTCGATTTGTTACAAATCTATTTAACTGGAAAATTTTTTTAGAAAATTATACACTTGCTTAACTAGCCTAAGTACATAAAAGTAAAAACTATATCAAAAGATTCCATATAAAATTTTAAACTTCTATGATAGCTCACTCAGAGGTATAGTAACATGCGTGTTCTATCTTTTTCATTATTCTTGAAGAGTGGAGTATAAAAGAGAAATAAGTAACCGATAACGGGGTTTTTGATTTTAAAACCATAACATATTTAATTTATTTTTATTATTTTTGGTTTATATTGTTACATGACATTACAACCCAAAGCACAGTTAGTAATCTCATCAGTATGCCAGCCAACTTCTTGCGCATCTATTTTTTATTTTTCTTTTGTATCTTGTCGTATGAACGCTATATTATGCATATTTTTTATGGTGGTTGCCGAGGGAATAAGTCAATAGACCTAAATAAATTACCTCATCTAACAAAACGACTAGCCATATTTAAGTTAGTATTTTTACAACCATTTGTTTCCTAGTTCCTTCCTCAGCCTATTAAAAAATATATTCCTCAAATGCTAGAGTACTGGTTCCAACAAAGATAAAATAAATCATAACTACCTTACCATTTCATAAATATAATTTTGATAACAAAGAACAAAATCACGCAAGCATAGTTCTAGAATTCGCCTTTCAATTTGAGATTCTTCACTATGCACAAGTAACCCCAGTAAACCTTGTTAGTAAGGTTGTCACAAAACACAAATTATCACGGTCCAGCCAACCACAGTACGGATGAATCGCAGCTGTCTATAATACGTTTGCCCTCGGGCCCCGCTCTTGAACTTGGGGCTCTGTTTGCCCCTTTGCCCTTGGGCACTTCAGAGTTTGGGGTGCAGATTTTAACGTCAATGTTGTGTTTGTACAACAGGCTAATCGACTACGTTTTCCATGATTTCTTTTGTTACATGCCACTGCGGAAAGAAGAAAAAAATCTTTATAATTTAGGAGGACAACGCCTCCTTTCTGAACGGAGCACATTAATTTATTACTTGATTACAACGCTATTTGATTTAAAAAAATATTATTACATTTTTTAAATATATAAGTACTCGAAGAGATTTAATTGTTCAACATTGCTCCGTATGGCACGTGAATCTTGTGTACTTACGCAAGAGATTTGCTATAGAACATTATATTAGATCTATCAATTATCCTCTATCAAAGTCTAAACAATCATTTATACGAAAATAAGTACAAAAATTACGGTAAATACAAATGCAATTTTAGAATTCCACTAGAATATTACAATGGAAGGAAAAAGCGTTGTGATAAGAATGAACACTGATTGAAAACTCGGTTTGTGCTTAATTCGTTTTTAATGTACATCGACTCTCTTGGTGATTTGTGCTCTTTATCACTCGTGATAAGGCAAGGGATGCGGAAATGGACTGGCGGCGTGCTGGGAAAAGGGACAGCCCGGACACCCCCTCCCCCAACCACTTGTACATTCACACTACTGTATGTAAAGTTGTGTCATTGGATAGTTACATGAGTAAAGTATAAGAAATGTGATAAGACACTTTCTTATAAAGCGTGCATTTTTAAGGGTCCTCAAAAAGTCAGAAAATGGTATTTTACATTTTCAAAACCTTGCAGAAAAAGGAACGAGGGATTTCATATAAAACCGCCCACTTTTGGGAGGTAAATATAATGTTTTTTAAATACTGGGGGATGGCCGATTTTAAGGAATCAGAAAGAAATACGAAATTAAAGCATAGGTCAAATAGTACGTCAACTGGAAGGTATTTAACACAATGTCAGAAATCCGGCCTCAAAATTATTCATCGTAGCCAAAACTGTGACAGTTTAAAATTACAATAAAAATAGCAATTCAGATTTGTTCAACAAGTTTACAAGTTCGTAATTTCAAACCGTCACGGGCTTTGGCTTAGATAAACATTTTTGTGGTTAGGTTAGCAGCGTTAAGTCCTTCGACTACACCGTTGATTTAATGTACTTCTCAACATATGTATTTTCCCTAATTTTATTCCGAATACTTTCAGAAAGTGACGGAATAGATTTATCTGCTTAATAAAGCATGTATTTAGGTGTGGTTCTTATGTGCTTCGTTGCATTATCTGCAGTAGACCTTTTGAGGTCTCTGTTTGTTCTAAACATTACATTCAACCCCTAAGCACCTTAACCTATTTTACAAAGCTACATTTATCAGAAGTTTTTATCTAGTATCCGCCCTAGGATTTTGTCATTAGATAATTGAATCAAACAGGTATAAAATAGACAAAGAAATTACAGCGTAAGAACTCTTTCAAATACCCCCGCCGCAGCAAACCTGCAGACTTAGCGAATTTCCATTTGCCTGATTGGATTAAAACTAAAATGTCTCCTTAAAAATATCACATTTATTCCCTATTTAAACAGAATTAGTTGAATGAGTACTTAGGTTTGCTGCAACAGGGAGGGTAAAAAGTTTTTTTTTATGTAAGATATTAAAAGGTACCTACTGTGGTTTAGTAAGAAATTAATGTATTTTCCAAATTTGATCAAAATATGTTCATAAACAAGCAAACTACAACAGTTGACTTATTCTCCATAAGAATAACATGGGAATTTTAAAATTAAATTTTTTTTAATTTTCTCCGTAACAATTAGGCGCATAATAACGCTTCAATATACTAAATTATTTGTTTTTTTAAGCTCTACAAAATGGTTTAAAAAGAAATTGTGAAATTTTGTGTTTTTAGGGTCAAAAATGGGAAAAACCTATTTTTACCCCATAAAACCCCGCATAAACCACCGTTCCCATAGTCCGATCATGCTGGTTCGCGAACTCATTCAAGTTTATCCCGCCTTACACCTTCAAACCAAATTTTATCAAAATCGGACAAAAATTACTCAAGTTATCGTGCGGATGGACACATATATATATATATATATATATATATATATATATATATATAGATATTGGTGTTTTTGGCCTCTGGGGACATCAAAATGAAAAAGTAAATCGGTCCCGGGCTTAGGTCTTACCATGAGACCTACGGTAATAGCTACTTCCCTATAGGGAAATTCGCTAAAATTAATCAGTAACCTCAATGTATGTGAAGCGATATACTATTTTACTGTTATTCAATTAACACTTGATATACAGTGAATATCTAACTCCAATATGCCACGTTCTATATAAGAATCTACGCGACCGACAATTCTCATCAACGCCTACGCGGGTGACATTTGACAGTCCCATCTCGTAGCCAGGTCTCTTGTTTTGTCTCGTGTTCCGGCGGAATAGGAGGCGTAACATCGATTCCCATTCAATTTGAAATACTTAATTTGCATACGATTCTGGACATTACTGTCGTTGGACAAGGTGGGATATTGTTATAATGTTTGATTGTCACATTTATTGAATTTCTATAGCTTTTACCGAGGACACTACCTAACATGGCACCAGCTGTTCTGAGACGTTAGTGCCTGTGTATAGTCAGTGGTAGTGCCGAAATACTGAAACTCCTGTATTCATAACCACAAAGGTAGTTGAAAACCACTATAATTGAGTCAAAATTGCTATTAATAGTTAGTTATCAGACCATATTTATTTTCTGACCAAGTTCAATTTCATCTTTCTGCTTGTGAAATCTGTGCTAACGTGTAGTTTTTCAGTGTATGCAATTATAACTCTACAGTTAGTTACATTGCCTAAAAGGTACCGCATTTTCACTTAGATAAAATCCATTGGTGATTGGTGGGATTTGAACCCCCAGCCCTCGGAGACTGAAGCCCCACGCTGACCACTTGAACAGCTTGCTTGCAAATAGGTATTGTATACCGATCCAGCAAGGTTTTATAGTGTGGAAAATGTTGGAAACATATCAAATAAAGAAATAGCATTTTGTTTGCCATCCAATCGAAATTCAGTGACTGGTCCTCTCTCAACTTATAGATAGTTAAGAACCATAGTAGTGATGCATAAATGAACTAAAAGAGGCGTTGCATCGTTTCTCGATTCTCGAATGTTTGCCCAATGATTGGTTGCTGGCGTCCCGATGTTATTTTATTGCTTGGCACGGATTCCATGTTTTCGCTATAAGGGTGAGTGTGTGCCCAGATAAGTATCTTCGAATGTTTTATGGGTTTTGAAAATTATGCCCTTTTGACTTTCATGTCCAAACATATTTTGAATCCATTGTCATGTAGCATTAAAACGGAACACACGACGTTTATGGGTTTACTGAATAACCGTTTCATCCACAATTTTTGTATCATATTTAAATTATTTAGGTGTTATGTGAGATTAATCTACTTAATATTCTCAATCCTACTACACTAAAACATAAAACCGAATTATTAATTCTAAAAATAAATTCTTCCTAAACGAATGCTGCCTATTTTGTTGTTTAGCATTTACTCAACACCATATTAACAAGGATGCTGGAGCTACCCATTCGTATATTAGCAGTAACTGATGAAAGGGATTACGAGGACCTCATGATAATACTAGTTGTATTTCTAATTATGTAATTGTTTACTAGTCCAACGATGAAGAGCAATTGGATAGGTATTTGTGTGTTATATGTAATTTTAAGCAGCATTGTCAGGTTTTCCAAATGGCTCTCTTATGGTGTGTTCACAAGAAATGAGTTGACTGTTAAATGACAGTCCAGAACCTATAAAATGTTTCAAGGAAGTTGGGGAATAGGGATATCTATTTTGTCCCACCTTTACTTTTCAGGACGCTCTACCCATAGCCCAAAACTGTTTTCACATTACTTTAGACTAGGCCTATATTATTTTGGCACTATCACTTAGGTAATATCAAGTGATGATATCCGGGATTTGAACCTGGGACCTCAGGGATTGAAGTCCGCTCCACTAAACCAGCTCGCTTTCCATGAGCTCCTAAAAGCTCATAAATTACATTAAACCTTTACAAACATCAAATACCAATAGCTTATTCAAAACCAACCACTTATCGACACTGCCAACCTAACCGCACCGACATAGTATGACGCCGACATCAAGTATGATTTCCATCTAATGAGTTTGCAAACAAGCAAGATGAACGATAAACCTGAGCAGCGTCTAACAAGGCTATCATAATTACAGGTGAATTAGCAATACCCACAAAGATCAGGTAAGTATAGAGATAGGGGAAATCAGCCGGGAATTGTGGGTAATGGGGACATGAGTCACGTGGTCATTATTGTAAAACACAGGGTTCGTGGATTCCTTGTCGGCCAAACTAGTCAGTCAACATGAAGCATATTGAGGAAGAGGATGTTTGGATAGCCAGAAATTTCCGATTACAAACTGTGTTTGTTATAGACATACTTATTGAGATTTTGTTTATTCGTTTCAAAATGTCGAAGAGGGTAGTATTCTTCAAATACTATTTAACGGAAGAAGACCACGGTACGGCATTAACCTAGTGAAATATTAGTCTACAATTCGTAGCTTGTCCCGAAGATGGATTGGTGAAACGAATCCGAAACGTCCGCCAGAATTTTTTGTGAATTCAACGACTTACATCTCTAACTCCAAAAGACTAAAATTCCACAGTAGACTTTTACTGTGTATGCCTAAGATCTATTTTTTACAACAGTCAATTTTACTAGTCTTAAATTGGTGCATCAATATGTAATTCATATTGAAAATCTATTTTAATCTTTTCGTGAATCATGCATAAAAATTTAAATAAAATAATGCGCTATAGAGTTAAACCACTTTGCACGTTATCCATTCTAGGTTAGAATAGAAAATTTGTGAACAAACTATTTAAAAATATTAAAACTTTTCATTAGTAGCATTTTTAATTTTTACCAAACTTTCAAGCAATTTTCTGTTCTTCTATGAAACGCTGGTTCCATAAATATGGTTTATTTCACCAACTATTGAGTTCTAGAAAAGTTCTTAATTGGACGAAGAGTACAATATCATATACTAATCAATCACAATCAATATTGTATTATATTGCTATACATAATGATCAACCTATTAGCGACTAACTAGTTCTTTCGTAGTTACCACCCCTTATAAACTCTTTTAACGAATCTCGTATTGTTACAACTTTGTCCTACAATGTGCACGACTCATCCTCTTATTTACGCTTATATCCGGGAATATTCTCCCAAAGGACATCAGGATCAGCAATTATCAGACCAGGATCCCCCTACATGTCCTGGTTCTGATATCATAGATAAGGAAGGACGCCTCTGGCTATGCTGTGTGAGGGTTCAGGGTCGTTCTGGAGATATCATCCCGATATCGATACTGATCCTGGAAGGGTGTAGATAAAGTTTAATCGGAGAACTCAGAAAACTTTTAAGTCTGTTGAACTGTTTTAATATTTAAACACCTATTGATGCTTTTTCATAGCCAACCAATTACCATCTATCGTGATTCAAAAATGACAGCGAATTTGTTAGTGCCCGACAACATTCGTAGTTTTTGTGTAAAGCTGGGACAATGTATTGTGTTCACGCATTATGTTGATGTAGGATCGTCATTATGTAGGAAACAACGTAAATAAGTCGGCCAAATAGCAGTTTACTGGCCGTAAAAACTTACTGTATATATTTATATCCCATCTTCACATTCTAGGACGCTAGGTTCTAGCACGGAACTGTTTTACACATTACTTCAGGCTAGTCTTAGAGGGTTGCATCATAATCACGTGGATAAAATCCATTGGTGAATGGCTGGATTTTAACCATGGACCTCGGGCTCCAAAGCTCCTAGCCCTACCACTAGAATAGCTCGCTCATGCCCCCAGTACAACCCTACTGTATAATAGAATATGCATGATAAAAACTTATAGTTGACTTTTTTTGTTACCAGTTTCTTTTGTCTAACGATTTTTTTAGATTTTTATCGGGTGCGATTCCTTATCTAGTATCTTAATAAAATATACCCTTGCATTTTTACCCAACCCCCCCTTAAAGTAAAAATTAATAACGGGGGTTTTTAGCAATCAGAAAGTGAAATGGAAACAAAATTAAAAAAAATATCTATTAAATTTGTAAATGATAATTTGTTAGGTTTAAAACAGTTAAAACAGTGATTATAACAATGTATTGAAGAGCTCTTCACTATAGTACAAATCAAATTACTTAGATGCAAATTCAAATTGAAATACAAATTTGAGTCAATCATTTTTTTATTACTTTTACACATACAATGGAAATTTTTTATCAAAGACTTGAGAAGACTTTTTACAAGTATTGTTGTAAGGGAATGTTTGCGAAACCCTTTTCCCAGGATTGCAAAAAGCAGCGTTTTGTCAGATTTTCAAGCCGACCTATATGCCTTTTCTTCGTCGGCGGAATTCTTCCCGTACAAATTGGTTAATTCTGCGAAAGACGCGGCAATGAGCCAGGAATGATTGACGCCTGTTGCTTCCATTGCTCTTACACCCCTACAGCCACCCCAACCCTCTCCAGATTACTTCTCATTCTTGTGATTATTTACTAAAACCTCAAAAACATAATAGTATTATACAATTTTTACTATTTTCTGGCATAGATTTTATAGAATTCATGAATATTACCATTAAAGTTTGAACTTAAAATTGATCAATTTAAATTATTTAATCAACACATTTATGCGATTTCTCTGTAATCGTTTTTAGGGGTGGGTTTGCATTCAAAAATATAAACAGAACTATAGGTTGTCACTAATCTAAATTAGTGTACTAATTGTATAGGTAATAATAAATTTATAAGTAAAATAACTAGTAAATAAATAAAATTATTAGTAAATCATAAATTTTGTACGTACAAAATTCATTTTGAATTTTTTTAGTTTTAGTATGAAAATTAAAACAGTATTATTTACAACGAATATTACAACATTTTTTCTGAAAAAATCTAATTTATTCATAAAGTAGTAATATGTAACCTAATTACAGTATAAACACAGAATGTAGATCAAGGATCAGAAATGTTAAAGAACCTATTCAACCACGAAATAAGTAGTGTATATATAAAGTCAATGGTATAATCTTAAAAGCTGAACAAAGCAAGGCTAGACACATGAGATGAACAGTTACAAAATAAAGTGTGTGGAATTTCATATATTTAATTGAAAGTAATCTGTTGGACCAACTCCTCTTTAGAGGGATGTCAAATGTCCTTTACTTGTTGAATTATTAGCATATTACACTTATATTAACAAACAGCTAATACTGTACTGTAAATTTAATACTGTAATTTGCACTAGACTTTTAGTTTATTTGCATAAGCATGTCCGCTTATGGGCCACACGGCGTTATAATATATTGATACATGATTATGAGTGACAGATTAATAACCAACTATTTTTATTCGGGGTATTTATCCCCAACCAGTTGTCTTACATATATACGGAAGGATAATTTATATGACTAGCTTTTGCCACTCTTTTTTATTCACTGAGAATATAACTTTATGAGCCTAATATTTTAATTTTCAAGTATAATTTCACAATTAGTTTTTCATGATAAGATACTTTTAGGAGGTAAGAAAATGTGTATATTAGCAGCACACTGTGACATACAACCACCGACCTATATAACACTTGCTACAACTTTATAGAATGTTATAGAAAAACTTTTCACGATAGTGTATCCACCGCTAAAAGTTAGGTCCAACATGAATCAGTCATAAAAAAGGTTGAATTCAAAGAACTTTGATTTTTCAATGGGTTTAGTTCTGGTTGTTAACAAAACCACATAGAAATTAATGTCTACTTTACAATCCTGTATCCCAGGTAAAATCCCAGGTAAAACCACATAGAAATGAATGTCTACTTTACAATCCTGTATCCCAGGTAAAATTCTATGTTTGTCACCGTACATTTGAACACTTAATTAACTCTGTCTTGTACACATTAACTGTTCAGGTTATTTATATAGAATAAATAAACAACTGCACTGTTTATTTTTCTAACCCACGTTCTATTTGCGACCCAGCCATAACACGAGTAGCCAAAACGAACCTATATATAACCTATAAAGACATGTCGAAATGAAGGGCGCATACTTCACCGCAATTAATCAGTAATTTAATCGACCAATGGCGCTTGTTCCCTGAGAAATGTCTGCTTCTTTGTAGTCACTTCAAATTTATACGCGCTGGGCGTCAGCGAGCGCCACAAACAAACTTCAAAGCTCGGGATCTGTACACATACTGGACCTCTGAATTTGTCCAAGACCAGCCGTCATATGTTACCCAGGCGCTAGAACATTTGTTTGGACAGCTCGAATAAAAGAGCATTTAGCTGGTCCTATTTGCATTTACAAAGGTAGTATGTAAATTTATTCAAAGGAAACGGCCGTCGTAAGTTTATGAGTCTTAGCTTCGGCGGCCAGCTTGTATAGAGAATGCGAAAATTATACTTTTCGTGTGTTTTGAGGAAATCGTTTAGAAGATGGGTTGGGTAAAAACAAAACAAACTTAGTTCACAAGCTGCATTTAAATTACGTATGAGGAAAAAAGGGTTAAACAATACTCTATAAAACTACCACTTTACACATATATTTATTATGCTGTAACTAAGTGGACTAACATTTCCACTTAACTTATAATATCCATAACAGCATAATATCATACTGTTTAATTTTGAAAATAACATTTTAGTTGGACGTATAGGCTAGTACACTATGTAATAAATTATATGGATCTCAGAAGTCTACAAATTCTTAGTTAAATAGTTGCTCATATTGATGATATTAAAAAAATAAAACTTTCGGTATAGAAATAATTTATACATAAAAAAGTTATAAAAATAATATAAGTGAATTAATTGAATTCCAGACTACTTATCTTCGGAGAATTGCGGGACAAGGTTGTGCTGATTAAATTAATCAGATTATAAAATAAAATATTTTCTTGTGTATTTTCAAAGATCTGTACAAAGGTAAAGGTTTAAATATTGTCTTAAGCATTAATATTGACTATTAGGCCTACAGTCTTCTTTTATCGACTGTGTATAAATAAATAGTGTAAAATGGTTATGTTACTAAAATGTAATTATTATACCAATGAAATATATATATATTTGTATAAACGTGTCAGTTGTAGAGCTGGAATTCTATTTTCTATCCATATAGGAATGGCAACAATGGAACAACTGCTTCAAACGTTTCATGGTAGTTCCAAAAGTCGCCGGTAGATAGGGTGCGCTGCTCCGAAGCGGCAAGGTTGCCTCTTCTTGGAGTAACCATTGTTGGTTTGTTGTATTGTTTTTTAACGTAAAATTACAATGATAATACAACTAAGTAGTTTGAGGAGTTGTAGCATGAAACATTTTAGTAGTTTCATAATTGTCGGTACTGTACAGCAAAGAGTCTGTGGTTTTATCTAAATAAAATGGAAATAAAACAGCACTATTTGGGTGACCAAATACATGGAAATAAACTAAAACACACATATTCAGTGAGTTTGTAAACTTGAAAATAACAATTACAATGCATTCTGAATGCTAAATTCACAGTGTTCAAAATTAATCGTTATATCAACAAATTAATTTGGCAAATAAATGCTTCTGATGATTTAATATGCGTAGTAATCTACGGAATTTTGTTGAGGTTTACTTACAGCCAGGGATACTTTATTCAACTACACAATTTATAAACGATAAAATACTACAAAATATTCTGCCCAAAACTTATTTATTTTAGGAAATGGAACGGTGTAATTTGAAGAATATTAAGTACACTAGCAACTTTAAGTAGTTATTTATGTTGTATGTGTTTGGGTTGTCGTTTATTTTTAACATAGAAAATTGCACAATGCTTCGGTTGACGTGACGAGATTCTGAGTCCGCCCCTCATACAAAACACGTATAGAAGAACTCGCATATGCAAGGCGGTTATGATTTTAGAAATAAAAGTGCAGTTTTGTTATTTTGAATTAAAAAAATCATATTAAACATCTAAATAGTTAATAGAATGAGGACTTTGTTGATATCCATGAAGTTAAACGTTTAAAGGAACGTTGAGTTTTCAACTGTCAAAAATGTTTTGAAAATACTAAACACCTCAATTTTTTGTTACATAGACATTTTTCTCATTCATTACTTCCATAATGTAAAAAACACCTTATTCAACGTTCTAACCACCCAAATAAATTATCCGTATGGTATATTATGTAAACCACTCTATAAACCGAATGTGCGCCTTTGGCATAAATTATTAATGAATTGACCGGTTACCGTTTAATTGACACGTTAGATGGCATCCTCGGAGCATCGGACGAGCTGTAAATATAGTCGTTATCTGATGGAATAATTCTAAAGCTGTCTGCAATCGCGTCAAATGTGACCGGTTTATTTGACCGGATAATAATGAGATGGGGAAAGAAGAAGATAATTAACGCTTTGTCAGAAAATTTAACTTGAAAGAAAGTGAGTAGAAAAGAGCGTTGTAGGTAAAATATTTTGTAATGTGCTTATGATTTTGTGGTTGCAAAAATATTTCAAATAATATTCAAACACGCATTTAAATTGACATTTTTATCATAGAAAGTAATGTATATTCAACCAATTAACCTCACGTTAAAACATTGCCTACAAAATCATAATACAGGACCGAACCAGGCTGCAATGGTTATACCCAAAGTTGTCATCTATTATATAAACGGCTAATTAAATAATTGGTGAAGAATTTTGATGTTAAAATTAGTACACAACTGTGAATTACATATAATGTATAGTAGTTTCCTTATTCAAGGAAAAATGACAAAGTACAACCAACCTAGTTTGCACTAGGGGTATAATGGGACGAACATAAACTAGTTGGATCACTTAATTTTGTTTGTGTTACAAAAGGATGATTGACGCTTTCTTTTTGAAACAGTGACAGGGTAGATACCAATCAGTACCCAAATTTACTTTAAAACCGTTTGTGATTGACTAGGTAACACCAAAATCTGGAAATATTTTTTATACGAAACGGTCATTCACTGGTGCACGAATAGACGAATAGTTTTAACCTATAAACATTCATTGAAATGCCGTTGTACAAGAATAATGCAAAAACCAAGTAAACTGCCTTTACCTACCATCAGAACTTCATAAATTTAATACGTTATTCCAAATTTATTCCGCGGGTAAACCCGTCAAAAACATTATACTTAACACGGTCACTGGGCGCATACCCGAGTCACCGAGCCGAACCAAGACCTGTTCTCGTTTTTATTCAAATTTATAAATTAACTCAAACCTGGGAACCTTTCTCCGTTGATATGGACCAGATCTGTATCTCGATATGCTTTACTTCCTACTGGATATTAGCATAATCGCTTGGTCGGAAGATTTCCGTTGTTTGTTAAACAAGTAGTTATCTATAGGGTGATTAAAATAAAGTCGTTTCCGAATAAACCACCCTCTATGAATAACTTCAAAATATTTTGAATTTTTTAAATACAAGTGTCAAAACTAGAGATTTACTGGTTCAAATCTCTTAATCGTCAAATACAAACATCATTATACATTATTGTAAAGCTCTTAATACAAACTTCTTGGCAGAATAATATTTTACGATTTTTATTCGTTTGAAAATAGTGGCTCTTTAGCCGGATATTTTGGTACTATTTTGAATGCCCTTTAGTTTTCCTTATACAGTATTGAAATAATACCACAAAATCAAAAATTTCTAAAAAAACCTAAGTAAAATCTCACATATTTGAAATATCAGTGCATTGTACGTCAAACTGCATATAAGTTATTCCTCAGGGATTTTTAGAGAGAAAATGTTTAATTTAATAATTGTGGAACTAATGGATGGTCTGAAATGAATAGTGGACGCCTTACGAGAGTCACCCTGCATATGAGTTTTAGGTTGCAGATTTGATTTCTCTTGAGAAAACTACACACAAGGTTTCGTATATGTTGAGGGATTAGAGTTTTTGAGATAGACCTATCTCCCTAATTTTTGATTGAAATTTCAGAATGCCCCTGGTAAAGTGGTTAGAGCGGTCGTCGTACATCCTAAAGTTGTAGGTACTAATCTTGTGAATCACAAAACATACTTTATCTAGTGAGCCAGTGGTTTTATGTTTAAAGGTAAATGTTTCACCAATCTTTGTTAATTATGGTTGTTTTCTGAGACTAAATAGTTGTTCTTTTCTTGTATGGATAACTAACTCCACACTTGCAATAATAAGTCAGTTAAATAAGAGACTATACAGAGATAATTAATAAAACTTGAGAGTGTTTTATAACCATATAATATTGCAACTTTTTAAATAAACATTGACAATAAACTGTTAAAAAATATTTACTCTTGGTTAAAAAAAGGTTAAATATTGCCACCCCAATAAATTAAACACACTAAACAACTTTTAACAAACTGTACTAAATAGAAACAGTTTCCCAACAAAACGAGTCATACATATAAATCCAGCTTTCAAACAGTTTAGATATAAAAGTAAAAATACAATTTCACCAAACCCGGGGCAAAACACTCCCCACTCCAACTTTAAATAATAATATCGTCAACGAGTTACGAAAGTTCGGGAAGGTAAACAAGGTAACAATTTAAACTTCGTCACTTCAGGAATGAATTCTAATAAAGTCGCAGATTTCGTATTCATTTTCCATTTCTCATTTTGGTCCCCAACCACTCTCATTCATCGTGGAAATTCATGAGTTGCTGTTTGCTCAAACTTTGCCGATTGTTTTTATTCGGTGTTGTGTGGCTTCTGAGTTTCATGTGGGGTGGTATAGAGGTCATTGCACTCACTTCAACCCCCATATTGATACTTTCACTGCACAAAACGTCGACGTTTCGGGCCCGACCCTGCGGCCTTTGTCAGGCCCGGTGAGTGACCTGTGGACGATCCGTCTAAGAAGACCGAGTCCAAATAAACAATCGCCTGATTGGCAACCGTGAAGACACGCATGGTGTAATTAGCATGGAACATGCCTTAGACAATAGAGCAATCAAAATATCCTGCACAATTCCTACGTCCAAGGCTCAACATCATATTTTACTATTTAATTACATGGTCGGTGTAAATGTTGTGCATGTTTGCGAAGATGGATGTTAGAGTTCCTTTAAGCTTTAGTTTTATAGCTAACCACTGGATGTGAATAGTTGAAAATAAATTATGACAGAGAGGCTAAACAACTTTTCAGGTGGTGGAAATGCGGAGAAATACAAAATTAAGGAAATATAATTTGTTTTTTTGTAAAAAGATTGAACATACATGTGTTCACGTTAATTATGCTATAATATTAGTAAACAAATAGTATAAGCAACATAGACACTTTTAGAACTTGATAAACTCGTATTACAGCAATACACCAACAACATCATATACAATACAACAATACAGTACTACCATAAACACATTTTTTTATCACAAAAAAAGTTACATTTGATGTGCACCTTTCATTTTGCCAATGATTCACTACGAATTATTTTACTACTTTTAAATATTTTACATTTAGTTTGATTTTCTTATACACAAAATAAAGCTGCGAACATTTTGTTTCCAACCTCACCAATATAATATTTACCATCAAGATTAGAAGTTGAATTACAAAAAACCCTTCATATATTGATATTGCAGAGTTTCAGACCACGAATAGTGTCAAAGATTGTCATTTCATAGCACTCCTTTTTTTCCCTAGCCTCTTTAAAATATGCGAAGATAAAGCTAATCGCTCATCTATTTGAATCTAACTTTGTAAATGGTTATCATCATAAATCGTTGTTTGATAGACTTAATTTCAAGAAATATAAACGCAAGTATGCTGCATACTTTAATACAGCATGCAACATTACTGGTTGAGCATGGCTGAGCAAGCCATGCGGACCATATACAAGGAGTCCAAAAAAGAAATAGTATCCACGCGAAATACTTGGTACATACTGTAATTCAAAACTGACCTCTTCGTGGGACACCCTGAATGTATTACGTACCAAATAACCACAACCGATAACTCCAGCAAGCACGAAACTTATGCAAAATTAAAACTCCTATTGCAGCTTTTCCCGGAGGAGAAGTCACCAGTTCAAACAGTAGTACACCTCTCACAACCATGAAAATCGAGTTACGTAGACTGGAAATGAAAGAATCGGTTCAACAATTCCGCGTTCAACTGAAGGCAAGTTAGGTTACGATATCAGCTGTCAGTCACACGTGTGATTAAAACACGCAGCCTGTGCCAATTAAAAGTTGGTCATTGGTCATTGGCGCTCCCTTGGTGACGTCATACACCCACATTTGGTCATTGGGTCTAGTTACATTTGGCTCTAGGGTAGTTGCACAATACACGTACGATTGAAGGATCTGGAGCAAACTTTCATGAATAGTAATAGAAGTTTTCACAGTGGGATTGATGAATGTGTTCCTGCAGTTATTTAGTGTCGTGGTAAACAACTATTGCGCAAATATACGGACGTGATTACGTTGTTTGACGTGCATTAGGATGAAAGGTCTTGAAATAAAATGTTGACTGAATTGGTTAAATTGTCATACAGACCAATGCGATAAATATTCCTTCGATGAGTACAGTGTTAGAAAAAGGGATAACCAAACTTCCCTACCAACCGTCACACTCCTCTGTAACTGAGGGATAAGTATAGTTGGTAGCTAATGTTTTAATTAATTTATTTAAAATATAATGAAGCATAAATTGGTCTAATCAATAGCAGTTATAAAATCAAATTAGCCCTTTAGTCTTCGAATACTGTGGGCCAATTTCCTCATTTATGAAAAATATTACATACAATACAAGCACAAACAAACACATACATTTGTATATTACAGATTTAAATATTGTTTAGAGAAGTGCTTTACCTGTCTGGATAGATAATTTTTCATTATGAGTGGGGTGAAATTATACTCTTTTTATTCGAATTGATGTTATGTTTTTAATGAATATATGCGTAAGAAAGAGCAAGTACAGTATTTATGATTTTAATTGAGAAAATAAATATATTTAAACTTTTCAGAGAGAACACCTTTTAAAGATCAAGTAAAAGAACATTAAAGGTAAGTGTTTAGTACAAACTAAATACGGTTATAAAATAATGACATTATCTTTGTTCAAAATCAAGGTCTTGGAAATGATCGCTAATTTCGTATGAGGAATTAGTTAATTAAAAACACGTAATATAATTGCATCAATACTTGTGTTACTAAGAATAAGTAATTCAATCCTAAAATACAACAACTATATCTAAAATACAAAGATAGACTACAAACTACTTCTAGATGTAATAAGATATACCTTTGACTCTCACAGACAGAGTAGTTTCCAAGAACCTATTGGTATTTTTTGTGTTATGTTGTTCTATATTTAACATTATCACTCAATTACAAGTTATGAGAGCACTTTTACTACTTAGATATTTCATTTCAAAATGCTTTTAATAGCATTGAATATTTAGAAACTCGAATTTTAGTTTTTTTAGATGAGCGTTGCAATGATAAATATATAAAAGGTTTGATGGCACAATAATGAACCAAATATCTTTTTTTACACTATAGGGTGTAAGTATCAACCCTAAACAATTATTGAGCACTTAATATTTAAATTTAGCGTATAAGACCACAATAAAGAAAGATATTAAAAAAATTAGTCAAACAATTACTTAGTTGTTTATAAACTATTTATAACACGCCAACAAAAAACTAACAAGTTGCTGTAAATACTTACGGAGGTGTAGAGAAAAACCAGCCTTAATGTATTAAATTATGGTGAAGTTTCAGACACTTTGAATCCAAACCTAAGTAAAAATATAAGAGTTTTACCATATTTAATTAGTGACATACTCTTCATAAAACTTGATACTATTGTATGTTTATGCAATTAAAGTTCATGTTGTGGTCGTTGAAAGATTAACAAATATTTCCAGTGATGAGCAACCCAATAAGAAAGAATATACACTATTGCCAGAGATCTCAAGTAAAAAATAAATTTGCTAGGGAAGTATACGTAACGTACAATGTATTAGAATTGCGCCCCTTATTTGATAACTAAAAAACATCGGTTCAGAAATCCTTTAAATATGTTTTCATTACAATAAAACGGCAAGCATCTCCCTTCAGAGCAAAATCATCTGTAGATACCAACTCATAATCTTCCACCTCCACACCAGGATGGACTCAAGTGTAAACAAGGAAGCACCCTAGACTGTGTCGTGTCCTCTCATCATCCTCCAATTTCCAGAAGTGTCTATTAACCAAAACATTCGTCTTGATGTTTACAAAACAACCTCTCAAGGGAATCAGAGCTTTTAGCACAGAAGTGGCGAAGTGCTGCTGACACCCCGCCTGTCGTTAGTGCGGAAGCCACTTCCGGTGTTGAGGTCGACCAGGAACCGAGGGATGGTGGAGTCAAGAGCAAACCGATGTCGGACAAGCCAGCTGGCCTATGTCCTGTTATCGGTATAAGGCCGGAAACCTGCGATAAGTCCCAAAATAAACGTCTGCAGTGCCAGATTTCTCGCCGGGTGCATCGCTTCAAGGGCTGTCAAGATTAGCTCTTGCATGGTAGTGTCTGAACATCGAAAATTTAAAATTCAATTACTGTAAAGACATTTAAATGTGTACGATAAGTACTATAAGTTTCATTTGACAAAGATTGACTTAGTATTACGACTTGCATTGGGTCAATACACGAAATCTTACATGAGACAAGTAACTAGCAGGTTTCTGTTAGGCGACTATACATCTAAGATTCCTAAGTTTATGCGTAAGAAGAATTTCGTCGTCATTCTCTCACAGCCCCACGGTGCTCTATGGTTGCCTCTATCTAAATCTCACAGGGTAAACTCTCTAGTACTTTCAAAGCGCCACGACGTTCCAGAACGGCCTCCCTAGTACTCTCACAGCCCCACGATGCTCTATGGTTGTCTCTATCTAAATCTAACAGGGTAGACTCTCTAGTACTTTTAAATCACCATGACGTTACAAGTACTCTCACAGCTCTGAAATGCTCCAGGATAGCCTCTTCAGTACTCTCACAGCCCTGAAATGCTCCAGGACAGCCTCTACAGTACTCTCACAGCCCTGAAATGCTCCACGACGGCCTATCTTGTACTCTCACAACACCGCGACGCTACAAGACGGCCTCTCTTGTACTCTCACAGCACCACGACGTTCTCGGACGGGATCTCAAGTACTCCGACGCTCTATGTTACTCTCAATGTACTGCGACGCTCTAGGGTGGCCTGTCTCCAATTCGTCTCCGCGTCGTCGCTATTCTTGGCCGACACGACTCGCTGACTGCGGAAACTATTTGTTAAAACTCTCGGATCCTGTCACCTAATTAGCTTCGTGACGGTCCCCTCGAATTTATCGGACCGATGCCTCCGACGCACAACCCTTTGTACGAGTTCGTATACAAGTCGTTAATATGAAATACATATGTTATAACGGCCGCTATGATTTGTTGCCTGCCTAATGAGTGTTCATCTTTGCTGAAGAATGGTCTTGTTGTCAACGTGGGTTTTAATGAATGCTGTTTGTGTACCACAATATTTTGATAGTGGAACGGGCTTAGTGGGTGAAAATGTGAGAGAGGTTGTTTATATCCATTCTTTACATTAATTTGTATTTCTTGTGATGGCTTTTAATAGAGATAATGAAAATTGAATTTAATCGCATTTTGGTGAATGCAATTACAAATATATACGAATATTTGTTATCTTAATAGTAATTTATATTTAAATGGATTAATTGATGTGTTAGAACTGGACACAGCGTTCAAACTAGATGTTATCGAGTAATTCTATTTTATTTGAATAACAGTTGTAATATACACGAAAAACAATTGAGAACGGCTGTATTTAATACGATTACTATCTGTCGTGCTTTCAAATAAATCAACTATTTTAATTCCCAGTAAACTAAACATAATTATAGTTTCTCTCATTTCATAGTGTATTCATTATTTCCTTTTTAATTAGTCTACATTAAAACAAAGCCTTGTAAAAATTCAAGTTAACTAACTCTCACACACACATTCAAAAGTATAGCTAATTTCAAGTGTGTTTGAAAAACTCCACAATAAAAACCACTTACATCAAAACAGTACAATACACCTGTCAAATCTGAAACCGTAACAACACGAGTGGGTGCAGGTGTCATCGTGGCCAAAATTGGGCGTGTTATTAATTTCAAAATTACCCAAATGTTCCACTTCCCTTGCGGTCATCTTTGTTACTGTTCCGGTGCCCAGAGGTGCTTCCGGTCTATGGAATGGATCGATTCTGCTTTTATTTCACAGTGCACCAGTCCATGAATAAATGTTGCACGGTTTCCACTGGTCATTGACTCAATGTATTGTCTAGTATTGGAGCCTCAGGGACTGATTTCACGCGGCCCGCTGACCTGAGCTTTGTAGGGGTGTCAGCGCTTGTCAAAGAGTGAAGTCTTAGGTGGCCTTCCTTGTTTTGTTTCTTCCTGGTTTTGTCTTTCCTTGAAATCTTTCGTTGGTGTGATAGCCTGGCTTTGTTTAGTGAATGATGGGGGTATTTTAAGGCTAACGTACTAATGCGTAAAGGATAATGTGGGCATTTTCCAACACTAGTTCAGTAGGCTACGCATGAACAAAACTTCTACTGACGGGATGAATCCGCAATAACCCTTTTAAACCAAATTAAACCTAAGATCCCTAACGACAAATAACAATAGAAAAATAAGCATTAAAGTAACACATAAATATTAAAACGTTAGTTAACTAATTTATTATTGTTTTTGGTATTCAGGATTTTACCACATAACCGACAAGTTTTGCCATTCTATATTTTTGTGTCGTATTTTGGAAATCTATATCAATTTTTTTCTGAAACTTAGCAAGTATCTTAAGTACTTGGAGTCATGTTTTGTTCAAACATGCACAGTTTCAAGGCTGCAGCCATATGTTTCGTATTCAAATCAGAAAAGGAAAATTGCTACACAATTGCATAAACTGCAAACCTTTTTCAAACATTTTAGTAAGGAGAACAAACTAACTAAGTGTGTTAAAAATAGCCAAAATTTATGTCATTGGTACTATTTCCTTAATTTAGCTTGACTTGTATAGGCATTTGATCGTGTTATCCCTATATTCTTCTTTCAATTCATAAAATCTAACAATCTTTACACCCAAAATACAATGGCAACTTTTTCCAAATAAAAAGCCTATGAGGCTCACTGACAACAACAAAATTCTGATAAAACTTTTTCCAATAAATCACGTACAGAGCCAAACTTTAAACGCGATCCCCACAACGACGCTTTCACACGCCATAAATTCAACATCAATCAAAACTCATCGAGGCGAAAACTGGAAAATCTCCAAGCTGTTGTTGGAATTTCCCGACAAAAATCAGTGTGAATCAGTTTGAAACAGGGATGTGGTTGGAGTGGGTTTGGAGGTAAAATGTCCATGGACCACAATTGTACGGCGGTGCATAAAGTGTGTTTTGTGGCTGGCTGTACCGTCCGAGTTAAGGTTAACAGTTCTGTACAGTTGTGGTAGTCGAATAATGATTTGTCTCAACCTTGGTTAGGGAGGTTATGATTTGTGATATCATGTTGAACAAAAAACATTACTATGTCAAACTAGTATCAAACTATTTAGGTACACCTGCTTCGTAATAGCGAATGACAAGTTAAACAATATAAAGTAGAGCGTATATCGGTTGTAAAACCCCAGGCAAGCCGATTGACAATGATTGTTTCATTTTACCTTCCATGGCTCAATTACATTGCTATGAAATAAATAAACGTATTACTCTGTTTTAAAATTTCTTTCAACCAGGTGAGAAAGTAAATTTAAAATATCCCCGCCGCTGCAATCCTATACAGATTAAGTATTATTGGATGTTTACTAAAATATTTCCTCAAACTTGTCAGATTTATTCCCTATTACAAACACATTGGATTACATGAGTACCTAGGTTTGCTACATAGAAGGAAAATGTTTATGACATACATAATTGTCCAAGTTTTATAAAAATAAATCCTTTTACAAGCAAACAGCTCATTAACTGTAATCTAAGAAACTAAACAAAATCTTCCTCAAATGTTTATTAATACAATATTATTTAATACTGAATTCTGAATATTTCACAGCCTCACTTATGTATAGACAAGTAATGATTTCTAATATTTATTTAGATAAACTAACAAAAGAAGCTTTCTCTTTGTAGCCAAATATAAATTTGCAATCATGTGGCCATGACCAACAATCCCTTTGATTCGAGATACAAATCTTTGATATTGAATCCACCTAATTACATGTGTAGCGTCGGCCTTTAGCTTCGCCCGAACAAAAGACTATTTCTCATGAGTTCTCGTGTCACGGCCAATTTGTTAATAACATAAATAACTTTGAGGTATTGTTACCAACAAGCCGTGATAGATGTGGTCTGTCTTCCCTCTGTCTGGGCCGAGTCCGCCACATAAATTCAAATCAAATCTTTCTCTACCCCGTGTAAATACGGCACCCCCCTTTGTTTAAAACTTTGAAGAAATATGGCACCAGATTGGGAGTGTGTGTCTTCGGTTGTGTAAAATGTGTAGCTTGACATAGAAGCTTGGTATGTTGTAGGGATGAAAGTCGTACAACTCATTAGTTTAGCTTATAGCTACCTAAATCGCTGTAAATTGGGAATAGCTGGGATAGTGGTAGAGCACGGAACTTCGGTCCCTGAGGCCAGGGTTCAATTCCCACCAATCACCAATGGATTTTTTTTAGTGAAGATGCCACAACCCCTACCTGAAGTTATGTTGAAAACGATTCCCAAGGAAAACGACAGTAAATAAAATAATGAAATCTGCTTAAACCTACTTGCTTGTATAACTAATATTTTTAACACAACCTTTTCTAGGTAAGTTTGAATTAGTGCTATAATATCAGCTTAATATTTGGCAGGGAAGATGATATCCGTATTAATAATATTGCTTGTATCCACGAAAATTCCTGAATACTATAAATGGAATTTGCTTAGTTCAATTCCATGTTGATAGCCCCTGGATTACTATAACGACTAATACTAATATATTATGATACAATTAACTCGCCAAAGTAATCAAAATTTTGTTGATGTTATAGGTAATACGTTATGTTATAAGTTCAAAACCTACATGTTTCAACGTTAGTGTGGCATCGTAAGGGTAAAAAACACAAACGACATCACTGTCACACGCACATAATAAATTAATACACATACGTTTTTTTTGCAAACTGCTAACCTTCTTTAAGTTCCCAGTCCCACACAATTTGAAGCTTTAGACCATTTCTCATTGGAACAATCAGCGAACTTTCTTTCACAACGTGAACTACCCTTAAAAGCCAAAAACCTCATCGTGGTCACCCACATAGTTCCCAAACTTTCCCCTGTGAGAACCGGAAAGAATCCAACACGGAACCAAACTACAACCTACCCGGAACCAAACTCTTTCCAGAACCCCTAAGAATAGGCGCAAATTGCGGATAGCTGACAATGGGACTCTGCATGCGGTGACAAAAAGGTGCGTGGCCAAACCGTCGCATCCCCTACAAATGGTGTCTTGTCCGTGGGGGATGAAACGGCGGGATTTATTGCCTCCAAAACGGATCGATTCGGCGGGCGTGAGAATGGGTCGTTGTCACCAGACGACAATAGCCTTGATGACCTTTATCAACCACAACAGAGGGTGTAAACAGTGACTTGGTAATGACCTTGGCCAGATGGGGGATCAAATGCGATATTAATGTGATTTATAACTGATTCCATCCCATCCTTTATTGGCCCAATCTGCGCCTGGAATTAATCAGCTGTTTGTGCTATTATTTATGGACCACCACGCCTAGTTGGCCTAGTCGTCGGATTATAAAGTTTAAACATGATAGATGCACGTCTGTGATTGGATTTGATGGGGGTGAGGTAGTGGGAGAAGCTGTGATCATTTTGTGTAGTCAAAGGTTGTAGTCTTCGTGTGCCTACGGGGGTTTAGGATGACAATGTAGAACCTGTAGAAAGTAGTAATTAATACAGATTTCGTAAATACAATCGTATTTTTCCCAGCAGTTTCCTTAAGACTATTTTTGGTGCATTTTTCCACGTATTTTAGAGTAGAGTGGTTACTTTAGCCATAGTTTGTCTTTAAGTGTGAGCAACGATTTGATCAAACGTTGTGTAACGTGTAATCTCTTCGTGTTGAGTCATAAATTACTACATGATTATTTCGTTAACAAATTCGTGTATATTTTTCAATAGTTTCCTTGCCACCATTTTAACATCCTTAACTTCTAGTTTGGCCATTTTCGACCTTTTAATGTGAGTATTAAACGTCGTGAAATATTTAATCTCCTCGTGTATAATGTCACAAATTTCTACATCATTATTCCGTATAAATATTTGTGTATTCGTTCAGTAGCTTTCACTTTACTTTTTTAATTCAAAAACTTCCATTTTAGCACCATTTACCTTTTAATTTGAGTAAAGACATTATAAAACGTCTTGTAATACGTAATCTCTTCGTGTGTTATGTCAGAAATTGCTACAATGTAAGTAATGGATCCTTATGTTTACATACAACTTTACATTGGGGACCGTAAAACTTAATATTATCAATACACACTTAAAAATCGAAATATGAAGGAAATCGAAACGGATGGAATCACGATTGCTTGTTTTCTCACAATAATCTAGTAGACTAATCTTTCACTCAGAGTATTCCACAATCAAAATCATTCCTACTCTAATTCACTCCGTACCGGTAAATGTCTGGAAGAAAACTCTTCCCAAATTGTCATCACGTTAAACATAGAAAGGAGTTGAGTAACACAGACAGCTCCAGCGTTAACTCGATCATCGCTGATGGAACAACTGAATAATTGATGTGGAAGGAGAACTAAATCCTGATCCTGATCCTTCGATACGTGGAATCAGATGAACAACGTGAACGTCTCTACACTTTGCGGACTGAATGTTTCAAACAATTTAACCGATAACACCCCATTGATCCCGACGTCTGCGACTGGAAATCTTTTATTCTTTGTGAGACTTGAAAGATATTTTACAAAATTATTTTCAAGGAAGAAGAATAATGTTTGACGTGCGAGTTAGTAGTATTATGATCAAAGATTTTATAAAATCGAAAGCTTTGTATTTTTGCGTGAAATTTATAAGGACCAATGATTATCTCTAACTACAATTGGCTAAGTAAACGTACCTCAGTTTTGAATTGAATAGTATTAACTTTTTAAGGACAATTCAAGGATATAAGTTGAAGGAGGTAAGTTGAATATTGTACATTTTCAGGGACAATTGAAAAAGCATACATAGTAGTAACAGGAAGAATGACACTTTTTTTGTCAAACAACTAAAATGGATGGATATGTATTAAATTGATTAGGGTAACTTTTCAGGGTCAGTTGCGAGGATATATACATAATAGACGGACGAATTCAACTTTTTATAAGTTAATATTGGTGGATATGAAGTAAATTAAAGAGTGTACATTTTCATACCACAGACAATAGACCACTAAATAGCATATTCTCTGTGACATTAGTAAAAGTATAAACACAACTTAAACACAAAGTAAATATTGGGAGATATTAAGTGAATATTTAGAATAAATAAATCTAGAAAGGCTGAGATGCTCTGCTTTAAAATTGATTTTTATTCCCGTTTTCACATGCTGTAACTTAGACACTCACTGTGTAATATATTTAATTGCAACGTTTAGGCTACGGATTTAGTGAAATTTATAGAATCTTTCTTAGAATCTTAATATTCCATGGCACAAAATTAGACTCCAAAATCCCAAGAAGCGTTGATTAAATTGCATAGCTTGAAATATGTAAGCAACAACGCCTACAATATCAACCAAGTTACCTCTGACAAGAAAAGCTGCAAGCTACGCCTTCTAAAAGTGCTATTCGTTACATAGTCACTTCCAAGAGTAAACAGCTGTTTGCTTCCAGACATGTGATATTCAAGTACTTGCAGCCTACTGTAGGTTCTTTGGTACTAGGAGATCATTACAACGCATCGCACACTCCACAAAACCTACGTTACCAAAATAATGTTTCCGTTTTAGATTTCCACTGTGCTTAGACTTGTAGCCAATTGTTTAGGGCGTTTATTCAATACCGAATAACTCTGTTAGTACAATAGCTCATAAAATATGATGGTCTCAAATCAACCACAAGCGTGTACGAGCAGCAGTATATGCGCAAGGACAACTGGTAGGACGCCAGTCTTCATGTTTTATGATTTTGAATGCCTTTTATATGCGCTTTACGGGGGTCATGCAAACACGGTACGTGTTCATAAATATGTATTGAGCGTCCGAATTATAAATCGTGTTTCGGTTCTACCTGGTTTATGTCTGATGAAGTTATTGTGCAAGTGTTCTCTGTGGGGTGAATTATACATGTAATTAATTTTGATTTGAAAATATGGTATCTCGAACCGGATTAATGAATATTAATTGCCTTGCTTTAGATAGTTGAAATTGGGCTACATAGTAATATTGGATAAAATTGTGTTCGAGTAGCCTTGGTGTATTTGTTTCGAGATTGCAATCTTAGATTGTGATTTTAAAGAAACAAAACATTATTTGATGAACTCAAAAGTATTTAAGTGGTTGTCATGTTGAGTACCCAATAAAAACCAAATTATTACAAAACACTGTTTTATTAAGTGGGACCTCGGTAGCAAGTCTATTATAGGGTCACGTAGACTTTTTATCGAGGTACAGTTGTTAAACATGAAATAAAGGGTAACAAAATCAAGCGTTTTTAAAAATTACAGTCTTGTTATCAAGGACTATTGAGGTTCGTCTGTAGTTTTAGTCCGTTTCCTACACACCTCAAATCCTACCACAACCACATCATTGCCACGCCACCCCAAAACCTCTTTCACAGCAGTCGAGGCAATAATGGGCCATAACACGACCTAATGACTATATCAAAATATTTATTAGACAATTTTAGCCACGGAACACGACCTCAGTATTGTACAACGGACTCTACTCTAAATCTCCACCCACATCTAATCACCATAACAGACGACTTCGTAGGCAGGTTTTGACATGGACGGGGTTTTGTCTGACCACTATTTATCCCCACGGAGACTTGTGAAGCGACGGATGTAAGCTTGAATTACAAAAGGTGATTATTCAAGTGGAGATCGTGCAGTGACGACTGAGTTATACCTCTGGTCAGATGCTGTCAGACCGCGCCTGAAGATCCTAATGTAAACTGGACTGGGCAAGGCAAACATGACTGATATTTGTGTATTGAATATTGTTGACTGGCAAATTTCTTGCTAAACATTGTTGGTGGAAAATATTGCACTTTGGCAACGTAGAAAGAACCCAGTGAGCTGGTCTAGTGATAGAGAGCGGGACTCCAGTCCCTAAGGCTTCCGGGTTAAAACCCCACTAAATCCCCAATATATGTTAACAAGTGATAATGTTGCAACTCCTAGCTCAAGCTTGAAGTAATGTAAAAAACGAGAATGGGCTAGAGCCTAGGACAATTAAAAAACGTAAATAGTACATAAAAATGTGTCTGTACAAAAAAAATAAGGTGCAAAAGACATGGATTTGGCCAAAATGTAAATTATAAAAGAATCGATCATGCTGAAGTCGAGAGTGCTTCAGTTTCAGCAATAGAACTATCTGATGTGGTAGTTGATGTATAATATGGAATGATCTAAAAGTATGGTTCCCTTTTCAGCATTTGCAATGTTTTATGGTGTGTTCGTTACTGTATGCTACGGAGGAAACAAAAGTTATAGCTTGGTGTCCTTGGAATAACAAACAATATAAGTGGAATAAAATTGTTTTATAATTTCGTTGTTAGAATGTTCTTTTTCCTAGTTGATGTTTATATTATTCTGCCATCTTAATCGTGATTATTTCATGGGACATTAGTCCTATATTATATCTCCACGAAATTCTAAAAATATATATACAATGATTTAGCAATACAGTATGATTCCATTACAACAAAAGCATCGCGTTTTCTTCAAAAATTGCATTTCACTCATTTTTCGCCAAACAAAACACCCCTAAGCTTTTACCTGACAGCCCGGAAGTAACAAAGGATCTGTAGAATTCATCTCAAAAGCAAGATGAAACTCATAAAGCAGAGGGATTTCGGTTATGGTGATTGATGGGACGGAAAATAAAGGTGGCATGCAGCCGGGAAGCTACGCGTGTGGGAATATTGTTTGTTTATTCAACTTAATAAACTGTCATAAATGCAAATATCGGAAAACTCAGAGTTTCTGCCAAACAGTCGATGTTCAATTGAATTATACAGATTAATAAGGTGAAAAGTATGATCGGCAATAATTATTTTGTGCAACTAGACGTTTCACGAGTCCTAATAATTTAAATGTATCATTATATTACCTAAAAGAAAACACAATGAGCTTTTGAGACATTTTAAGCCGAAAAGTCAATTACTATTTTTAAATCTTGGAGTGAGATTCAGGTATAGCTACCAAAAACGCAAGAAATTAGTTTTACTTGGTAGGGTTAGCATGACATGAACTACATCATGACTCTACAATCAAGACAGTTTCGCAATACACCAAATTTTTATGTATTTATACCAGCAGTGGCATTTTGGATTGTTTGAAAATTATCTTTGCCCCCCTGATAGTACAACCTAAAATCGACCTGTTAGAAAGCATGATTAACCAATCATTCCTAAGGCTAAATCATTCCTTTTCAGGATGGAACGAGTAGCCTTTGTATTTGAAGGGTTTCACTATAATTCGGTACCTAATTATTTGAGGTTTTAAAATAGCATTCCGATTTAAAGCAATCATTAAAGAACTAAAGATTAGTTAAGCTCAAGCTACACCTGAGTCTGTATATTTAAACGCTTACTTTAACGAAGTTGGCAACAACGTTTCATTGGCTCTAATCTCGCCAACCAATGGATTTTATCTGCCATAATGCCACACCACAACCTATAGACACATGGAGTGATGTGCAAAACGGTTCCTGTCTAGATATTAGCGTCTTAGTATGTGAATTTGGAAGAAGAAAAAAACATCTGCAAAAATTTGATCAAAAATCTTACTTTCACTTTTCAAACGACAACCTCCGCCTGAATCACTCCCAGCGCAGAGTCCAGAGTGAGCTATAGCCAACATTCACACCACCTGTGAGAGCGTTCTTATCTATACATTATGTTCCCGATTGGGAGTCGGTAATGGGTCCATTATGACTAAAGCGAGGCCGCACATAAAATATTCACGGGAAATATCTTAATGCCCGACAAAGCGCCGAGTTACGAGCAGGGTCCGGAATAGCAGGCGAGCCTGAGCACCGAATTTATCGACCGGATTTTTGGATTTCCGAGAACAAGCGCTGTATTCATTTTACTACGGCGATTTGTCTCCGGAAATACTCGGGTGAAAACGTTAACACCCTGTGTGTCATGATTTATACCGGCTTGACATTCGGTTTATTTCTGGGGATTGGTGAAGACGGTATATTTGGTGACGGTTGGGATTAGTAAGTTGTGTTTTGAGTATCTTCCTCTTTGTGGAGACTTGATATTTTGTTAGCATTACATTTGATCACCAATGAGTTTTTTTCTAATAATTATTAACGTAAAGACACGATTATCCGAGCATACAGAAGTTACACCTATCTAAAACAAAAAGTATAGGCATATCTAGCTAACTTTCTTTGAGGACTTCCTCCGGAGGATGCTATGCGATGAAATAAATGTGGGAACGATCAATGGGAGAACGAATCCATAGGTAAATTATTAGTTTTGATAAAGAATCAAGTTGGAGACCTATGCCAAATTGAAGATTGCTTTAACATGAGTAGACCTATATGTCTGATAGATTTTAAGTCCTTTTATAACTTTACCAAAACTTAAAAAAGATAGGAAATCTTTGAAAAATTTAACTCTAATGATAAATGTTTACATTACGGGTGCTAAATAAGTTTCAACTTCATGTCTATATTTATACTATTTTATTTACGCTTTTGCTGCTTTTACGTAAACGAATAGCCGTCCAACCGTAGTCTAAGTAACTGAAATTTGGAGACAGATTCAACAATACAACTACTGCATCCATGTCAAACTTTTAGTTGAACAATCGTTCACATTTATACGATGAATCTTAATGTCACATAACTTATGATCTATAACTATAGGCTATTGTTTTTAACAATCTACCTGTAAAGTAATGTAATTCAAAATCAATTCCAGTATGTCCTATTACGTCTAAATAGTTCTTTATTAGATGTATTTATTTGTGGAAATAATAATGCAAAGCAAAACTTAAACAAACAAATAAAAGTCTTGAATCAAGCAACCCACTTCTGTTTAACATCATTTCGGTTCTCATGGAAATAAAACAATGTTGCTAATAGGGGTATACACCAACACATTTGAACAGTTTTTGTCTTTATTGGAAGCGATATGGAGTGGTAGAGCGCGGGACATCGGACCCCGAGGTCCCAGGATCAAATCCTGTCAATCACCAATGCACTGTATCTAAGTGATAATGGCGTGACCCTTTCCAACTCTAACCTGAAAGGTGGACGACCATTCCGCGGTAGAACCTCGAGAAAAAACAAAAACTGTCGTTATTGTAATGAAAAGACTGAGGTGACCCTTTTCTCTTGAAGCAGCGCCAGTTGCCTCTCGAATAACTAAAAACTATTAGTAAAAAGATTCTATGACATCTCTGCAACATCCCAGCCAACATTGTCCCGCTGAAGTAGATTGCTGACGACGGCCAGTTATCGCTAGCGTGTAGCGATCGCTGGAAATAGCAGTTAGCGTGTCGTCGGCCTGGGTGGCACGGAATCTACTGTGACACTCGCCAGTTCGCACCTCGGCCCACACAAGCCGTGTTAATACTTGGGCTTGATTTAGTTTTGGCCAGTCGCGTTGATGTTGCGTTTTGATTAAAAGAGAAAATGTGACAGCCAACACGATCTTGATGAATGCCCACTTGAAGTTTGTTCTTTTCGATTTATTACTGAGATGTATTTTGAGAAAGGTATTCTTGTGAATTACATAGTGGTTTGTAATTATTGTACCTTATCCAGATACTTTTTGTTAATCAAAATAGGTAAAAAATAAGGATCACTTTTTCACTTCTAGTGAACTTAAAAGAGTTAATATTTCAAAGTTGTACATGGCATATACAGGAATTATGTAATAGTTACTTACAACGTTGACTGTCAAAGATTGACAGGTTATGTTCCTAGAAAGTACTGAACTATCATAAAATAACAGACCACGGTCTTTTTACCTTTATTCATTCGCTGGATAGTGTGAAGATTTATAGTTGCAGAAAATTAAACCAGATGAAAGTACTTATGAAAAATGAGAGTTGAATAACAACTAGTTTAAAAATATAGTAATTCGTTAGGAATAATTTATAAGGTAAACACTCTCATTCCACTTTGAGCGGAGCCTTTCAAGAAGTATTGGTGAGCTGATTCACTCTAGCGTTCTATAATGACACACCAATGACATTCCATCGACCCTTGCTAAGCACCCACATCACGAATTTTGACAAGGTTCGCGAAAGGCCACTTATCAAAGGCAAACATCGTTGCAAACTCACCATGTAAATAACTGGGTTGCCGACGGACACATAGTAATCATCACATCACGCGGTGAAATCCGATAGGCAGTGGTTAGTGCAGGAAATGGCGGAAAATGATATCACACGATTGTCCGAAATCCCGGGTAAAAATTCTCAGAAAGGTGCTTAGCGTTGATTTATGCTATGGATCCCCGTGTCTCGGCAGCAGTGACCTTTCGGTGACCTTGCCGGCGTCGTTTGTAGGAGTCGAGGGAAAATGATTTTTAATCCGGCGTGAATGTGTTTGCGCCTCTTGCACCGAGGATTGATGAGATTGAACTCGGGACCTCCTGCGATGAGTCGATAAGTCCCCCGGAGTGTGATATGACTCAGTATGAGGAGAGCCTCAAGGAACGCGACTAGGTCCGTCGCTGTTCCTATCCAAACAGATCCTGATTTGATCACTTTGTTGGTTTAGTGAGTCACGGTGGGAATTTACCGCCTGAAGAATGTTCTGGGAATGCCTATAAAGTGTGCTACGTGTGCGAGTGTGAGTGTCCATTTGCTCCAACCTTCATTAGAATTCCTTCACAATGACCGTGGCTTCTTTGTACACACATTAGGGTGTTTAACATAATTTATCGTGTTTGTTTCTCCAACGGTTGCATAATTTATTTGTTTGCATATTTAACAATCGCCGTTTCAACCGGTTCGAAACAAGTTCTGATATAAGTGCATGTGGCGGTGGGTTCTGGATGTTTTAAAAATTGCAACTAGTTGTTTAGCCAACCAAGTCTATATTGCTCCTAGATTAGTAACTAACCAAAATACAGCTGCTTATATCACTTCCACATTAAAAAATAAGTAAACTTTGGACAGAAACGATTATAAACCCTACCCCCTATAGCCAAAGTCATCAATGACAAGTTACAAAATAATGTTCTGTTTTATTTTCATATTATAATTTATCAATGCATAAAATAAGTTAGCAATACACTTTTTGCTTTGTGTACGTGTTTTCTTCTGAGCATTCCTCAGCCAAAAACGCTCCAAAAAAGGCCAACAGTCAAGAGAAAATGTGTCCAGTTTCGAACCATTAAAACGCTACAGACCTTTCTCGGGATTGAATTAGTCAATCATCTGTGAGGAAGTAGACAAGAAAATACTATATTGCTTGTGTATGACAATGAGTCTTACCTACTGAAATTATCAATAATTTATCATGATACAAATTCTGGCCCGAAAATCTGTTATAACCTATCTTGGACACCCAGCAAACTGGTTGCAATTCCAACTGGTAATCGGACTTTCGGAAAATTTTGACCTTTGGAAATTTTAAATCTTATCCTTCCTCATACCAAAATAATTTCCCTTTCGAGACATATGGGAACAAAATTCATAGACTAAACATAATCGTGGAACCGAAAGTAAGAGCCGTCGGGTCGGCGCAACCGGTTCCTCTGCTTATTTACAAGATGACTGCCGCTAAACACACACAAGGCCGCGCTGCAAACTGGTCTGGCTTCTCGAACAGGAAGACTTCAAGGCTGCACAAGTGGCTCTGCTTATTTGATTAGGCGGTGCCAGATTGAAATATGACGCATAACTTTGATGTTCTGTGTGGATTTTCTTTGAGCAACTCCGCATTATAAGTTGTATTGGCTGAAAGTGGCTCTGCTTATTTGATTAGGCGGTGCCAGATTGAAATATGACGCATAACTTTCATGTTCTGTGTGGATTTTCTTTGAGCAACTCCGCATTATAAGTTGTATTGGCTGAAAGTGGCTCTGCTTATTTGATTAGGCGGTGCCAGATTGAAATATGACGCATAACTTTGATGTTCTGTGTGGATTTTCTTTGAGCAACTCCGCATTATAAGTTGTATTGGCTGAAAGTGGCTCTGCTTATTTGATTAGGCGGTGCCAGATTGAAATATGACGCATAACTTTGATGTTCTGTGTGGATTTTCTTTGAGCAACTCCGCATTATAAGTTGTATTGGCTGAAAGTGGCTCTGCTTATTTGATTAGGCGGTGCCAGATTGAAATATGACGCATAACTTTGATGTTCTGTGTGGATTTTCTTTGAGCAACTCCGCATTATAAGTTGTATTGGCTGAAAGTGGCTCTGCTTATTTGATTAGGCGGTGCCAGATTGAAATATGACGCATAACTTTGATGTTCTGTGTGGATTTTCTTTGAGCAACTCCGCATTATAAGTTGTATTGGCTGAATGTGGCTCTGCTTATTTGATTAGGCGGTGCCAGATTGAAATATGACGCATAACTTTGATGTTCTGTGTGGATTTTCTTTGAGCAACTCCGCATTATAAGTTGTATTGGCTGAAAGTGGCTATGCTTATTTGATTAGGCGGTGCCAGATTGAAATATGACGCATAACTTTCATGTTCTGTGTGGATTTTCTTTGAGCAACTCCGCATTATAAGTTGTATTGGCTGCACAAGTGGCTCTGCTTATTTGATTAGGCGGTGCCAGATTGAAATATGACGCGTAACTTTGATGTTCTGTGTGGATTTTCGATGAGCAACCCCGCATTATCAGTTGTTATTGGCTGCACAAGTGGCTCTGCTTATTTGATTAGGCGGTGCCAGATTAATATGACGCATAACTTTGATGTACTGTGTGGATTTTCTATGAGCAACCCCGCATTATAAGTTATATTGGCTGAAAATGGCCCTACTTATTGACGAGACGATGCCAGATTGAAATATTATGGCGCATAACTTTGATTACTCAAACCTCTGTGTGGATATTTGATGCACAACCACACACAAGTTGTATCACTTTATTTGTTCATAAGGAATACATATTCAAAATCAAATTAGATTCCTGTTGAGTCTAATGGAATCTTGAATTTCATAAGTAGTTTGTAATTAAACAAATTCCAGCCTTGTTTATTATTTATAATATACACTCCAAAATAACAAAAGATTCAAACGACTGTGACGTTAGTACAGTATTTGATTTTGTTTTTTCTGATGCAGGAAAGGTAAATGATCAAACTATATATTTGTCGTGAAATGCACACTCTTCTTAGAACCGAGGTAAAGTGTGCTTAATCGATGATCATAATATTCATAACGATTGAAAGAGAAGATTTTTAGGTATATATAGAAGATAACCCTTCTGTTAGACTCTTATGTTTTTATAATGGGCGAACCTCTATCCAAAATAATATTAATTTCATGAAGAAAAAAAAACACTACTCAATACATTATGTATTTCAATTCATAATGGAAATCTCATTTATTGGTGTATTTGAAGTACGCAAAAATGGGTGCCTATGAGGGAACAGTACCTATTACTGAAGAAATCTAAGTTAACATGAGGTTTCATTTCTTGTTGGCGTATTGGCAACACAACTATCAAATATAACTAACCTTGTTTTTTTTATGGAGTAAAATAATAATTAGTTAAACACTATCCAAAGAACCCACGGTAGAACCTCGTAACCGACCTCTGACAAAATAAGTTGTAATAATTATTTTCTATTGTGATAGGTTTTCCTTATAACCCCAATCAACAGTCAAACTGATAAACAACCCTTTATAAATTTGAAGCATTTTCATACTATTAAAATATTCCCACTATCTTTTTAGTTCAAACTTTTATGGGAAACATCAAAAAAATACACGATCTACACAAAACTACTAAAAAAAAAACAAAACCGCTCATTAAAATTATCTCCACCACTACAGCAAAGCAAGTTGTATGTTTTATTGCAGACGAAAGTGAAGTACGGAGCCGAGCTCAAGGCCGCAACCTGATACGTCTTATCATTGCGCTGATCATCAGTAGCCACAGTGGGAACCCTATCAGATAACCGGGATTTAGCTGCCCTAAGTGAGTTGTTAGGGGGAGCTCCTCAGCGCACGCTTATCTCAAAACTCTTCGTAATTGGGCGCCCGACTGATGATCCCGTAGGTGCATAAGTTGGCGCAAGTTTCTCGGCCAACTTTTTTGTAATCGGGACATTTTTGATGGATGGAAGTCCCTAGAGGTGCTAAACTCCTTGGCTTGGAGTAGTGAATTTTACATAATGAAAAGTGAGGAAAAGTGCATTGTGATAAAAGATCACTTTCAGAGGAAACTAGTCTAAATTTCTCAAATTATTTCTCCATATTATTTAGCCATATATAGGTTGGCTGAAAAGTAACTTACACCCACTTAACTTTTCAACCATTTGAGATATTTGAAATATGTTTGCGGCAACCTTCTTAGACATGAGGGGATATAATAATTATTAGGGTCAAATTTGAAAATTTTGCCCTTAGGGGTAGGGGGTAGCTCAACATTTTCAAATGACAAGTATAGTCGAGTTTAATATTGTTTTACAGGTCTTGACAAAACATAACAATTAACATAAAGAAAACTAAAATCGGACCATTAATAACAAAATGGCAGTTCAAAATAACTTTTAATAACCATTGTCTTAATCATTTTTTCCATTTTATTGGGCAACATTTTCAAAAACATAATTATTGTAGCCCCTCATATCTAAGAAGTTTGCCGCAAACAGATTTCGAATATCTCAAATGGTTGAAAAGTTAAGGGGAGGGGGTGTAAGTAACTTTTCAGCCACCCTGTATTTTTCTATTGATGTACAATATTTTGATAAATCAGTTGTTGCAATTGTTTTATTTTTTAATATTTTCTAGCTTGCAAGAATAAATCATCTTGTTTACCAAACTTAAAATTATTGTCAAAACACTTTTCAAGGTTTTTCTTCTCTCTATTGTTACCAGTAAATGAGAGCACAAGCAAATTGAATTTTGTTCTTATTCCAGGAATGAAGTGTTTTTTTGTAAGTTGACCTACTACTGTAAGTCAAACTACAATAACATCGTTACTTGGTAAAAACAAAGTTATTAAACTTGTATGAGCACACCAGTAGTAAACTAGATTGTGCTTGTTGACAACTAGTGGATTACGTTTTATCTACCACTTGGTTTTGATACATTTTATTCTAAATCTTTCAATTATAAATTCTTATGTTGTTTACAAAACATAAGACCTGATAATTTTAGTACACCAACAAAACTTTTAAATTTAAAAGTTTCGATATTTAACAATATAGAACCTTTAAACTTCAATATTGTTATTGTTTGAATCGCCAGTACAATTTAAATTAGTGCTACATGCTTAAAAGTGATGACATGAAAAGCATGAGCATTAAAAAATAATGAATCAAGTTTTAAAAATTAACACCAAATTAATAACATTTTATTCAACGGTTTGTCTCGACAGAGATATAAACCTATTTAATGGACGTTTTGTTTGGGAAATGAGATTAGTTTTACGTTAATTCAGGCCTGTATTAAGTATATATATTCCCATATAACTGAAATGCTACATTGCAAAAATTGATTCATAAACTATATAATATGAATAAGCCTTCAAGGCTTGAAGCGGAGTAAAAATAATCCCTTTAGTACTAAGGTGAATAAATAGAATTATGCAAATAATACTTTTAGAGGTTGAAATGACAAATTACATACGTTTTGTAATGAGACAGTGTTACTTGGTTTCTGTCCATGAACCATATAAAATGATTAATCTCTGACCGCTCTTTTTCATGAAATGTGTACTCTAGAAGCTGTATGTAAATTGGTCTGCGCCTTATTGAAAGGGAATCCGTCATCCATATATACATCCCAAAGTACCCATGAACTTTTGAGAAAATTGCCAGTTACACCCCCATAAACCATATACTTAAAATGTTCGTCATAACGAGAAAACTTGCGCAAAACTATCCATTATTCATAAATTGCCCTTTAGGGTTTTAATTCCTTTTTAAACTAAAGGGAACTTTCCATATACCTAATGTTAAAAATACTAAGATGTACTTATTTGTATGTTATTCTTTCAATTTATTACCTTATTAAAATCAGGTGTCATTATTTGTATTACTGTATTCTGTTTTGTTTATTTCAGCTTAACGTAATCAATCAATGGTTTTATTAATACTTATGAAGTCAAACGGGGTGAAGCCCGTGGGTAACAGCTAGCTGACTTTATTTCAGACTATATTACACATTGTTTGTTTCGTTTCTTGAACAATGACAGGTGGTTAGCTAAAAATGCGAAATATTTATTGATAAACAATCATATTACAACTCAAACGTTCACGGACTGCAACTAACTACATTGTAAGAAGCGCGGACTCCGCCCGGTACGTCAACAGAAGCTTGCGAATGAAAACAACATTGGGCTCATCCTGTATTCTTTGAACATTTGAGATTTCAGACTTCATTGGACGCCTGATCGCAAGATAAGACATGATCCTTGAATCTCTAGTTACACAATGACCACAGCTGACACTGTGTACGTACAAATGTGAATCATGTACAGTCACGTACAAGAACGTTCACTCTAGTGTACGTGACCTAGTGTGAATCTGAGGTGAACGTGAAACCGGTGTGTCTACTTGGAGGATCTTATGAGCAAAGGAAAACCTCAGTCATTGTGAAGTATTCAATAATGTTTGTCCGATCAGTTATCATTGTGTTTAGCGATAACTTGAGCAAAAATGATCCGATTTTGATAAAATGTGGTACAAACGTGTAAACCTGCATAAACGAGTTCGCGAACCAGTATGATCGGACTATGGGAACGGGGGTTTATGGGGGGTTGTATGGGTAAAGAAATTAGCTTCGTGTGCACCGAAAACCACAGAGGAGGCGCCGCGCCGCGCGGCGTCCACATTCGAAAATCCCGTAAAAACGTTTTCCCGGTAATCTAAAGCTGCGGTCCAGTGGCCGATGCATCCATGAGAAATTCCTCTGTCATAAAAATTGTTCTAGATTATCTGGTAAAGCACGCAAAATGCAATCGTTCTCTAAATAACTCGTTCGTTTTACATTAGGTTCTGATGCACATGAACTATCCAGGACCTATACTAATCTGAATTTCAGGAAGTACCAGGGGAAGTCTAAGAGGAAGAAGTATATTTAGTTATTCGAACTAGGACTAGGAATCCAAGATACTATGGCCAATGTATGGCATCTGTACCTCCTATGAATTTCGATTTGAAAGGTAAATATATGAAAAGTGCTGAATATCATTTATTAGCTCTAAAATTCTATTGAAATATTTATAAAATTCAATATCAAACTCTTAATAAATGTGTTTAACAACACTCCAAGTTGTAGTTAGTTGTTCTAATCAACAGTAACCTTAAGTTTTTATGAATAAAAATGCCTCAAGTAATGCAGACTCAGAAGTAAAATCAAAAGCGATTTCCTTGGAGGAACATATTATGTATGCTCGGCAATTTTACTACTTTTCAACGGGACTTAGGTTTACATTGAGCGGATAGTTAAACACAATTACATTGTCAACACTTAAGTTTTATGCAAAATAAGCACGATACAAAAAGAAACTAAAATATATATTTTAGGTCTCTGGCAATTTCACAAGTACAGGTAAAGAAACATTCACAGAAGGGAAAAATGCGTGTATGTACCCTTCTTTGCTTTGGAAAACCGATATGTGCAAGATATATATAGATATATCTATATGAATAGCGATATATCCAAAGAGCTTAAGAAATCACATCGACTTGTGTGGAAGTATTACAACGGACTCTTGATACAGACGACACTATTGCTTATCACCCATCTACTCAACAATCTTGTGATAATTTATGCAAACCTAGACGACGTTAGCTAACCTTCTATGGCCGTGTTAACCCTATCCCCAGAGGATCTGTGATAGGTATCTAGGTTGGGACGGATACGGCGAGAACCCTTCCTTTCACGAAGCTCGGCCCCCTGGAGAGTCGATAGGTTCATGGTCGTTATTGCATACAGCTTGATAAATTAACGTACAAACTATTGCAAGATGGTTGAGAAACTTTGATTAAACGGTTTTTGGTTTGCAATACGTTTCTGCAGGTGCAGATGGGGTTGTGTTACATCTTTGAGATTTGAAAAGTTCAAATTTCAAAGAGAAAAATGATTATAACTTGCCATACAAATACCATTGGATGGTTAAGTAAATCGTTATGTGTATTGGTTACACTGAATTTCTAGTAAATTATATCACATCTACCATGGTGTTAAAATCTTAAAATGTTTCTTAAGTTTTTGTCTTTTTTTCAGTCAAGCCAACTTTTAGTATTGATGAATGAAAACACATAAAGAACTCTCTTACCCCCCCCCCCCCCCTCACCCCAAAATAATGAAGTACGAAAAGGGAATATTCAGCTACACCATCAAATTGAACAGCTTGTAGATTTTTAGTTTACTTATTAAACATGCACATAATATATGTTATAATTATGTTATTAACGAATTTATGTTCATCTTACATCAAACATTGAGTAATGTGGATAAGCGTAATATACCCATTTTTAGTTTTTGTAGTTTGAAGTTTGTTTTATTTCCTTTCCTCAGTAAAATTTTAAATGCAATAAGTTTAATCACGTTGTCCAAGAACAAAAAAGGGAAAACTTCACTGAGATTCTAAATAATTGGTCAAATTTCTCAATGAAAACTAATTTTTACCATATCCAAAGTAGTATATATTTATTGTTAATTTTTGTTCCCAATTTAAACTAGAGTCACTCATGAAAAGTTCTTCCTTACCTAAATGACTAAAACACCAGCGCCATTATGACGGTTGGAATTACAAAACTTTTAATTTGACATATTTGAGTTATTGCTTGGCCTTACTACAAAGGGGACCACAATAGTGCAATGTGTTCTCTTGGTTCCGAAAATCACGATGAAAATAGTTTACTAAAGCCTGATTAATGTGCATTTCTATTTTCACTCCGGGCTTTGAACCAAACAAGACAATGAGAAACGTTTTTTCATAAATGATTCTCAAGTAAGCTATACAATATTTTAACCATATCTTGGCTGTTTTAGATTTTTTTTACTAAATTATTTACATGGTTGTACAAGTATCAATATACATAAGTTATATGATATAGTATTCTATATAATTTGGACGTTCAGAATATTTTATTTACAAAATAAAACACAGTGAAGAAGTAGGTTCTTCTTTAACTAAGTTTGTAACTTGTTGGATTAAAACAATTTAGAAACTGAAAGAAAATATAATTTGAATGAAAAAACTTAAGTGTGTATTGTACAAAAATCAGGAATGAATTCATTTGGTAACTATTGAAACTTATTAGAGTACACAAACACAAAACTTAAACTATTTAAAGAACAAATTACTGTCCAGCTTGGTGCACTCACCACACACAGTATATATGTTACACTCAATCTCCGAATTCGGACAATGTCCGAAATTTCTACCCACTCCGCGATGTGGATAGTGTGAAATACCCACGTCGCGGAGTGAGCATTTTATTTCGGACATTGGCCAAAACGAAATGCCCAGACCGCGTTGTGGGTAAACTCATTTACTCAAACGCCGAAGTCAAAACCTTCTTCGGTGATTGAGCAAATTCAAAATACCCACAACGCGATGTGTGCAAAAGTGATTGCCCACGTCGGGCAGTGGGTATTTCTAGTTTGCGCAAACGCCGACTAGTATTCTATCAACCACCGTATTACATTGTTCATGTACATAAATCTACATGAAATCCACAATTACTAGGTAAAATAAATAAAATTTATGTTTGTGTTTATAATTATTTAATGTATAAATAGCATTTTATAAAATACCAGAAAACAGCAAAATACCGAATAGGAACAAATATAAAAAGGTCCATTACACATACATTAAAATTATGTTTTTCCACTTTACAAAATTTGGAGTAGCCTTAAAACGCCGATTATCACACAGTTCTTGTTAAATCTTTCTTTTAGTTATTGGCACAAGATGGTGCTGCCATGGAATTTAGAATTGCATTTTACGTTTTACTTACGGTAATACATTGACATGATTTACTCAAAAAGTTCTTCTTACAAACACATCTAATAAAACCTTGTTTTTTTAAAGAGGTTGTCGACCTCTTTTAACCTCTTTTTTGCCCGTCCACATTGGCCTCTGTCGTCTTTATTGGCTCGTTCGACAGGCCAAAACAATATCTAAAGAGGTAATCACTGAACGTATATTAACTTGATCACGTGCGTATCACTACAGGACAACCTAAACAAAAAACATAAACGGTAATGAAAACACAATGCAGGTGCAGATCCGTCCATCCTAATCGCAGATAGTGCAAATGGTGGGGGTGCCATGTCTAAACGTAAATTCGGCGTTTGCACAAACTAGAAATACCCACAACCCGACGTGGGCAATCCCTCTTGCACACATCGCGTTGTGGGTATTTAAGATTTGCTCAATCGCCGAAGAACGTAATGACTTCGGCATTTGAGTAAATCAATTTACCCACAACGCGGTCTGGGCATTTTACTTCGGCCAATGTCCGAATAAAATGCTCACTCCGCGACGTGGGTATTTCACACTATCCACATCGCGGAGTGGGTAGAAATTTCGGACATTGTCCGAATTCGGAGATTGAGTGTAACATATGTATATATTTAAGTTAACTACTAATATAAATAATTGGCCTTTTTCTTTCTAACTAAAAAGTGCTCAAAGTTACTTAGATTAAATCAAATGCAATTCTTTCATTCAATAAAACTGTGCAGGTCCATGGGCAGAGCTTAAGTCATTAGAATAAAATCTGGATATAGTCTACTTCTCCAAAAAATCTACTTCAAAAATCTTCTTCATGCAGCAAGTTGTTCTTATGTACTTACAGAAAATCCATGAAGGAAGTAACTATGGAATAGGTAAACATAACGGAGATCTGGATCACACTTAGCTTGCATAGCTAGTTATACAACACATGCTACACTAATTGGGTTATAAGTAAACTTTTTTCTCATCATCACCAATTAATATGGTCAATTATGCCATTATGTTATTTTATCTAAAACATTAACCTGTTGACCCTTTTTACTGTGGTAGTCTGCCACAAACTCACGTCAACCAATTAGTCAATAAAAACTCCTAATATTAACATCTATAGCCATTACACACTACAGTTAGCGTCCTTCACAAGACACTTGGGTTTCTCCAGAATGCCTTAACTCCTTCTCGGCTCTTGTAACGTTTTATAATTCCCCATCAAATGTCCCGATTAATTAACCGGCCTGTGAAATGTTTGTGCCAAAGAACTAGTGAATTCCACTTAATTCCGATAACTATCACGATCAATCTCCCCAACTGGTTGGCGCGCCGGGCCAAATTTCCGTATAAATCACGCAGCTTTGCTCGTTTTGGACTCTGTGTCGATAGACTGTCCCGACACCTGAGTAAGACGTCGGTTAAATTGGTGCGGATTCTGGCAATTAATCTGAATAAACAGTCAGATAAGGAGTGTTGGTGCGGATCTGACTGGAGCCCCATTAAACATGTGTTGAGGGTAGGTGGTAGGGGGAAAATCCATTATACGTTGAGGGAAATGTTATGGTAACTGATTACAAATTAGTAACTGTTTGCAGTTCATTTTATGGTGGGTTTGGTTGTGGATCATAGGTGATCACTACTATGAAAGCACTAAATTTTATTGTTTCAAACGTTTCTGGATGGTTAAGATATAAAAATTGTTATTGATTCGCAAATCCTAGGAAACGTGTTCCAAGGTCAATATGGTTTACTTAATTTTACTCGAATCAATTTTTTTTTTCATCAATGCGAAAAAGTCATGATGTGACTTTTACTCGGGAAGGTGCAGTCTTTTACACAGCAAGTTTTTTAAACAGCCCAAGCTGCATGAAATAAATGGATGACAAGGACCGCTGGGGGTTTTATGTTATTTACCATTGATCTTCGTCTCCGAAAGTCACACTGGTGGGTCTAACATTGTTACTACTAAAATATTGATATTGAAAGTAAATTATACAAATTTTTAGCGAATTTTCCTTAGAGGGAATAAGCTATAACCGTAGGTCTCCAGGTGAGACCTGGACCTGGGACCGATTTACTTTTCCTTTTGAGGTCCCCTTTTCTTTGTATTCAGGGATTCAAACGTATGGCGGCTGTATATGAAAGCAAATCAAACATTATCGCTGTCATTATTTAAGACCCCTTTTGTATGTTCAGCTCGGGGTATTGACATTTTTAGCAGCAACATTTACAAGATCTCCAACACTGTAGTGGCAGAATCTGCACTGCAACAATACCCATAACCGGCAAGCGGGTGGTCTGATTCACCGCGTCGCATCCAACACGAATCTTATTGTTTCTCGGACTGGCCAGCAAAACTGAGAGTAACAAATCAAAATGTAAAGCTGTACGGTTATAATTAAAAGAGCGGGTGACAAGAGCAGTCGTGTCGGGTGCCGCCCCCAGTGTATTTATGAGCTACCGCCCCCACTGCCCCCACCGTCGTCTGGTCGTTTCATCACCTCAGACCAGTCCCCTGGCTCCGGGTTGTGTCATCTTATGTGGAAGTCGTGAAGACACTTTGGGTGAAAATCGCTTGGGTTACAGTAAGGTTGTTCTGGAACTTGGGAGTGTTTTTGAGGGACAAGAGCGTAGGATTTGTGAATTAAATCGTAACCCATATTATTTTTAAAAAAATTCAAGATTTGAAAACAACTCAACTATTTAAAATATAGAATTATTATTATTCTTCTTTTCGATGACCGTTAGTATTATTATTTTGAATAGATAAAACCGGGTTTCCATGTGATAGACTGGGCATTCATGTGACAACCTACCGGAAATATAGTCAAAACGTACTAACGATTTTAATATGTGCGTTGATGTTTGAATTACATTAGGCACTAAAGAGTTTGGTTTAAATGGGGTGTGAAATGCATTAAAATGATAGAAATCCCATACATATTAATGTAAAATTGTGGTAGGCTATCAAATAAAAAGGTACAACGTATGAAATAATTCTTAAAACAAAAATCCGTACTTTTGCTGAATCTGAGCATTTGTAAGATTCTAAAATATAAAAACTACTGTTAACCTATACTAAATGTTCATAAGAGTAGGTGTTTATGTTCACAACCTAATGTGCAGATACAATTCATATAGGTTCTTGAGAACCTGCAAATGGACTATAAGCACCAATACAATAAAAACGCTTATAAAATTAAAAAAGCTATTTCCAATCGTTTTCTCTTACAACATTGAAAAGAATACTTTTTGCAGACTAAGAAATATTTTTTACCTAAACAATACATTATAGAAAGTTTAATTTTCGGATAAAAACTGGCTAAACTTTGTATAAAATGTCTTTAGCATCCCAAGTCTTAAAATAATCCTTATATGATACGTGAAGGCGATTTCTATGAAACACTACTCCTCTGAATGTCCTGTGTAAAAATAAATGGATTTTTACAAATGATGTGTCAAATGTAGATTCCCCTTTCACCAATTCCCATAATAAAAGTCCTTAGCCATCAAAATACCAATGTATTTCTTATGAAGAAAAGATTTTGTTTACTTAAACAGACAAATAATTTGTATTAATTACAGCTGTTCATGATACACAGAGTTAATTAACACATGATACATTAATGAGCTTTTGTTTTCAGAGTGAGTTTGTTTTAAGTTTCGATAGGAGTGGAGGGAGTGATTGATTAGGTATACATTATCTTTCAATTGACTCTTTCAAATCATCGGATATTATGACTGTTGTTCGTTTTGAAATAACGCCTGTTATACTTTGTACTTGCTCGAATTCGAGCAACAGGTGAACTAGTTGTATAAATAAGGGGAAAATGCACAAATATAAAATATTATAACAAATACAGGTGACGTGAGCAAATTGACAGCAAATATCGTTGATCTCAATTAAGCCGACGGCTGTAATAGGCCGCGGTGAATTGATATTGCAGCAATAAACAAACAATGATTCTTGCTAAACCGGCAAATCAAAAATACCCCTTGAACTTGTGGCCGGTTGAAACATTAAGGTCAACTCCCTTCGAAACGATTACTATCTGTCTTGTGGTTATAAATGGAGATTGGTATCTTTATTGGGTATTGGTTGAAATTTCAGGGGCCTTGGGTGGAATGTGTTTTTGAAAGGGATATCAGTGCGGGATACAACAGTTTTGGAGGTTTTGTAAATTTTACCTTGTAGAAATTTGAATAGTGCAGTATTTTTAACTCATCTTGGACGACAAAGAAGTATTCTTTAACCCTTTTATTTGTTACCCTTTTTTATGTTAACATCTAAAGTGGATGCAAATGCAATGTGACCTTTATTTTGAATAGTAATTTTCCAGTGTGAGGGTAAATAAATTCAAATATATATCATTAGCAAAATTGATACAGAATTATTACTAGACTTTAATATTTAAGAAATGAAGATGTAAAGGGTCACCATTTTGGTCTCGTAAAAATTTAAAAGTGTAATTATTTAATTGGTCCAGTTTTTATCACCACTCACGTACTAAGTTTGAAATTAATCGCTTAAAGGGTTTAAAAGCAAAAAATACATTTGTAAATATCACAAACAGACATATAGAAAATAAGACGTTTTGGACCCGTGCTTATGTTTTTATTGTTTCGACTCTAGGAAAAAATACTAAAAATATTTCCAGGGAGTTTGTATTCACACTGTATGCATGGTCATCAAATTAAATTGTAAAACATTGAGTTTTTTAAATTAAAAAATCTATTAAAAAATGTACAAACCACTATAAAAATGCGGTGCGTATTAGCCTCGAAAGCGTCATTTTACAAAGTTTGCAGTTATTACCCTATAACAGAACATTAAGATGCTTAGTGGATAGCGTTTGGCTCGTTATTAGGGAAGCAAGGTCTATAACCACATCATGTTAAGCCAGGGTTCGTCACTAACAAGGAAATATGAGTATTCATAGCAGTATATTGAGCCATCATTCTCGGTAATGCTGAAAGCGCTGCAAATATTCAACAGGGTTCAAACAGATTTGCTCGGTGTTCATTCATAAAGTTAGACATTTTGGAGCAGTGATACCAAAAACGGGGTTTTAAGAAATTCTGAAGAATAAATTCAGTAGGTAACAAAACAGTTTTTTATTAGATTATAACTGTCGTTTTCTCTTTGTCTCTCTAGTATGTGAAAAAACATATTGTTTTGTTTAAAAAGTTTGAAATTTGGCAGAAATTTGGCGTTTAGGACCCCCCTGAACTCAAGAGTTTGTTTTTAAAATGATGTCTGTGTGTGTAAATGTGTATAATGCTACATACTACACTTCTGTTCGTTTTAGATTAATTTGGTATATGGGTCCTAATCCGTGGTATCCCCAAGATTTTGTTACATTATGCAAGTCCAAGTCATTGCTAAAGTTGCAATAATATACTATATCACTTCTGCAACCACACTCAAGGAGTTCAGACTTCCTGTAACCCTTTGTTGTTCCTAGACCTCCTCGAAACCCAACAGCCACCGGGGCGGAGGCGAGGACGTGGGTGGACGACAATAGAGGATCCCTGGTGTAGGTGCTCGGGTCGGCCCCGGGATCAAATATGGGATCGGCTCACCATTGAGACGAGGAATTTGGATTGTATCATAACCTTGACTCCGAAGTCGATTTGGGCCTCTTTCAGCCGAACCCGTTAACAACCTGAATATTGTAGGATTAGTTAGATCCATATATTGTTGCATTTGTGGAAAATTGTGTGAAACCAGTTTTAAAAACTGATGAACATCGGTTTGTACTGCTTCTTTGCTGTACTAGCTAATAAGGATTCCAACGTATCGGAAAAATCTTCACTATTGGTGTTATAAATGTTTATGAATATGAGCTAGATTTAAAATTATCTCAGGTGACTAAATCCTGCTGTGACAACGAATCCATGCGTTTTCTTCAGAAATTACGTGAAAAGATAGTATTGTAACACTGTATTTTATACTGCGTAACACACATTGAGTGTCAACACAAGTATATAAAGACATGTAGATGATACAATCAGGAAAGATTAGTTATTTATTCTTTATCAACTTAATAATTCTGTGGACTTAACCTTTTCTATGAGTTAGCTAAATTAGAAAGCATCTTCTTACCCTCTAAAGACTTTTAAAGGACATGAACACAGGGACACTGTGTAAGCTCATGAAATGAATTATTGTTTGACTGTGTAAAACATGAATCACAATTTCTTTTGCCAATAAACGCATACCTTGCAAACACAGTACAACATTATACTGTGTAACTTTTTACAAGAGATAACTCGCTCGGGTCCTCCTCGTCATTCATGTAGACCCATAAACTAAATATGTTATTACCTGCCCTAATTCGCATAAAAAACTTGAAAATGACTTACAATCATTCAAATGCATCGCATTCCGTCCAGACCATAACATCAAGCCTATTAGACAGCATTCTCCGACATCACGATCATAACTTTAATGGTTTATTGACAAATTCGTCGAGTTCCAGGAGCAAGATAATTTATAGGAACGAAAAATTGTATGCGTTCTGGCGTGTTGGAAATATCAGATTATGGCCTCCACTTCGACATTTAAAGAATGTAATTTAAGTGTTTGCTTTGAAGGAGTTACTACGGTTGCGAGGAAGGGAACTATTTTAATGACAACTTGAGGAAGAATGCGGCACTCACACATTTGAGCTTCATAAAGATTATTGCTTTACTCTGCCTGTTCTGCCTCTTCTGTGATAAAGGTATGAAGATTGTGTTAAGGTAATTATTTAAATGTTTTATCTTAGTGATGAATGTTATGATAAAAACATCTTAGAGGTTTGCAGGAATATGTTTTTACTTGTAACTGTTTTGGAAAGAATATTTATTTGCGTTCATGGGGCACAAATATTATGTTGTCTATAAAGTAACCTGTGTACCGATGCCATTTTGTAATAAAAAGTATGAACTATGAAGTATGATCATGAGAAGAGGACCAGCTAATATAGCTTAATATAGATAGTAAAGATAAGTTTAATATATCTTTGTAACTTTATATTGAATGTTTGTCCTCAGTTACCTGGAATCCTTATATCAAAAAGATTTACCAGTAAAAAATATAACTGCTACAAACTAAAAAAAATGCTTAGGAGACCACTGAAAAGCTTTGTATTGTCTTAAAACGTGACTTTTTGAAGTTACCCTGGTTCGACAGAAGATTGCTTATGTCCATCAATAGAAAAGTACAATTTATAAATATAATTAATTTGAATCAAAGTTCTTTTAGCGTACAGAATGGCTAGCCACCATCTGTAGTCAAAATTAAATATCTTAAAATAAGGATATTGTAAGGTAACTATACAATTTTATTAATATAAATCAATATCCAGGAGGATAATGAATTTGATAGTAATTTAAACTTTAGAACATTTTAATAATATATCAATTTTATCGAATCTTTCATGAAGAATTCTCGCCCACATATTTGATCTTAAAATTTACAACTTTCAAAGCTGCAACACCAATATTACGTGGAAATTTCGGACCAACGTTCCAAGTTTGGCTATAACTACCATTTCGTGGTATTTTTGAAATTTATGTAGGATACTGCTCTTTTTATTTTTGACATGCAATAAACCGTCATTTTTAGAACTTTTCACTATACACTACTTCATCGCCAAACATCTCTTTCCAGCACCAGCCCCATGTCCGAATGAACCCGGCCTTGGTTTGATATATGGGTGTTTTCTGTCACAACGACTCAGTTCATTTAGATACGTCACAACTCGTCTATTTACATACAATCGCCGCCAAACACACCTCACAAATTAATACAGGTCATCAACTCTACACCCAGATGTAATTAGGACTAAGTTATGGTCCTCTAAGTATCCGCCTTTATACATGGTGAGGCAATGAGGCGCCCCAATTTTATTCGCTGTCACATGATAAGTTCAACAATGAATGAACAGCTGTTCTTATAACCTCAATCAAAAATGGCCAATTTAGGAAATATGGAGATACGGGGTTATTAACCATATGATTTTGCTGCTATTTATTTTGCAAAACGTTCAGATATTGTTTGGACAATATTTCATCGTTGGTCGATATGACGCTGTACCAGATCAGAAGAGAATAATAAAATGGGTAAAATAATTTGGAATAACAGCTGAAACCCTAAACATGCAGCAAAACTTTTTGGCCCCCAGCAAATATGGAAATAGTGCGAGGCACAGCAGCAAATAATAGGTTTACCAGGATAAATTCGTTATTGGAAAATTTCCTTTGGCTGTTTTCTTTCTTTGGAAATTTTCCTTTAAAAACTACTTTAGGTTCAAGAATTCAAGAATTTTCAAAGTCGTTCCAGGGATTTTCTCGAACCAAGGTTAAGAATCACCAAGGGAATTTTAAGCGATTTCTGAAGAATTGCTAGAACAGTATTTAATTGAATATTCAAGTGACTAAAAGAATGTCGAGTATGGATGGCTTCACTTGGATGCTGTTTTCCAGAAATTTACAAATAACTCCATCCAGTTATAATGGCAAAATATAAACTATGTTATTTACAATAGGGTAAATGGTATTAAATTTATACTGTTAATAAGTCGGGGCACTCTCATTGGCTCACCCTGTACAATATGGGTATCAGGTGGGTATTAGGGTCAGTGTAAGCGAGAGTGTTGTATATTGGTTCAGCTCCTGTAGTTGCTTAATCGCTGAACAACCAGTGTATTTATCAGAGTATATGTTAAGCCTGTGCAAGTAGGTTAATCCGTAATGTGTTTGGTCAGAGCGGATCAGGACTAAGTAATGTGATATCGTTCATAAACAAGTTCAACAAGGTACAGACCACCCTATTGTATAAGGAATTGTGTTCCTACCTTTGGTTTTAAGTATGTGAGTGTATTTAGTCGTGAGATTGAGCAAATAGGAGTAAAAATAGGAGTATCATCGTGATTTCCTCGTACGGTAGTGATAGGTTTATGGAAAAAGTTAATACATGTAAATGTAATATGATTTGAATTAATGTCAAATACAAGGTTTTATTCCTTATTTTAAGGCCAAACAGGTGTAAGTAGCGTAGAAAATATAACTAATTAGTACTGTAAGTGGTTGGCAATAATTATTAAATGATTTAGTATTCTGTAAACTCTACAACACATCACATTTAATCGCACCCAAGTCACAATAACGTCATGTTTAAAGTAGTCAAACAAATGAAAACGTAAAGTCAATCAATAAAAATACACTAAACATCCTTACATAGCATATCTACAGATTAATCTAATTGTTTTCATTACTAATTGCATTCAATAAAAATGGAATTGCTGCTCTAGAGTTTTTGTAAACAATTACCAAGTGTGATGGAGGGATGTGGATCTTATCAACCCCGGAGCTATCTCACGCATATCTAGACACAGGTCTGGCCTTGGTATAATGAGCTCATGCGCTGTGCTCTGACTGATGCGCAGAACTTTCCCTGTCTGCGCATTGTTATAGAGCATAAAATACGTGACATTTATGCATATAGAGCCAAATAAAGCCGAACGATTATTATGTTAACTACCTCAGAATAAATGTGATTGTTTCTTGCAAAACCTTTTAGTTTTGGTCCTTTTACCCAAAAAACTAATCATTTTCTAGATTCTAACATGTAATACAATTTATGTTTCCCTATAAAAAGAAATATGTTTTCAATGATTATTAAGATGGAGAAATACCGCAATAATACTGATAATAAGAAAGTTTATTTATATTTGTCTAACCTAGGGTAACTGATGTAAAATTAATTGTAATTAAAATTCACCCCCTATTTTTGCTCTTAGTTTGGCTCAGATCTTATGATTGAACTTAATCGTCAACAACTTTCTTATGCCTGGTAAACAATTTAACTCAAATTACAGTCTGGTCTACTTTAGGATTACATCTTCTTTGTTAGTTATATTCTAAATGGCAATGCTGTAATTATAGGAATACACCATATTTAATAATAATTTATCCCGGAAAATTAATCATTTTGCTTTATATTTCTTTTTTTAAACTTTAAATGATGAGGTTTTAGTTTAATGAGCATAATGAAAAGTATTAGTTTGTTATTTACTTGTGTATATTTAGTTTAACCTTTGTCTATTTTATTATCTATTTCCTTTGCTATTATTGAAATCAATTGCTCTAGTCATAATCTGTTATACTTATTTAAGCTAATATTTATTCTCCCAAACATGCCTGTTTTCCTTGTTATTTATGGTTATTATGTAATACGATCGTCTTTGTTATGTTTTTGCTATAAGTTATTGTTGTTAATTACTACATTATTGTTGTTAATTACTATATTATTGTTATTTGTTTTGTTGCCTATGTCTAAGTGTCAAAAGCTCACAGTTGTTATTTAATATTAGTCATCTTGAACTGTACAATGTATCTTTAGTACCACATCAAACAAAATGGAATGTCCGTTGAAATAAAATAAAATAAAATAAAAATAAAATAAAACCATTGTCTATCGTAAACTTTACACCTTACAACACCTAAAATTACAATATAAAAAAAACTCATCACACGATCATTACATTTACGAAAAAATAACCATAAAACCTACTCAGGTGAACTCTCCACACACTAAACTCACGCACAAGCAATCCCAAAAGCAGAGGTAACAGTAGCGCACAAAATGGACATTTTACAGCTAGGCGGCGCCCCAAAGAAGCGCCGCTTGTCCCAAATGTAATCTCTCCGGGTTTTATAGGAGAACCTGTTCATCTCTTCGGCCAGCGGAGCGAGCAGATCTGATAAGTCCGTAATCGTCGAGAGATCGTCCGGTTATGACACCGGACAGCGAGAAAGGCATCCTGAATTTCGGACAGTACTCCATTTTACACCCCGTCAAACTCACGATTTATTCAACGTTTCAACTCTGCCGACCGAGATGTCATATTAGGTGGTTTCGAATAATTGTTGGGAATTTAATACTTGTGGAATGTATAGGGTTTGGTTTCTACGTTGAAAATTAACTGTATTTAAAAGGTTGGCGTGGGTTGATTGCCTCCTTGTAGTTCACAGTAGATTTATTTAAACTAAAATTTTCCAAATAAACAAAAGTGCACGAAAATAAAATATTTCTATCAAATTTGCGTTTAGAATAAAGGATTTTTTTTATTCACATGGTAGCTGAGTAGCAACAGTGCTCACCTTGTATTCAAAAGGTCGATGGTTCAATTCCGTGAAATGACAGCAGCTTTTGTATGCTTTGAAACAAGCCCCAACTGTTCTTGATATGTGGTATTTTTATAAATAATCTTTCCTGAAGAAACGGCTAATCTAGTAACAAAGCTCAACAATGTATATGCAATACAATGTAATACATGTAATATAAATGTGATTAATTTTTTCCATTGACTCTTGAAATGTACCAAGCATGTGATAGAGTTTAAGATGCCAAAAATCATCGGCTTGGCTATTTTTGGGCTGTTTTCCTCGTGGATTGAACTGGAAAACACATTTTATTAGAAGACAAAAGAAGTGGAAATTTAGAAGAAATAACAAGAAGCTAAAAATATAAGTCTACATGTGCTAAGTTGTATTTTAAGTTTCAGAAATATTACACCATTGATATGAAATTGTATATTCTTTTACCTTAATACTAAGGATATGACTGCCCACCTAATCTTTGAACTAAATTCTATTCCATACACAGTATTCGTTAACACTTTATCATTCCCAACGTGCTGTGATACATATTTCACTCTTATTACTATTCCAAGTAGCACCGACTACCGAGTGGAGTATGTGACTCTAGCTTAGTCGCTGCTGTCCATTGTTCTATGAGACACTTAGCTGGACAAAAAAGTATCACTTGGAGTTTTTTAACATCTTCGAGGAATATGAGAGCGAAGTGTGATGTACCTACGTGAGGTTCATACGAGAAATGGTACTAATAGTGATCGACTGATTTATTTCTGAGTTTTAGTTTTCTAATTTATTTAGTAAGCCATTGATTTGAATAATGTGGCATTTACAGGGGAAATTCAGCGATTAAGAAAGTATGCATTGTTTGTTGGGCCTATTTTTGTGTATATTTCCTATATTGAAAGAGGCAACGGGTCTAGCTTAAAGGTTCCACAACTTGGTCTCAATATTTTTACAATACCTACTTGGTTTCGAGTTCATTTTTGGTGATGGTAGGCTAACGATATTTAAGAGTTATTAGGCACTATAATGTGTTAAATAATTATCACATACCAGTAAGTTATTGATGATAATCAAGAGTTGAACCCGTATTTTAAGAACAAAAGTATCATGCTTAAATGACAAGACTAGCCGATCCCCATGTTAAGAATTAACCAGTAGATGTTTAGTTATAACAAACATTTTGTTTAAGAACTAACGCGATTCTACATCAGAAACACATCTTAAGTTATAATAATCTGAAATCGTTTGCTCAGATCAATGTTCTAATACGCAATTGGCATTAATTCATCTTCTAATTTAAATCTTTATGGTTCATTGAGAGCTTTAATTATAGAATTGGTTTATATTTTTAGAGCTAAGATTTGTATTTTATTTTACAGAAACGCTATAACGTAAAAATTAGGTAGTAAAACTATCTAGCAGATTAGTATATCACACTGTAGGAAGTGAAGCTAATCTAATCTATCAAGTAAACTAGAGACTGTCTATCAAGTAAACATTGATGTTCAAACTGTTGCTGTCTTTGTTCAACAATGATTATTGTTGCAGATTTTTCAAAATGAAAATTTCGTAAGAACTTGGAATTCTACGAAACAAAATTACCTACTTCACGAGATGTGTTAGTATTGTAGTGGGAAATTATTAGTATGCATGGGAAATGAACTAAATCGATCAAAGATGTCTTTTTAATGTATTGCAATTTCTAAAAATAACAAGTATAGTAGTGAATATAGTGATGAAATGAATAAAAATACAATTGGATTCACCAAAGAAAGTCATTCTAATCAGCACGTAGCACACAACATCACATGAGCAACTGCAAAACATATTTTCCTAAATATTTAACATATATTTCTACAATAGCAAAAAGAAGTTTTTTCCACTCCAGATACAAAACTGTTCATAATAAACGACATCATTACAAAGTCTATCGGCCGGAACAACTTGGAGAAGGAAGGGATATAAGGATAAAAAGAGATATAAAGATGTATGTTATCAATTACATTTTCTCAAGAGCTTGTGTTTTTGCCAAGTGTATGTTGCTTCTTTGGCAATGGACCTAAACTCTCTTACATCTGATATTTCGAATCGTTTCTTCTCTTTATGTCTTGTCTCTATCAGAAAAATGTAATTATTTTTGTTACCTACTTTCCCTGTGAAAAGAAAATTTACAATTTCAAAATATTACACATGATAAATAATTTTTATCCATCATATATTTTAATGCATTATTTATTAATCGTTTGGTAAAGGAATTATTTATTAACCCTACCATAGAAACTTAGTATAGGAATTTTATGTTATTACTTTTGAAAATTGCCTTAATGCAAAAAAAACATTCAAACTATAAATCTAAAAAACGAATTGGTGCCTATTAAAATTTTTAAGTTTTATGTCGTGGCAGTGTACGTAAAAAATATTTCTTAGCTTACCTAACATACAGCTGCTTTGGTGTGTTGCTAGATTACCAATTTGCGTCTTGTTCTTCGGTGAGAGAGGTACGTTTTCGAATCCCACCGTATCCACATACATTTGTTGAGTTTCGCCCGCTTTGACCTCTAAATCTGTAAAACAAAACTCTTAATTAAACATTTCAAGAATAGATATATCAAAATATTCTGAAATATAATAAAATATAGATGTATTTCATAAAACACCTTCTTGAAATTACTTCTTACAAACACCAACATTTTGTAAATAAAGATATACTGTCAAAGACTCTCACAGACAGAAAATACATCTTCAATTAAAGTGAGGCCATTTACGAAAATTGATAATTAGAAAAATACAGTAGACCGAAGAGAGAAGGGACAGCGGTCACTTCAATAGCTTTCTTTACTGTCACCCCCACTTTGACATGGACGATGGACACTGAATTACACGTTTACAAATAATAAACTCGGACAAGTGAAAACCCGCCACTGCGGCCACTGGGTTTCGTCTTTAATTTGTCGTGATTTCATTTACAAAAGCAACATGCCGCCTTTTCATATTTGTCATACGCCCCATAGCGCTTTTACTCAGTCGAGTAATGGAATGAGTTCAAAGAACTCGGGGCCGAGAAGTTGTAGTTAATTATCGATATTGGTTTCTTTCACAATGTTGCTTCTGATTTTTGGTCTTCATTGAGGGTTTCCTCTATATAATTTTGTATCTATGTAATGGATTTTTTTGGTCTTTAATGTGACATATACAGATTTACCATTCGTACTCTTGGGGTAATATATTATGTTGATTAAATATATTATGTTGATTAACAATCAAAGTATGTATTAAATAATAGCTGGATTATTTTAGTTGATTATAGCATACCTTAACTGGAATGAACAAAATACCTTTTCAAGGCTTTTATCCTATTGACGATCAATGTTAAATATCTACTATACTGTTGTATGCATGGGTATGATAACGTCCCTTTAATCCATATTCATAGCATAAGTTCGATCAATATAGGCCATTATGTAAATCAATGCCTGATTGAAAATTCAAATTTTAGGATACTCAAAGAAAATTAAGTCCCCTTTTAAGCTTACAAAAAAATCAACTTTTTACAAGGTAAATGTGCACAACACGTCTTTTTAAAAAAATACGCTACAACGAAACAATGGTAAGAGAACATTTAAAAAAGGTTAAGTAGTTGTCTAAACAAAATTCTTCAAGATAAAAAGTCTTGGTAGTTATAAGTCCTCTAGTATAATTTCCTTTAAACTGTGTTAAGCGACTCCACATTACATGGTACAATCGATAACTCGGTTACATATATGGACGATATGAATTCAACACCTCGATAAACTACAGCAAAATAATGTAGAACTTACAAAATGTGGAACTGGCGCTTTAAGCCAGTGTCTTCGGGTCAAAACAAGAGCCATCCATCATACAAGGCAGGATAGCCGGATCGTCTTACGCCAATCTCCAATTCAAAGTGCGATAATGAATAGATGCATCAGGTGAAATGTGGACCACCGACGAAGGTACAAATAGTGTTTGCAAATGAGGCAACAGAGTAGGAGAGAGAGAGAGAGAGAGGAGAATGGAGAGAGTGAGAGAGAAATGTGACGGTAATCAATCTTCGTTATGGTTCACACTTCCGCCACCCCTTACACTTCCGGTCAGACAAAAACATCGCGAATTATGTAGCAACCCTTTCATTCTTTCGTAATTTGTCATCGTGAATTTATTGTATTGTGAATAACACAATGGTGTCGTGAAAGTTATGTTTGTGTATGTCACTGAATATTAGTTTGTTAAACTTGTGGGTTCAAGATTATCTTTGTGTAGCTTTTGATTGGTTTGTTATGTTTTCTGTGGTAAAAATTTAATAGAGACAATATAATCCAAGTTTGTAGTAATTTAGATTATTTTGCCAATGAAACATATACTACATACAACGGTGGATATTACATATAGATCTTTTACACAAAAACATACGCCTTAAAAAGCTTTCGTCAACGGAGTTGACAACCGTTATCAGATTAATTAGAAATTGTATTAACCTGGTTAACTCTAGTTTTGCTTATAAAATGTAATGCAGCAGTACACTATCACCGAGCTATGGCGAGCACGATAGAACAGACAATATAATACTGTAATAGTGTACCCGGTCTGCTAGTGTAGGATCGGGATAGTTCGCCTAGCCAAGAATAGTGCTCACCTGTGCTCAATCTTTTTCGGTTTTTGGGAAAAGTCAAAGGAGACGAGCAAAGACGAGTGCCGGAAATTTAAATATGTCTAACCACCAGCAAGCATTTTTTACGATAGTGTACTGCTAGCATTTGATGAAAACCCATCTCATTAAAATTGTGTCGATGGTCTTCATACTCCAAAGCCAATACGAGGTTTACCGATCACTATCCCTGATCACATTGCACGACCATTACCCGCGCATTTCACAGACTTGCCGCCGTGTTCCCGCCATTACACGTTTTTCCGTCTGCAATTGCAGATAAAACAGGTGGCTGTGTTAACGACCGCGACGATGCTATTACATTTCTTCTCAATGAAAGCGAATTAACTAAATGGTGACGAAAATTGTGTTTTGCAAGCTGTGAGCGCCGTGATTCCGAGAAGGGTAGCGAGGTATGAAGTGAATGTGGCAGATCGATTCATTCGATTGTCGCGCCTTCTTTTTACGCCAAATATCACCTTTTGTTCTCTTTGCCTAATGACGTAAAAAGTCTACCTAAACAGACGGCGGGCTTTTTCGCGCGCCGCCTTTGCAGTCTATTTATGGCGATGTGACTTTGGCTCGTCCTGGCGAGGACGGAGGGAAATATGACACGATCTGCAAATTGACTTCAGGACAGAAATGGGATTAATTTGTTCCTTCGATGAACACTTTACCTGAAGTGTTAGGGTGGAAACGTTCTAACTTCGAACAATGTTTCATAATTTGGTAACTTTAATTTGTTTCGTGCAAATTTAAGTGATATTGTTGGATATAGTATAGAAACATTTGATTTAAATAATCTATGGTTTAAATTTTGTATTGTCTTTTCCAGCTGCTATGAAAATATGAACTTTTATAATTTTGACACATATGATTTTTAATGAATTGTTATGTTGTGATTACAGGAATAATAGTTTGGTAGCATTTTACTATGATTGAGTAACTTTTCTTTTGTGAATAATTAAATTATTTTCTGCTCATTATCTAGTCTATTTCTCTTTCCATTTTTGACTTTTAACATTTGGCGACCGTGACAGGACTGTATGAGTTCTTAACCAGATAGTCACTATTGAGATAATGGAAAGAAATAGGAAACTAAGAAAAACCTCCAGAACAGCATTTACCAGAATTTATAATGGGATAAATGAGGAGCTATGCAAAGATGAGCAAGACCTACACAATAAATTGACAGGGTAAATTGAGCTCTCTGGAAGGTAAGATAGAAGAACTAAAAACTTTAGACAGGGAAATTTTAGATTTCTTGCTTGATTCTGAAGCAGATGAAGAAGAGTTAAATGAAGAAGTTAGGCTAGCAGATGAATATGTAGAGAAGTTTAATCGAATTAGTTTAGCTGTACAGAGTTGATTGATTAGGTCTAGGAATACTTCACCTGAGTCCAATGGATCTGTAACGAGTAAATCTACTGCTGTTAGGACTAAGCTGAGGCTACCCACTATTGAATTCACAAAGTTTAGCGGGGATTTGAAAGATTGGCTACCTTTTTGGGCACAATTCAAAAGAATAGATGATGACGAGAATATTGACGATATTGATAAATATCATTATCTTGTGCAGGCTACTTTAGCTAATTCTAGGGCTCGTCAGCTGGTCAAAAGTTATCCTGCTACCGCTGAGAACTATTCAAAAGCTTTGCAAAGTCTTAAAAGTCGTTTTGGTAGAGATGACCTTCTCATAGAAGTGTATATTAGAGAACTTTTGAAGTTAGTGCTGAGTAATTTAAACAGTAAGGTAGAAGTTTCTTTCATTTACGATAAACTGGAAACCCAGCTAAGAGCATTAGAGACATTAGGAGTAACAACTGACAAATGTTCTGCTATGTTATATCCTCTTATAGAGTCTTGTTTGCCCGAGGAATTGTTGAGAGCTTGGCAGCGTCACTCCGGCTATGAAGTTGATGCTGAACTTAAGGATAGACTTGATGGCTTCTGCAAAAAGAGGTTGCTAACGAGGAAAGGATTACTCTAGCCGCATCTGGTTTTGAAAATAGTAAGCAACCTAACCTACAGCCTAAAGTAAGTAAATCTACTGTATTTCGACCTAAGCCTAGTTACGCCAGACATACTGAAATGATGCCGACGGCTGCTGGTTTAGTTAACCCAACGAATTCTGATAAGTTTAATACTCAAGACGTTAAATGTATGTTTTGTGGTTCTAACCACTTAGCTGAAAAATGTAAAGACAGTAAATTGACAGTAGACGAGAAGGTGAAAATCGTTGGAAAAATGGTTGTTGCTTTACTTGCTTGAAGTATGGTCATAGGAGTGCGCAATGTAAAGTTAGAGTAAAATGTCCCAATTGTGGAAGGAGGCACACTGCTGTTATGTGTAGGGCATCTGCTGCAGAAGGAAGTTCATTGAGTGAACAACCAAGCAAAGAAAGTTCTCTAGCAAACAATGTTCACACAGAAGTGTTTTTACAAACCTTTTTAGTAAAAATTAGAAACCAAAATCGAGAGCGAACAGCACGTGCTTTAATAGATACGGGATCACAACGATCTTATATTTTGAAAAATACAGCAAAGGAATTTGGCTACGACATAGTCAGAAAGGAGAAGCTAGCTCATGCTTTATTTGGTGGCACTAGTACTGAAACAATTGAACATGCGTGTTATAAGGTTAGACTAAGTGACTTAAATAACAGTTATGCGTGCAATTTTGACGTTCTTGATCAAGATATAATTTGTAACGATGTTACAACAGTTAAGCCTGGTCCTTGGTCCATTGAGCTTGGAACACTGGGAATTAATGTAACAGATGGAGATGGGCCTATTGAAGTTCTGATAGGTGCAGACGTTGCCGGGAAACTTTACACTGAGAAACGATATCTGCTTTCCAACGGGTTAGTTGCAATGCACACTTTGTTGGGCTGGACTTTAATGGGAAGAACTGCAGTTGAAGGGAATGACAGGTCCAGTTCTATGGCAGTAACTTCTTTACTTTCTCCTATTGATAATAAATCCATTTCAGATATGTGGAGTTTGGATGTTTTAGGAATCAAGGATCCAGTGGAGGTAAAGAGTGAATCTTCAGTTAAAAGTAGAACAATGGAACATTTTGTAGAATCTGTTTCAGTGGAAAATGATGGCAGATATCAGGTCAAATTGCCATGGGTTGAAGATCACCCGCCGTTACCCACTAATTTAAAAGTAGCACAGAAGAGACTCAGTAATCTTACAAATAAACTTAATTCTAGTGGATATCTTAGTTCATATCAACAGGTGTTGTCTGACTGGGAGGAATTAGGTATCATAGAGAAGGTTAACGATGCCGATTTGGAAATTGGTCACTATCTACCGCATCGACATGTGATAAAAGAAAACAGTCTTACCACGAAATTGAGACCTGTATTTGATGCATCTGCTAAAGAAAAGAATCAGCCCTCGTTGAACGATTGTCTAGAAAAAGGTGACAACCTAATTGAATTGATTCCGTCCATATTAAATCGTTTTAGACTACACAGATATGGAGTTGTTGCTGACATCGAGAAGGCTTTTCTGCAGATTGGTGTACATAGGGAGGATAGAGATTTTCTTCGTTTTTTGTGGATTAATGAAGAGGGTCAATTGGTTGTTTACAGACACACTAGAGTGGTCTTTGGAGTTACTTGTAGCCCATTTATGCTAAGTGCAGTAATCAAACTTCATTTAGAAAAAACATTAGACTTGATAGATTCAGGATCGTTAAACTACTCAAGAAAAGTAGTAGAGACACTGTCGAGAAGTTTCTATGTAGATAACTGTATGGCAAGTTTTGATGACTTTTCAGATTTGAATCAATTTGTAGATCAAGCGACATCTGTAATGAAAGATGCTAGATTCTGTCTTCGGAGTTGGGAGTACACAGAAATTCAGAGTTTCAAAAATGATTCTACCTTGACACCTATCTTAGGTTTAAATTGGAACAAAAATACTGACATGATTGAGCTGAATTATGAAAACTTTGAGTTTAAAGAGCCTGAAATAGTCACAAAGAGATCTATTTTGTCTTTTGCTCACAAGTTGTTTGACCCCATAGGTATAACTTGTCCTGCTACACTCATGCCCAAGATATTGCTGCAGAAAACGTGGGAAAGTAAAATTGGATGGGATGACAAGGTTTCAGAAGAGATAAAACTTTTGTTTTTAAATTGGGCAAAGCAACTTGAGACTTTTTCAAATTTGAAAATTCCAAGATATTTTGGAAATGAAATCGGAGGGAATATTTCTTGGACAGTTCACTGTTTTTGTGATGCAAGCCAGGACGCTTATGCAGCCGCGGTTTTCCTGAGGGGTGAATCTAATGGACTTGTCACAGTTCAATTAGTTCAAGCGAAGAGTAGAGTTACACCTGTCAAGAAGATGACTATTCCTCGACTGGAGTTATTGGCGGCTACCATTGGCGTTCTTCTAACTGACAACGTCTTAAAGAGTATGGGATTTGAAAATGTCAAAACATTTTATTGGACCGACTCAACCACCGTTTTGTCATGGATTCGTCGAGAAGATTACTGGGGAGTGTTTGTTTGGAACCGAGTAAAGGAAATAAGATCCCTTAGTAACATTGAATCTTGGAATCATGTTCCAGGCCATATGAATCCAGCTGATTTGCCGTCACGTGGATGTTCTCCTAAGCAGCTAGTAGAGTCGAAATGGTGGGAGGGACCACAATGGCTAAGAAACTCATCAAACTTGTGGCCTAACCAAAACTTCAGTGATGATTGTGATGAGAAAGAAGTAAATTCTGAACTTAGAAAGATTAAATCAACTACAAAGATTATGATGAATTCAAAACCTGAACCAGATTGTTGGTATTACAGATATTTCTCCAGATTTGATAAAGTCGTCAGATTGGGAGGCTGGTGGGAAAGACTCATAAGACTATTGAAACAGCTTCTTCGCAGAGTCTTAGGAAGAGCTAGTTTGACTTATGAAGAATTTTTGACCGTTTTGTGCAGTTGTGAATCTGTCATAAATAGTAGACCCTTGACTTACATTTCAGAAGACAGCCATGACATGGAAGTTTTGACGCCAACTATGTTCTTGAATGGTACGAAGGAGTATGGAGTTATTGATTTGGACCAGATCAACTACACAAATTTGTCTCGACGTTGGAACTTTAAATTAAAATTAAAAGAAGATCTTGAAAAAAGATTTAGAAGCGAATATTTAAGTCAATTGGTGTTGCATTCGAAGAAGAAGAAATCTCGTCAAGTGCAAGTTGGAGAAATCGTTGTACTTGGAAGCGACAATACCAAACGGATGGACTGGCCTTTGGCGAAGATTGAGAAGATACTTTCTGGAAAAGATGGCAACATACGTCTTGTGGAAATGAAAACATCAAAAGGAACAGTGCTGAGACCCATACAACATGTGTTTCCATTTGAATTGGTCCAGCAGAAAGACAATCAAGATGGTAATGAAACATTCGAAATGGAAGATGAACAAGTAGCTGAAGGTGTTGGTCGTGAACATGATCAACCTGTTTACACACAAAGAGGAAGAAAAATTATACCCCCACGAAGATACCTGAAGCGATAATTAATATTTTGACTTTACAAGTCAAAAGGTGGGAGAATGTTGGATATAGTATAGAAACATTTGATTTAAATAATCTATGGTTTAAATTTTGTATTGTCTTTTCCAGCTGCTATGAAAATATGAACTTTTATAATTTTGACACATATGATTTTTAATGAATTGTTATGTTGTGATTACAGGAATAATAGTTTGGTAGCATTTTACTATGATTGAGTAACTTTTCTTTTGTGAATAATTAAATTATTTTCTGCTCATTATCTAGTCTATTTCTCTTTCCATTTTTGACTTTTAACAGATATACTTGTAAAGTGTAAACACTTGGCGGCTTAGGAAACCATTGTACCATCTACAACAAAAAGGACTGCATAAAAGATTGTTATGATATCAGAAATATAGTTTGTGTTTGAGTTATCGTTCTTGTGCCATAGAACCCAAGAGATTAAGGGATTTTTATATATGATCTCTAAAAAATAGTTTTCATTCATTTACAAAATTATATGAACGAGAATGAAATGCAACTTTCGGAAGACAATTAGTTTGTTCAAGCCTGTGTCTAGACGATCCAAATCTCAAATATATTTCATAGGTGTGTTTACCTTTAAACTCATTTTTGCCCAACATTATAAATCATGAAGGCCAAAAGGCTTTATGTACTATTACCTACGTACACTATCTTTAGTATAGTTCAACTTAATTTACAATCCATACATAATCAAAACTACCCAATTTATAGAAATAACTAACAATTTATTAGATACATCTATAACCTGATCCCACTGTTTCTTTGCCCAAGGTAGTTCTGCGGCGCCAGCAAACAGCAAACACCGTGGCGACTTCCGTTTGCTCAAGCCCTACAAACAACAAACTCGGGACTAATGTCTCTGGATGTTTTCAATTAGGGGGGAGAGTCAGCTGAAATATTGTAAACAATACTGTCAGCTGGCCACTACAAGTCCATCTGTGTGTCTATCACTCCAGTACTCCATGAGGGCAGTGAGTTACTGGAAATGCCAGCTGATGTCTATCACACTAAGCAGTGGGCACGGGGCAGGTGGACCCCAATGAAACCTATCATCAGCCAATTGTAATCTAGTCTCCCCTTTTTCAATTACCCCGGTAGTTGCCGTTTAGAGGTCGACTGATTATCCCTTTTTACTTCTGGGAATTTCAAGGGTTTGTTTGATTTTGTGATTGATTTTGGGTTTTTTTAATGAGGGAGGGATAATTTTGTCTTTTTTACTCACAGATTTGTTAGATCATTGGAGTTGATTTACAGGGTTATATCCGGTAGGGGTAGTTTGGGTGTGTTGTGTGTGGTAACAAGAAATGCGTTTTAAGGATTTTTGTACCAGGTAGCTGATTTTAGGTAGGTATTATTATTTTGGTTTAACTAGTGTACGTTTTTAAAGATGAAAAATTCTCTTACATAGATCATGTAATCTAATTGATCGTATAATTGAGTTGAATGACTCCATTACAAATATATACTATGCAAATGTTAAATTATTCACTCTTTTTAACAATCATCCCGCTCGTGCTAGTGGTATATTGAAACGATAAACGAAAACCGACTAATATCATAGATAAAAGGAACTCCTTTTATCTATGCTATTATCAAAATTCAACTAACAGTAGTAAACAATAGCCTACTATAGTTAGCAAGTACTTCCTTCTTGTAATCAACGTTTTGTATTTTTATGTTTTCTTTTACATTAATGGTTTTATTTGATTTTTCTATTTTACCGTTCTATGTTTTGCAGTGGATTATTCTCGTAAACTAACCAATCTAAATCATCTAAATACATATTTTACTAGTTATTCTGTAAATTAAACCCGAAAAAACTTTAAATATTGATTTTATGATTTATACATTTTGTATTTAATGTTTATGTCCCTCTTTGATTGAATTAAAAAATGAATCAACAGTGCAGCAAAACTCAACGTCTAGTATATTGACAACAAACTCTGTGCAGCATACATTTTAGTCAATAAGAGGTATTTTCTATTCCCAATGCTACAGAACGGAGTACGTAACAGATATTATGTAAAGATGATAAATCTCAGGACAAGGACATAAAGCTGATAAACGGCCCGGCTAGACAACACGGTGTCTTATTATTCCTTGGGGATGGGGATGATGTGATATATGAACTCCATAACCTTTAGACGGCCGTCTTGTGAGCCAGCCTCCCCCATTGTGAATATCTGGAAATATAATGTTCAGATGTTCCGTTTTGTAGGTACGTGGATGAAGCTAGGGGCAAGTACTTTAGTAGTAGAAGATCGATTGAGTTAGACACCCTACTTTGAGTTGTTGCTAAGTTTTATCAAATCACTTAAAGAATTCATATAAACATTATTCATTTTTTTGCTGCTTGGCCAGTGGTCTGCACTATTTTTTAGTGCTTGGCCATTGGTCTGCACTATTTTTTACTGCTTGGCCATTGGTCTGCACTATTTTTTGCTGCTTGGCCATTGGTCTGCACTATATTTTGATGCTTGGCCAGTGGTCTGCACTATCTTTTGCTGCTTGGCCAGTGGTCTGCACTATTTTTTGATGCTTGGCCAGTGGTATGCACTATTTCTTGCTGCTTGGCCAGTGAACCGCAGGGGGCTCACGCTTGCGTGGGTTCGTGGCCTGGGCGACCACGCGGACCCTAGCTCTCCCAGAGGGGAGGTAACTGCCCGGTGTCAGACCCGGCACTTCAGGTAGACCACAGTTATGGACGACTGGTAAGCGCCAGCCCCTTAGGGGGAGCCTCCAGTGACATTCCCTCCATTCAGGGTGGGGGGGGTGTTTAGCTCTCAGTGACGCCGTTAATTCCGCCTCTCCTCAACTACCTGTAACTGTGGTTGTGACTGAGTCCTACCTGTTGTGTTCGACTGACATTTTGTGAGGCATATCCTCGACTTTGGAAGTAGCCTCGTCCTGGGAGGTGAAATACCTAGCCCCCAGAGGGGAGGTAAATGCTCCGTGTTGGTATCGGCATTTCAAGTTGGCCACAGACATGGTCGACTGGGCATCGGGTCCCAGTGACATTCCTTTATCCAGGATGGAGGGGTGTTTAGCTCTAGGAGAGATGGAAGTACATCATAATCTCTAACCTACCTGTGTCTGTGGTACTTTGGGCTTCGGCCTGCTTGTGGTGTGCGACCAGCATTCAGTGGGCAAATCCTCGACTTTGGAAGTAACCTTTCCTGGAGGTGAAAACGGGCAAGTACCCGCAGCTCACGGGGACACTCAAGGGCAACGTAACTTTCCGCAGTGTGAGGGCAACGGTTTGTAGGTACTTATGCAAACCTATCCCTGTCTCTGAGCACGGACGGTATGGTTATCTTGAGTGTGGGGGGTTCTTCCCGGAACCTCAATTGAGTCAAGGGTGTCGCCACCTCTGGTGGATAGGTTCATCCGGGTGGGTCCCACTTCTATACCTGCCTCCTTTTGGGAAACCCTGATGGCCTGGCAGTGATGTTGGGTCTGACGGGCAAACGAAGTAGATCGGGTGCTGGGTCCGAGCCCGCCAGGGGTATCTGGGGATCTATCGCTCTGGATATCTCTGGTTCCCAGCAATGGGTCAGGCCTCGATCGGGCAGCGGTGTAAATGGGAGGTTGGGGTTCCCCCCGTCAGCGTGCTGATGGTCCCCTTCCTCCTGGCTATTGATGGCGGGTTCTGCCTGTCAGGGATGAGATAGGTCCCGAGTGTTGCTTGCACTAAATGCGTCGGGGCGCTCTACTATGGACCTCTAGGTTCCGACCTAGTGGAACCCAGGTGGAGTGACGCTTAAACAAGCAGCCGGAATCCCTGGTTAGGATTGAGGGGCAACCCTCTTTCCGAAGGGTCTGCTTCGGCAGCCGGCGAGCCTGATGACCTTAAGTCATCCGCCCATGATGTGCTAAAGGTTGATGCGTAAGCTTCGGCCTACATCATGGGGCCCGGGTATGTCCTGTAGGATAGGTACCGGGTAAGCAGTCAGGGGGCTTCGGCTCTCATGACAACAAATAATAATAATAATAATAATAATAATGCTTGGCCAGTGGTATGCACTATTTTTTTACTGCTTGGCCATTGGTCTGCACTATTTTTTGCTGCTTGGTCAGTGGTATGCACTATTTTTTTAGCTGCTTGGCCAGTGGTATGCACTATTTTTTTTGCTGCTTGGCCAGTGGTATGCACTATTTTTTTGCTGCTTGGCCAGTGGTATGCACTATTTTTTTGCTGCTTGGCTAGTGGTATGCACTATTTTTTTACTGCTTGGCCATTGGTCTGCACTATTTTTTAGCTGCTTGGCCAGTGGTATGCACTATTTTTTTGCTGCTTGGCCAGTGGTATGCACTATTTTTTTGCTGCTTGGCCAGTGGTATGCACTATTTTTTGCTGCTTGGCCAGTGGTATGCACTATTTTTTTGCTACTTGGCCAGAGGTATGCACTATTTTTTTTGCTGCTTGGCCAATGGTATGCACTATTTTTGCTGCGTTCCTCTCTGGCTTGGTCAACGATACCATTATATCACCTACATACCAGTTATAGGGATGGACAGTATAGGCCTAGGCTTTAAACAATTTCAGTGGTTGATACTATACCAACCACACCAATAAATAGAACCATTATGAAAGGACTTATATTTCAGCAAGGATATATATTGCGGAAGTTTGCATGCGTTTCAATCCTGTCACTAATTACAGTGGAAGAAATGCAGCAGGTGCATAAACGTCAGCTGTGCCGTCATTGGATAATGAATATCTAGGAATAATTTACCGCTCTAGATTAGTTTTTTGAAGCGCCAGATTAAAAGTACGATAGATAAAACATCAAGACATAAAAACTTGCAAAATGGCTTGAAAGGTAATTTATATATTGCATTTATCTGTTTTCGCGATCATTCCAAGAAAGACCTTGGTCTAGTGGGCGTAGTCCAAGATTATGTTATGAATACCAGAGTAAATATCCAATGAATATTATTACGGTAATAATACCAGGCCAGGCTTTCATCGTAAACTGAATGTACAAAATTGTTAGAAAAATAAGGAAGAATGATATAAGGCTGATAGGAAGTGCAATGTGGAGAACTCCCACTACTAGAAACAAACCATTTTTAATTTTTTTCATTGATTTTGGTGTATTTAAAAGTGGTTAAAGTCTATGTGATTTAATACTAGTTTCAATTAAAATAGTTGTTTTAATTTGCCATTTGGTTAGACACTGATGAGCCGACAAAATATGTTATTCATGATCTTTAAATAATTGAAAGTAGGTATCAGTTACTATTTTAACTATACAAGGGAATTTTCATTGTTAATTTAATTCACTCTTCATTAAATATTTGTACCCTCTGTTGTAAATCGTTGGACCCACTGATTGAACTTTTAGCTTATCTACAACTTACAGCATATTCCGAGCCTCACAAGAAAAGTTCAACAATATAAATTTACATTTAACCCAAACCTTCTTTCTTTAACATACGAATACAATAATGGACTTTACAGTCAAAGTGCTACGTTTTGCACTAACACTTGCAAGCACCTGTAATATCTTGATAACCAACAGATGTAGGATCAAATGACAAAGGACAAAATGTCTCGTTTGAGATGAATGGTCAATAACCATTCATTGTTAATTAGCTCAAATGAGCTAATAAAGAGCATTTTGTGTATCGAAACACATAGCTATGTACAATCAAAATATTCACGTTATTAGATTATCTTTCTTACAAATGTATAAAATTGCATCTAGGGCCTGTAGCTAGCAGATATTTAAGCATCAAAAATATCTGCTAGCTACAGGACATAGATGCAATTTTATACATTTGCAAGAAAGATAAATAATCTAGTTTTCCTCGTGAAAAGTTTGCTTATCCAGTCCCTTGACTTTGAAATTCTCTTTCATCACAACACCTAATGCAAATACTGCCTCCACTGCACACATAATTAAAAACCCACTAAAAACTTAAGCAAACCCCTACTTGAAACAAAACTACGAAAAAAACACTACAGATAATCTACGCCAGTAAACACGTACTAAACCACTGAAACTCATGCAAACCCAAAACGAAATTACAAATTAACAAAACACTGACTTAAAGCATTCAAATGAAGTGGTGGCGGTAAATACACGTGCTAAAGCTTTGATACCTTGGAGGGTGCGCGGAAGTCGGCAAAGGTTGTCCCGAAATGTGTTTCTGTTTGTACGAGTGTTTGCAGGACGTCCCTGTTTGTTTGTTTGTACGAGGACAACTCCACTGGTCAAACAACGTCTCCAAACACTTAGCTCCCCCACTTTGTCTGCTAGCAGCTCTCCTAAGTATCTATCTTCTCTGGTTACATCAGATTTCAGCTGGATCAGACTGAGGTAAATGTTTATGTGTGGGTAGGAAATGTCCGTGACGAACTTAAACGTTTTTGTGATTCAGTTTGACATGTATTTAGCTTGTGGAGACGTTATTCAAACGTGAAAATCTAAGGTTAACCTTGTATCATAGACTTAACACAAGTAGACTACTTCTCATCCCGTTGTACGTTTGAAGCTCATTTTTCGGGTATAGTTCAAGTTTAGTGACACTGATCGCTAGTGTCGCCAAAGCTTTGTACCTATTTTTTGGGGGTAATTTCATAATTTGCGCTTTACCGTTTGGTTATATAACTAGGAGACCGGTTATTGATTATGATTAGATCGTTTTGTTTGGTTAAACGAGCTTTTAAATGCCTGAAATAACAAGAAACAAATTGTAAACAAAACACGACCCCTACAGTATACTGGACGGAACTAACAATTTTGTCTTCAGCTGATACATAAGGATGAGAAATCTACTAAGGGAGTTTGTATTTATGCTTGTATATTCGTGTTAGACTAGTTTACATGATTATGGATACATCAACCTAAATTTATTCAAGTAATAGTAATACCTAATAAAAATCTCCTTTTGTGAAATGCAATAGTGCTATTGATTGTTACATCTCTTGCTGCACACACAGTACATTACTATAAGAACTTGTAATTGATACTTAAAATTCAAATTCCAGATATTAAAAGGGATAACCATCAATGGGTTATTCATAAATCATGGAGTTTATATAACTGTAAACTTCTATTTAACGTCTATTATGCTAGAAACTGATAAGTTTATTTCTGGAGGTGACTGTTAGTTAATCATGACCGTTCGTTCATAACGAGTTATCAAGAAGATCCATGACTTCAATCTTAAGAGGAAATTAACATCATATAATTTATTTGATAGAAAAAAAATTATGTTACAGTAATTTAAAAACTATTACCGCATCTAAACTTTATTTACACACAATTACGGATGAGGATGTCCTTAAATCAACACAAACAATTGCAAATATAAGTGTTAGTTTGATAAAGGGTAGACTTTGTTATGCTTGTCCAGAACTAACTGTTATAGCGTAGTCATTTGGCCTCCCATACAGCATACATTATTACATTGGCCATCGGCCTAAACGACTTGTCGGGTCGTTCAAAGATATGACCGTCTAGCGCCCTCTGCTCCTTCCGAGCCATGGAGTATAGCAAATCATATATTCAAAATTAATATTAATACAATTTACTCTAGGAAACTGAGTTGTCTTCAAAAAAAATTCTGAATCGAGTAGGTGAAAAGGCAATAATAGGTCTTTATTTATTTTTTATCAATTTATAAGATAAGTTCTCCTCAACCACAATATGTATGAAAAACTCAACCTAGACAGTTAATTATTTAGTTTACATTTATATACATCTTCATTAGTTCATACAATTTTTAAAAACAGGTTACATCAATAACAATCGACGGATAATATCTGATATTTTTTTTTAAATACCCAAATTAGCTGTGAATTATTGGATAGGTATCTTATTTTGTCTTATTAAGGTAACATTAAAATTTGTAAGATATGTTGTCCAAAAAATTCAGCTTTTTTAAAGCTAATTGTTAAAATTTGAACATAAATGAAGTTTTTCGCAATATATGTTAACCAAATAGTATGGACACAGGATAAAAAATTACCTAATTGGTTAAGAATATGTTTTTGCTAATTTTTTATGGATTTTTTAATCATATCCATCTCCTAACGACCTTAGTTTGCGAAATTTCCCTAAACGATTATTTAATGGGTCGGTTTGGTGTTATTTATAAAAAAAATCTATGAAAAAAAAACAATATATTTATGTGTATATTATTTCCTTGTAAACAAATTTTTTCCCATGCCATTCTGGATAAAACTGTATACCTTAGGCCTATAAGGTACATTTTTTCAATAGCCTAACTGCATATCTTTTTATGCTTAGTATCTTCTAAATTTAGAAGCGATGTTAATAGTGATGAAATAGACAATGGGGAGGAATAAGTTCATCGAAGTAAAACTTGGTAAGTAGAAGAAGGGTTAATGTAATTATGCAAAGTAGAAGATACTTGACGCTAAGAGAAGAGGACGACGGCCGCGAAGTAGAGCAAAAATGTCCCGCAAACTAGGCCTGCGAGGAGGCTTTCATAATTAATTTAAAGAAATTTTGCAAATCAGACGCTTAGTATAATAAACTTAAAATGTAGTAAAATAAGCTAAGCTAGAATACACAAGTGTAAAAATTTATGTATCTAAAAACTATAGTTTCGTTTTGTATCCAACAAAGTTATTGAACGACACGCTTATTAAATAACAAAATTATATTTTTTTATTTTAGTTCCTGCATATGGAGTTAAACATGTGTTTTGATAACGTACATTTTGTTCTTATGATACTATTGATACTTAAGCAAATTCTACAATAATATATTCTTTTAATACAATAATCCTTTATTTTTTCATTCTATCAGTTTATGAATTTTATGATTAGGTTGTTTTAGTATTAATTTATTCATTTACGGTAAAATACTTGTTTACCTAATAATTGAATTGTTAACGCAAGTCGAACCATGGAATATGAGTTGTAAATACAATTGTAACATATAAACTTTACGTTTTAAAAATCCATAAATAACCAAGTTTTTTCAGTAAAATTATTTGGAATTACATTATTTGATTAGAATTGTAAAAAATAAAATTAAGTACTGTGTTAGCAATCAACCATTCTGCATAGTGAATCATAGAAGTTCAAAAACTCTCTTCATAAATCCGCGTATAATTTTACTCGGCGCATCCCTTTCAAACAGCCATTTTAGATGTTTAAAAGCTGTAAAATAACCCTTTGAACTGAATTGAACCACTTTGTGAATCGAGACGAAATATTTTAATCGGGAGCAAAGTTTTAAGTGGTTCTGTTGACTGAATATGATTTTGACCGCGCTTAACAACAAATTTCAAAGTGAATAAGGGATCAATGGTTTGAACTTTGAGCCTGTCCGATTGAAAATGTGTTGCAGTTAATTAAAGGAAATAGTTCTAAAACACTATGTTAAGTGTTTACTGTTTGAGAGCATCCATTTAATGCTGTGAAATAAAAGAATGTATTTAATGCTATATCTTCCGTTACCTGATTTAAGAACCTCATTGGGAATGTTAAACAGTATAACCAAGATAAACTCCTTTCCTTGGCCAATATAGGACAATTTAAAATGAAGTAACAGGTTTCATATTGTGAATATCTAAGGATTTAAAACTGAATCCTGGCGAATCTTTTTTATTCACAACTTATTTATTTAAAGGAAATCAAGGATTAAGTAATCGTCAACAACGAATGCATATTTTCGCGATGAATTCTACTCTGAAATTTTGTTGGAGCCTCGTTATCATCTTTAAAACAACATTTATTTTTCAGTTGAGTAGTATTTAATAACATACATTAATTTATAATTTACGTACAATATTTATTTATTACGGTAATTTTAAAAGAATTTTAAAATACATCCTAAAAGATAGGCACCAAAGACAAACTAGTAGATTTTGAGCATGCAAGGCTAATATTAGAAAATTCCAAACTATTTTAAAAATAATAATCCCCCACACTTAATAATTTATCCATAGAAGTTCTACCTGAAGTAAATATATCGGCAGGCAGTTGGCCGATAATTCGTCAGTTACAATGTTACAAGCTGAGGTAAAGTTGACAAGGTGAACTTTGTAAGCCTTCTACTTAGCGGGTAATTTGTTGGCTAATTAAGCAGCTTATCAGTTTATCTGAGGATTAGACTTACGCTGGACTTTGTGACCATGAAGCCTTTTACTACCCTTACAAGCGATGAAAGGGTAAACTTTCCCAAAGAACAAGAGGAATATCGGCTACAGAATATTAACTATCTAAATATGTTCAAAAAAATATCAATAATTATTTATTGTTTTTTATTTCTTATTTGAATTCTTGGCATAAAATGTAATAATAAGATTTATAATAATGTCGTTTCTTCCTTATAATAATTAAACAGAAAATGTTCTAATGGCTTGATACTTTCAATGATCTCAAAAATATTTCAGATATGATAATATGATATGTATGCTCTTAGATTTTCATTTTCAAACTATCTTGACTCCATCCAACACTCAACTCCATCCAACCTCCATACAACTTACAAAATTTTGTAGTTTTTCTTACATTTCAATTCACATTTTTTTCCATCTAATTTTCAAATCGTTGATCTTACTTACACTCTAAATTGTTGTCTCATTTACTTTTCAAGTTGTTATAACGTTTTAATATTAGTGTTATGCCTATCAACTTAATATGTAAACAAAATTATTACTTATTTAATACAGTTGAAAAATCTCTCTACTAGGATTCAAAAATTAAATCTAGTTTCACGATTCCTTAACCAAAAGTGTACGTACGTGGAATGTACTCTTACCGGGACCCATGAAAACTTAGGGACTGAACATCTTTTATATGTTGGCAGAAAACATAATTTAAGAGGAAATTCTACGATCATTTGGTGAAATTTGATTTTAGGGGGGTTGTTTCTTCAGGATAAAGGTTGTGGGTTATATTTCGTCCTTACTTTTTGTTATCGCCAAATGGGGACGTATAAGGTAACTTTTGTTCTTTCTTTATTCTTTTACGTAAAAAATTCATTATCATGACCTTGACCATAAACAACATTTGGAAAAGTTTACTACGGTTATGAATGCGCAAAATATTAATCAAGGTTAACGAAGTTAATTACATTAAGTTTGGTTTGTTTATTCTTATTTGTGTATTTTCCTTCAATACCACAACAACTTCAAGCTGCCTAAACCCATACATCAAGGGGCCGAGTCAAATAGTAGTCAAATGCACTACTACCATTAGTGGGTTATTTAAAACTTAATCTGTTTTCCTGTAAAATAGATAATCTGAAATTTATGAGGTGACAGTTCTTATTGATATAACTACTAATCTTGATTCAAGTGTCTAGGCTTTACTAAAGGTGTAACTATAGCTCATGTTTCAATAAAGATAGCCAAGTTCTACACTTTCGCTAATTTCCTTATTATAATTTGAAAGTTTAGGTATCCTTTACACTTTGAGATTCAAAGGATGTAAAGCCTTCATGAACACAAACAAAGTCCAGGCTGAGGATCATGCCCTACATGACCCAATGAAGCTTCTTAATTAAAGCTAATCACCAAGTACTTTGCACTTTGGTTCGATCTACTAAGTAAATATTTCTAAAAGGGCTTTTCTCAAATTTCCACCTGGATCGTGTACAATACAACTATTACAAAGATGGAACTTTGAAGACCAATGTAACGATATCTTCCCGTTTTAGCTGATGACATACCTACTTTTTGTGTAAATGTAATGTTTGTTCAGTTTTGAATAATGCTCCATTACAATTCATTATTGAAATAAAATTATATTTTCAATCGGTTAAAAAACAAGATTTGAACAAAACCACTCATTTTAAGATTCAAACTACAACTTATGATGTTCAATTTACTGACTGGATCGACGGCACCGTTCTGTAATCCGGCTACTTAGAGGTCACGAATTGTTGATATATACAGGGTGTCCATAAAAAACGTTTCAGGACTTTGGGAAATGAATCCCCATACTAAAAGGAAGAAAAAAATTTATGGGAAGGTATGTCCGAAAATGCATATTTACCCAGATATCAGCCATTTTGTTTTTTATACAAAAATATTTTTATCTGTGAAGTTTTTTATTCGATGATTATGAAATTTGGTGAAAATGTTACCATACACAAGACCTATAATATAAAAAATAATAAAGTTGTTCCAATTGTAAATTTCAAAATGGCGGCCGTTTGAATTTTTTCAACTTAAATAACTCAAAAACGGCTAATTCTATTAAAAAATGTCAAGGCTACTTTTTTTTAGCATTTTTAATTTCCTATCAAACGATACCAAAGATCAAAAAGATCAAACAAAAGATAACTGAAATATAACGTTTTTTGTGTAAAAATAAGGCAAAGTTAGCCGGGGAACCCTTAATTTTTGCCTTATGTTTAGACAAAAAACTTTATATTACTATGTGTATGAGTATGTGGATGCGATACTCCCTGGTGTGGATTAACGTCCACACGAGTGAGTACTACGACTATCCGCAGTAATGTACTGATAATTAGACCAATTCAAATGTGGTTCGGATTCCACTATAAACTGTAGGTCTCTTAGTTGCCATTGGCTATAAATTAACAGCGGTGTCTAAGGAATATGTCGGCCTTAGTCACTAACAAGACTAAAAGATAACGCCACTCATCCTACACTCATCTCCATTCATACTTGGCTAAAAATACCTACATGGTCGCCATTTCAGGATAAGGTATAAAGTATGGAAGCTATAAAAAATGAACGGTCCATGAACACTTGCTGTATTTCCCAACACAGGTACATGTCAAACATAATAACGTCATGTAAAACAAGGTCAATAACATGAGAACAGTCGGATGTTAGCGTGAGGGATGACAAGTTGAGTGAGACTTGAGTTCCTTCCTTGTAGCAGTACATTACAATCAATACAGCGTGACCCTGCTCACAATTAGGGTCTGTGAGGAAAACAATAAATTATTTCACCCCCCATGTGACAGAAATAGAAAGATTAGATTATTTTTAGGAAGTAATAAATCATACTTGGAGGAATTATCTTTTAATAAACTAATATTAGGTGTAATATTTCGTTAAGTTATTTCTATTTCATCTATTTATTGTGTTAAACCCTTATTACGTACATTATAGAGCAGCCACAGCGCAGCAAAATCATTACTGTGACACAAAAAACATCTTTGATGATTAAAATATTCATATAAGAAATTTTATTGCAAATCGTGTTATGAATTCAAACAAAATTCATTAAATTTTCTGATTATTATTATCATCATCAATTGAGATGGGGACGTCACTTTGGGCCGTATTTTTACCCAAACATGTCTGAAGGATTAGTGTAGAATAAAGTGAGATGCTATTTGTAGACCTTTGTTGTGCCTTTGTCTGACAAAGACCAATTCTTTAGCCAGCACCATTCTCAATGATCAAGGACAGTTGGGTCCAGTTTCGAACCATCAAAAAGTTAATAACTTTTCTCAAAATTGAACCGGCGGACTTAAGAGTACCAAATACAAATAACCCCATAATGCAAGTAAATCGTACTTTACCCCGAAAAAATGTTTAGTAAAAGATATAACCTCAAAACACTTAAGCGATAAAACCGCAAACACTCACATAATCAATCACTTTCCAACGCAAGCCATCAATAACGTATAAGTCACGCAGTCGCATACCAACACAACCTTACAATTAGATAACACGAGTCGTAGCGATCGCGACTGTGGAGTAATACTGAGGTATTGTCATGCCACTCAAGTCACTCGTATATTAATCGTTTCATAACATGCGCTGTGATAGATAGTACAATGGTAACTGGGCCGGGTGCATAATGTATTGCCGCATTTTGAGCATGCGCGGCGCACGAAACGCATGGCGCACGCCTCCAGCTCTCTTTGTGTCATATTTGCAGCGCGGTTCAATAAATATTGATGCGGTTCTCATTTCAATACCACCTAGGTAGCCTTCCAATGGCGGGTTGGGTAACAGGGGAAACAAAATGGGGAAAAGGGGAATGTTTTAACACTGTGTTTAGGGAATGAATGACACTCTTATCATTCTCAAACTACCATTTCTCGTATCCATAAATTTAATTGATTAACTCTAAGCTAAGGATTAGGTTGGTCAATTAGGTACATAAACGTAGGATTACTTAAGGCGTAGGAGGTCACTTGAAAACGGGGGCAGTTTCACTACATCCCGAAACGTCTATCTATTTTACTTTGTTAAATAATATACTTCAAAATACTTTCTCACTTACTCCCATGGATACCCTAGGTGGTATTTTGCCTCGTCAACAAGTTGCCTATACAATATCCCTCCCTGTTCTCTAAATATTCTTGCCTTGCTCTCAATTTTTGCAAATCTTTCTCAACCTGGTCCTTCCATCGATTCTTGGGTCTTCCTTTGGGTCTTCTTCCTGCTGGGTTTTGACTCCAAACTTCTTTTATTAGTCAGCCATCTTCCCTCCTAAATACATGGCCAGCCAACCTTAGCCTTCTGCTCTTTGCTTCTCCTACTATATCTTGGGAATGGTACATGTCCCTTATTTCTTGGTTGTGCATAATTCTCCATCATTCTCCCTAACAGATCCAAATATTTTTCTAAAAACTCTGTTTTCAAATGAAACCAACTTATTTTCTGTTTTTCTCCATAATCAATGTCTCTGCTGCATAAATCAGGATTGGTCTTATAATAGTCTTGTATACTCTTAATTTTGTTTTATGTGACAGTAATTTTAATTTTGAAATTTCTTCAATGCACCCATGCTTCTATTTGCCAAATTTATTCTATTTAGAATTTCTAATAATTCTTTCTTTATGAATTTACTATTGAACTACTTCACACTAATGAGCTTAAAAACTACGAATTGTTAAGGTTATCCAAACTAGTTTTTTGTCATTTATGTTTTACTTTTACAGACTTCAGCATCTCTTTCACTTACGAAAGTTTTTTTGTAAGTCTTATTAAAGGTCAATTCCGGGCTCTAGCTTAGTGTCTTAGGACAAACAAATTTAAAGTTAATATGAGTGAGAGTTATTCACGAATCGTTACAAAATACTTGAATGTACAAACACCTGGATCGTACATATAATATTTACCCCAAAGTATCAATAATATAAAAACGGTTCGTTCAACCTCCGTGGAGAAGACGTTCAACCTCTCAATTAAAAGAGCGAAATGGATACCGACCATTAATCAAAACTTATTCAAACCACACAAGCACCTAATTACAGTAGACGATCCAGACATTCCCGAAATAGAGGAATATAATTATGGCGACTCCGCCCCCTATTTGGACAGCTGAGTCTAATGTATCCCGTAGCCCCAAACAAAATATCCGCGCTCCCCATTTTTCACGGCGGCGCTGCCTGGATTACAAACTTGGACTCATTTGTCCCCGTTATTGCGCAGTGCATCGCTTGCGCGCTTGCTCCCGCTCTTTTAATCATCCCCGCCTGACTAATGTCTCACTATCAATTTTACAGATTTTGCTGAAAGGCCCCGAGTAATTGCCTAGGCTCGACTCATTAATTTTACGAAATCCAATATTTTCGAGGCGCCGTGTTCTCCGTCACGACTTTGTACGATTTAATCAAGACGCTAATTCGCTTTTGATGCGTGGAAGCTACCGGGGTTTTTGTTGAGGTTTGTTTTGGTTGGAGTTGAAATTAATTTATGGTGTAATACCTTGTGAAAAATACCATGAAATATGACTAACTAGATACAAGGTGTTTTTAAAACGCGACCCAAATAATTATTACTGCCGTGACCACAAATATTTATCACAAACCAGCTCATATGTTGGTATTCCTGGTTTCTTTACTTCATTGCCAATCAGCTAATATGCAATGTTGCTTATATATCTATGATGTTTTGTTTTCTAAATAAAACTCAACATGGTGTTTTCACCTCAAATATGGTATCTATTGTAGGTCTACGCTTCTACAGATTCGGGTTGCTTAAAGTTTTTCACTTTTGTATGGTTTTTTTTTTAGGTACTAAAATCGCACATTGGAGACTTAATGACAACCTTTATTGACAAAAAACCAATGATTTTCTTTCCAAGTACTGTACAATCCATGCTCTTTGAGCTTGCAAAACACTATGTTAAGTCATATTCTCAATAAACCTACTAGATAAAGCAAAAATGCATTTAATTTGGGTTGCGTTAAAGAAAAACACCCGTTCATGCTTGCGAAATGATCTTGAGAAAAAGGAAGCATTGAATCATCAGCTTTTTCACATCCAAAAGAACGTATAGTCGCTTCTTTACAAGAAGAAATTTGAATTTGATAACTATTTAATTGTGAAATGAAAAGAACGATGATTTGGAACGATTTTCCGTGTAGATGAAGAGTGGCATATTTACCTGTTACTAAATAATCGACTTTAACCATTGACATTGAGGTATCGTATGCCAGAAAATTAGTTGAGGTTTTATAGATGAGTCTGTGACGTCACTCAGTGTATATGAATGGTGGCGCGCCACCTAGCTCGCTAGACCACTAGTGGCGTGCGGTTTTTGCCACTAAGTGGTGGACAGTTAGCGGTTAGTGGTGCGTGAAGCAGCCGTTGAACTCTATCTATCCCACATCATTACCATCTTCCTGCCACTTTGTTTCTTCTAAAGCCACAAGTATTTTTACCGAACCTGAAAGTAACAGTTCATCTATTTGATGCCGAAGGGGCTCGTACAATGTATGTTACTTGAGATGCTAAAATTAAATGAATAAATCTACTTTTACCCTCTGTCATTTCTATGTGTTGGCGTAAAACTGTCACTCTAATATGCTTTTCAAAATGAAGAGTTGCCTGATTGTTACATGCAATGAATAGGACTTTGACACAAATTATGTTTTAGTGATTGGTTGCACGGAAAAGGTGATTCATCTGAAAGTAGCTTAAATGTCCATTGAGGTTTTATGAAGTCTGCCATTATTACTTTGCCCTTCAAAAGTAGTGTCCCTAATTAGAGAAATTCCCTAATTGTCCACAGTTAAATTATTTCGCCGAGAATGCCCCCGCTAATCCGCTACTGTGCTCAGTTAGTAGAGCTGTGTCATTATTACTTGAGAGTTTTAATTTGAATCGAGTCATAAGAGGACTTTTGTAACCGAGGAAAGAGGCTTAACCGTTGCTTTATGTAATGCTTTTACCAAAATGAAAATCCCCGCCACATTCTCAGGGTGAGATTTGTATGCACGATGTAACAAAAAGCTGCATCGCTATTAAGTACGTGAAGTTAGTACAAATGCGGGCTTCATAATCATACTATGACTTTCTGTGGTTTCAAAATATAATGAAGTAAACAACCTGATCTTTTACTATGTTTAATACGTGGTATTGATTTAAAGAAAACTTTGCTCGATCTTGTTTGAACTTAAATAAGTTATACTAATATACAGGGTTAGTAAAAAGTGTGGAGACCCCCTGTTATTTTTTTAACGGCCCATACTAGAAAAACTAAACTTGGCACACCTTTATGGCATGTTATGAAGTACTTTTTGGGCATAACCGTCACTTGATGTACATCCCCAAAATGGGGGACTTTGGGGGAAACTCAAAAATTTCAAATACAAAGACCTATCGAGTGACCCCTCATTTTGAAGTTCCTGGTAAAAACTAACAACGCAAACTAGAGGTTTCTATCTCAATCTAGTAAAAAATGGAAGCTGATTGAAATCTTTAGAAATCGGAAAAAACTTGCAATTTTATATTCAATTGGCTGCCATATTTTATTGTGTTAAGATAGAGACCTATAATTTGCGTTGTTGGTTTTCTTTTATTATGACCTTAAAAATGAGGGGTCACTCGATGGGGCTTATCATTTAAAATTTTTGAGTTTCCCCCAAAATCCCCCATTTTGGGGATGAACACCAAGTGGCGGTTATGCCCAAAAAGTACTTCATAACATCCCATAATGGTGTGCCGAGTTTAGTTTTTCTACTATGTGCCGTTAAAAAAATAACAGGGGGTCTCCACACTTTTTACTAACCCTGTATATTCAATCTAGTGTCAATTAATAATATTATATTTTTCTATATTTAATACCAGCTGATGGGTTAATTATTTATTGTTTTTCTGTTGTGAGTCAGTTGTACAATTTAATGTTTCGTTTTATTGTTTGTACTTTTTACAATGTTTAAATATATTTCTCAAATGTTTAAAGTTTATTTAATTTAGACAAAATATATACTTTTATAAATAAGCGTCTCAATTAGAACTTTATGGTCTTACCATCCATGGAGTCTGATTATTTTTACTTAGTACAAACATATTACGATTTATCTTTAGATTAAAAACGTGTCGGAAAGTGGATTGCGTGCGGCGAAGATGCGTGAGGAAATGACAACTTATTGGGTGGGTCTGAAGTCCTCCCTAGAAATTACTTTTTTACAATCAATAGCATGTGGGAAGTACTGCTTGAATATTTTGATCTGTCTCAATTATTGCAATATTACCTGAATAGTAGTAGTAGTAGTAGTAGTAGTAGTATTTTTAGCTTTTTTGCTATAATTATAGTTGCATTTCAATAGTTATAAAGAAAGTTGGTCACCATTGAAGGCAAACTATAGAATAAATAAATTAAATAAAGGCACGAGGAAATTAAGCTTTTTGTCACTATTCGATGATATTGTTAAATGTCACATTAATTGTAAAAACCGTTTAAGCATGATGTGAAAAAGGTATGTAACAGAGAAAACCTTTATTGTTAGAATAGATAGAGTGTTAGATGTTTTATTGTTAGGTAGATGGATAGATGGGTTCATCTTTAAACAAATGTCTAACTGTATACAAAAAGAAATATTGCAGAAAATACGAGTACCCTCCAAAAAGTATTTATTTATTAAACCATACAATGTATTTTTTCAACAAGTCCTCAATGGAAACAGATAATGAACACGTAGTAATCCTTTTATGTTAAATTAATTTGTATTGTTTCAATTGAAAAGTGACGAAATGCGTTAAGACTCCTTGGAGCGTAGACGTTCTAACTCATAAAACAAATAAAAAACTACAAAGAAAATTGCTAAATCTACAGTATACTAAATAAATTACCAACACTTTGGTATTCGAAAAAAATATTTTGAGATGTTAAATAGCTCTTCAGCGGCTCTTTGAAAGTAACGAATTTAACATTGCTCTTATTGCGAGCAAATCCAAGATAGCCATTGGTTTTCATGGAGTCCTTTGGAAATCAATCCAAAACAACGAAATTTTCTAATGTCATTTAAACTATTTAAAATTCACGTTGGTGTTTGAAAAACTATTTCTGGTTGATAATTAGCTCTTCATCAGCTGTTTTAAATTATCCAAGATGACCGCTGGCTTCCAAGGACTCTAATGGAGAAAAAGCTCTTAAAGCAGGTTGATTTTCATTGGCTCACACTTCATGATTTATAAATTAACATCATCTAATTTTAGAATATCGTAAATACCTGGTATTTTTTACTATAATCTTACAACGAGATACAAAAGAATAATTATTTGTTAAAAGGCCTTAGTTGAATTTTGGATATTAAATTGAGTTTAATTAGTAGTGTTTACAGTCCATGTCTTATACAAAATACTCACCATAGAGTAAACTATAAAATAAACTAACGTTTGCCACCAGTTAAAAAATATTGTGTCATTGATTTCCTATTGATATCGTGTCCAACCATAAATTTACCACAAGCACGCATCTGAACCATTAGCACTCAATCATACAACAGATTGCGTCCGTTCTGATAGTGTTAAAATGTGATTACCCAAATTGTGTGGCGATTGAAATGAATACAAGAGGTTAGAATTGGTCATTGTATTAGAACTTGTAAAGTGTTGTTGTACTATCTGACCTGTTTTTCGTTAAAGATTTATCGTATACAAAAATTATCAAGGTTTTTATAGAACACAAATGACGATTCGTTTTATTATAACTATGTTTGAATGTTAACTGTCCTTCGATTGTGCCATTCCCATGATGCAGATATTGTATACAGATTTTACTGAATGGTTTAGGGTTGACACGTTATCTACCAGGTCTTCTTACTCATCTGTATGCTATGCCTTGTGTTGATAGTAAATGTGTTAAAATATGTATTATATTTTACTACAGTTTGATGAGTAATATTGGTGTCCTACTATTTGCCACCAGTGTCGTTTGCCACCAGTGTCATTTGCCACCAGTAGGGTCAGTTCCTGGAATTCCCGCCGTGGCCGTTCCTATGAGTCATAACCATGTAGATGTACTTATAATTTTTTTGGATATTAAATAAATGTTTATAACTCCAGTTACAACTGTGAATTGTGAAAATTAATTTTACCATCTTGTTCGGCAAAAGAAAACGCATATTTTGAGTCCAAAATCACATAATTGCAAGTTAAACAGTATAGGCCTATCTATGTTTAGGTATTTTAAGCTATTTGAATATTCCTTACATGGCCTAAGATTAGATAAATAATACAAAAATAACATTTGGCACAGTATACAACGCATCAATGAGATTAAATCCCATTAAAATACTTGAAAAGACGCAGTTTCAGTGTTAAGTATTCTGCGAATATACAGAGTGAAGAACTTAAATGTACCACCTTTGCTATCTCAGAAACTATTTGATTTAGAGAAAACATTATATGGGGAATTTCAACTACTATCTTAAGGCATTTAAAAATATGAATTCTCTTCCTTTAAAGTCTGATATTTTCAATATTTAACTTAAAAATTTCTTATCGGACACCTTGTATTTTATGACGATTTTAGACTGTCATTTTAAAAATGTTTTCAGTTTAATTTTTTCTATAAAGCCACGTAAAGGAGTTACAGCGTGTAAAATTTAGATTGAAGTAGCTTTTGGTTACATTCAGCATGATATAGCTCCTAAACGAGTAAGTTTGAAGAAAAAGTGCAAAGAATAAATTATAAATGTTTTAAAATTAACACTGCAATTTATAGGTTTGGAGGGGGTGGGGGGGAAAGCTCAAGGGGTAGAAGTGGGGACTTATGGGAAAATACACCTCTCATGTGGTTCTATCACATATAAAAAATCCAGCTTTCCACCATTTAGTTGCGAAAAAGGGTGTTTTATTGCGTTCATTGACTGGGCTATGATGTTCTTTGGAAAGAATCCTGCATATGTCGGTATTATGTTGTGTAAAATTCTGCCTGATAACTTAATAAGCAACTAAAAACATTTATGTTAACCAAGTCCGTCTATCGTCTAAATTAATTTGTTGATTGAATGTGGTTTTATTTAGTACGTTATTAGTTTACATTTTTATTTAGCCGCTTTAGATATAGTTTGTATTAAAGATTCATTTAACTGTGATGTCACTCTTGTGCAATATGCATCTACTTATATATAATTCAACTTTGAAAATCTTTGTAGAGGTAAATCTAGAGTTCTACTGGACCGATTTATTAATTAGTGGGTCATTGGAAAGCTTAATTCATGTAGATTTGAAAATAATTATAAACGTTTTTAGCGAATTAATAAATAAATAAATTAGACTAACACTTTGTAAAACTTGGTGAGAACAGCACTAACTAACACTACAAAACCACAGATAGGAATGAGCGTTTCCGTCATGTATTTCCCTACTCCTGGAGAGAGTGTTGGAATTTTTACCATAAAAATGTTGCAAGAGAGGGTGATAGTGTGAATTATAGGTATTCCTTGGTCCATCGGCCGGTGCCTCGAGGGGTGATGACCCACGGACTAGGGTTGGGGCTGATGACTCACCCAGCCAGGTATAAAGTGGTGGCAAATGACACAAATCCTAGAGTGGTGGCAAATGACACTGGTGGCAAATAACACATATTCGTAATATTCGTTGCAAGAAAACGCACATCACGCCCAAATACTAAGTTTAACCCCTAACGTTTAGCCCTTAACTTTTTAAGCATAATCTTAATGAATTCAAACTTTTACAACACATAAGCCAATGTTTTTTTTTTTATATATATTTTAATTTCCACACCAGAAAAGTTATCTCAGCTAGAAAATATTTTTTCTTTGATCCATTTTAAGATTTTCTCAAAATCTACGTCTATGTTATTTTTACTTGTACATACAAAAACATGACTCCGGTAAAAATTGTAACTAAAACATAAATTAATTGCATAACTAATATACAGTTTTTATCCCAATAATTGTAGGCTAATGCATTTTAAGTTACACGTTATTATAATTTTAAATTATAAAATTAATTTTCGATCAAGCTTAATTTGAATGTATTGACCGTCCAAACTTTCATTTTCATCTTGAGGCTTCAAAACTTTTCAATAGGGAAACGTTTAAAACTAAAGAAGGGGTTGTTTGTAATAACTCTTGGAAATTACTTCAGTCACTAGGCTTACAAGTAAATTAACAAAATTATGCAATACTAGATGTTGTGTAAAGCTATGTTGTAACAGATATACAAATTATTAGACCCGATCCAATCACTATGATAATAAATATTTAAGTGTAGAGTTGGGAATTTCAATTTTATTTATATTTCGCCAATTAGGTCTGATGAAGATTGGAGTGTCCAATCGAAATCAATCACCACCACCATCTTCCATACTGTCTTGTTAAACGGAATAAGTGTCAATATATATTGTGCTTCAAGATCTTGTATTTATATTTTCGGATCAGTTACTTTAAAACGCAATAACCTCTGTAGGCTGATTTTGCCGATCGAAATAAAAACTTAAATATAGACGTTACACAAAATAAAAAACCCAAAGCTCTTATTATTTAAATAGTTTTACTTAAAAAATAAAATGTATTTATTTTCTGTAAAAATATCTTTTAAACACCTATTAAATGAACTACACAGAATTTGCTCATACAACATAATGAAGTGGGTTAGAATAGAGAAGTCAATAGAAAACATTTCAGTCTTTTAAACCATGCGGAAAAAGCATTTTCAATAACACCGTAGACTCTGTTGGATCTAGTCGCACAACAAGGAATTGTATTGTTTCTTTGGTCCCAGGGGCCTTGAAGTTGTCCCGACACACTTGTATTGCGATCAAGAGGACATGTACACTTCCCTTGTTTTATAAAGCTATTCAGAATATTTTCATCCAGTTAAAATTCCTCCAAATATTCTTATAACAACAAAATTGTTAGATGAAAATTAAGTATCAAAGAACAGCTGATTAGCAAACAAATTACTGTTAACTAATTAAAACAATTAATTATTGTAGGAATTGAATTTTTTTTAATTTTTTTGCTAATCAGCTTTTCTTGAATACTTCTTTCGGTCCGCCTTACTACTTCGCTTAAAATTTTGTTAGACCAATTGACCTCAGCAACACTTTCGTACTGTTCTTTTGTACTGCCATTTAAAGTTTTGTTTCTTAAATAACTTAAAAATCGTTGATTTTTACAAAAAATTAAATGGCCGCCATTTTGTTTTATGAATTTGAACAATCGTCATTATTTTTTGGTAGCTTTGTCTAGTTGTCATAAATGTTTGTGCAAAGTTTCCATTTCGTATGTTTAACCATTCTTTAGAAAAAAAATAATAACTGAAAAAAACAAAATGGCGGCTGTGTGAGTAACTAAGGACTTCCGGACAATTTAAATATGATATTTAGGTATGTTTCTTACCCAGGAGCAATGCCCTAAAATATTGGTAGAGAGTTCCGGGACACCCTGTATATGTATTCAATTAGGTAAAAAGGAAATTCGCTTAGTCTGCAGGTTTGCTGTGGTGGGGGTATTTTACAATAGCATGGGTGTAACAGATTCTTTAAACTTATCCTTTTTTTAGAATATCAACTTTTTTCCTGCATTTTAATTGAGAACTAATCGTTACACTGCACAACAAGTAATTGAATGTACGATGACATGTGTTTCTAAGAGGATTTCCGTTAACAGTTGTAATTGTGAGCGGACTGCGTCATTAACTCAATTAACTATTAATGAGGTCTAATGTCCCTTTGAGCCGAACTGCCGTTTGATCTTGGCAATTGTAGCGCTGTATTCTGAAAGGACAAAACTTAACATCTCAATTTCTAAAGAGTTTTGAAGTACTTTGTGAATCACCCTTTATCTTGAGAACTGTGGATGTATAATGGTACAAAAGTATTAACTATTATAAACACTCCAAATAATCCTTTAAACATGAGTTATGCATTTTTTTTATATTTTTCCCATCCCTTGACTGGGATTGAATTTACATTACATGAGGCTGGGCTTGAAAGATGAGACAACCACCACGATGAAAATCCATTGGTGATTGGCGGGATTTAAACTCCAAGGCCTCGTGGACCCCCACGAGAAGTACCACGTTCTACCACAAGACTAGATCGATCCCATTTATGACTTGTGTGGAACAAAATGTTTAATTCAAGAATGTTACCGTAACATTAATGTTAATGTTTATGTTTATGTACAGGGTTTAACTATTAATTAATGTTAATAAAAGATCAATCATATTATATAATATTATGCATTATTTTGGCATAATTTCAATACTTTTTTGTACATTATATTATCAGGATTCAAAATATGACTTTTTGACTACTATTGTTTTTTTTTTCGTTTTTGAGCTTTTTTACGGCACAAATATGTTACTGTAGTCTTTAAATATTTGTATATTTGTTTTAGTTTTACACATGACATGTCATAAATCATTTATATTACAAATATTTGAGGCACAAATTCTATGTAATCATCTTTCCACTGTTGACTGGAGTCTTAATCATTGCACAGTTGATTTACCAGAGAAATCCGTGATAATTATGTATCTTGTCTAATCAAAACCATCTCTTGATTTCCTTGCCTTTATCACACAGTTTAAGAGAATAAACCGTTTCGAGCTCATTATATTATTTTATTGAGATAGTTTTTGAGTCTATGATTTCTAAACACCTAAACATACGTTAAACTGTGCATTATTTCAAAATTGATATTTAAAGTTTTTAATTATTCATTGTTTTACCATGAGAGTACCCTCTGAGAGATTTGTAGATAAAGTAAAAAAAATTTAATCGTAAGGCTGCCTGGATTTTGCAGAACAAGAGGACTCAATGTTTTTCGGTAGCACAAAGGCCATAAGCTGGCATGAGAATCGGTTGGTGTTATTTTCTATATTTTCTCTTGAGACTTAAGGAGCGGGCAGTTGTTATAGCACCCTAGAGTTCATAAAGATAGATTCTAAGAGGGTTGACCTTTACTTTGACCCAAACATATCACAATGTTCTAAAATTGCTACTCTATAACAGAAACTAGTGTAATAGTTTTTTTATAAAATATATATTAGCATTTTTAGGTTTTCCAAATGGGAACGTGCAATATTTAAAAGCGTTCCTACTAATGATTTTTTTTGAAGATTAAGTGTTTTTATACACATAAAATATGTCCTTGGACTGAAATAACAACATTTTAATGTTTCTCTGATATAACACTGAAATATGAATTGAAAGACCTTTTTATTTCTATTATCCTGTTAAATTACTTTTCTATTACTTCAAACACAAATAATTAGTAAGGTTTTTTCAACCCCAATACAGCACTTCAGAATTACACATGGATAAACTTGAGTTTTTAACAATGGTCTAGATATACTAAAAAGCGTATCAACAATTAAAGTTCATTTAAGGACTTGGTAAAGTTCATTACCACCATAATTTAATGTCATGGGTATTTGTAACAAATGAGTCTTTGAGATCTCAATTTGTTTTATTTTTATTGTAGCACAGTAAATAAAATACGCTCCATACCTTGTGTGACTTTTTATATAGGAATATCTCCAATTCAGAAACAGATTTCTAAGCATAGAGATCTACTTGTATGTTTCCTTTACTTAGTAGCACCTTCAGCTTTAGGGTTTTCCGAACCACTGGTTCATAGCAACATTACATAGCTAAAAATCATTGGTACTGTAGTTGGTAAGATTTGATCCCGAATCTTCACATATGCCCTAAGCCCTAAGTTCAACGATTAACCTATCCAACAAAAATAAATTCCATCAATATAACAGATCAACATTCGATAAAAGTGAGGAACTAAAAGAACGACGTGAAATTTTTATAATTTACAAACACCTCCTACATTTAACCTATTAAAACACAACACTAATGTGTAACATGGTTTTGTTTCAGAGAACGTCAGACTTTTAATCAAAGACTAAAACCACGAGAGGAAGTCTAGGTAATCATTTGTCTGACGTCCAGGCAAGGAGTTCCCGAGGGATACGGGCTTCTTGGGAGCAATACATCCTTCCTACGGGAGAACACGTCTCTCCCTGGATGTCGAAAAAACTCATTTAACATTTACTTCCCTCCTTTATTGAGTCACTGTTTCAAGCTGGAGTTCGATGGATGGATTTTTTACTGTGAAAATTAAAGTTTTTAGTCTTTAATTGCACAAATAATTAATAGTTTGGATCTATATTTATTTTAAAATATTTAAAATATTTCGTTCTATAGTAAAATTTGTCAACTATTTTCACTGTTACTTACTTTGGTTAATATATTATTTATTTAGCTTATCAAAAGTTAAAACAATTATTGTATTTTTATTTCTTGTGTGGACTTCCATCCTTATCATTCGTAGACGAAATTTGTGTTTATTATTTAACTGCATTAAAAAAAACTACCCTCAAAAGTTTTAAAGTAGGTACAATAAGTAATATGAAAAATAGTTTTCTAGGATTTAAACAGATTTAGATTTAAGGAATACAGATGTTTATTGATTCTATAAAACTTCCGTTGAGTCCGATACAAAAGTTATTGAATATTGGTATTAAGAGAATTGCATTTCTTTAATCAGCTTAAATACTTTCAATAATTTAGAGTCACATTGCAGTTAACTAACAACCATTTGACAATTTGGAATAATATTTTTATAGAACTATCAATAGTTAAATTTAAATATTTGCTTTTGCCATTATTAACATGTACACTTTCAAATAATCTAATACCCTAAATGGCTGGTTCTTTCAAAATTTTTTGTAATTTTGTCAAATTTTAATTGCGATAAAAGGGTCTTTGACGTTAGCCTACATTAAAACTTGTTATCAACTTTTATTTTGTTTAGCGAATAATTATTTGTATAGATAATTTTGTAGTTAATACTAAAAATAATAATAAATGTAATGATTGTTATTATTTGTGATACAGTCTACAAAACAGCATTTGCTAGTCTAGTTAGTAAGTCTAGAAGAGCGGTCTGGGATCAGACGTTCATTGGTATGTGTGAATGTTAACTGTCTCATTAGCAACAATGGCTCTATGTCATATCTCTAGGGAAGCCTAACTCAGCAAACCTACGTGTCTTAGTACATTGTCTACATTGTCTTAGTAAACCTAGTTATCTGGGCAGTAGTGTATTTATTCATTAGCCCCGCCAATCAACATCTTTGACTATTAATATCCAATAGTCAATGATAATACATAATTAAACATTGATTTGAGACTGTGAGTGATAACTTAACTTTTGACAAATAATATCAAAAACACCAATTTAAACAGTAATATATTTTTTACACGGTCTGATAACATGCAAAAATAAGATTTACAAGATAAATATAACTTGTAATAAACTATTTGTATACTATAAATACAACGTAAATTTTGCATGTGTCTTGGAAAATGAGTAAAATGTGAAGAGGATACATAGTGTAAGAGTGTTCTAAAACAATAATTAGGTCACTCAATTTTTTAGGTAACGGTTGTATATATTTGCCGATCTTTGTTATTAAAGTTTTTGCTGTACACCAAAACGGCACAGGCGTTGTCCTTCATTTCCTAGTTATAGGAAATGTATGTATAATTGATTGTTGGATAAGATGTTTAGCATAGTGACGAAAGTTGTTCTGAAAAGCTGGTGTACCAGAGAAACGCTGAATAAAGACATTTTTATTTATTTATTTATTTATTTATAGCTTGTGAAAAGCTCAAAACAGTCACTTAAAAATGTGTATTTGTTACCTAAAATTATTCAAAGTTATATAAAACCATGCGGTAGTTTTTTTAGTTTCAATTACCGATATAAAACAGAGAGGGGAATTGATTTGGCAATACCTGTGTTCTTAAGAATATACAGAGAATTTCGTATTATACAGAAGACTCATAAACAACATCTTCCAAAATTACAAAAATCCAAAAAATCTTTTAGTATGTAAATATCTTATTTATATTTACTTTTTCACCGAGTAAGTTTGATTTACTACCACACCTATGTTAGCACGGCTGGCTCGCCATTAACGAGGAACGTCCGATAATTAATGCTGGGATCGACCGCAAAGGCAAGTCCCCGTGTTTGTGTAACGGCGAGCGACTTTTTCCGTAAAATATCGACGCATAAATAAGGCGGCGAACACGACGGCAAACACCGTAGTCACCGGTAAATCATGTTACGTCACTGTTTAAACATTACGTCACTACTCTCTCGGTGGATTTTCGAAACTATCGCGGGGAAAGTGCACAATCTGCTTTCATTGGCTAATTGTCCGGTGGAGGTCACGAACACATGTCAGTCAAGGCGCTGTTCCCATCACGTGGGGCATTATGGGTAATGGGTTCACCTCGGTTACTCTGCTGGAGAAATTTGTTGAGTTCCGCTAACTGACCTGCATTCAGTGAATTCACTTTGTGCATTAACAGGGGTTTGAATGAAACATTTTTTTTTTTGTATCAAAAAGTTATTTCTCGAGGATTTTGAATAGAGCTGGCATTAATTGCGCCCAGTGATCTGAGTCAGGTAGTTCTGTATTCTTAAATTGTGCCAACTACTCCAGGGAACCACCGAATACGTTCTTTAACTGCACAAAGTGGCGGCCATCTTTGACTGTAAATTGGGTAGGTTAGGTAAGGTTAGGGGTTAAGTTAGGTTAGGTTAAGGTAGGTTAGATTAAGTTAGGTTAGGATAGGTTAGGATGACATGTAAACAAGGACATTCCTTCTGCTGGCAACTCAACCCTACCTGGCTTGGACTTGGAGCAGCTAAGGAACATTTTTTGGAACTCTTCGAGGGCTTGGCACAATTAAGGAACTCTTGGGCGCAATTAATGCACGATCTTTAAATATTACTAAACCATTGGATACATCGGTTGTTCCAATTTCATTGTAAGCAAATGTATTGATACATGGCTTTGCAAAGATACAGACAAACCTTCAACAACTTATGCTTTACACTAGAGACTCACACAGCATACAAAAATCACAGCCATCAAAGAATTTACCTAACACCATTAGAGGCCATTAGACCTACTCAGGGATTCCGTTGTCATCAAGTCACTAACTCAACGAGTGGCGACAGCCAGTCGAGCCGGACGCGGAATTTATATTTAATTATTCCCAAGTTTATGGCTTTTCGATAATATCGGTGATTAGAATTATTGCGCGATAATAAAGGTTGCGAACCGTATTTACCCAGCGACGCTAATCTGCGCAACCATCTGCATAGTGAAACAGCGTCCCACATTCTAATAATATACAATTAGGCGCACGTTTAGACGGTGTGGGAAGCGGTCGGTCGGTTGGCTATTGTATAACAACCTCCTTGCGCGGTTATATATTGCAGTCGGTAATAACATATTGTGAAAATCGGGACTTGCTGGAGCATCGGGCGTTGACTGGATGACACGATCTAGTTGGTATAGAGTACATCCGAGAGGAAGTGCATAGCATCGCTGCTCTACATGGCACACTCTACACTTAGCATTCCAGTGATTAGAGGAGGAGCATTACGTTCTACTTAGCACAATCTGCTCCAGAACTGGAGGAAGCGAGTGGAAATTGAAGAAGAGAATGGTAATTTCTCACTTGCACAGACTGGTCCAGTGGTGGACGAAGTGGGTAAAATATGAAGAAGAGTGTATCATTAATGAAGTCTTGATGTCTCAGACTGCACCAGAAGTGGTATAAGCTGGGAAACTTTCTAAAAGATGAAGAGAGACCTTCTTTTTGTCACACACTACAAAAGTGGAAGTATTCTGTAGAGCTTCTAGAAGAAGAAATGTTCAATATGTTCTACTTGGAACGAACTTCACCAAAGTTGAAGAAGCAGGTAAAGATTCTAGAAGAAGAAAAAGCACATTACTTTGTACATGGTGGGTACTCGGTTCACGCTACATTAATGTTTAAGAATTTGGAATAGAGTCTAGAATATGAGAGTGTACAATACGTTCTAACTAGCACACACTTCACCAAAGGTGAAAAAGCTTCTTTTATTAAAAAGAGGATATTCATACCTTCTACTGAGCAAACTAACCAGAATGGAACGACAAGTATGACCAACCTTAGGAAACTCATGGACAATACCTCCTTCCTATACCTCCACTAAGAACCTAGTAAACTTGCATCTAATTGAAAATACATTTTCTTAAGAGGCGATGACCAAAGATGAACTTACGGTACATCCGTCAAGCTTACGGTACAGCTTATGGGTCAAGTTCAACGATCAGCACCTTCAACATGTGCCGTCATGACCGTTACAAATCATTCGCAAATGAGTCAAGAGCCAACTTAGCCGAAGAACACTCGAGTCAAGCCGCACTCTGAGCCCTGAGCATCGTGATGTCGAGTACCAAAGTACAAGGTCTGCGAACTACAAGGCGCGGCTACTCACAGGTGCTTTATGAAACCCTAGACTGTATTTATAGCTTTTATGTCGATCATAACTAAATACTCGCACGGATCCTGCTCCCCTCGCTTACATCAGGTTCGGTTTGGTTTGCCATAAACTTGTTCGCTGCGCTTGCCGTCATTAGTGATAGTCGCCCGTGGCTGTTAGCAACTCCGGTCAGTCGGTGGGAAAGTTGTGGTCAAAGGTTGATTGATTCTGAGCGGGTTTGTTTACGGTCAGAGAGATTTTGAGGTATGTAAAATCGATGAGGTGAGTTTGAAATAAAGTTTCGACACAGAATTTACGGGAAATATTTTTAAATCAACGATCAAGTAACAGAAAAATCAATATTGTTTCTTCCTTACACAGAAAATGTAATTTATTTCTGAAGGTCCACTGCCATTCTTTAACCCTATATACTCAAAGAGTCTTTTAATAATTAACAACATTCTTGTGAGTTACATACCAACTATGTACAAGTAGGTGTAGATTTATTTTGTTTAGCCTTGACAAGAGTACATACTGTATAGTGTGTCATGGCCTCATATTTTGATTTTATAGACGGAAACAACATGTGGAACGAATCGCTTAACAAAGTTGATTTTCTTTTAGCGTTTGCTCAATGCTAATTGAACTAATAGTTTTGCCTGTGACGTTGAGGTAAGCAACTAACATCCACCAAATATTTTTGGCCCAAGCAGATTTAAACCTTTGCCAGTTTCACTAGAGCTTCAACAAGTGTACATCTCCTCATCTATTTAATCCCACTTCTTTTACTTACTTCACTATCTAACCTCTCCAATGACCAGCTCGAGTTGTCAATATCAATTAGCCCGAACGCCCGCGGGTGATGTTTCGGCCGCCGGGTTTTTGCCCCAATCCCACGATCCCCGCATTCCCCCCGGCGGCGGGCGCGCATTCCCCTTAACGAATCGAGCAAGCCCACTCGTTTTTGCCTTTCCCGCTCGACAATTTTCGGAAGTGACATTTCATCGTGGTAATAAGCCGCGAACACCTCCACTGCCTCTTTTTGCACTCCTTTCTGACAATTGCACTTTTTCAACTCTTCAAATCGATTGTTTTTCACATCGAATTTGACGTTTGAAATGAACGGTATTTATTTATTGTCTAGCACCGGCGATCCGGTCTCGGCTCTCGCGCTTTTTGTTGCTTTCGTATTCCGCAAGAGTACTCTCTCCGTTAATGGGTATTGAAAAATATTTCTCGGCAGTTTTTGTATTGCAGCAATCCAATCAAGGCGGCTAATTAAGGTAGCATAAAGGTTTTAGCGTACAAGTAATTGATAGTTTTGTTAATTGGTTTTGTTTCTGAGTTCATCGGGAATATTGTCCAAAAGCATTATATTTATTAAAAATTTGAACAATAAAGTCATATTTTAAGCGAAAACGACATCATTATTGGTCAGAAATATGGACATGTAATTATTTGCCTGGACAATATAGCATATGTGTGATTGGTGTACAGAGTGGTGGAAAAATGGACACATATTAACATGTAAACGAACCGCCTTACATTTTTGCTGCTAAACTAATAAATTGAAGGGTTCTCTACCTTCAAATCAACTAATAATTTATTGATTTTTATTCTTACCTCAATTTTAGAGAGAGAGAAAATGGCAAAATTAATCTATTTTACATAAATTATAGCTTCTTCCAGTGTTTAAAATAGTTGTTTGACCTAAAATTGTATCTCTTGCGATATCAAATGTAAGAAAGTGCTTCGGTCCGGCGCCAAGAAGCAACGTATAGTCTTGGCAAACACTCTGCTGGAGTTGTCTTTATATAGGAAATGTAATTGATACAATCATAACCTCCTCAGAGAATTGCTGGCTCAAGTATTTTACTCAACTTATGTTCTTCGTACTTTGTAGTTTATACTTTTTGTTTTAATATCAGATGGTTTCCAAATTTAAGTAAAAAATGGCGGGATGTGTTCCTTATTCATGGGTACATTTTTTTCCTACAGTTACCTAACAATGTACATGTTCTCTCACTGATTTGAGAAAGCAAAGTGGCCAATTCGCTCACCAGTGAGACAATGTTAACATTGTCTCACTCTAATTACTTTGTCTCACTCCAGATTTGCAACGTGAAGGCACGAAATAGTGAGCGCGTAACATGCAGGCAACGTCGTATGCGCGCGAAATACGTTGGCAGAACTGGCTGTAAATCAGCTGGTCAGCTGTTGTACTGTTGTATTTGTCACTTCACATCAAAGTTCACTTCTGTGTAAAAATAGGTTATGTTTCTTCATGTTTCTTCACAAATGTTTTTGTTTTATGGTAACTGTAGGAAAAGTATAATGTGCAACTCGAGTTCAAAGTACAATTGCCTCACTCGAGTGAGTCAATTGCTCACTTTTCTCACTAGTTGCACAAATAACTAGTCTCGTTATCCGTCCATCTGCCCAAAGCTCAACTAACTAACTTGTATTGGATATCAAATACTTTATTTAACGCCGTTCGTATATTTACCTATTTTGTAAAGAAGCTGTACAAACCGAGGGCTTGTAACTGCCTACGACCTACAGTTTATTATATATCATAATTTATAACAAATAATAGCCCCTTGGATATTTATTTAGTGCAAACTGATTAATTTATGACCACAGTCTACTGTATCAGTTCTTAAAATGTAAAATGTGTTCCAAATGTGCAATATTTCCCAAATGTAGACAATCTCGTAATTAATTAAATTATTATATTCTTTACAAAGAAAAAGCAAGGATATGAATGTGTCTCTCAAAACCTACATACACCAAATATCAGATGTTTGGCAGCGTTGTCGCGATCGTGTGTAGCCATGCAGAAGATCTGAGATTTGACGAAGAGGGTAGATGAGAGGGGGTGGAGAGGGAGGGAACTGATTTTAAGAGTGATTTATGATATTCCGGACACGTTTCTATAACCCAATATCTTAACCTGATTGAGCCTTGGGGCGCTTGGTTATACAGTATTTACGTCTCTTTTGGTTCCTTCAAGACTTCCTGAAAAAGGTCTGAGTAGTATAGTTTGTCGGTGCCGTTTTTTGCGCATCGGCATTTTTGGGCCAACTCCCCGCCTTATGCCTAATTGCTAGTACATCTACCATTCCCCTTTCTAGTTGTTGTCTATATTTTTATCTTATCTATATATATTAGGCGTATGAGTTGTTTAATATTGTCAGTTTAGTTTGTCGCCGCCATTTTTTGAGGTGCGTTGTCAACTCCCTGCCTTATGTCTAATTGCTATTACATCTACCATTCTCCTTTCCAGTTGATATAATATATTTCTATCTTATCTATATATATATTAGTTGTATGAGTTGTTAAATATTACCATTCTCTTTTTAATGTTATTCTAACCATATTGTATAAATACCTCTTACCTTTAGTGTCATCCATATGAAATAATATTTACAATTTTCTTAATTTTTAGATGTATTATTGTTTTTGTCAAAAGTTGGAACCTATATAATGTACTTAAATTTTAACAATTCTGCTGTATCTTTTGACATTTTTGAGATACATGTGATTTTAAGTCTTGCTACAAGAAAATACTCTAAAATTAAAAAAAATAATTTAAAATAGCTTACAACCTTGTAAATTGAAGACACTAATACAAGACCCACTTAGTTGAAAAATAGTTATATGTCAAATTTAAGAACAAAAGATTTCTATAGTTACAGAGGACCTTTACAAGGAAATAGAATGTGACTTGCATTTTTTGTTCATACCTCTGGTTATAGTAAAGATATTGTCAAAGCAAAACATCTCTATAGACTTATATTATTTGATCTGTCTTGAAACTGTGCAAGATTACTGTGAGAATGTTGCAAGAATTAAATCTACAAATCATCACCTTCAAACCTTAACTAGGGATAAAAAGTACTACATTTTCATGTTGTCAAGAGGTTTATTGTACAATATATCATCAATACTATTATACATTTGCTACTAGAATATATATGAGTTTTTACATCAAATACTCTGAAATTTGTCTCCTCAAGTCGTAAACATCAAGTGAACGTACTATACAATAACAAATACATTTATTATATTGAATTGAAACATGAAGTATTTATAATATTACTTTTGGGTTATCATTATAATAGACAAATCGCTACGGCTATGCAATGTAAATCTGAGAGTCAATTATCATGATGAGCTACAACTTTTAATCTAAATGAAAAGTTATTCAAACATACATATATACAAAAGTACAATACTGTACGACAAGAAAATAAAAATAATATTTGCTACTTGTTTTTACCCTATTCGTGTTAATTATGAAAATCAATCATGGAATTTCTGGATTGATTAAATGAAATACGATGTCTTGTTCGAATAATAATATACATGTTTGTGTACTTTTATACAAGTAAAATTAGTGATGTTTTCATACTAAAAATGTTTAATAATGTCGTCGAACATAACAATTGACTGTGACCTGTTACTTTGATGTGAATTAGTTACTTAAATTTCACACATTTCACACAATTTGTACACAAATTTCACACATTTCATGTAATATAACAACTAACTTTGACCATGATGTGAATTTATGTAAAAATATTTTACTCAAATTTCACACATTTTACACAATTTATAACAAAAATTACATACACTTCACACAATATAACAACTTACTGTAACTTTGAAGTGAATTTGTGTGAAAAATTTACTCAAATCTCACACATTTCACACAATTTGTACAAAAATTTAACACATATCACACAATATTACAACTTACTGTAACTTTGAAGTGAATTTGTGTGAACAATTTTACTCAAATTTCACACATTTCACACAATTTTTACACAAATTTTATGTTATTTAACAACTAGCTGTGACTATGATGTAAATTTGTTACACAATTTTCACAACTATTAACAGATGAATGGTGGCTTGTTTGTACATATAAAAATAAAAATATTTGTTAATCTGGACTAATCTAAATTGGCTATTAGAATAGAAGAAATGTATTATTTACAATGTACATAACCGAAATAAAATCTCAGTATATACAGTGCCTGTTTACACGTAATTCTAATTTTTTAACATTTGAAAATGTATGCCCACTTCCCTTTAACTGGTACTCTCGCATTTCATTCTTGATTTTGTCTAATTCACTATCAACTAACTCTTTTAAATTACTAGAATTATAAAATCCCTTGTTTTTTGTTTTTAGGTTTATAGTCAACACATCGTCTCCATTTAAATACTCCACCTCTACTAGCAAATTGGCTTTAAAAGAGCCAAGTGTTTCTAAGCATTGCTGGAAAGTATTTACTATTTCTGGTTTTATATTGTAAAGAAACTCTTCTAAATTTGTGGATGATTCAGGATATGCAGCAAATGTTTTTACCCTACACCTAAATGTGCAGGGTATTTCCTGGAACAATGATCTGGACATTTTATCTTCTTTTTCTATAATAAATAAAAACAAAAATATGTTTGTACCTAACACAATATCTGATATGATAGTAAAATCATACCCCAGGTTTGAGCAATAAAAACGCGTACTTTTGCACATTAGAATTGACCCCCCCCCCCCCCTTTTTATTTTTACTCATTTTCTCTTCTGTCCTCTGACTCCTCTTCTTCTATTTTCTTCTTTTCCTCTTCAATCCTCTTGTCTCCGAAGGGGAGGGTGTGTATCCTGTCAGAGCAGAGGAAACGTTTGGGATCGTGGCATCGTAGAGCGGTTTTAAATCCTGTAACAGTAGTGATTTGCATTCTACTGCTTGAAATGCGTGTAAACGGGAGCTTCATTTCAAAATTCCCTCGAGACATCAAACTTTGAAAGTAGTCGTCGAAGGTCACATGTTTTCGCAACATCGATTTTTGTGTCCCCTTAGCCTTCATCCCGTAAACTACTATTTGTCCTGTCTCCAGTATCAATTTCTTCTTGCTATACACTTTGGAGCACAGCCCTACATATTCTACTGGCAAATCTCCAGCAGCTTCGTCCTTTGCCAGGCCCAAACCAAAACGTCTCCCAGCCTGGTACAAAATATGATTCTTAGGGTAGTTGGATGTGTCAAGCCTGGTGAAGATTGGACTATTTTTTAGGTCCTGGTACAAGTCTTGTGTATATATGTGGGCTAATATAGAATCTGTGTCACTGTACCCCATTCTAATTTTATTTCCGTACATAGGTTTTAAATAGTCATAATAAAATGAATACATTATAGTTTTACTGATGTCTAATATAGCAACACCCATGTATATTGGAGTATTGAATATAATTTTGGGTTTATGCATGACGAAGACTAGGGTGTCCTCTGACACAGCATAAAACTCTTTAAATAGTCTACTTCTTGAGAACTTGTCCACTTGTTGATTGGTCTTCGCAATCTTAATATTAACACGATCATCAAGTTTCATTATAGATCTGCCAAATGCGGAATTTGAAAACCCTTTGTAAAAGTCTTCTTCAAATTTGTTTTTAGATTGTTTACGCATCTCTGTATTTAAAAGGATGAATTTCTCACACCATTTTGATTGTTTGAATTTTAGGATCCTGTGTACATGTTTGAGAACAAGACCATGTTTCATTGCCAGCTGTAGACTAGTATGGTGCAGTACATAGTTGGTCTTGTCACGGACAGTGGCCATGAGACACATATTACCGTCCTCGTTTTCTTCTTGAGCCGGAAGAAAAGGGTAGTCCCCGTGGGCTTCATGGAGATGTTCAGGGTATTCCATGGTTACTTCTAAAAATGCTCCAAATTCTGAATCCTCGCCAGCTTCTAAGATGCCTTCCAATTCGTCAATGTCAGCCCATTCAAATCCTCCATAAGGAAGGGGTTGGCACATGGCTGTTGCATAAAGTGAGTTCATGTCTATGTTGTATATGTAGGATGATGCCTCCTCCTTATTATATAACTCCCCCATGTAATAATTGTTGGCTTTACAATACTTTAGGGGCGCCGTTACAAATCCACCTCTCATCCCCCTTCTGCAGAAGTCGTGCATCTCTCTGCAAGTTAGCAACTCGAGCCGTACATCAGTAATTTTTAGCATGGCATCAAATGCAAGACCTGGAGCAGTGAAATAATATGCAGGGTCCAAACCATAAGTCGAGTGTACAATCTTCCTAAAATTTTGGAAAACATCTCCAAGTATAACAACATCTGTCCGTAAATATAGCATTGTATATTCTTCAAGGTTAGCAATATTAAAGTGTGACCACACCTTACAGGCATGTTCATACTCTTCTGAACTTAACTCTTCATCTGTCAAGGAGTTGTGGAATGCTTCAATTGGTGGGAGTGATGTCTCACTCAATTTTGACATGTCTGTTAGATAATTATAAGGATAGACACCCTTCCTTATTATAAGGTTGAAGTCTTCCTCGCTAGGAAAAAACTCCCTACAAATTTTCTTTTGATCATTCTGTAGGTTATTACATAATTCACTAAGACTGCGAGGCATAAACTTAAAAGAGTCTATGAAACGGAGTTCCATCTTTCCCACAGTCTTAGAAAACGATGTGAATTTATCGTTAGTGTTTGGTACGACTTTCACTTGTCCGAGGTGTGGTATTATGAATGCCGAATCGTACCGCGCTAGATTGGCCACCACAACTGGGATGTGTTTTTGATCTCTATAAAAAAGATTACAGATCCTGTGACAACATCCACGATATTGGCCTGTCAAATGATTGTGGTCTATTGATTTTGGATTGTTAAGTGTAAATTCGCCCTTGCCACAAACATGACAGGTTGTACAGTTATCAAATTGTCGCTGTTGTTCCTCTGTTAATACTGGTATCTGCTTAATCCTATTGCTGTAGAGAATAGACTCAATTTCCCGAACATCTTCCATAAGCATAGACAATATTTTTTGTGGCGCATCCAATCCGCAGTATTCTCGAAGAGGTTTAGTATACTGTCCTTCTTCATCCAGTAGGAGGTAAGATGCAGCAAAAGGGCAATGTTTTTGTAGAATGGTGGTGTTGCCAGTTGAAACTTGTGGTACATTTAACGCCTCAAAATCTAAATAAGCAATAAATCTAATCATTTTCTGTCTATTGTAGTTTTGAAATTTCATATGAGCCTTATCTCCAATGGGCATTTCGAATTTAGTGGGGTTATCAGGATCGCAAGTAGGTTTGTGCCTATCCAACTGTTGTACAGCAGTCAGTCCAGTTCTATCGTAAAATCGCTGCCCACATCTTCTACAAACGCAAGCCCGCCGATGTAAATTTCCAAGTTGTAGTCCAACAAGAGCATCAAAGTCTTTAATGTAGTGGAACGTGCCATTTACATACAATAAGTCTATGTTGTTGTCTAAGTTGTCCTTGGGTGGGTTCCATGGGAGTATTCGACCGGCATGTATAAAGAAAATAGATAAGCTACAATTATTTCTTGCTTCAAACTGTGCAATAAAATCATTGTCCGGTCTCAAAACGGGAAAAGTGATATTGCTCCAGTCATATTCATTTTCAAATTCAAAGGCTTTTGTGGGGTCTGCTTGAGCAAATTTACACAATAAAGCATATTTAAAAGATATGTTTTTGTGTTGAACCGGAGTTAGAATGATATTTGTATTTTTTAGAATGTTGTCACCGGTACAGGTCTCATCCATGTGTTCTTCTAATTTATCGTTTTTAGCAAAAAGTGTGTCGCAATTAGGACAGCAATATTTATTGCCCACTTTATGGTGTGTGTTCTTTAAATGCTGTTTGTAGGATTTAAGTGTAGAGAATGTGGTTTCACACAATTCTTCCGAACATTTATACTGCCGCTTAGCCTTTTTGTTGCAAGTTCTAATATGTCTTAAATAATCATTGCGGCGTGGAAATATCTTTTTGCAAATGGTACATTTGTGACCCTCAGTCTTTACATGCTTGAATTTGTAATGCTGCGTTAAATTTCTCTTGTTAAGATACGTCTTGCCGCAGCCTGGAAACGTACAAGGAAATCTTTTATCCGAATGACAATCTCTAATGTGGTCATTCAAACGGCGCCTTTCATTATAATGCCTTACAATCCCAAGAGCAAAACATATGCCACAGTAAAACCTGTCCGGGTGGGATTCTTTAAAATGTGATTCTAACTCGTCCGGCGTTGAGAATATGTAATTTGGACAGAGGCTGCACTCAATTTGGGCTGTACTCGTTGACGCCATGACGTTCCCAATACCTGTGACCAAACGAAAAAATACTAATATTTTGATATCAAAATGTATATTTTACTAGGAACTATTAATTTATACACGACTATACAACACGATACTAAGTATTTAGCAGCGATAACTCTAATATCTAGAACTGTAAACACGACAAAAAATATTTTCGGTGTTAGCGGGACCCCGAGTCAACATCCTGAGATCTCACTCTTGATCTCACTTTCAACAACCAGTTTGTAGCTGCAAGGTCGACAGCCTTGGCAGACTCTTTGGTACAGACATACTCGCGACCGTCATTTAAGAAGGACCACCGTTATTAACTGTTATGGAGCCATACTCTGTTGCGGTGTTAAATAATAATTTAGAGAATTTTAGTTACTTGTGTGTAAATGTATAAAATTTGAAATTTTGCAGAGAATTAAATCATCTTAGTCAGTTATTAATAAATTACTAGGTTCAAGATTATGATCAACGACTCTATGTACCCTAAAAAGTTGAAGATATAAAACAACATATTTTAACATTCAAACAAATCAAGAATCAAATTATTTATTTATCAAGATGTACAAATTAATAATGCTTTAAAAGTATCTCTGTTGTTATCTATTCGGCCTTTATACATCAGATCGTGATGAAACTTTAACTAATTAGTACTATACAAAACGAACAGTTTTATTAGCCAAATAGATTAATATTTTTATGATTTTTGGGTTCCATTTGCCAGTTGTCAAGTCAATATAGACAGTTGGCACAAAGCACAATTATAGATAACCGATATTCCTGGTTTTGATATAGTATATAGCAAATTGCAGAGTTAACTGGCTAAGAAGAAAACCAACTGCATGTATTGAATACTGGTTTGCAAATATAGCATGGTCAACTTTATTAATGGTTTTCCAATTCCTTATGGAGAACATTTTATGTTACTTATAAATTTCTGTAAAAATTTTAGGAATCACTTTATTTTCTTCCTGTCACGGGATAATGACCTTTAATTTGATCCCTCTCCCGATGTTCTACGCCCACAATTTTGACACAAAGAATCAGCTATATAGATGTCTCGACAAAATGTAGAAAAAGAGTACATAGTGAAATAATAAAAGATATATACTTACATAGAAACGGCAGCTACAGCTACAAAACCATCCAACTGGGATGTTACGGCAAAACGTGAGATGTCACATAGTCTGAAATATTAACAAAATAAATTATAATTGACTTCTTGAAATATTATCATTTTCTCTAACTGATAAAAAAAATCTGGGTAAAAATACACACGAGCAGTAAAAAAAAAAGACCTTTAGAAAAATATATAATCTTGTATGTTAAGCATTGACTTTAAATAGAGAAGGATCCAGCCATATGGACCTTTTCCCCTTGTCAGATCTAGTAGGATTTAAAAGTGATAACTCTACATGTCAGAAGCTTGAACACATCTCATTGAATTGACAATCTAGTGTGTTAACAGCTGTAAATACTACCCTTTGCACTGTGAAACTAATAAAAAAAAAGTCAGAATACTTTTTATCATGAGAGGATTTATAAGTCCTTCTGTATTTAAAGTCAATGAAGTAATGTTTAACATACAATTAATTATCTGATAATAAAATAGAAATTAAATTTAAAGAGCATTGTCAATGTAAAATAAAAATGGTTTATTTATACGGCCACAACCTCTGGATAAAAATCTTCCATAATGTCAATTATGGAATATTTATATATTTATATAATTAGTATATTAATAATATACTGTGTAATATTATTCTACAATCTATTTACAATATTTAATGTAAAACAAAAAAAAACGAATAAATTTGTAAAACATAGAATACTAACACCTCTCACACACGCACGCATTTACATACACTCGCAAACACTCACACACCTGATAATTTAGAATCAACACAAAAAGGGTCAATACACTCATTACATCTTAAGCTATAGTTCTGAGTTTATTAGAGAGCATCACTACTATTAGCGAATCACATCATTGATCACAGAGTTTGCTCTAGTGAAGTGTAAAGGTAAAAAGAAAAAAAAATCTATAACTTCTTCAGTGAGTAGATTGATGCAAACACCTTTTACTTATGTCCACAAATACATCTCCCGAGTAAGTGTCCTAGATGTAAGTTTTTACATATAACAGACTAATACTTAGTTCTTTTTAAGATGAGAATTTATATGCATAAAAATACTGCTAAAATTAATACACACCTTAAAAGATTATTAGAAGAAGGGGGAAATAATCCTGACGGCTGGCATAGTAGTCTCGTTCTAAGAACCCACACACACACAACCTTAAAATACAAATATTAAGGATTAATACATAATCTAGTCTAAAAAAGAATAAAACTTTACATGTAGACAGCTTTTAAAAGGGGTCTTGTTTATAGAAGCTAAGAAAATATAGTGGATGTATACAATTTCTGCCGCATTTTAATAAATAGCTTAAAATCATGTTTCTGGGTCTTGTTTTAAGAAACATCTAACTAACAAATACAAATAACAAGTATCGAGTTTATAGTGTCTTACATTTTTTCAATTTACCATTGTAAAGTAAAGCTGTCCCATTTATAGTTACTGATTTCACTATGTCAAAGTCAATTGAGTTTCGTAAACATGAATGCTAAATTATAATTGGTCTTGTTTCCATGTTTATCAGCCCAAATAAAAATTTTATCGATGTTTTCATTGATTTTTAAAACACTGTCATTGATATATTATGATATATATGTACGTTTTTAAGTATAACAGACTGATACATAGTTCTTTTCAAGATAAGAATTTATATACATTTATTTATACTCCTAAAATTATATGTGAATACACACCTTAAAAGATTATTAGAAGAAGAGGGAAATGGTCCTGACGGCTGGTATAGTAGTCTCGACCCCACACATAGACCCCACACATACAAGCTTAAAAATGCAAATATTATAAATTAATGCATAATCTAGTCTAAAAAGGATAAAACTTAACATGTGGGCAGCTTTAAAAGGGGTCTTGTTTATAGAAGCTAAGAAAATATAGCGGTTGTATGCAATTTCTGCCGCATTTTAATTAATAGCCTAAAATCGTGTTTCTGAGTCTTGTTTTAAGACACATCTAACTAACAAAACACATAAAATCGAACTAAAATATGCTAACCAATCACTAGTAACATAAAATGACATCCTAATCTAAAACAAGATCATATAGCCCACGCATCCAAGCTTTTGCTTTCTTCCGTGCCAAGGTCAACTACTCGACAAGCATACAGTTATATCAGGACTCAGGTTACTGAACCATCTCTATCTACTACTCGCTCCTAATTTACATCTGACATTTTCGGCTAACGACATAGCCCATAAGTACCAAGTAAATATTGCTATTATTCATAAAGATATTGAAATTTGCTAGAAGAAAAAAAAAATCATACAGCTAACCAAAACAAAGTGAAATATTGTTTAATTCTGATAAAATCTTGAAAGTTGTTTTTAGATTTTAAAGGAAAGGAAATAAATATAGAAAATACATCTTACCTTAGTATGTAGAGGCTCAAGACGAATACTGGCTGGCGAAATGGAGGCTTGATGTTTTATACTGTACAAGTGTGGAGAGGGATAAAACCGTTATGATTGCAACCCGGATTTGCAAAAGTGTGCTATGCCCGGATTCGCAAAAGTGTGTTATGACTCACATGCGGTTAATCCGCCGGATAAAAAGATCCTTGATGGGAAGAGGGTCAAACCATTAGACCACAACCCGGATTCGCAAAAGTGTGTTAACTACAACTCACATTCAGATAGCTAATCCTCAAAGCATAGGCATGATAAAAATTATAAATATATAATTTAAATAATAACAAATTTATGTTTATATGCTATGATATATGCAGAAACCGGGTGTAATAACTCACAAGGCAATAACATACAATATGGTTGGAATAACATAAAAAGAGAATGGCAATATTAAACAACTCCTACGACTAATATATATATAGATAAGATTGTAATATAGACAACAATATATCAACTGGAAAGGGAATGGTAGATGTACTAGCAATTAGGCATGGGGCGTGGAGTTGACAATGCACCTCAAAAAACGATACCGACAAACTAAACTGACAATATTAAACAACTCATACGCCTAATATATATAGATAAGTTAAAAATATAGACAACAACTAGAAAGGGGAATGGTAGATGTACTAGCAATTAGGCATAAGGCGGGGAGTTGGCCCAAAAATGCCGATGCGCAAAAAACGGCACCGACAAACTATACTACTGGTCTGCTTGTAATTTACCCAATTAACCTCCATGATTTATCTAAAATCGTTATAATCTGCTACCGCCAAGATAGTAGACATTATTTTGTAATCACATTGGTTTTAGACTTCTTAGCATTTAATTAAACAACTGAAATGCGTTAGTAATCAATGTTAAACAATAGTTCCAATTAATTTATGATAGGCTACTGTAGAGGACCCTCTGCTGCTCCGCATCGTTGACATATGTTTTTGATTGAGTAATTCATTATCTTGACCTTAACTGGTTCAAACTACCAATACATCAAAGGAAAGCCTTTATTTCTAAGAATATTTTAGCTTATAAAATAGCCAAAATAAAAATTAAGTTACATATTATTGGTTGCAAGTCCTAAAACAATAATAATTATTGTTGATTCGTGATTCAGCAGCGTGCTAGAGGTACTGTACGTCCAACCTCAATAGCTCAAATGAAAGCTGGTATTTCACTGAAGGTTCTTAGACCAAAACATAATGTAATTAGAACTGTTGAAATTATTATGTTTAATTGAAGTAAGATTTCGAAAAAAATTATTTATGTTTTTTGATCGAGTAACCAACCCAGTAGATAAATGAGTGATGACGCTTTATGGCAAATCTGTGCCTGCATACCTTTTTAAGACAAAAATTATGAAATTCGGTGGGATAGAAGAGCCGAACCGACTCGGAAGAGGAAAAACAATATTTTTTAATACTGTATATAGATATTTTATATTGGCCTACATCGACTTGTTTGGCAGATTGAAACTGATAAATAAAATTCACTAATTCCAACTTGAGTTAATAGTTAATTGGGTTATTATGGTATTAAAGTAAGTTAAAGTACAAAATAACATGGTGCACTTATTAAACTAAAAAAAAAATACTTTAAATGATCGGGACATAAATGTGCACATATTTATTTGTGAGTTGTGATTTTAATTTTGTTCAGGCAATTTTACGATTTGAGAAATAAATAATGTAAAAGTATCGTAGTAGGGTATGGTAGAACCGCTTTCAGTTAAAGTATAATCTACGAGAGAGTGAAATTTTAGTATTAATGTACTTGATCATTCATTATGTTAAGTTCTTCAAATACAACAAAGACTATTTAAACTCCAACACTAACACTTCCATTTTCAATATACAAAGATTTTTTAATATCAAACATTTTTCAAACTAATGCATTGTCAATTTAATGAATATTTTATGTACAGAAGTAATTTAACCACTTCTACAATCACCAATATAACACAACTAAACCAATAACGCAAAATGGCTACTAATAACTAGCAGTTCGCAGTTTGCAAGTGCATTGAGGTATAAGGCGCTGATATCGAGGCAGTGAGAATGGTTATGACAACATTGTGCAGACAGCAGACTACAACAATAGCTAGTCTGTCGTGTCTACGCACTCATTGTCTGCAATACAATGTGACAAAGGAATAATTCTTAAACTGTGCAGTTTGCAATCCTTCCAATTGGAGTTGGTTGAATTTATCTTGGGCGGTTGGTACGATTGTAAGGTTGGTAAACAAAGAAAATACTTTCACCGTAGAGTTTTGAGAGAATCAATGCAGGGTCTAAATTCGAGATTGGAGAGACTTTGCATTGGTTATTTACAAGATATCATGAGAAGATGAGAAATATCATGATTTGAGGAAGCTTTGTAACAATCGAATTGCGAAAGAGTTCTTCATCCATAATTTTTAGTTTAGTTAACTAATTGAAATCCTGTCAACACACAGCATAAGAAATAATTCGTTTGAAAAATCTATCATAATGCGAAACCAGTTCTTCATACTTGGGTTTGTTTTTAAAAAATGGGTGTGGATTCTGAGTGAGTCTAAATTAAAGTGAGATGCAATGTGTAAGATTTACGAAGACCAATTGTTTCATTGTGCAAGATCAGGCTAGCTGGACCAGTTTCAAACCATTAAACCACTACCAAATACTTTGATGTATAACCTACTATAAGCGATCACTTTAACCTCTCAACCACTCTGAGGGAGCAAGCTAGTCTAGTGGGTAGACTTCGGGCCCCGAGGTCCCGTGTTCAAATCCCGCCAAATCACCAATATCTAAGTGATAATGCCGCAACCCCTAGGTTTAGACTGAAGTAATATGAACAACAATCCTGGGCTCGTGCCTAGCGTCCTAGGAAAAACAACCTCTCAACCAGCTTCCATCTGAATCCCAAATCAACGCTGACTCCCCTCAACCACTCTCACATGAACTTTGCCAGGTGAAAGGACCTTTTGGCAGATCGCTACCGGAAGAGCTCCACATAAAAGCTTGAGTGATAGGAGATAGTTGCATGAATGGTCCACATCTAGCATGACAGACAGCTGAGCAGTCTCCACGAAGAACGTGCCTACTGCGACTGATGACGTAACTACGTGGACACGGAAACATTTCAATATCAACGGTGGGCGGCCTGAGAACTCGCGTCGTGATACGAGATTCGTGGCTGATAACAGAGAAAGATTTTTGTGACAAGATCGTCCGTGGTTTCTCCAGCTGCAAAGTGTAGGTTTAGCAAGCTTTGTGTTACGTATGTCATAACATGGGTGAGATTTGAGGATGAAATTCCTCTTCGATATCGTGTCTAGCAGGACTACTATTTAGCAGGTAAAGTGATAAAACAAAGAATTACCATTTACGTTGCATAGTGTTTAAATCAGTTGAAAGAAACATTGTGCACAATATTGTGCACTTTGCCTCTTACAAAACTATTCTTAATGATCTATCAAATCAATCATGTATTTAACGATGACTTTTGCAAGGACTACTAAAATACAGAAAAGAATCTTCTTAATGGAAAACCCCATCATTCCTCCCATAGCTTATCTTAAACCTAAACCTCCGGTTTCAACACACATAGCTAAATTGGAACCGGTCCCACAAGGCCCACAAGAGAAAAGTGTCGCACCCCATTTTAAAATAATTTTAGAACATAGAAAAGTATTCTAAAACCACTTATTATAATATGTAATGGTGTTCAAATACTGTTGTTTTCATTGATAACAAAAGCTAAATTACATCCTAAACTGTAATGAACTTTTCTGAATTAGTAGCTTTCCAATGAATCTTTCAAGTCTAGGCCACTCAAGCACCCATCTTCAATTCTAACAACAATTCCTTACTGTATTACTCAGAAAGTAATCATCTTTTCTTTTCTTGCAGTTTAACATTGAGCACCTTCGAACTACTCAGACAATTGCTATTATTAAACAGTGTTTAATGGTGACGTGACCACGAAAGTGGATGATTAGTTCACAGTCGAATGATCAGAAAAGTCATTCGTGAGGAATGCAGAGGATATTGGTTGGGGAGGCAGTAAGCTTGCATCCGTCCGCGACAGAAGAGAAGTGATACAAGACACTCTCAATTATTGAAAACTACTTTAAGTAAATGGTTTGGCCTGTAAGCCTTACTGCCTCGGCTTATAGAGGATATTGATATAATATTTAGTATAAGATTCAGTTAAGGGATTGTAGGGGAGCTAACGTCGATAGTAAGTAACTGCTATAGGCTGTGTGATGGAACCTGTCTCCTGACAGACTACTCTGTCTACCTGGGAACTAACCAATGATCTAAGGCCAGGAGACAGCTTCAGCAATGCAGACTATAAGTCAGATATTTATTTTATTCTTGATAAGTACTTGATATCTACTAGGACACATTTTACCACAACGCAGAAGATAATTTCCCAGGGTGAAAAAATTGCATAAATGCTCAAGGACAGAAATTTTCGGTGCTCTTTTGGTATAACGACCACACCTGCTGTATTTATTTATTCTTCAAACGGTTATACCATTTACTACTGTATTTTAGATAATGCAACTAGGCAAAAGATGGCAAGACTAAGTTAAATTCAGTTATAATCTTTAAATACAGATTACAAAGGCAAGTTAACATAGGTGGGGGATAGTTTTGAAATAACCAAACATTCAAAATGAAAACTTATTTTTAATGACATATAACCTAACCTGATGTAGTTGATATAACGTCAGAGTATCTAATTTTTACGGGTGGCGTCGTCCTGTAATTCAGTTACTAGGAGGTTACGAATTGTGGATATTTATAGGCATACACTGTGATGCGATACTCCCTGGTGTGGATTAACGTCCGCACGAGTGAGTACTCCGACTACCCGCAGTACTATCCTGAAAAATAGACCAATTCGTATATACCAAGGAAAAATGTGGTTCGGATTCTACTATAAACTGTAGGTCACTAAGTTGCCATTAGCTGTATGGGCTAGTAATTAACAGCTGTGTCTAAGGAATAAGTCGGCCTTACTAGACACTAACAAGACTACAAGTTCGCGCCACTCATCCTACACTCATCTCCATTCATACTTGGCTTAAAATACCTACTTTGTATGGTCACCATTTCATTGTAAAGTATTAAAGTATTGTTTTATCGTCAAGTTGGGATTTTTTACCAGCCTAATCTCATATACAAATACTAAGCCTAATAGTTACACCTAAACCTATTTCTTCGGTGGATTTGGCCCTACAAGGTACAGATTCACAAGTGTTACTAGGGACTTCTGCTGTTGATGAAAGGTCTATGAGTTGTTTTGCCACTTGTTAATACCGGAGTTCCGCCTCCGACTCCATTTTGACAATAAACAAGACACCAACTGCATGACAGGTAGATCGCCGGCCAATTGACTATAACGACGCGATATTAAGACGTCCCGGCAGAGTTACGCCCGACGTCGACGTCCAAATGAGACTTCCACCCACGATTGAGATCCTATCCGGAGTTCCGGTGGTCGGAATCAATTTCTTTGTATTCTAATCGCTCCTGACGCCACAATGGCGGATTTTCGACAATAGCTCTTCTCGTGTGCCAGCCACCAATCAAAACGTTCCGGAGAACGACCTCACGGGAGGAAGAGTTTATTATCCCGAGGGATCTCCTGGAATGACAGGACAATTAGCAACAGGTCATCTTGGGCCACGCCTATTCCGAAAACAACATTTATCCCGGTGTCTGGGGACTGGCAACTCGCCCGGTTACGCCTTTAAGCAAATGATGACATAACAATCAGCCCGATGATTTAATGGTGGGTGTACCAGGGATGGTAATGGCTGCAAGACAATGCCTGGTTCGCCGGTATTGTTCAACAGGGTTTTGCAAATACAAATGCGTACGGGAATATTCATACTACTTGCATCCTTTCACTTACTTTGTAAAATCATAGGTAAAACATATTTGCTTTGTCTATTGTAAAATCTTGTGAACTATTCTTAACGTTTTGTAAAAATATTATGGCTCTCTAGACGCTTACGGCAGTAAAAATATGAAAACAGATTTATACAAGGTTTATGGCCTTCTATCTTTGTTTTGGTTGAAAAAAATTCGTTTTGAATCATATCATTAAATTTTCTTTACCTGTTTATCAATGTGTTTAAACAATATATTATGCGTACCAAACAAAAATTTGAAATGAATCTACGACAGAGACCAGTAAAATTATAATCTCTAATAATCTGATTATCTGCCACTAATCTTGTTGGTACTAAAAAAGTAGGCTTGCACAACAGTATCATAGCTAATACAGTAAACAAAATACAACAACAGCAGCATCATTACGTTTATGTAGATCGAGCATTTCATCTGGCTCGCTTGGAGGTATTCTACGCCTTAGAACCTTAAAGGCTTACTTCTGGCTTTCCTTAGGCTACATCACTTACTAGGTGCCGTACTTAGCAAACCCAATGATGCAGCAACTAGCTCTTAATAAATCCAATCTCTCTCTAGATGTTTAATGACTTGCCTACCTTATCAAGCAATATAGTTCTTAAACCTATGAAGCTGTGCATAGTATCTCCATATATGCACTTAATCCATGTACGCACCCTTTGCCTGCACACTCGAACACAATGCAAGGTACAAGCTTGTTTGATCCCTAACATCTAAGAACATCTTAGACGATCATAATTGTACCATATTTCCTTGTGAACAACGTCACTCTGCAGACAACTATTCCAGCTCCTTGAACTGTAGCACATAAAGCTCAAAGCATCAGTGCAACTCTAAATTTCATAAACTTGAATTTTGTGTTCTACAACGCATTGGTACCGGTAATTCAAAACCAAATAGTACAAAAATCTTAGAAGTCTAACTAAAGTCTAATAGACTTCTCACCATTTTGACCAGTTCTCCTCTCCACTAAAGTACTTCTGCATATCTACAGTCTAGTGATGTACTTTTGTATCTATAACGATTAATTGTCCAATATATTAGTACTTTATTTTCTAATACCATAGGGACTAAAAATCTCAACATCTAACTTTACTCCCATAAAGCCCATCTACATCTTAGTATATAAATCCAAAATCTTACACCTTAAATTTTAGCACTCCTAAAACATTAGTACTTCAACACAGTTTCACCTCAGAACTTTAACAAATTTAATATTCATTTCATTGCCTAAACACATTGGTACGGTAATTCAATACTTATCATTTCAGTATCGCAACGTTTCATTTCTCAGCACCCTAGTACTTCAGCACTTCAGCGTCCCAACGTTTTACTTTCTCAATATCTACTACAGTATTCACGCGTACCATTGCCTCAGTACATTACAACTTCAGTACCGGTACCTCAACACTTGAGCACCTCATCACTTTGCACTCTAGTATCCCATTTTCATACCTCAGCACCCTACTACAGCATTTCAGTAACCCAACGATTGTCTCAATTCCTCATACAGTACTCACGCGTACCATTGCCTCAGCACATTACAACTTCAGCACCTCAGCACTTCAGCACCTAACTCTTCATTTCCACACTGCGGTGGACCGCACGTGTTGCAACGCCCCAGTCACACCTCCCGATAACCGCGATGCTATCACCTCCCACTCAGCTATGAATATTGCATGCGCTGTTTTCAATTATTGCCAATCGGTGTTTATAGTCATTGCGTCTTGTAGAGTAATATAATATGTTAATGACACTCTCGCTTTCGTTAGAAACCAATAGTGCTAAACACTTTGATAAATATTCACTTGGGTGTGTTTATTGTTGTATTTAGTGGTTCTGCTGTTACGGTGATCAACAGAACAAGATAAATATCGTATTTAAAAGTAGCACAATGAATATAAAATATAAGAGTGATCATGTATTTGGAAGATATCACTGTAGTTGTAATCCTTTAGCTATAATATATATTTTTAACTTAAACCGGTGACCTATATTAAACATGACAACCATAAGATTTATTTTGAAATGCTTTCCTTACAACCAATTTGATTCCAAATGAAAAAGCACAGTAGCAACACTCGTCTAATAATATCGACATGCAACTGAATACCAGCATATTGCAAACGCTGGGTTTCTCAAGATTTTAGGAGAATTGAAATTCCTATTAAAAAAGAAGCAACCATCATATAGGTCTGTAATTTATTAGAGAGGTTTACGTTTTAGCACCCTCAGTGGTACGTACGTTAAACACTTCAAATACTAGCATCACATAACCTTAAAAACCTAACTACAACGTGATGATGCGCCAGGCTGCTATGCGCAACAGTCCACTTGAGGCTGTCAATTCCTAAAAGTAGACCTAAAACTATCTTTGCCACCAGCCACAGCAGCCTCAGAAACCTCTCCAACCACTGAGATGTCATAAACACGTCACAAAGAGGCTGTTTCGATTCACAACACAAAAACACCAAGGATACCCAGGCTATTTGAAATGCCAGCCAATACCGCACTACGGCTACAATAGGCTCTTGGCACATATATTTAATTAGCCAGGCGACAATGGGCCTCAGTTTATTCGCGGTAGGCCTAATCACCGCCTCTATAGGCCTATTAATTGGGCTCTAATTACAAAGACAATGGCAGATCCCCGGTAGCTGGACGCTAGAGTTGGTAGCACTTCTGATAAATAAGACGGACAAGTCTCTGACTCAGCGGCTACCAGTCTTGCAGTCGCGGTACACGGGTAGTGTCGTTCTTTTGTAGCCTGATACCCCTGGGTGTCCTATGTTACGCAGAATTTACGTGATGTGTACCGCTAATAGTTGCGAGTTTCTTGCGAACCCCCGGTGGGTAGTTGTCTTTTTTCTGCACTCTTTGTTTGAATGTCTATTGCTGGGGCTGTTTCGTATATTTTGTGTGAACGGTTGAATCTTTGCATCGTGGATTCTAAATCGTGTACATTGTGTTTAACATCGATATTTTGTTGCAAAACACCAGTAAAAACAGCCAAAATCCACGAATATGAGAAAAGAAACGGTATGGATCATAAGCATAAACAAATGACGTCACTTAACCGTATATTACGATAACAGTAACAGATGGTTTGTGCGTTTTTTGACAGGTCCATTTGTTTATTAATATAGTGTCTGTAATATACGTGCTAAAATAATTATCGAATCAATTCCTAACCTATAATCTATGCAGAATGTTTTATGTTTAACCTCAATTCCATTGCTACATATTTAGCTATTCAAATAGTATTTCTTTACATGTAAGTATTCTCAGTAAGTTTAATTTTTTTTTATGTTACTTGTCTTTTAGAGCACAAAACCACCTTCCTGCATCCACGAGAGACCTTACTGGGAACAACCTCAAGATGGAGTTAAAGATATAGCTGACGAAAAGACCTTTCTACACCCTAGATTATTTTTTTAGGAGAGAAGAACTACTGTAAACCACAAATTAATAAAAAAAACTTACTTGACACTATTGTGTATAGGTCGGCCGCTTAGAAAACGACCTGCGCGCTAATGCTAAACCAATGTTGGAGGAGGTCGCTTTCTAAGCGGCCGAACTATAGTTCTTGAAGAACTGTATAATAAAGATGCAGTTGACTTTGACGATAAATTTAAATCCAAACACAACAATCAATGCCTTTTACAAATGTAGGCAAACAAGTATTCTCACAAATCCTTTACCTGAAAACTGAAACCGAGGTAAACTCCAGGACAGCTGATTATAGCAGTCGTGCTCATTACTCATGAAGCCTGGTGAATGTTCGTAATGGACGTTTGCAACATATGTGACGAAGTGAAAGTATTTAAATGAGAAGCTCATGTTCAGAATTGACCGACGGCTCACTCGCAAAGATAGGGGTTAATTGGATACGTAAATTACTTACACCGTAAGTACACCACTTATGTAATATTTATTTAATAATCTTGCAATTTTCCAAAATCGCCCAACCGGTCATCCGATACAGGTAGGACCTTTACGCAAGCGATGGTATCGACAGACTATTAAAATAACAAACTGTCCGATCACAGCTTTCACTCTGGGCTTATCTATGTAATTCTGCACGGCTTCGCCAGTGTAATCTCAAATTACGACGTAACAATCGAAATTTGTAACTCTGCCTTTCTAAAAGTTATGCGAAAATAATATGTTACGCAAGTTGGCAGATGTTTGTTACATAGGGAGAACAAATATGAAATTGAGTAATAATACAATTTACTGATAGATGACTGTGATTATGTGTAGGAAGTTGGATTCTAATAAATAAAATGCTGCAGTGTTCCAATATTCTGTGTTCGTGACTTTCATTTATGTAATCTTCAAATTCTGGTCGTGCATTTGTATATTATTTTTCTCACGCAAATTTTTTTTATTGATAAAATTTACAATAGTCGTATAATCACAGAGTAGCCTATACAGGGTGTTTCCAAATTGTCTGGAAATATTTTGTGGACTTGTTCCTTGAGCTAAGACAAACATAAAATTCCATATGGGTCTAAAATGCCTCGACCCAAAATGCCGTTTTAAAGTTAGCCAAAGTCGATAAAATGTGTCCAGACAATTTGGAAACCCCCTGTATACAGTGTGTGAAAAAACTATCAGCTTTAGAACATGTTTATAGGATGTTACAGTACCTCTGTACTTCATTGTAAAAAATTCTGGCCTTAGCTAACATTAAATAACATTTTTAACTTTATTTAGATTTTTTCGGCATCGTTAAATATTTACGTGTTGTTAATCCTCCAATCGCTGTACCTGTCAGATAACTCGTCTGTTAACAGTTTTATTGTGCTCCATAACTCAGGGGTATTTGTACAGTGAACGTATCCAGCATCACTAATAAATCACTACTGGTTCGTCCCTCCATAGAGCAGTCTTTACCGATGGACATCTGCACTCACAAAACAGGTGTCACTATTATATTATACATTGCAACTTTGTTGTTCTAATTTTCATAGACCTTTGGGTTTCCCACTAGTTTTAGCTATCCAGTTAGCTAACTTAAAATGCTTATCAAAGTAAGAAGCACTTAACAATTACTTCGTTAAGTCCTTCGTTAAAAGTTATACATTTTACTATATTCTTTTACAAATATAGAGCACTGGGGGGCACTCTACAGTTACAAAAGTTGTATAACACAAAAACTCAATATCTTTGTACAGTACCAAATTAAATAAAACATTTTAATGCTAACGATGAAGAAGTCCTTAAAACTCCCGCGAAAACGTTGCATTTTCTCACGATTTCCCTCCAAATATGCCTGTGTTATTCCCCAACCTGCGAGGGGTGGTTGTTGATCGAGTAATGTTAATATTAAGGCCGACCCCTGAAGGTCTCAATCAGGTTAAGATATTGGGTTATGAAAACGTGTCCGGAATATCATAAATCACTTTTCTCTCCGTATATTATTTTTACAGCTTATCGTTTATGGGTCGTAGAGGACGAAGGAATAAAGTTATGTAAGTCAAGATTTACGTGAACCAATACACAGATGTTTTAATTATGCAAACATAGGAAATTGATGTTGTATATACAACTATGAGAATTTCTAAGGCTTTATTGAATTTCAAAAGTGTATTTTATACTAAAAACTTACTTTCAAGAACTATAAAAACGTTTTCCTACTTCTACTTTTTTTTATTTGAATAAGTTATTTTACAAAGAATATTTTGTTGAATCTTGTTTTGAGCTTGACGTTTTCTCGTAAAATGTCTAAGATTAATGATTAATACATAAACAAAGATTCGTAATTGTCTCCAATTCCCAAGCGACTTCTCTTGGCTCAGATAAACTCATCCAGTCTTAAAGCTAAGCCTTCTCGAGCTTATTTCTGATGTAAACAGAGTCTCTCTCCTACAGACTTCGACTGACTATGTGGAAGACGACTGCAAACATTGTTTTTTTTTTACAAAACAGTAATTACTATTTTAAATTTTATAAATTGGTTTTAGTTTTTACACATTAAACGGGCGTGTAAGTGTATACATTATATTAACTAGGTTTACATAGCACATAGTCTTGGGCGAGTATCTCTCACTAGCTACAACAATTATTTACCTACAACATAAGGTCAACAAAACGTTAAGTACAACATTGATATGTTGTAATTACAACATTATTAACCTTTAAAAAGTTTGCACTTTTCACATATTCTACATTTATTCTACACGCCGAGTATCCTGAGTAAGGCATATTTGTCTCACACGCCGTGAATGGTAATTCACAGCTGTCATCCACAAACAACATCAACATCTATGACGTCACATCGTCAACATCTGCTTACTGTTATTGAAGCATCTTCAACATACCGAGCTTGATACGACCTTTACGTGTTGTTTTCACCCCGAATATTAAACTAATAAGTTGTTATTCTTTTTTCTCAGGGAAATATGAAGAAGCTGTTTTATATTGGATGTGATTAGCTCTACACGGGGCTCAGATAGTTAAGGGAAAACGTTGCCTTTGTCTCAAAGGACTTTCGTTCAAGTCCCACCAAACACAAATGGTTTTATACGTGCAACAATACGCGCAACTAAAGTAAATGTAAAAAAGTAAGGGTAATTTTCTAAGATGAAGAGATCTTTCTTTATTGGGTTCTTATTGGGGATCCTTAAAAACTTAAGGTAAAAACGTATACGGCTGAGCAAATAATAATTACAAAAAAACTTATATATTTCTAAACTTTTTACTAGAAATCAATTACAATATATGTTTAATTATCTATGAAATAATGTATTTACATGTCTTAAAAACTTTGTTTACTTTATTGACTATAATTTTGCTTTAGTGATAAAAACAAAAGAATTACTGTACTCAATATTGTTTGTCTAAAATGACGAAGGACTAATCTTGTGGCTTTTCAAAGAAATAACCTCGACCTGAAAAACAGTTGTTCAAATTGAATCTTAAGGTACAAAGCTCATTTTGTAATCCGTCTCCTGTTGGTCTCCTCGGAGAGATTGACATATTCCCAAGTTACCTTCACTCAGACGCAAATGCCGTCTACGAAGTTACCCATTCGTGGAAATAGTGTAGGGTATCTTCTCCTGAATCTTCAAAACGAGATTAGTTCATTTACTGTATATCTTAAATATTGTGAATCAAATTAGGTAACGAGTTTACTCAGGGAAAAAACTGCTTTTCATACACAAGCTTTACTCAAGTGATGTACTAATCAGCACAAAAATTGAAGTAATTAACAATTGGAACGTTCTAGATTTTGAATATCTCAACAACTATAGTGGCACTCTGCAAAACATAGTAGGCCTACGTAACATTTTAAACTGGGACGGGTGGCGTCGTCCTGTAATCCAGCTACTAGGGGACGAATTGTGGATATTTATACGCATGCACTGTGGATGCGATACTCCCTGGTGTGGATTAACGTCCGCACGAGTGAGTAGTACGACTATCCGCAGTACTATCCTGAAAATTAGACCAATTCGTATATAACGAGGCAAAAATGTGGTTCGGATTCCACTATAAACTGTAGGTTCCTTAGTTGCCATTGGCTGTATCGGTTATTAACAGCTGTAAGGAATCAGTCGGCCTTCACTAACAAGACTACAAGATCACGCCACTCATCCTACATTCATCTCCATTCATACATGGCTTAAAATACCTACTTTGTATGGTCGCCATTCCATTGAAAAAGTATTAAAGTATACACACGATTTTTTTACATCACGTATAATAAGTGACAATCAACTGAAACTTAAAGATGTATAATTTGGATAAGGGAGATCAAATTATATTTTTTACCAACCAGACATCTTTACGAACTACTTAAAAATACCAAAAATAATAAAGAAACTAATTGGAAAATCATTACTTACGTATTATACCGACCACAACGACAAATCAGCTTCCAAATAAGAATTTAATTAGTTGAAATAAGAAAAACTTCGTACAACAACAATCTTTTCACAAAGGACACTCAGCAAGATGAAACGCAGTCGCCATTACCTTACGTGTTTTTCAAGTAGTCATTTAATGTGTCTAGACAATTAGACAATGTGTGAGGAAAGGTGGAGTGTCAACTAACATGTTAACAGCTTTACATGTTACTGTAATGAGCAGCTTAGAAGTAGGTCGAAAACAAGCCCAAGGCTTTTCACCCTACGTGGACCTGTAACACTTTAAACACGCTTTTTACATCGTGAGATAATATTTGGAATATTTTTTTATGCTTCTAATTTAATTAATTATACGTGAAAGTATATAATATTTAACAGTCAAAGTACAGGGAAGACGTGCAAATCTCGAGTTAAAAACTAAAACAATAAATGTACGTTTAAGAAGGTATTGAATAATAATTCTTAGGAAATACATTATGCAGTTATTATGGGAAATTTTTTGCAAACGTATTCTGTAAGATTCCAGTTATTTAATGGAAAACGCTGAAAACATATTGATAAGTGTTTTCCCTAACAGTAGTTGTGGAGACTATATGTAATGGAATGTTCAATTATTTTGAAGAACACATTATTTATACTTGGTGAATCGTGGCTATTATAATTACAATACCGATTTTTATTTTCTCAATAGCTTTGCCAAAATGTTTACTCATTAAAGATCCTCACTCATTATTTAAGGATTTACTTTCTACTGTGTATTACCATTTATACACGTATTTGAATTTAAAACGCCCAATATCCCTAGGCTGCTCTAGCTCGTTTTCCCTGAAAGAGTACTACTTAACTTAATAGAATATCGCTTTAGGAAAAAATCACGTTAAATTTCACTAACTTGCCGAAGGCTTTAGAGATGTCAAAACTCTCCAGTAGGAAAGATTAGCATCCACAAAAATCATTAACGAGCTATAAACATAACATTTATTTACTGTTCCAGCTGGCTTAGAAGATAACGTTTTGTCAGTTTTTTCCACCTGTCCAAAGTACCATACACAGTACCCGTCGTACACTTACCAAGTACAGTACCCACGTAAACTAGGGTATAATCGTTTGAACGTTTTATTTAGTTTTCAAGTTGATGACTTACATTCCACTGGGCGAGGGGAGGACATGGGAGCTGAACAGGAGAGATAAACGTAGACAGTCTTAAGACTAATCCTGCTCAGGCTTAATTCAGCGGCAGTAAGCGCTAGCAGCTTCCTGCCGGAACTTGAGGCCTAGGCACACACCTGCACCTACCCTGCTTTACTGCCTTTGTCTTATTTTATTACTGGCCACTTAGCTTAGATTTCACTTCCTGAAGATTTAAGTTCGTTTGAATTTTGTTTTGCGATTGTTATTGAAAAAACACAATTTCAAAGAAATTCATACTTCGAGAAGATATAGTATAGATTTTAATACGGTGTGTAGCGTCTTTTAGCTAGGTTTTTAATCGCTGCACTTACTTATATAAAAAAAAGGTTTTTCCTGTCAGTAGCTATCTGTAATAAATCACTTACTTATTAGTTAATTCGGATAAGAAAATACTCATGTTGCATATTTTGATTAATTTACAAATATATGAAGAAGGATTCCAGATTCGAGGTCAAACATTAGAAAAACTGTTCATAAACAGTACGAGAATATTATACAAGATATAGGCCTAACATGGCTTCCGACTGGGAGAAAAAATCTAACCTTGCAGAAGATCCTCTTATTACTAAAGTTGAGAGTACAATTATATTATGTATAACATTGAAGTGATAGCAAACAAAACATAACCTACTTTATACCTTACTTAACAAACTAAACTTTCACAAGCTAAACCTTAACTCATCAGATATAAGCTAATACCACGCTCACTAATAAGCTTTTAGCGATTACTTTCACAAAATAATGTTTGAAAGCGATTTTATTAAAAGATAAATAGTCCTAGCGGGGGCTCACTTCTAAAACACACACGTCTCAACAATGAATATTGCATCACTGCATATCAAGGACTGTCGCCGCACGTACATGTGGTCAGCTGACCACTGCGGTGCTGATAAAACAGCTTATACGCATGACGTCATGATGACCACATGACCGCACAGGAGCTGCGGACCGCGTACACTGACCGCTAGCGGTTATCAACCGTTTCATTACTTTTGTACAAAAACCATTTCCGTTACTGCAAACCGAAGGTATTTCCATTCGGTTTTTATTGTAGTGCTCCATGCATGACTGGTAATGTAAAAAGTTAATAGTATGGCTCCCGATATGATTCTTTTTGCATCGGTTTATTAGATTCTACAATTGGTATGTATAATTATGTTGAGTGTTAACTTTTAGTGCACGGTTTGCAATGAAATAGTCCTTAAGTTTTTTGTTTGTGATATTATAAACGTTAGATTGGCTATTAGTATGATGAAATCATGATTCCAACCTTGTGCAATTTCATAGACATAAAAATCGTATTATTTAGAAATTAAAGATTTTTTACACTCAAAGAAGCTTACTCGTACAAAAAATTCTTTTGTCGTGGTAGAAAATAATTCAACTTTTATACAGCTAAATTACAATACGCAGCATGCAATCAAAGTTCTTAGAATTTGAATTCATTGAGAGTTAAATTAAAATGCATTTGTCACTATGACCACAGACTGTGCTTTTACGCTTCACCAAGTCTACTGTAACTATCCACTTGTTAATCAATAAATGATCTAACAGGGTTTACATATTTTTGAACTGATTAATTAAATATCAAGTCTGTTTCTTTATTTTACACCAAATTAGTTTGTATTCAATTTAGATTTGTGTCACCTAAAATATTTGAATATAGAGAATTTATTTACGGAGGGTAAATAAAAATACGTCTAATAACACTTAAAACAAATATTTACACTTATACTGTTTTTAAAAATACGGTAAATATAGATTAGATGGTAAATATAAATTAGATGGTAATGGTGATCGATTTCGATTGGACACTCCAATCATCAGACTTAATAGGCGAATGACAAGAATCTTGAATGGCGTCCCCTCTTATTCCATTGGCTAATTTATTTACATCAGTTGTTCAATTAAAACGTGTGACTGGCCACTTTTGAGGGCCAATTTAGATCAATGTAGAATTGGTATTTTTCACTTGATAATGTGAAGAGTTGATCCACATCCAAGAACGTTGGAAAAGTAACATTTCAGAACCAACGTCATTATGAATTTTAAAAACTCTGTAAACATGATACTGTACTATTATATTGTGCTATTTTCAGTACTTAAATTTAGAATTTTAACTCAATGTAAGTAATGGAGTAAGATGACGTATGTTTTTGACTATAGTCAGAATTTTCTTAAGAGATTTTCTATGAAGTATCAAATTTGGCAATTGATTAAAGACAGCTAGCAGTTTCGATCCATAAAACATTTTCTCACTTTTCTAAAATTATAATTGACCCCCTTTAGACCAAGCGAACACTATAACCACTCCATCGTAAAAAAACAAACATGTCACTTACTAGGTGGAAACTTAGTTTATGACGATAATGTCCGGTAAGCGTAATCCAACCGAGATCCAAATATTAATCTTTGTACTCTTTCAATGCTAGACCCTCAGTCCTGCGACAGGCCAGTAGCCCAAAGCCCAAAGACAGCAGACGTCGCATATGTCGCCGCCCGTATCCTGTCGGCGACATCAAACGCACGCATAAATCTAAGTCTAATTTCTTTCGCTTCATCCGACAAATCACCTCCTCAAAGGAGACACCCCTGTATAATAATTTGACTTTATTAGTATCGTAATCGTCATATCGTAATTTGTGGCCCGGTTATTAATGGGTTTGTGTTTTGGGCTCTTCCGTCCACAGAAGCGAGGCACAAATCAAAACTTGATAGTTTGGGTCTACTTCGGTTTTATTGGTTATGTATTTACGCTTCCGCTGAGAGGGTATTTAGGATACTATAAATGTAGGAACATCCTGTCCAATGTCTTTGAAGCGTCTATGTCGGATCAATAGTGTTTAAATGATAAACAACGTTTAGGCAAAGATTATTGTGGGGTTACCTCCCGCTATCTCCGCGTCCCGCCACCTCCGTGTACCGCTACCTCCGAATTTCAGAGTGACACCTATAATCCTCGGTTACTTCCTGCGTTAAGACTTTCCGTCTAAACCTAACCTAACCTAACCTAACCTAACCTAACCTAACCTTACCTAACCTAACCTAACCTGACCTAACCTAACCCACGGGTTAAATTTGCAATTAATCTTCCATCCACGGGGCTTCACAGCCGTGGATGCAATGACAGCTAACAACGCAGGCAGTGACGGGATTATAAGGGTCACTCAAGAATTCGGAGGTGGAGGGACAGATTTGGGTTCGGAGATGGCGGAACGCGGAGATAGTGGGAGCACACGTATTGTGGTATCAAATTTGATAAATTTAAACATATAATACATCATATTTTAAAACGTATAACAAAAACTATTATTTTATCTAAGGTTGTATTTTATTAAAGGTATTGTACCCCGATATTAAAATTATGTATATTGCTATGAGTTACGATTTCATGTCACTCCAATAACAGATACTTTTTGATAGCAGAAAAAAGTATGACAACTATGAACTATAAAAGTATGACGTTAGTGATAAAGGAATATCTCAGATGATCATTTTGTTTTAAAGGAAAATTAATCACTAAAAAGAGACATACTTCAAATTGTAATTGTTTTAAGAGTGATCTGTTATTGTTTTTAACAGGTGAACATTAATTTTCCAAACACATACGAAAACATAGCGCATTTCATGTTTTAGATTAATTTGGTCGAATAGATCGTTTAATTCCTACCATTCTTGAGATAGTCCACCATTTCAACTCAACCGTTCCACATTTGTCCTGTATATCACCAACATCAAGACACTGTACAAAGTAACAATTAATTATGTTAATAGTCGGAAACGAGCAGCCCATGTCGATAGGGCCATACTCGAGAGTCCCCCACAATTCACTTCGACACGTCTCTAAATTAGTCCACTGGACCTTACAGCCAATAAAACCACAACCGGACAGTGGACAGAGAGTTATTGGCGTCGATCGCATCACAACTTCTCCCACACTCTAATGAAATGAATTGCCGCCAACCGGATGAAAATCTCTAATATTTACTTAGGAAGGTGTCGAGTGGGAAATAAGTAAAATTTGTGAACTATAAACAAGCTGTGAGATCTTGAAATAAAGTTTAAGTTTTTTAGATGTATGATATTTACTTAGAGAAGTGCCAAGTTGCAAGTGAGAGCTAAGTTTGAGTTGTGAGAGCTGCGAGCGTTAGACCATGAATAAAAGTAACAAATTTCAAGATCAGATGATGAGAGGTCTCGAAGTTGTAAGTGAAAACTAAGTATGAGAAGTACTACTCATACTAACCAAGCTTTGAGATCTTGAAATAAAATGTAAAGCTCGAGGATTGCATGAATATCTATATAGTATGTATTTAGGATGGAGTCAAATAAGTGAGAACAACGTACAAGGTTTGAAAATTTTGGATAAATTTGAAATTTACAGACCGAGTGAGGATTTATATGATGTATCTTTAGAATGGTGTTAAGTGGTAAAATATGAGAACTAAGTAAAAATTGTCGTTACGTTCAGCTGTGAGATCTTGGAATAAAAATAAAATCAACCGATCAGAAAAACATCACTATCTTCAAGTGGGGGTTTCTATATCAATCCTCTTCCAAAACGTCCTACTTAACCAAATGTCTACGATTGAGGTTCCATTTTAAATCTTTATTTAGCTGAAGGACGAATGGAAATTAAATAGGCAATTTCCACTATGGCTTTACTTCCTAGTCTTTGATTTATTGAAAAAAAAACTCTTTCAAAGATCCAGTAATGCTAACCAACTTTCTATTTCTAAATGTGAATTTTAAAATCTTTTGCAGAACCAGCCGTTGCTGGTCCTTCATTTACTTAAATAGCATTTTCTATTGTAGCCTGGTTAGGATATATTTAAATCGCTCTTTATAGCTTAAATCTAAAATCAACAAATTAAATTAACTGTATGTTTAATAGGTAGGTATATCTCTTTATCAAACTTAATCTTAGGATGTTATAATTATTGCGTTATTCTTTTCGCGCCAGAAACAAGTTTTGTACTAGTAAAATGGGCGATTTCCGCTCGGGTTCCCTCATGGTAATTACTTAGAAAGGTGTCGAGTTGTAGGTGAGATCTCCGAACAAGATGTGAAATCCTGAAATAAAAGGTGAAATACACCTACAGGATGAGGGTTATTTGAAAAAAGCTTGCGGACTTCGTTTGGATCCCCAGCATATTCACAAAAGCAGAAACCCCTAAGACTGGTCTCACATGTTGTTTGTGATTCTTCCAAACAAAGTCCCACTGTCGTATACACTAAACGATTTTTACGAAGGTGTCAAGTTGTAATTGAGAACTTACAGCCTTGAAATAAAAGTTGAAATTCAATTAAGGGGACAAAAGTAATCGAAATTCTCGCCGCATCTCAGTGGGGGACGACACATCAAAAATCAGGAAGTGCAACCAAAGTTACATGGGGACAAAGTTTGGTTGAGTGAAGCGAAGCACGCACATGGGGACAGGTTACACGTGGTGCTTATATCGTCCCCGGGGTCCTTAACTGGACTTTACTGTAACTGGGGTCTCTAATTAGGAACGAGAACTAAGTTGATTGGAGAATTGAAGGCAAAGCTAAATGACTGATTGAAGTTTTTGAATTCACCTTCATGTAGTTGATCCTGACACAGCACAGTAGTATTCTTTCACATACTATTATGTGTAAATGTGTTAAAATAAATAAATAGGAGTTTATAACAAATAAGTATATTGATATAAATTAATCTAGAACCAATGGCAAACGGTAGAAACCGTTAATTTGAATACATATTTTCACAAATATTTAGAAACACGTTCGTGTCATCAGTTGTGTTGCATTTATGAAAACATTTCAACTAATTGAAAGCTGTAAAATAATTGTTATTATTATTGTCAAAACATCTACGGTTGACACGCATAATGTCAAGAACATTGAAGTTGTTTACTAGATACTTAGAAAGTTCTTCGGTGTTACTTTGTTCATTCATGTTTTTCTCAGAACAAATATTATTACGATTCAATTTAATGATTTTAAACCTTGTTATCGTCAAATTTCCGTTACAGCTATCCTAATTGAGAAAACCTTTGTCAAAATTCCAAATCTGACCGTAAAAACATGTTGCATCTCTCAACAAATTGTAAAACTCTAATTGTGATGTCAACAGGGATTAATGAAGGGATTGAGCAGGGATTACTTTGTTTTGTTTTGCCTACAACGTGGAACAATGTTAACAATAATTCTAATTCCATAATTACAGTTCCACATCGTAAAAAAATTCATTTTTTCAGTATTAGTCCTTGAAAAATAAAAATAACTCAAAAAGTAAATTAGAGATAGACACTAAATCAACGTCAATAAAGCATCAAGCATCATATTTGATCTTTTACTTTGTTTTAAGAGGGTTGGATTAACCAAACAAGGTAACACATGTAAATAAGGGAGTTTTTCGCAGAAATTTCCAGCAGTTCGCCTCCATCTTCTACCTGGGCAGGTCTGCAGGGTCTCCCCGGTTGATGCTTCGATGAGCAGACTCCGATTCCCCATTAATTATTAAACTTTTAATTAACCCCTCCAAAGCATCGTTATACATTACCTCTAAGTAGCTTGTCAAACTAACAGTCTCGCTTGATCAGACCTTTCCTAATTAATTATGCCAGGATGCCTTTGGAAAAGGCAAACACCTACTAGGAACGAGCCTCGTTTGGAGGATGAAATTTTAATTACCTCAGGTCATGAATAAGTGATTTTTAGAAGTTTGATTTCGTTAGGTTTCTAGTTTGCAGATTATTTGACTTAATGAGAAATTAACTTAGTATTTTATAAACTCCAGATAGTTCGATCACACTACAATGATATTCTACAAAAGGTTGGTTACATGTGTGTGTTATACGTAAATTATAATAAATGGTTGAATTTTCTATTTTCGTTTTCTTGTAAAATGTAAATACGAAAATAATTATTGAAATAATGAAAATAATTATTTTATTATTTATTTTAAGTTTGTGTACCTATTCAATATCCGTTATTATGCTATGTTACATTGTGTAGTAATTATTTAAGGTGCAAAAGTGAAAAATAACACTTGTTCTAACTTAACTAATTTTTATACAGGTAAATAAGTTACAATAGTATATTTCCTACCTAGGGCCGAAAATGAGGTTTTACTGGCTAGAGACAGTTTTTAAGTTCAAGATGATATCAAGAACTTAAAACGATCGAGAGCTGCAAAGCCATTTTGTTCAACTGTACGATGACAGCCTAAATGACGATGACAGCTGGGATGGCCAGCAAATCGTAACTTTCAGCCACTAATTTAACGTATGTAAAACAACTAAAAACATTATAGTGTGGTGCAAAGGTTTTTATTTATATGAACATTTTGCTTAGAAATTTCTAACTAATATTCCTAATTTCATCTTTTCACTTTCTTGGTTACAAAACCATCCAAATAAATGCAACACAAAATAAACAATATGACTATTACTATACAGTGAGACCATTGATGTTAGTTCTATTACTTAAAATGGGAAAACCAACTCTTACCCTCATAAAACCATTCCCATAGTCCCTACATGCTCACTAAATTCGCTCCAATAAATGTACGTTGGTACATAATTTTATAAAGATCCGATGTCTTTTGATCGAAATAGCTAATGGACACACATACACATATGTACACGCAGATGTATGTATATGAGTTACTGATGGTGTTTTGGCCTCCGGGGACCTCAAAACAAAAAAATGCTACCTTGGACTATGTTTTACCATGAGGCCTACAGTAACAGCATATATAATGGGAAAACTCATCAAACTCAATGCTGGTTTCAAACCCATCCTCTGTCACAAAGCTGAACCAAGATGGGTATTGTAAAGGTAAACCAATTGTTGAACACGTGTTACAAACGAACACGAACATAGACACTGTCAAGTAGGGTTTCCTATCACTTGCATATCAACTGCTCGGCCACTATTGATCAAGCTACGTGTATACAAGACGAGCGTATCTGAAGATGACTTCCTTTGAATTGCACAGTTTGTTGTATTCCCCTTCCATAATTGTGTTTTGTAAAACCACTTAACATGTATGTTTTTATGTCTTTCTCAATACATGTATGGACAAAGTATTGTTTTCGTTAAAATAATTTAGAACAATTTTGTTGGTGGAGTTTTGGGTCACCGTAAACTCAATAAGTGTTTTCCGAAGTGATGCCTGTTTGTTTTATGTGTCCATGTGGACGGTTTAGACCCACCTGGGGTAAGATTTTGATGAAAAGTATGTGGGTACTATGTCTATATGTTCAGATTTTATTTTAATATTTTGTAAATTTTTATTCATAATGATGATTTTCTCTTAAAAACCCATAAGATATCGCAAACACTGGATTTTTATTTAATCCGCATGATTTATTTAATTTAAAAAAGAAACTCCAGTAACAATTTTGGTTTAAAGGTCATTCCAACTCTTATGATTTCCTCCATTAAATTGTTACCATAGGTACTCCCACTTGCCCTAAATGTTATGGGTTGTTGACAAGCTAATAGGGGAAAGTATGTGTCAGTTGACTGTACCGTTTATGTACTAATATTTTACAAATTGGTGTAGGTTTTTATTGACTATCATTGCGATTGTGTCCGCTGCTTTTGAATGTGATTAAGACTTAATCGGTTTCAATATATTTAAAACATTTGATGCACCACTCGAGGGCTGCCGATTAAACAAAAGTCATCAATATTGTCTCTAATTGTATGTATTCTTTAAGTTAATAATTGATTCTTTATGATGTCTAAATTTCAATTATGATTTTTATATTTAAAAAGCTTTAATTTCATAGATTAAAAAACTCAGTGTATTCTAATATTATTTCAAACTTAATTCGACGGAGTAAAGAAAACTTAAAATGTGTATCAGAAGACATAAAATACCCTTGCTGCAATGTTTTTTTTTTTTTTTTTTTTTTTTTTTTTTTTTTTTTTTTTTTTTTTTTAATATGACAGCCTGCAAAACGACTCTGATAGCTTACATTTAAGTTGTGCAAAAGAGAGTTAAATCTGCCAAGGCTACTTTAAAAAGTGTTGGATTACTTTTTCTCAAACACTCTGCATTACCTGCTCCACAGAGATATATAATACGTATTTTATAGATTATTATAAATGATCAATTAAGAAAAACTTGAGCTAAAAGATACGAAATATCAGTTTGAGAAAAGAGGGCGATAGACATGCTTCCCTCATAATTTCTCGTTTCCCTAACGCATGTTCAGAAATTACTGTAAAACTTTACAGTCCCAATAACTTGGTTCGTAATGATGATAAAAACCCACTTAAAAAGTTGTTCGGGACATTGTAGAAAACTTGTTCTGATTTTATAAGCTTTTAAATCTCGCTGGGATGCTTTATGGATGCTAATGATGTTACAATGTGCATAAGTAATTTGATATTGGACGAATAACATTAACGATGGTTTATTTTGTTCCAAACACAAGTTGTCAAGATTTTGTATTTATTCTTAATATTCTCCAAAAAAGATATGTAAAGGGCATTTAATGTTCGATTATAATGTTTAATTGTTTATCCTGATTCTAAAACAATATATTTGCATTCTTTTGCAATCTCATACTTGTAGTAAAGTAAAAACACTAAATCTATTTTATGAACATTGGTGATTTTTCTTTTAACGAGGTTCCAACCCTTATTATTCATCACAGAAAATTGGGGGTTTGGGTTTGTTTTAAGTTTAATATAAAATGCAAGTAGAGTATTCCACTTTATTAAAAACCCCTCATTCATTTCCATGATGGACACTTTCTTCATTCTTTCAGGACCAGTATGAAATGAAAATTTAAAAAAAATACACTTGCAAACGCTCTACGAAATGTTATAATCTTTTTATTAAAAATCATAATTAGACACGCATACACTCAAGTTAATGCTGATTTGTCATACACATACATACATCAGAATAATATTAATTAATTACATTAGTAATTCAATAATTAATTAATTAATTAAATAATAATTAGTTAATTAATTATACATTGATTTGTAATTTTACCGAAAGTAAGGTATATATTTTCTAGATGGACCTAGATTTAAGTTGGCTAAGTTCATCAAATCCTTAAATTACCAAAAAGTGAAAATACTTTATTGATCACTATAACCCAAAATCTGATGTCCCCAACCCTTAGTTAGAAAATTATTATTACTTATAGTTTAATTTTGGTTCACAAATTTTAAACCCTGTGTTTAACGTCACATAACAAGCAACACAAAATTGCACCAGGTTTCAAATAATGTTCCGTCCCGGTATCGATGTTCGTTTAAGCAGACGTTTAGCATGGAGCATAAAAGGGGAAGACCGTAAGGAATGAGAAAGACGTGATGGGAAAACAAACCGTAGACGGTGATTGAAGCTTAGGGCTTCATGTACTTAAACTCTCTTCAATACCTAGGGGGAACGAACCATTTGTTGTCAGTGGAAACATATGACGAAAAGAATAACAATAATAATATTGTGCTTTGAATTTGCATTGGCAAGATTTAAAGGTAGCGTTTGTTGATCAGGTGAACACGTTAAGTGGACGAAAAATTCAACTATTAAATATATTCTGACAAGGAGTTTTGCAATATGCATATCAAAACCACATATTTTTTCTTTAAATATTTCTTGATAAACAACATAAGTTAGGATCCGAACTAACAAAGATATTTCGTGGAATCATTGGACAACCTAAAACCAGAAATTGGCAGGACTTAAACCCGTGACTCCGGTGCTTAAGTCCCATGCTTTGCGAGACCAGCTTTGCTCCGAAGCATCTATTATTATTGCTTATGTAGTGATATAAATATAGAATAGAACACTGTTTTAACTGAGGTGGTTGTCTAGAGCATAATTACATTATGTTGGGTAACGGAAACAGAAGGAATAATCATAATGTTGTTTTGTGAAAAAATTTCAAACAAACGTATTGTTATTCCAATAAGACGCTAGGCACGAGCCTGGAATATTTTTCACTTGACATAGGGGTTGCAACATTATCACTCAAATAAAATCCATTAGTTATTTGGCAGGATTTGAACCCGGGAGCTCACGTACCGAAGTCCCGTGTTCTACCACTAGCCCAGCTTGTATCCCAAACACTTAGCATCAATTAATTATATTTGATAACAATACTAATATTTTTTTCTTAACATGATCACAGAACCACTATATCTGTAGAACTTAAGAACTATTGAGCCTTTTGATTTCCTATGAAAGCCTTCCTAACCACGTTCTCATCATAACTCCTAATTTTCTCGCCATATATCTTTAGAATCTAAGATTTACTGTAAAAGTTTCTAACCTTAAGACAGCTCAAATGTAATTATGAGTTTGAAATAAGCTTTCCAGTTTGATGAAAACACATTGTAAAAGTTAACGTTGATTTTTGTATGAAATCTTTGTATATGAATAAACAGTACATGGTATTCAACTTTAAATATAAAATTTGCGAATTTTATCTTATATTTACACTAAGACTAAATGTTTATGTTATGTTTATGTTATGTATTTGTGGTTAAATGTTTAAATGTTAGACTATGTTTGTGTCATGGAATTGAAAGCTCCCTTTAAATTCACGTGTGTTTACTTTACACCTATTTATACTGGGAGATAATAATCTGAGCTATAATCATATATCATGAGAAAATTAGAATAAATATATGGGTTTAAAAGAATTTTCATGTGATATATGTCTTTAAGTAAATGTAAATTATACTGTTGCGAAACTATGATTACTGAACCTTACTTAATAAACTCGTCAGAACTATAGAAGGTTTACAAAGCTATTAAATAGAATCTAGCAATAGACCTACTATCATGTTCACAAATACAACTCAGGAACAATTTTAAATTCAGTAGTTCCTAATTGCCATTGAAGTCAACTATTTAGCCTAGCATGGCCCTAAATTATAACGGTGTAATGTTTTCTTTATCCTAAAATATAGTGCAAAATATCTCATAAAACATTTGTTATATGTAAAGTACATATTATATAATTTTTACAGCAGTAATACAAAATTTTTACCTTTACACAGATGCTTAAAACATTATTTAGAAAGAAATAAAAGGGATGAGAAGTACTACCACGACACGCTTTTGAAGAAAGCCCGACTTAACTGAAAAATAGGGCTGAATAAGCGATACACCCTTAGGAGCGTATAGGGAACCACTCCCACAGCGGGGAAGGTATTGGAGAGAATAGACAAATCGTTTAGAGTACCAAGCTTCAGATTAGTTTTCAATATTCTAACATTTAGTTTTGATATTTTATGGTTTATTTTGTATAAAATGTCACAAAACTTAATTTTGTACGCCAAATACAGATGGAATGGATACTGAAGTATACATACAGTCTGCATAAACTGGTTATAATTATATAAGTAGCTATATGGATAAAAGTTACATAGAATGTACTATTATTGATGTTTTAATTTCTCATTTATGTACACCATAATATTTGATTTGGCTGTTATTGTAAGCAAGCTCATAATACGAACTTATCTGATTTTACAATCATAAAAGGTTGGTTATCATGGAATAAGATCATACATAACATCAAGACAGTAAGTATGTATGTAGGGGGCCCAAATGTAACTTGTTTACTGCAAAAACCTTTCAAACTGGCAATCAAATCTTTGCAGTTTATAATGTAGTCTAGAGTATTTAGTGTAGTAAAGGAATTGTTTTCAGGTTTATTGTGTGATGTTTATCAATAATTATTGAAATTTAATGTTTGTTTGGACTAATTTGTCTCAATATATTGTAAGCCAAAATATTAATATGAATGTTTGACTTAAGTGACTAGAAGATGATTTAAACACTTGAGGTAAGTTGAGTGGGGGTTGGTCTAGTCTAATAATTTAATAACTAGATGATATTTTCTATTACCAAGCATGTATATGTTTTAAAATGAAGAAATAAAGTATTAGTCCTGTAAGTAAGACTTCTTAAAGTCATAAAATATTTAGACGAAGAGGTTTTTTTTTGTATTTCCACCTCCCGTTTTATATACTTGATACATTTAAAATTCACCTGATGCTTACCAAAAGACTTTTTTATTAAAAAAATATTTTGAGTATTTGTGGCTCAAAAACAACACTAATTCTTAAAACTTTGATTCTTATATCCTATTAATATCGAAGCACGCTTATTTAAAACGTTGAGGAATAAAGCTTAAAAATGTTGAGCATCAAGTTGGGGATAGTTTTTTCTTAGGGTTGAACAAAGACGACCATAAGGAATGAGACAGACGTGTTTAGAAACCAAAGCGTCGAGTTGTTGAGGCTCGCTGTTCTTTGGAATACACATCTCTTGTTTTTTTACAGATTGAATAAAAAAGACATTCATTATATCTTAAAGAAGAATTCATAAAGGTTATTGTATTTGTTAAATATTATCGAGTCTTTGGCTATATTGAAACAAAAATAAACCTTATGGACCCTAAGGAGTTAACACCCTAACAAATGTGTTCCTATTTATAGAATGCATACAGCAGAACCTTAGTAACAATTTCTTGAACAAGAATTTATAAAGGTTAATGTATTTTTTAAATATTATCGACTCGTTACGATGTTGAACCTAAAATAAATCTTACTGTGAACCCTAAGAAGTGAACAAATAAATTAGTTCCTAATTACAAAAATAATATGAAATAATCTGAAGCGACTATACAGTAAATTGTGTTGTATCAATGAATGTATTGTACTAAGGTTCATTTAATCATTCTAAGAAATATCACAGAACAAATAGTGAGACAATAAATATATAATAGGGTCAATATTTATAATGTGAAGCTATAATATTATCATAGAGATTAGCAGTACATAAATTTTGTGAATATAATGCAGAATATAATGAGAAAAAACAGCATGATTAAGCAACCAAACAAACTTCCTTGAATCGTATATGCCTTTAAGGAATGTACATTTTTTTACAGAGTTCTAATTGTATTTATTTTTTATTTTACGTAGGTTGCATTCTAAACTTTGGTTAAAATAGTAACTTGTCAATACATAAGCGTTTTTTATAGTTAAGCCAATTGCTTACATAATAATTATAAATAATGTAATCCTTATGACCACGATTGTACGTTTGAGTTCATCAATTAAGCTATTTAATTCGGAATTATTTCTAAAACTACTTAATTGTTAGATTTTCAAATGTCAAAGCCCTTAACTTTCAAATTTACTTTTAATAACAAATAAATTAATAAATATCAGTTGTGCTAAATTATCTAAATTAATGGCAGTTTAAAGGTCTATACAGCCAATCCACATCCAGCCAAAAAATAGCAAAGTTGCAACCTGAATTTCTCTGGCTAAAACAGTCTTGTTAACATGAATCCCTCTTTATGATATATACGCATTTCCTGTAGAATTTAATACGTTCAAACATATTAATTTTTGATTAATTAAATTTCTGTATCGAATTCATTCTAATCATAATACTCGCAATGATAAACTTTAACTATTTACGTTGGTTAGAAATGAAATATTTTTCGACAAAATTAAATGAACAAACAGTTATTTAGGTGTTGATTTTCACAAAATAGGGCTTCTATGATATTTGTTTTCATGTTACAACCTAAAATTTACATATATTATATAATTTAGCATTAACTCGTAACGTAATCCTCTGTAACTAAAGAAGTATATTCATCGACGAAAGTTAAAGCACTCCCTGATAGAAGTCTCAAAGTAGGTTTGTCTCAACTTAAACCACTTTGTTCCCTTTATTGGCCATGAACGGTGTTCAATGTTGACATATTGCTATTGATTTTGGATCTTTCCTCGTCTAACTTCACTTTCCCCTACACGTCACTCTAGGCTGCCAAGGAGCTGCTATATTAAAAGGAAAAATGTTTACCACCCTAAGGCTGTCAAGGTAAAAATTAAAAGGCTGACAGTATTGTTGTAAGAATTACAAGGTTTATAAAATGCCTAAACAATTCCATTGTTGTAATGGTTAGGTACAAAAAGGTTATCGACGTAAGAATAACAATACAGTAATACAATAGAGTAAACGTCTTTTATTCTTACGGTATTGATAATACAAAAGGTAAAGATTTTCCTATGAGTAACGGAATTCTGGAGAAACGGTCACATGGTTCAGTGGGCGAGAGGTATTATGCAGTAGGACATAATATGTATGGGTAATTTTTATTGCATCTAAGTAAGTCCATTTAAAACTTTGGCATATTACTGATTACTTAGACTTATTTACATTTTTACTTAGAAATTACTTGCACTTCGCAGTGATAATTTATTTTCCATTCCAAAGCACATATTTAAAATTGAGACTTCGTATGGTTGTACATTAGGGAAAAATCTAAAGACTGAATGGTTACTAGTCAACGCAATATACTTACTTATATAACTATTTATCAACCAATGGCTACAACCGGTTTATATGTTGCAAAGTATAGGGATTAACTTAAGAAAATCGGAATTTCACAAAACCGATTCAAAAGATTTTGATTAAAAACTAGTGTTATCGTTTTAACTCAAAACAAAATGATACAACCCCTAATGCTGTAATGATTACTGTTGGCACTTTTGTGATTTTCCCCATAAAATATCATAGTTACTCCTACCTCTTATCCACTGTAAGGGTTATTGACATGGTAATCTGAGAAAGTATGTGTCAGTTCGCTTATATCGTTAGTGATAGTCTTGTCAAAAAAACCTTACTTACATTTTCGGTGTTTGTCACTTTTTGTATTCACAGGGCAACCCCCTGATTAGTTGGAAGGGCCAGGGACTAGACGGAAGTTGTCCGTTGGACCGCTGCTTTGCATACAATAACGTGCGCTGTTCTGGCCAACGAGGACTACGTGCTATGCACAACGAGAGATAGACCGTAGCGTGGGAGACGCTCGGCATAGTTGAGTAGTTGAAAATAAACAAATATTGTATGGCTTGGTACCTAAAGATGTGATGATTTCTCCGATGGAAAAGAGAATTAAGTGGTAGAGTGCGGGAATTCTGTCTCTCATGTTCCAGGTTCAAATCCCACCAAATCACTAATTCAACTAAGTGATAACCCTGCAACCCCTAGGTCTAGCTGGAAGTAAGTTGTAAATTATCCGAGGCTTAAGTCTTAGCGCAAGGAAAAAAGAGTACGACGGTGCATAATGTTGTACTCAACCAAAAGAGTATTTTGGACGTCGTCACTACAGCTTCAAGGAGGATTCCGATTCAACTGGGTTATGTTGTTCTATTTTGTAGGTAAAGTTGGAGATGTTAATGTTGGAGAGAAGTTGAAACTATAAAAACTATTAACAGATGTCGACCGGCTTTTAGTGAAGAAAGTTTTCAAATACTCTACCAAAAGGTCAATTTTTGCATATAGGTGAACCTTCAGCTACTATGGAATTAAACCAACGGGTCGCTGTATCTTAATGTTGGTCAGGGCGAAATTGTAAAGGGATCGGCGGGATTTGAACCGGAGTCATACACAAATATCTACGACACGAACCACTGAACCACTCAAGCTCATTACAATTTCTCAACCCAAAAGTCTGATAATGATGACTAAACATATGAAAATAGGTAGGGCAGAGTTTAGTTATGTTAAGTTATATAAATTCATAACCTATTTTATGACACATTTTGGTTCTTAGATTTCGTACGTTTTCCTTCAAGCTGTGTTTGAAATGTAAAAAGTGCAAAATTGTATTCTTCAAAGCCAAAATTAATATTTTTACTTGAAAATACTGTATACTATAACCTAAATAATTCAATTGCACGGGTTTACTTTGAGACAGTCAACCAGTATTACTTCAATTTCTACATACCATTGGTAAATTCAGCATGTAGAAATATTTTGAAGAATTAATACGCTATACTTATTACGTTACGTTTAGTACACAGACATTTTTAGCGAATTTCCCATATAGGGAATAAGCTATTACCGTAGTACTCATGGTAAGACCTGGACCCGGGACCGATTTACTTTTTTGTTTTGAGGTCCCTAGAGACCAAAAACACCATCCGTTCAAATTCATGTATATATATATATATTTATATATGTGTCCGTTAGCGCGATAACTCGAGCAAAAATCATCCGATTTTGATGAAATTTGGTACAAATGTGTAAACCTACATTTATTCGAACGAGTTCGCGAACCAGCATGATCGGACTATGGGAACAGGGGTTTATGGGGGGTTTTATAGGGCAAAAATTGGTTTTTCCTATTTTTCACCCTAAAAACTTAAAATTTAGCATTTTCTTTCCAAACCATTTTGTAGATCTTAAAAAAACAAATAATTTAGTATGTTGAAGCGTTATTATACGCCTAATGGTTACGGAGAAAATTCCAAAAAACTGTAAATTTAAAATTCCCATGTTATTCTTATGGAGAATAAGTAAACTGTTGTAGTTTGCTTGTTTATGATCATATTTTGATCAAATTTGGAAAATGCGTTCATTTCATACTAAACTATTAACATTTTACAAAAAAAACACCTTTTTACCCTCCCTGTTGCAGCAAACCTAAGTACTCGTTAAACTAATGTTATTTAAATAGGGAATAAATGTGATATTTTTAAGGAGACATTTTAGTGTAAATCCAATCAGGCAAATGGAAATTCGCTTGGTCTGCAGGTTTGCTGCGGCGGGGGTATATAAAAAATATTTCCGTTTTATGTACACATTGAGCGGTTTCACGCATTTACCGGCAATGTTTTGTTTCTTTAAACTGGTTATACCGGAACCGTAGCCTTGTTTCATTGAACTGGTTCATAATTAAACCAGTTGGTTTATGTAAAAATAGACTACGATGTATGACTAGACTACTTGTACCTTGCACTTTACGCTCTGGTAGCAAATATCACATCTTGAAATATTTGCAATAACAATTTCAATAATGTGGTATCTAAAAATCAAAAAAACTAATCCGAATTGCAATAAATTTGTATCTTAGTATCGAAAGCCAACTAGAATCACATAAACTTAATTCATTAGTATCGAAACCCAATCCGAATAGTACGAAAACTAATCCAAATAGCAATAAATTAGTATCGTAACCCAATCCAATTAGCAACAATTTAGTATCGTAAACCAATCTGAATAGCAATAAATTAGTATTGAAAACCAATCCGAATATCAATAATTAGTATCGAAAACCAATCCGAATATCAATAAATTAATTAGTATCGAAAACCAATCCGAATAGCAATAAATTAGTATCGAAAACCAATCCGAATACCAATAAATTAGTATCGTAAACCAATCCGAATATCAATAAATTAGTATCTAAAACCAATCCGAATAGCAATAATTTAGTATCGTAAACCAATTTCGAATAGCAATAGATTAGTATCGAAAACCAATCCGACTAGCAATAGATTAGTGTCGTAAACCAATCCGAATCACAATAACGTATTATCTTAGGGTGCGTTCACAAAGAAAGCTGGTTACAAGTAACTTACTTTCAGCGCTTGTTCCAAGCGCTTGAGAATGCTGTTGTGTGTTCACAACAAACGCTTGCATTTCAAGCTCAGTGTAGTCTCAGCTCTGGTTGAGACAATATCTTCCTCAAGTGATGAAGAGTTAATTTTGATTAAAAATGTAGAATTAAAAAACCGTAGAGGAAAAGTAGGTGTACATGAAATTAACCGCGGAAGAGGTAGATTCGGGGAATACTAACACCATCTATTTCGTCAATTGAAATTGGACAAAGTGAGGGTTTTTAGCGAATTTCCCTATAGGGAAGTAGCTATTACCGTAGGTCTCATGGTAAGACTTAGGCCCGGGACCGATTTACTTTTTCATTTTAATGTCCCCAGAGGCCAAAAACACCATTCGTTCAAATTTATATATATATATATATAGATTTATATATATATATATATATGTGTCCGTGAACACGATAACTTGAGTAATTTTTATCCGATTTTGATGAAATTTGGTTTGAAGGTGTAAGGCGGGATAAACTTGAATGAGTTCGCGATCCAGCATGATCGGACCATGGGAACAGGGTTTTATGGGGTAAAAATTGGTTTTTCTCACTTTTTACCCTCAAAACACAAAATTTCCCAATTTTTCTCTAAACCTTCTTAAAGAGCTTAAAAAAACAAACAATTCAGTATATCAAAGTGTTTTTGTACGGTTATTGGTTACGGAGAAAACTAAAAAAATGGTAAATTTAAAATTCCCATGTTATTCTTATGGAGAATATTGTAAAATGTTGTAGTTTGCTTGTTTATGGATATATTTTGATCAAACTTGGCAAATTTATTTATTTTATAGTAAGCTATCAATATTTTACTAAAAACACACTACTTTATTAGTTTCCTTGTAGCAGCAAACCTAGGTACTCGTTAAACCTAATGTTATTTAAATAGATCAATTGAAAATCAATTCGGCCAAATGGAAATTCGCTTAGACGGCAGGTTTGCTGCGGCGGGGGTATTTTTATAAGAGAATGGAGTTAACCACGTTTAATTACATCCTCAAGAAAATTGAAAGTGTTTTAGTGAAGTTTTGGGGGAATTGGCATAAGCAGCCTATCCATGCACCAGAACGAATTTTGGACCAATAATAAAACCTAAAAAATACTCGAAGGGAGTTTTAAACACCCTATAATACTATGACACATATTCAAATGTTTTAAATTTTCTAGGTAAATAAAGCAAAAGAAAGTTTCATCCATTAAAAATCCAACACTTAATTAATATTGAATTAAATGTGTTCGTCTATCATCTTATTACATGTGTGTTTTGTCTTATTGGTTACGTTATTGGACATTCTAGGAAAAACCCACAATACATGGGTAATATATTTTTTTGGAAATTGGAAGCTCTAAATACTTGAAGTATCAACTCATCGACATCCATACTGCACTGTTAGTAGTTTGTTAACTGACTGGTTCGGTCAACAAGCGCCGGAAAACAAGTACGAAACGTTCTTGCGTGCTTGTCAGAGCTTGTAACAAGCGCTTGCTAGCCGGCACAAGCTTTGTCTGTGAACACACACGCTTGATACCATGTTGACTTTTCTCACGCCGGTTTGAGCTTGTAAGCGCTTGCCAACAAGCGCTTGTAACCAGCTTTCTTTGTGAACGCACCCTTAGTATCAAAGACCAACCAGAATCACATAAACTTGATATATTAGTATCAAATCGTAATAAATTAGTATCTTAGTACAAACACAACAATAATTACAATAGTTTATTATCAAAACCCAATCAGAATCGCAATAACGTAATATCGAAGTATCAAATTTCCTCTTCTTGTGTCGCGCCACACATTGAGGTTACAAACAACGCTGGAGGCAGCGCTGCCCCTACTTGTACCACTTAGCTCCCTCCTTATTGGCTATAAAACGGTGACATTGTGACGTATCACTATCGATCAGGGCCTTTCTTCGTCTCAGCGCCCTAAAGGTAAATTTGTATCTCTTTTACCGTACATGTTTCACCCATACATATTGGACGACTTGGGGCGGAGTGCTGGGAAATAAGTTGTAAACGTATTGATGGTTGGAAAAGATATGTTGTGCTTGAAGTGCAAGGGGGTGGTTAAAGTTTTTTTCTATTTTTGTAGAGTATTTAGTTTGTTTTAACCAATAATTGAAATTTCAGTGTATTGCTTTACTCGCCGACCTGAGCCTTGCTAACACAGGTACAAAATTATTATAACTTTAAAATTTAGTTTTGAATTGAAAATAAATATGTTTTGTAGGGATATAAATTACGCAGTTAAGTTAGCAAGTAGGTAAACTTCGTCTACTCATTGGTGAAGGATTAATTTGGTCGAAAATAGTGTGCAATCCTCCGCAGAGAAAAACTACTCTTGTTGCAATCCTATATTGACATCCGATTGTCACTAGAAGACATATTTGAGAGAAGATTGGATTTTACAAAGGATTTAATAGTTTTATTTTGAACGATGAATTCATTATGGCACAACGTTTGACTACAAAATTGGAATTTCCATATTTGGGAAAAGTATAGTCTTGGTAATGATGACGTATTAGATCTTTACAATTTATAATCGATATTTCTCCTCACAATAAATAAAACCTAGAAGAATCTTTTATCTGCCTCACCATCTTATCTGCCCATCGCGGTGGCAGTGGCGACGACACCCCTGTGAAGCACCCTGACAGGCTCTGACAAACAGCCAGCCTCCTGTCAGATAAGGATTCCTCCCAGATTACACGAAAACAAAATACTGTTATGATTTCGGGTGGTTTCATCGTTGTTTTTGCTGTCCACCAGCTCGCGGTGAATTAGGATGTTAGAAAATATTGTCGGGTTTGGAAGAATTTCAGATTATTGTATTGATAAAGTAGCTTGATAGGGGTTGGGATATTGAAGAATTGTTCTGCAAATGTGAATCTAATGTATTGCCTTAATCATCATCTGTAAGTATTACAATCAGCATCATTAAGATTGTTCATTACTTACCGTATAAACTTTGTGGTTTTTATACCCGTAACAAAACAGATAAATTGTTAACACATGGTTCTGTTTGCAAAATGCTGTAGGTGGTTCTAAAAACAAGATTACCTTTACCTGTGTTTAAAAGCATCCATTTCATAAAAAGCGCTCCCCTGTAAAAAGAAATTTGTTTTATATTTAAGAAAGGACATTTCCTTTTCAATTTACATAATTCTAGTTTTTTTATATTTTTAGGACATTGTTTAAAAGTTTTTTACACAATATAATATGACTGCTTTGAACTCAACTATCATAGGAAACTAAACTTTTCAATAGCTTAAGAGGTGGATCAAATTATTCGATTAGTTCTGATACAGTTGAAAAACTTTAGTGAATCTTGAGAAGTTTAGTTTTTGTTGTGGAAACAATTTTTTTGTCATGGCTTTCTGATGTCTTTGGCATTATTTTACTAATCAAAATCGAAATTGCGACTTAAGATTTTTATCACATGTGACTAGTAGGATTTTTATTAATTTCGCAATCATTCATGCCTTTGGTCCACAGTAACGGTTTTAGAGCATTTCAACAAAATGTTATTTATAATTGCCTACTAAATCAGTTTTCACGGAGATTCCTTTATTTACTATTCGTTTACTCCCAATTTCACAATTTCAAAATGGATCCCTACACACACCTTCATGATTACACTAATCGAAAAATACCATTTTCCAATGTGGCCCAAACTTTTGTTTTTCTTTCCCATTACAGTGAAATCTAAATATAAATCGCCTATTATAAGCTCATACAAGATAACAATCTAATCAGTATTGAACCTAAGGCAATCTTTGTTGTGCAAGGTACGGTTTACGTATGCATTACATGCTTTATACTCAGAACAGATGCTCATGGTGTAGTATTAACATTTCGCAGCACTATTGGGGGTCTGCGTGTTCAATCCAATTGCCAATGAATTTATAATACCAATAAATTGTCACCTGCTCGCCTCGTCTGATTAAGGCGGCCCTCATTTCCCTGATTTATTTCGGTGGGAATATTTTTTCTGTTTGTAAACGAGCGAATATTTCATAATGTTTGCATAAATAATCGTGTATAAGTGTAGATTAATTTTACATCATCTTTCGTAATTCCTTGTTATTTTAATCTCTAAATGAGGTTTAATTTATTACTAGGTTACTGCTTAATCCAATTAAATGATTTTTCTTAACTTACATTTTACACAACAGACTTATGCACTGGAGTAAACACATAACTTCAGACTGAGCCTAGAGGGTCGCAGGCATTTCTATTTGGGGAACATCAATTGGTTATTGGTGGGATTTGAACCCGGGTGCTCGGGGACCGAAGCCCTGTGAATTTACTTACTTAAAGTCAAGACATACAACGTGTATAATAACGATAAGCAATTTGTGAAACCACTACAGCAAGTTATTTAAAACTATACAAGAACTGTTAGGGATTTAATCCAGTAATCAATATCCAACAATGAAATTGAAGGTTATAAATTAAATGATGTATAGTATATTCGTTTGTACTGTGTCACGTTACTAGAAGTCAATTAATATAAGGTCACGTAAATCGTTAGCACTACGTTTATTATCTGTACAACACTATACTGTTAGGCGTTGTATTACAGTAAGTAATTGAGTGCTTGATGGTCATATTTGCGGACAACTATGAGGGTGATCATGTTCATATTGCCCCACTAACCTAGTAAAGGAGGAATGTTCATACGTGGGACGATGACAAAGTGAGAATGCTCAATAATTTTTTGACACAATTATACAGTTTGTACTGTTAAAAATAAAGATATTTGAGTTTGAATTTAAGAGTTTGACCTCAGGGAGGCACCCACTAGAAGTTGGAAGAAAATCATTAACTTATGCATAGGTAGATATACACGTCAAATTAAAGGTCTTAATTAGTAGAATGCAATGCCACAAATTTGAGCTCAAAATAACTACTGAGTAAAAATTGGTAGATTCAATGCGTCTTTAAGCGGCTGCCATTTTTGACTCGGTTGTCTATTTTAGTTCAAATTTGCGGCAATGTATTTTACTAGTAAATACCTTTAATTTGATCTCAACTATGCTTACATAAAAGAATTTATTCTTACTCCTCATGGGCCCTCCCCTTGGAGGAGAGGAAAATTTACAATTGCTTAAAAAGGCAGGTTTTTATGATAAATATTTAGGTACAAAACTGTACCACTGTATCTATGGTAAAAAATATTAATCCGTTCCGGAACCTTTTTTAACACACTGTATGTTACGTACTTGAACATAATGATTCATAAAATACATTGGTACAATGAATAGACAATATACTTTAATACCTAAAATACTTAAATTATTTATCAAACCAGTTTCGACCCATCAACAAATATTTACTCGGGTGAAAACCGTCCTCATTTTATATTCCATTCTTTTCAAATGTAACATCACCTCTTAAGAAATGTATATTCCACCTAACGTACGATGCAATATTTATTGCACAATATATAGCAGCATTTCCTAAAAAAATATCATAAAACAGACTCATCAAACGAACCTCATTCAAGTCATTTACCCCAATGCACACACACAAGTTTTCGGCGAAATTCAAATGATTCCTACACACCGTTATGTGCGTGTTGGACACACATAACACATAGCTCGGGCTGGTGTCAATATGTTAATACCAGATATAACTCAGACCCCCCTCCCCCTCCCCCCACCCACCAAAGATATCCCCGTGTTTGGATAATCGAGTCCAGACACCTAACAAGATTATTATTCCGTGTTACATTGATATATACACCGGGTCGTTGGCTCTTGGACCCACCGTTATTCAGTCATTGATTTTTGGATTCGTGTGTTTAAGCTTGGAAACACTTTTGGCCTGGGATTTAATATTTGATAGAAATGTGAGATTATCTATGCGATGAAAATTGGAATGGGAAAATAATGTTGTTATGGCACTTTTAGTAATATTTATCTAGAGATTGCAGTGGTTCAATTTTGTCATTTTAAGTAAGATAGTTGGATTAACTGCTTTTCCAAAATTATGTACGTCTCTTGAAACTTGATTTGCACCATAGAACAAGATCAGATCAACCAATCATTGAGATGGGGACGCCACCTAGGTGTGTATTCAAACCCAAATATGAGTGAAGGATGAGTGTAGAATGGTGTGAGATGATCTGTGTGGCTTTGTTACTTACTAAGATCGGCTGTTTCATTAGTCAGGATCATTTATTTGGAACAGCTGGGCCCAGTTTCGAACCATCAAAATGCTACTGACTTTTCTCAGGATCGAACTGGCAACCTTTTGATCTCCTTAAAGTTAGTCGATGAGCTGTGTGTATAACTAAGTTGTTAGCATTTGTATGGTAAAAGGAAGGTGGCAAGTTCGGACTTAAGAAAAGTCGGTAGTCTTTAGATTATTACAAATTAGATTCTGCTGTCCTTAGGCTTTGTAATCCTTGGGTCATTAAGTAACAGAACTACAATAAACATCTCGTCCATTCTATTCTAATCTTTTTCATACTTGCAACAAACGAGAAGTCGTTGTCTCAAAATGACAAATCATAAATACTTAAACAAACAAAGCCTGCACAATATTAAAATATTTCCCATGGACTTAGAAACATTTTGGACACCCCTTTTAGTAAAAACAAACTAAATAAACATTTTCCCATTTTAAAAATTTAGAATCATAACAAATCACGTAAAATATTCCGAACAGGTGCAAGAACAATTCCCCCACGATTAAAATATAATGTTTCATTGTTGCAAAATTATAAATTCTACATGACTAAGCAACATCTCAGCCATGAACGGTAATGTTGGAACCTCTTTCTTTGGGCATTTCCACGGCTTGAGTGCGGTAAAGTGTGCGGGTAAAATTGAAATTCGTCACATTGCAACGTATATAACGGATCCCGCGTCAAGAGTCGTGGCACGTATGGCTCGTTTCGTAGTACGGGGCATTTTATTGTATGCAAAGTGGCGGTCTAGCCGACAACTTCCGTTGGATACATTCCTCTTGTTTTCTACTAATAGGTGTTGTGGAGTCTAAATATTTATATAGTTTCGGAGGGAATACAGAATTGTGGGAACATGGAGGGAAATAATTCATTTGAAGGTTTACTTTCATAGTTTAGAAACCATAGTTATTTTTTTACTAGCTTGATACATATAAGCACTTGTACATTTATAAGTGAAATCAACTAAACGACATTGTATAGGTCTACTTTGATTAATTTTCCTATTATTTTTGTCGCACTTTGACGTGATGTATATGTCGTGGATTGATTGCGCCAAAAGTTCCTTAATTGCGCCAAGCCTTCAAAGGGTCCCAAAAATGTTCCTTAGTTGCGCCAAGCCCAAGCCAGGTAGGAGTGAGTTTTCCGGCAGAAGGTATGTTCTTGTTTATGTATCATCCTAATATATCCTCTAACTTACTCAATTCTAAAGTCAAATTTGACCACCACTTTGTGCAGTTAATTAACGTATTGGGTGGCTCTCTGAAGTAGTTGGCGCAATTCAGGAACACCCGACTACCTGACTCAATTCAGGTGGCGCAATTAATGCCCACCCAAAGTTGACAGATCCGAGGCATCTATTTCACAAAGCAATTCCTACGCAAAATCCCTTGTTGCGAATTTACCAAATTTGAATTTGAAAACAACTGTCCATCGTCATACATCAAGCAAGGTACGTCGGCATTGATACTTTACAACAGCGATTCTAAATTGAGTCTCGTATGTTTTGTCTAATTGACGTCAGACTATTTCGTCTTTGTTCTTTGTTTCTGAAACATATTTGCAACATCATGTTAGGTCCGAATGCAGCCGGGAGGGACAGAAATAATTGCTAGCCTCTGACAGGTTTATTAGGATGTCTTACAATATGTCTTCGGCGTCTCACAGAATGCAATGACGTATGAGACGTCTTGGTTGGGTTAGTTATTGGTGAGGTAAAACATATTTTAAAACTTAAATTCGGTCGCTATTGACAACCTGGTTTGTTTTAGGTAATGCATAATTAAATGTTATTTAAATAATGAATACAGATTTGAACATATGCTGCAAGGAACAATTTGTTATATAAAGAAATATTTACATTTTAGTGAACCCTCTTCATGGAAAAGTCGATCACATATTCTTTTTCATGTATCTATGCCTGTGGATTTATTATATGTTTTTTATGGAACGGTCCAAACCCTGGTCTTGTTACTATCCAACGTCGACTTTTGTCAGTAAGCATAATTAATTTAAAGCCCAATTACTTCGTTATTGGTTAAAGGTCTGGAAAGAGAGATACATCGTTGATCCATTGTTTTATGAGTACTCATTGTAAATAAATTTAAAATAAGTTATGTTTTCAGTTTGATTTTACTTAACAGTTGGTGTATCAAGAAAACTGTATCCTGCAGCCAAAAATATCAAAAGAAGAATTAAACTAGTTTTTTTTTCATTTTTCTGAAACTATCTACATTACAGATTATCTTTAGGATAGTAAACTTTTAAATGCCACAAATGAACAGAGGAAATATAAATCTTAAGCTCGGTACTCTAAACGATTTGTTGATTCTCTCCAATACCTTCCCCGCAATGGGCGTGGTTCCCCATACGCTCCTAAGGGTGTATCGCTTAGTCAGCCCTATTTTTCAGTTAAGCCACGTTTTCTTCAAAAGGCTGTATATGTTACTCGTCGTCCCCTTTATTTAAGTAAAACGGAGTGTGGGTAATATGACTTTGGTAAAAACTACAAAGCCATGTTTCTTTACAGACATACCTGTTAGTAAAATCCAAAATGATATAAGCTAACAAATACAGTATGATGAGTTTGAATAATGTGAATAAAAGAATAATAAATGGTAAATATTTATGTTTGAATCACTTTTATTTTTAATCTATACTGACAAATCTACAGTAAAATGTTAAACGTTTATAAAATTAATCCGATCTTTTAGGATATAATATCGCCCAAGTTTGGCAGAATACGCAAAGTATGAGGCGGTAGAGGGCGTAAAGTTTACTCATGTCACACCAAGTTTGTGAAGGTAAGAACTACTTTAATACAGAACCAATAAAAACATGTGAAACTTTCTACACTAACTAGGGCAGACACATCTGAAACTTACCCGCGTTTCACACCATCCAAGCTAGTAAATTCTGTTTATTACTTCGCCTATCAGAACAGAAAATGGTGTTTATGTTACTATACAAATCTCTGTATGGTACAATTTTTTGTACATTAGCTATTGACAAAATAGTTAGGGTTACGTATTAGGTTTTGTTATAAAATTACTTTATAATATTTAGAAATTAAAATATCCATTAGGGTACATTCTACTTTTTGTGCCGGTACTATGTTTAAAAATAATGGTGAGATAAATTAATATTACTAAATTGCAAATACTGAGTGTATGGCCTTGTAGTTAAATAAGTTTTAAAACTATAAGCAGTGTTGTTAATTTTTTTTTTATTCATGTGGTTTTTTTTTATAATAGCCTTCTTTAAACATTATTTTTGCAGCTCTTATTAAGATGATATACGAAAAATGGTTTATTGTCTCTACACAATACAGCTTCTTACTATGAGTGTCAATTCTTTTAAGATTTACTTGCCTCCAATAATTCACAGCCTGAATGTTACAATTATTATGGCAGTAATTTACAATGTACTACTCTAGAGCATTGTTGTGAATTGTAAGGGAACTAAATGGTACCACTTCCAACTTAAGCTGTGTATGGAAATGTGTCATAGCTATTCATAAATTGCTTTTTTTTAAATAATTTTGATTTAAAACAACACAAAAAATATTCCTCTTACGTTTCTAAGATTACGTGTTACTACTTGAATCGTAATGGGCCATCTTAAATCAATTTTATCTTCCTCAAGCATTATATTCAATATTAAATGGATACATTAAGCAACAACTTGAACGCGTTGCCATTCCATATGTAAAATACATGTTGTCGTAGCAGGGCTACAATAGAACGCCATTTTATGTCCTTTTAAGCAAGTGTGACAGAGTCTTATTTATAGCACTGCAGAGTTTCAATCTTCAAGACGTGTGTTTTCCTAGATTTTACTTCCTTAAAAAGTTTTTCTTGGATTTCTTAAGCTCAGTATTTAAATGTATCATTATGTGTTAAAGTTAAAATAGTACATCAATCGTTTAAGTAATATATTGAATTCATAATCACAGCTTATTGTTGTTCTGTATATTAACAATGGTATTCCACTTTTACTACAAATTCATCCATCTATCCATCCATCTATCCATCCATTCATACATCCATCCATCCATCCAAACATCCATCCATCCATCCATCCATCAGCCATCCATCCATCCATCCATCCATCCATCCAGCCATCCATCCATCAATTCATCTATCCATTCATAAATCCATCTATCTATCCATCCATCCATCACTAAACAGATGCTACATAGGAATGTACGTTTTCCTACAGTTACCTAACAATGTACATGTTCTCTCACTGATTTGAGAAAGCAAAGTGGCCAATTCGCTCATCAGTGAGACAATGTTAACATTGTCTCACTCTAATTACTTTGTCTCACTCCAGATTTGCAACGTGAAGGCACGAAATAGTGAGCGCGTAACATGCAGGCAACGTCGTATGCGCGCGAAATACGTTGGCAGCACTGGCTGTAAATCAGCTGGTCAGCTGTTGTACTGTTGTATTTGTCACTTCCCATTAAATGTTATATTAAAAGTTCACTTCTGTGTAAAAATAGGTTATGTTTCTTCATGTTTCTTCACAAATGTTTTTGTTTTATGGTAACTGTAGGAAAAGTATAATGTGCAACTCGAGTTCAAAGTACAATTGCCTCACTCGAGAAACCATTCCTCACTCGCCTACGGCTCGTGAGTAAGGATTTCTCTCGAGTGAGTCAATTGCTCACTTTTCTCACTAGTTGCACAAATAACTATTACACTTAATTCAAGTTTAATCTGTTCGAAAAATGGTTCTTCAAAATTGACATTTACCTCACCTCTTTAATAACTGTCCGAATTTATTTTCAATCTAATTGTGTAAGTGTACAAAGAAATTAATTTTCCACATTACCAAGCCATAAAATAATTATACCTTTCAACAAATTACCTACTACGCATTGATCATTAAGTGGAATCAGTGAAGAAACTAAACAAACTAATTAAACCGTCCACGTTCAATTTTTGAATAAATACTTGTTACCTTAACACCAATTTTCTCAATATAGATTGATCCTATGTATTTGTGTCAAGTCATCTATGTTATATTCTCCCAGACACTGATTTCCATTTCAATAATACAAAAATGATATTCAATACAGGTGTATGGATTACAAGCTAAATATTTATGGAGTTTATAAATTCATTGCTGAAGCCGCACGCAATCCCCTTGGCCAATGATATTCTAGATGGTAGAGAAGTTCTAGTATTGCAAGTTCTAGAAAACACCGGTTTCGTGTAAATAGAGTAAATGAACGAATGGATCAATGATTAGCCTAATAAGCTTATCTGTTTATAAAATTATGTTTTACGAATCAATTATTAGTTCAACCATAAAATTTTGTATTAGTATATAAGTTAACTATGAGGTAAAGAACAATATTTCTTATAATGTACATGATTTTTTTTTTATATCAGGTTGCAAATGGAATTCTTAATATTCTTTTATTTTCACTTAATGATTTTCAAATTTGCATTTTCTTTTGACAAAGTTCCTCAAATGGTCTACACAATTATTAATACCTTTGTAACATAATTGCACTCATCAAAATTACATTCATTCAAACGAGTGTTTATTTATTTAGTCTAAAAATCCATACCAACCACGCAACGAAAACCCTATGTTAATTATGCCATAATCGGTATAAGGCTAAAGTGGGCAGTATCCATTCTGCTTAATATTAGTATTACATTAAATAATATGTGATTTTTTCACGGTAGATTTAGGCTGAATACTTATGTGTCTTGAGATCTGTTCAAATTTCTGAGTGATGTCATTATTTCTCAGTCTTTTTTTTCAACACCTGTGGCATTTCACGAGAGAGTCACGAGAGAATAAATGTTTAGTTTTTGTTTAGTATTTGTAAATAGTCAATCAAACACACACAGTGGGTAAACAGTTTGTCTGAGAGTTTCAAATTGTAAAAATTAAACTCAATTTTTCGTAGATGTGACCAACATTTTATGCACACAGAAAAATCACAACATGCTTTACTAAATTTGATTTTACTTGCTGTAGTTACCCTGTCAATCCTTTTAATTTTCAAACTTATCAGGAATGTATACTATGAGCAAAACGTCACAGACTGTTACAACAATCTCCCCATTCATTCTACCACTACTTCCCTTCTAATCAGATAATTAATTTGCTCACGTATAAAGATAACGAGTTTTTCACCACCCCCATACGCCCGCATACACCTGTCTGACAGAACGTTTATAACAAACAAAACAAACAGGGGTAGAACTTCCGGGGAGAGGGTGGGGTGAGCAAAAAACATAACTACAAATAACAGAGTTCCTGCAGTAGGGATAACTATAGCTTTTGTCATTCCCTGCAATTAAAAACAACTATACGATTACGGTACGTATATACGATTTATTCTGTACTCAAAAGAATTGAAGACTTTCGAATGTGGAAAGACTTCGCAAGAAAACTTGCGGAAATATTTAACTTGTCAAGGGTTTTAAATAACTTTTAATAGTCTTAGAGCCAAAAACAGAAGATTTTTTAATGAAATGTTACTCTTACAATTCTGACTTGAATCAACAGTGGATTGGTGTGGCGTACTTTCTTTAATCTGCGAAAAAAGAATACCAGAAATCTGAAACATGTATGGTATGTAAACGCAAATGATTGCTACACAATTTCCAATTAAATTATGCAAATCAAATTTAATAACTTGAAAACCCACCTACTACATACGATATTTGGTGAATATGAGTAAAACACGAAGAGCAATATATTTTTATAAGTTTAATTTGGATTAAGACATGATGAGTCTATCCACAGCATCATTATATAAAAGCCAAATGTCGATATATTTAATCAATTTACCCAGTCCACCCTATACCTTTGTACATTTTTTTACTTTACCTAAATTATTTCCTACCACTTGATCAGTGAGTTGACGAATTCGCCCGTAAAATAAAATTTAACAGCTCATAGAATTTATTTAAATTGTAAAACCCAAAAAATGCAAAGACCCTTACAGGACGTAAAAGACGTAGGAGCGGGGCCTTAAGTTAACGACTGCCAACAGAGACAGCCAAGCATAACGTATAAATTGTAACAGTGATTATCTCAAAACATCAGTTGATCTCAATTGATTTCCAATTTATTTCATTATCATTATAAAACTCTTAAAGGTGTGTGAAGAAACTGAGCAGCCAAAGTACATATTTTTATTATTAAGTTTATTAAAACTTCAAGACAAAATATCCTGGTCGCGTGCCATGTGGGTCTGTATCCCAAAAGAATACTGAAACAAAACGACGCTATCACCCGTATATCAAAAGATAAAGCAATTTATAATTTCCTGGACTGCTGCCGCCCCCTGCACTATCTAGGCATCTGGGGTCCTCCGATATATTACATAAGGTAGACAAAGTCGTCATCTCTATGGCGGAGCGGCACAGGGCTTGTGTCTCTGTGGCGTACAGGAATCAGGAAGGACAATAAAAAGTTGAAAGATTATAAATGCCAATAAATATACAAACAATATAGCTAGCTGCTTATGTAATCACTAAATACATAAATTTTAAATTTTCTAAAAATTGATCAAAATATATAATTACTTAATATGGATTCAGTACTCTTAGGGAACGAGGTTTTAAGGGGTAATAATTAGGTTTCATTTTTTTGTAAACTATTTTGTAGAGCTTAAAAGTACAAACAGTTTATTATATTAATGCGATGTTTGCGCCTCATAATTTCGAGAAAAAACTGTAAAATGTAAAATGTCTTTGTTGTTAGCCTAGAGAAAAAAATAAACTGGTGCAATTTGCTCTTTTAGGGATATATTTTGAACAAATTTGGCAGATTTGTCTATTTCATACCAAGCTATTAACATTTTCATAAAAAACACACACCCTGCAGCAGAAAGCCTATATACACATAAAAATCATGCTATTTAAATAGCAAATAAATCTGGCAATTTTAAAGGAATATTTCCGTGAAAATCCAAACAGGTATTCGTGTATTCTGTATGAACTAATAATAGAAACAACACAAGAATCGCAGACAAATTTTAAATTTCTGTAGATAGTTAGGCTAATACAATGGGATATAAAATATAGTTTTACAATATACTAACGTTTTCTTTTCTTCATGAGTGTTAAAAACCGCTCATCTTCTGTAGCATTTTACGGTCGAACGAACGAGCACACAATTATGAGTACCACAATAAAACCAGATGATTCGCAATAGTAATACAGAACTTTATACTCGCACGATAACAACGTAAAAATGCGATCCATTTCAATATTTATGACCAACAATAGACTCGCTCCGTCTGGTCGGGATATTAGTACCAACCTTATGTGTCGGACTCTTTATACTCGAGCTGGCAAAACATAATGTGTCCATAATTACATGCAGTTTTTGTAACATCTAGTTTAAGTGTTGTGAAATCAATTTGAGGTTAAAAAACTGTCTTTATGGTTATGGTCTTTCCACATAACGTGTTTTCTTAGATCCTTCCACAATTAATCTTTGAGGAACGTTTCGAAACAGTAGGTATGGTTTCATATAGTCTCCGATGAATTTTACCACAATATCGCCATTGGTTTGTCCAAATGCCCATAAACATTTTAATCTACGTCATTACTCATAAAAACGTATTTAAAGAACTCTACTTCGTAGACTCCATTGATCAATTATTGAATTTTTCAATTCTTTTAGTCAACGACAACTACCTTGGTACACATTTTTAGCAGAATTTAAATGCAAGTTTCTAGTTATGTCGTCATACAATGTTTACAAAATAAAGTATACTAAGAGTTCTACAACATTGGCCTAATCTTGGTTAAAGCTTCCGAGTGGTCAAAGATCCTTATCACACTGCCCTTAGAGTGTTTTTAGAATTTCCGTAAAACCCTTCCACATAATATGATCCTAAGAACATGTCCATATACTCTCCATAGAGCCTTTAAACATGGAGACTACTTCTAGTAAGTTCAATACTTAACAAGAAGTTTTACAAGCTACACTGGTCTACATTACTAATCTGACTGAATTCATTACCATCCTTAGTGCAGTTCGATACTTGAACACACTGTCTGAAGGGAAAGTACAGGAACTCAAATTTCTACCTGTGTTTTGGTTGTTCAACACTTATTTCGGTTGTTTGTGAACAAAACCTTTTTATAAATACTCATGCTGTAGCAAACCTGTCGCCTAAGCGAATTTTCATTCGCCGGAATTAATTTTCAAGTAAATCTATTTAAATAACATAGGCTTCACGAGGTTTGCGCTGCTACAAGGAAACTAATAAAGTGTGTTTTCAGTAAAATAATAATAGCTTAGAATTAAATAAATAAATTTGCCAAGTTTTATCAAAATATATCCACAAACAAGCAAATGGGAAATTTGGTGTTTTGAGAATCAATAATGAAAAAAACAAACAATTTTATCCCTATAAAACCCCCTCTAAAACCCCGTTCCCATGGCACGCTCCTGCGGTTAACGAACTCATCCTAGTTTATCCCACTTTACACTTTTAAACCAAATTTCATTAAAATCGGTCAAAAATTGCTCAAGTTATCGCACACATAACTTTAACCGTTCACGAACACTTATATCAACATTTGAACGAATGGTGTTTTTGGCCTCTGGGGAACTCAAAATTAAAAAGTAAATCGGTCCCGGACCTAGGTCTTACCGTGCCACCTACGGTAATAACTACTTCCCTATAGGGAAATTCGCTAAAAACAGTTGGAATTTACTGAATAAATTGAGTAAAGATTCCCAATTTTAAAAGTTAAAACTTGTAAACCAAAACAAAATGTATAAACTAAACAGATTTTTGTTGAACCTTTAAAAATCAGATTTAATAATTGTCTACGATATTTTTACCTTACAATGAGTAACAAACTGGTCTATTAGTATAGCGCGGGACTTTGGTCACTTAGGGCCCCGGTTCAAATCCCACCAATCACAAATGGATTTTATCCAAGTGATAATTCTGAAACCCATAGGCCTAGCGAACTAATGTGAAAAACAATCCCGTTCTAGATCTAGCGTCATAGGACAAACAACTTTAAGACCTTGCACCCATTTTCAACGCAATATCCCCGAACATTTTAGAAGCAACAGTTGCGCATTCAATATCATGCAAAGTGAAAACAGGACCAATCAACGATTTATCTTGTATATCCGATTTCGCTTTCGCGTGTGACTGTTTTGCATTCCATTACAATGAAGCGCCGGTTTAAAAGGACGGCTGATGGCCAATTTATACCTGATAATGGCCACTGAATGATTACTCATTTCACACAGGGGTAATCCACCCCTACATCGAGTTGTTAGTGTTCTTAATTAGTTCATTGTGTTTGTAAAACAATTTAAAGAGGATTGGTAAAATTGGGATTTTAATATTAAAATGCTTACAGAGAAGCAGTCTTGTATTAAAAAATTTAGGATGAGCAGTAATGATATTCGATGAGCTTCAAACTCTTTTTTTCAAATGATTTTGAGTAGTTTATGTGCTAATCGTAAATATTCTCAAAATATTGTTGTAATGTCTGTAAGTAACCCTGGAAATATTGTAAGGTGTTTTGTAAAGAGATTTTTACAACTTTTGATCTCCATTTACATTTTGTCTGTTTGTGGGGGATTTTACATTTTTGGGCCCATCTTAAGAATCAACTTAATTGAACTGTTAGCCTAGTAACACTTAAAATCTTTCTATTTCCTATATGGTCAACATTGTAGATTTGCATACCATCTTTCTAATGATCTACTTGTTATAATCCAACCTTTTCCAACCTTATAATCAAAGTTGAAACTTTAAATTTTCTTCGAGGGTAGAAAATTAACATTTAAAATATTTTTAATAACTCACACAGTGGATTTCATCTAATATCGTGAAATTTAAACAATATATGTTCCTAAAAGTATATTTTTCAACCCAATCTAGATACTTTGTAAGTCATGATAATTTGTTAAGTACAGTAATATTACTTTTAATTCATTTTCCAATAAAATCGACAAAATATTTACCTAAACAATGATTTGTAAAACTGCATCGTTAACCTAATTTGGTAATGTAACTCCAAAACTAATACAGAAAAGCGAATAAAGCTAATGCAAAACAATGTATTCCACTGCAAGTTTCAATCAGCAAATTGAACATAACCAAAACAAAGTGGACATTGTAAAACATGGGACGACGCCGTTTAACAAAATACGACAAATTTTAACAACAATTGAGGGTTTCCATTACCATTCATTTGTATTCAACATTTCGCCACCCCGAGTTCCATTACACTGGCCGTAAAATGCAGATGTCGAGATAAAAAATTAACGGCGTGGAATTAGCAGCAAATCACACGTGCGGATTACCATTAATACAATCGTCGAAATCGGTGATGGCTGTAAAACAATGGCTTTTAAAGGTAAAGTGTATTTTAAGTGGTGGAACATTTTAAGTAGTTTTAGCGGATTTCCCATTGAGGAATAACCTATTAACTTAGGTCTCATGGTAAGCCACGGACCCAAGACCAATTCAGTTATTTGATTCGAGGTTCCCAGAGGCCAAAAAGACCATCCAAATTCATAAGTATATAAAATATATGTCCATTAGGACGCCATATCGAGTAAAATGATCCGATTTCCAAAAAGTTTGGTACAAACGTGTATTCATTGAATTGAGTTCGCAAACCAGCATGACGGGATTATGGGAACGGGGACAAAAATTCGGCTTTATGGGTGGTTTTATGGTGTACAAATTGGAGTTTCTCATTAGTAAACCTCTATATATAGAAAAAATTTAATTTCTTTCCAAACTTGTTGAAGAGCTTAACAAACCAACAAATTAATTTTGAAGCATTATTATGCGCTTAATGGTTAAGGAGAAATTTGAAAAAAATATGTCAATTCAAAATGTCTATGTTATTCTAGTAAAGAATATGTAACTGCTCTAATTTGCTTGATTCTGAACATATTTCGATCAAATTTGGAAAGTATCTATTCTATACTAAATATACGTTTCAAAAAGAAAAGTTTTTATTCGTCTGTAACAACAATCTTACGTACTTGGCTAATATTAATGAATGAGATATTTTAGTGAAAGTACAATCAAGCAAATGGAAATTAGCTTAGTCTGTAGGCTTTCTTTGGGGTGTTAAATTTCAAAAGAAGTTAAAAATATCTTATCAATGACCTATTCATTTCATGTTCAGTTTGGTGACTTGCTAGAAAGTGTTTTTTTTTTTTTTTTTTTTTGTGGGAAGGAGGTAAAAATGCATTTACGCACACTGAGATGCTCAATGGCCTCTCAGTAGTGCCGGACTCCCGCGGGCTCAATGTCCCCGGACTACCGGCTAAAAAACCCCTCACCAACTAGGTATATACGAAAAAACGAATAGCATAAAAAGGGTACACCTCGAATCTCCCGAAATCAGCGTACAGGATCAAGTTTTGACAGATGACGAGGGTAAGCTATGACGTCAAGACATTTAGGACACTAGCCTGGAACTGTTTAGAGCATTACTTAGGGCTAGGCCTTTTAAACTACGCCCCTAGTTTCCTTCTTATTTCCACAGAAAACTGAGGCCGATCAAGATCGACCTTCTTATCCCGAAGAATGGCCTCGATGACCATGGTGACTTGCTAGAAGGTATATAAATAGAACATCTTAAATATAGAACATACGAGAAAACGGAGAGGAGAAGGGGTGGCAGATGCAAATACAAATCTCAGGGAGCCTAAGTTAAGTATTCTGATAGATAGAGATAGTGATGACTGAAATGAGACTGGTTGTTGGTTGGTATCGCGTTACCAAAAATTTGTCATTGGAGTCTTTTCAAGAAGAGAAGAGGGCCACCAATATTTTACAGAGTTGAACTGGTGGGTTAGGTCAAGGTTGGTTTAGTTCAGTTTAGTTTTGATAATGAGAAATTAGAAAATGAAACATGAAATCTTGATTAGTAACAAAGCTACAAAGATCATATCTTTCTATCCTTCACTCATCCTTCACTCATGATTGGGTAGCGTCCTCATACAAATAGTTAATGACAATGCCAATTATGATATTTCTAAAAACATAAGTCTTGTTTAATCTACCAAAGAGACAAAATATACAGAGACGTCAACTTGTATCGAAATCTTATTTTCCTTTGTTGTTGAAAATGTTACCTTTAGTCATATTCCAACCGCTGTGCATTGTAAATTAGTGGCTACCCTATTCGACTCTGCCATTTTGCACTTGTAAACCATCAAACAATTTTAAATTTCTTCAATTTTGGAAAGTTAAATATCAAGTTTCTTTTTAAAAACCCCAATACAAGATATGATCTAGCTGAGACCCTCTTATGGTTCTCTATGTAGTCTTTCCATCCTCTGTCGACCTCACTGCAAGTCCATGGCAGAACACCCGAGGGAGAGAATTAACATGTTAATTGTGAAGGCGGAGGGCGGACAGACAGACAGAACTTATCCTTCAGCTCTGCCGGAATGTTAATTTCAACATATAACTGATAACCTTGCTTAAAGTGATGTATGGTGCAAAAGTAAATGCAGTAGGAGAATTGACATTTGCCCTCGAAAAACACCGTTCACTCATAATACAGAGTAATTTAGAAATATAATTACTTTGTACGCTGACACGATATTAATTTCCTCTTGTATATAAATGCTGGTATAATTTGAATTAAGTTATTTTAAATTAACCATCATTATAGGGAACGTACCGGAAACTGTCATGTTGCTTCTTAGCAAGTAAATTTATGACTCTCGTTTTTATTTGAATTTTGATCGATAATAACTTGAATTGTAGGTGTTTTAACGCAAAAAGTAAATTTATGTGATATTTAACATGAAATCCATCGTCAGTTTATAAGCCTTGCAATTGTTTGACAAATTAACTAATTATAATCTCGTTTTAATTCAAGGCATACGATATTCTGAATCGATTCTGTCATATTTAACTAAAATTTAAAAGTACAGTACTCTGAATTATTTAACTTTGATGTTTTGAATTGAATTATAATAGTATATATGTGAAATCACCTTTAAGCGTAAGATGTTTTCAATTACTTCATTCAGATTGAAACAAAAAAAAGGTAAAACGCCAAGATATATTTCGAAAAATGCTAAATGCTTTTATATGCTACCAAAACAAGTGAATAAATTAAACAGCTAAATGGTAAATAACTCTTTCCTATTTTAAAACATCATAAAATAAAACGATTTTCATGAAGGAGGTTATGTATTCTTTTTAAAAACGATATAATAATATTATAATACGATATTATAATACGATATAATACGATATTATAATATTTTCATAATGTAAATATTTCCATTTGACCCCAGTAAACTAAAATGTCACTTAGAATGTCAGGGGAATCTATTGGTTATCTATTGCGATTTTTATTTCTTTTATCATCAATTCAGATGAATAATGATGATCAATGATGATAATGTTTTTCTGTTTCATCAGCCAGGATCATTTAAAGCCGATCACGAACAGCTAAGTTCGGTTTCGAACCATCAAAAAGCTACTAACATTTTTCATTATCAATCCGGCAAACATTTTTGATTGTTAAGCAAGCTATAACCACTCTGCTACCCAAGTGGATTATTCTCCAGCCCCATTAATCCTAGAACTGCATCATGCTCAGTCCAAACTTGGGCGTCCAAAAATTGGACCAAAACTCGTGTGAGCCCGAGGCGATACCCTGTCATCTCGGTTCCTAGTTAACATTTTAACATCCACCACCTGCCGCTCTCGCGAACACGATAACAAAACATTTGGCGACTAGAGCCGAGAATTAGGTGGATGATGGACGGGTAATAGAGTGTTTAGGTTCTCCAGACAGGCGCACAACCGTGTTATTAGCTTTAATGCGCGGCAGCGGCAGCTGCCTTCTAAAACAAACAGTGCCCTAGTTAACATCTAATGGCGGGCTTTCATTAAATTACACATCCAAACAGATTGTGAGGTGGGGGGCAAGCCACTTACCTTGTGCCCGGCGTCTCGGGCCTTCTTCGGCGATCATGCGGGATGGGGAAGGTCGTAGAAATTGTGTAAATTTGTAGGTATTTCAAGAACCTGTTAGTGAAAACATGATTTTGAATAACTTGGAAATAAATTGGTAAAATAAACTCTTCAGTTTCTATCTGGGTGGTGGGATCCTCAAAAAAGGGCATCACTATTTGTTATTGTGTTATCAAAGACATACCCGTAAATCAGAGGAATAAACGAATATATCTAAGGACCACGTCCTAATTCTACTAAAATCTTTGACACTTACCTTAAACACAAATTCAGCTATGTTTATTATTGTAACAGCTTAAAACAAACCGATACAGTGATAAGGGTGAAAGCACAACTTGAAGGTTATCCAAGAGGAGGTGTCAATAAAGCCTAAAATTGTTTACTATCTGAAAAAAGGTGACTGAATGTATATTTTTCATGCAATTAAAATATAATAAATCTTGATAGCCTTATTTTAAAAGGATAAGTTGAATCACGTATTACAGACGTAACTACGATCCAACAGAATTTTTAATACTCCAGCGAGCATACTCCACTAGTACTGCAACGTTCAGCTCCCCACTCTAAATTACTTCTACGTCACCACCTGACAAAGCTGCAAGACTTCACTTCTGCTACTGACTGTACCCGACTACACATCTTTATCACGACTCCACTCATCCATCAAGAGTGCAGTAGTGTCCCCCGGCCTCACCGCAGCGCTGCGATCGCTCGTTATTAGGCCCCCGGATTGTTTTATAATGGATCTTCCCTATTTGTCACATGTAACAGGTCTGAGTTACGAGCTGAGTTGTGGTGCGCGCTGAATGGTAAAGCGGCCCCCGACCGAGCCCAAAACGAGATCCCAAAGAGGAATGTTGTAGTGATACTTTCGATTCGAATTAAACGAACGTGGGATGCGATTGGTTAGGCGTGTACCGTGTCTTGTGGTGCCAAAAAGCGAATATGTAAAGACTGGTAGGACTCTTCATGGGTGAATTACACATTTCATTTTTTTGATAGTTCAACATTAGCATGGCGTAGTATCGGTGATTAGAAATTGCCTTGCAATTTATATGTAAGAATCAGAGTAAGGATTTTCTTCTTCCTGTAAAAACTCAGAATCAAGGAATAATCCGATTATATTTTGAGTAACGTTAAAGGGCCTACTTTCTGAGAAATTACAAGTTTTTTTTTTTAATTTTTGTGGGTTAAATGTGTTAAATGTCCCCACATCCTTCAAACGCAGATAGAGATAGATTATGATAGTTCATTCATTGGAAAAATAAATTTATTTTGAATACAAACTATGGAATAATTTTGGCTATTATGAAAATAGAATAGTTACCCTCGTCCAACCTGGGCTTTTCCAGCTTGTATTAAAAAAGTTTGGGCAGTTATGGATTCCGTATTTCCTCATGTAAATTAGTTGTTTACCTCTTTCAATGGTTCTGGGAATCCGTTGTCGTACATATACAGCGATGCCAATTCCTGAAATCCCCTGACAATCAATGTCTGCACCTTTTCAAAGCCTTTTGATACCAACCTCTTAGAGCTTCCCATTTAGCAGCCCTTCGAAGACAACACGATCAACAAGTCAAATCTACGCGTATAACTCCATCAAATCCTTCCTTCGCCCAGGCAGGTGCAAGTGCAGGAGCCAAAACTATAATTGGAAAGGATTCTAGAAGATGTATGTGCAGCGCCCGCGGTCCTAGGGCGACGTTGCTGATGCCCGATAACAAAAACACACAGACACGCCCGCGTTATTAAATTGTTTCTGCACCTGTCACCCCCCCCCCCACCTGCCCTCCAAATTACCCATTTTCGCCCCACTTACCCGTTGTTGGTTTTCCTTCATGTAATTAGCGAGTCCGTCGGAATTCACTTCAGGTGTTATTGGCCTAGACGATTCTTGATTAGGGCCACATGATGTGGATTTATTCTCCTAATTGCCACTTGATCACCCACTTTGCACTTGGATACATTGTAGGCAACTGTGGTGAGTTTATTTTGCATGATTTTTTTTTACACAGATTTTTATGGGTTTTGTTTTCACTAATAAATTGTAACCCACGACAAAATGTGTATAGTATGATTATACGATAGCTTTATCGTGGTTTAAAGTGTGTCTTACATAGGACTAATGAGATAAAGGTTACTTTAGAGCTCGTTTGGAACATGGCGATTGAAACCAAATCAAAGACCAATGTATTGTTAGTCCAGAGCATACGCTAAAGACAAAATAAAATGGCACAATAATGTTGGGAGAGGCAGCTTCTCATCAAACTTTTAAGTATTTTCAAAAGTAGTTTATGCCCTAGTGAACAAAATATAGAGAAGATAAATCAAACACTATCAGTTATAACATTATAGGAACATTCTGTAGTTATATTTAAAACAAAATCCTTATTGTATTACTATTGTATATGCTTTCCTGAATTGTCAATTTAAACCAAGGAATCATTTTGCTTGAAGCTGATGTAGCGAAGCGTGCATAAGTCACTAACCAAGACTTCAATCTAGGATTCACAACTCTTCCGTTGCACCATTCTTTATTCTTGACTACAGTAGTGGGTTTTTGTTACTCATTTCACCCAAGAGCCGGTTAATCATTTATTGAAGCCGACAGCCGTAAAGCCAGTCCCATAAACCAACTACCCATAAATCCAACCTATAAAGGATCATTTTTAACGAGCCCTTCAAACTTTGACAAGCTGCTCTTATAAATTCTTCACTAGTTCTTTGTCCAACAGTAAAACTCTGGAGGCTCAAATAGCCAGTCTTACTGTCATGGTTTATGTTTCTTTCATTCTCCCACTAATTGAGTTTCAAGAGCTGGATTACTTTTGTGTTTGAGTTGAATTCGCGCCAAATTTAATTTTCATCTTTCAAATTTCTACTAGACTATCCACTATTAAAACTGCTTGGAATACGTTAGGTGTCTTGCTTTTGAAAAGTTCAGATGTAATTGAAATAATAAAGGATTTGTTTTAAAAGGTTTTAGATTTCAGTTTAAAGATCTACGTTCCCAAAAAAAAAGCCAACCCAAGACTATTACCTATGTACGAAATTGATTTAAGTTTGTTTGTGATAGATAACATTAAAATAATCTGGCCTATAATCATCCGGAAAATAAATTACTGTACAGTCCTCACCATACAATCAATTATTGATGTTAAAGCTGTTAGCTTTGCTTTGCATCTAATAAAAACACAAATATTTAAATGAACCTTATAACTAAAAATAACATGGCGTTGTTATAGGAATTGCAAATACAGAATAAGTAAAAGCTTCAAAGCGATTGCTAAAAAACCACTGCAAAACACAGTTTATGAAAATATAAAGGTCACTTTCACGAATACTAGAAAAGACAGTTTTTTTTTCTAGTATTCATGGTCACTGTGCGGTGTAATTATATTAGAGAGGGAAAGTCGAGGGTTTTGGTATAAAGAGGTTGATTTATTACGAGAAAAAATTAATACGTGATGTTATGAGCGGTGATTCGAGACCGGAACAGTCACATTTAAATAAAATTGTGTTGCAGCATAATATGCCTTTTTACCTTCAACCACACTAAAAAATTCAGAAAATTAATGGACAATAAACAAAATATTGATTAAATGCTGGTTTATTTAAAACGCACACATTTTCTAGTGCTGAAAATAATTTTCCCCCAACCTGTTTATCCAACAACCTTGTAAAGAGTATTTCCGACGTTTGAATTACAGTCGATTCGTTTTAAGGGCGCATCAGTGTCGGCAATGAAAAAGAAATAAATTAGGAAATGTAAACAAGACAATGCCGCCGTGCCGCGGGGGGCAGCATATTTAATTACCATAACAATCGTTCCCCGTACAAGTGGAGATGCGTTTTTAACTACTATACAGATTTAGAAAACAGTTACTCACGACTTCGGTGTGTAACGTCTGAATAAATGAGCCGTAAATTGTGTAAAAGTGTCCAGTGTTGCTGTGATCTTTTTGTCCAAAACAGATTGCGGGTGTTTCCGAATGGGTTTTACCGAATACATGCTTGACCTTGAATAACAAGTGGAATAAACAAATGCAGTTTAGTGCTGGTTGTTTTTTGTTGAACAAAAATATTGTGACAGGTGGTAGAGTGAGTTGCTCAACTTCCGTACAATTCTTGAAACGAGTCCTAAAGGAATAAGTAGGACCAGAGGAATAATGAAGATGGAGTAAGTCCCGATTATTATTTTTTTCAGGTAAAGCATAGGCCTATGCTTTTTTATGAAGACCATATGTATTTTTGTATCGGAACTTTAGCTATGGACGATACTAGACATTCAATCCACATCTTTAAGTTGTGACCAGTTTTTAATTTAAAATAAACGTTGCTGACTTGAGCCAACGATAAGTGGTCATATAAGTCATGTTGTTCATACTCCGTAAAAACACCGTAAGATTGACTTATTGTATACTACAGCACCGTTTGAAATCAAATCAGCCACTATAGTATCAGTATCTAGGGGAGAAACTAGACTTTTATAGTAGTACACTGTATTTTGAGCGTCTTAAATATATAAAAATTGCTAAAATTTGTCCATGTACATGTTAATGTATACTTCGGTATCCGAATTCCAATACGTATTAACGTACATACGCATGTTTCCTATGGTATTTGTATACATAATATAGACACGTTTTCCTATTATGGGGAGCGAACTGGCGTAGTGGTTAGAGTGCGGGACTTCAGTCCCTGAGGTCCCGGGTTCGATCCCCGCCAAGTCACGAATGGATTTTATCTAAGTGATATGATAATGCCGCAACCCCTAGGTAACGTGAAAAACAATCCCTGGCTCGTGCCTTGCGTCCTAGGACAAAAAAATATATACACACCTTTTACAGGTAGACGTAGGCATATACTACATAAGGTTTCGAGATGTCTAAATAGTGCTTCTTAAGGCTAAGATTTTGCCTCAAGTAGAGATTCACGAATACTCATTTACGTACGTTGGTTGTTTGCTATTGGTATGGTATAAAACACTTGGTAAATACCTACAACACAATAGCATGGACAACATAATAAACCATCACACTTCTAGCATCAAACCCTAACCTATCACAGCACCAAGCAATCATACAAACAGCACGCTCCAGAGCAATTTCTCCGTGAATTGAAGCTGACTTATTAAATTTTAAAACGTCAATTCATCACGAGCAAAAATTAAACGCAGGGTCGTCTGCGCCGGCCTGGTGGTCCAATGCATCATGTGAGCGTGACCCGCGTGACTCCACTGCGCATGCCTAGTCCTCTCAATAGAGTCCACAAGATGGCTGATAAGTCGGGGACGAATTAAACAAATTACGGGGATCGCTGCTCGCTCGTTACCTCATCTGCACGCTAGGTCAGACGTGGGTGATTTTGGAGGGTAATTGTATCATTTTTGGAGGGAGATTACGCTTGGGTTTACATTGTTTTTCATTCCGGACCTTTGGAGTTTGGTACGTTATCTGGATTTTTTTTCGGGATTCGATATTGAATGGATTTTTTTCGTAAGCCGGGAGTTAAAGTTTAAGCTGCAGTTGTCCCAACAGTCCACCACGTAGAAGTAAAAAATAACCTAATACGTTTCTTAGGCAAGGTTAACTTGCTCGATCCGAAGAAAACCATTTTTACAAAAAACCATCATGATAATCGTGTAATAGTCCAAACCATCACAATAACAATAAAAAATTGCAAACTCTCCTTGTAAAATATCACATGACTCACGTTCTCATAATTTAGTCTTACGAAATGAAAATTAAATTATACTAATTATTAAGAACAAACGTTTGTGTGCTTATACATTGAACTACTCCAATCACGAGAAAAGACTGTTTTATGTTATTTTTAATATTTTATGTGTATTGAAAATAGTATGTTATATTATGGTACACATTCGTAATGAGTTCAGATTGATAATATCTTTTATAAACAATACTCCCAATGAAGAGAAAATTAATACAACACAACTGTAACGTCATAAAATCGGTTGATTCGTTTAGAAATTACCTAAGCTTAATTATTTAGTACTGTACTTAAAATAAATAAATTCTTGAAATATAAAATTTTAGTGATTGTTTCAAAAAAGCTAACTTCACTGTGCAACACGAGATTACCGAAACAACAATTGCTGCGCCTTAATCTCGTTTGTTGTGACATGAAACCGCATTAGTTCTTCCTCTGTTTTGTCCAAGGTTTTCCTGATACGCAACGAGATTGTAGTACATTTAATTTTAGTCATGTCATAACATTTTATGAACAAAGATCTAATTTTTAAGCATGTGGTCATCTCACTTCATATCGTGGAAATTTATTTGAGGATGCATAGACAGTAAATTAGAACTTTATTTAATTTCAAGTGAAAATACTATTATTTGAACGATTTAATGTGGCCAGATTGTAATCAAATAGTAGGAGATATGTCTAACATTTTATAACATGAAAGTTTATCCATAGCTAAGATTTTCACCAACACATAAAAAACTTATAATATATATTTTATAAGATAATTGATGAGATTTTATGAGATAATTTATATATTTTTCTGTTGGTTCTTCTTATGTTAATTATTGTTTGCATATCTGTACAAATTTGGAGGAAAGCTAACTTCAATTTGTTTTAACATTAAAAGGTTTACCTATTCTTAGTTTATGGGGACTCTGAATGGAAATTACAGATTCAACTGTCGTGTTTTCTTAAACCAATAATTGTTCGACTTGTTTTTAAAAAGTAGAAGTAGAGATTAACATTGAAAACTACCACCATCACCAGAGATATAGCCTAGTTTTACATATTACTTCTCCCCCTTTTTAAACTTACAAAGAGACATAATTCCTATAAGTTACAGTGCGGAACTTCAATCCTTAAGACACATACTCAAATCCAACCGATCACTAATATCTTTTAACAACGTTATAATCGTGCCTTGATGGTTCGAAACCCAAATTGAGCAATAGGTCACAAATCAAGAAAAACAATAATAGCTCTATGCATAAAACTTTCCTACTATTAAAGAACTACCTCACTAAAAGCCACACTAACACAATCCTATCAGATGTTAGTAGCAGGACATTAGCCAGGATACTTATCCAGTGTGTAAACCACACTCAACTAGGCCATGTCCTGTTGCAGTTAGCAATATCGCAGACGGTGTAACGACTGTCTCCTACGGTGTACAAGCCCACGATACAAAGTTGATATTCTATTACACCCGCATCGTGTAAAATGTGGCACACTTTGCGTCCCTTACACTGTCTTTAGCACACAGTGTAAATTGTTAGGGTCGTTCTGTTGTGAGAGCTTGGAGTTTCACGATTGTTAATGAGGATGTTATAAAGTGGGTTGTATGAGTCGTTTATACTTTGTCGCGATTGTAGACATTGTAAATATAGGGTATACATATATTGTTTAGAGCCTAATTTATTGAACACTTTTACTGTGTTTGATGCACACAATTTACAAGACTTCTAAATACTAATGCATTTGAAAAATACCTGTTAGATTATGATGAATTCAAAAGGTACAGAGAAGGGAGCAACTAGTTAAAGTTTGAAAGTGACAGTTCATTAAATTTAATAAGAAAATATTGTGATCTTTCGTGACAAATAAAAGCATCCAAATTATCGTTACGTTAACTAAATGAGAAAACTGAAATAACCTATTATGACTAGCAGCACCTTTAAAAGATCGAGAGGTTTTGCATGAAGATTTCTAAAATAGTATCCTATTCACGTGGTATTGACATGGTGGTTGTGGAGACAGTTTAGTCATTCTATTAGTGTGACTTGGTAAAAAATCTTTTGTATTCGATAGAAATAAGTAATTTAGATCAGCACAATCCATCGGTGGCGCACATCAACTACAACGTTTTTGATTTAAAAACTGGCAACAGTTTTGTCAATAGTCAAAGCTGAAATAACAAGTTTCTATTACTCATTTGTAGCTCCAAAGTATGCGATGCTCATGGAACATGAAGTAGTTACAAAGAACTACGCTCTTGATGTTAAGTATTCTTACCGAACCTGAGGACTTTTCCATTTCAATTTAGCAACGACTTTTTCTCAAGAGATTACAGACATAATACACCAATGCATATCTGGTGCAGTTGATGTTCTGCAAGATAATGTTCCACCGCGGTGAGATAAAGGGAGAAAGCATCCCTGGAGTGACATGATTGATGGAGTCGTGCTTGAGAAGACTCCAGCTGGAGGTTTGTTTCAGTTCCAGCTCCAGGTACAGTTCGATGCAATTCATCTTTTGTCAGCTGGCAGCAATAACTGTGGATAACAAGGTGCATGAGGATGCAGGAATGATGTGAAAAAGAGAAAGGGCTCGGAATAACATTGGGAGAAAATGTTTTCTCACTGAGAGCTCGAGAGCTGTTTTCAAGACATCGTGTGGCGGACACAATAATCCGGAAGAAGCATTTTGCAAAATTGGGCCTGAAACTGGTTTAACGTTTTTATTAAAGATCAGCTGATAGTTAATATAAACAAAATATGTACACAACTCTCAATAGAAGTGTGTACAATGTGCAATAAATAAATTATTGCCGGGACCACGTAAGTTTGCAGTTGGTGGCAGCCAATCACAAGACAAGGCTAGTGCGACGTTGCCACATCGCCGGTTGTCAACACTAATTAAAATATACTAAGCAATATATTAAAATCAGCTGGTATTAACAGATTTGGCAACACCGTACGGTTCTCATTGGTTCATTCAAAACCATATGGTAAATAGGCTCCTCCCTCAACTGCAAACTTACGTGGTCCCGAAAATAGATAAGTAATCACTGATGATCACATGTTGTCGTTTCCTAGCAACCATAAAAAACGAGATTGAATACATTGCAATACTGATTTGTTTATTGGTTGGTTGTATGATCTCATTCTTATCTGTAGTGCATACAGGTCTGAGTGCATAATATAACAATTTAATAAATCCTGTTTGTTACATTTCATCAAGAAAATTATGGACATAAAACACCGAAAATAAAAATTAATGGAAATACAGAGGGAAATCCAAAAAAGAGAGTGTAAAAATCAACCACGGGTTCATCGGCCGTCACAAGTTAATCCGTTTAGTCTGACATTGTCGCAGATCTCTGTAACTTCATCGAGCTTTCGATTGTAATAGCTTGTTTGTGATTTAAAAGTGTACATCGCACCTATATCAATATCCAGGGCTCAAAATATTTAAGTCATAAAAAAAATTTAAAATATTTTAAATTAACGAAATTTATATACCGAATGCAATTAAAAATAACCATATCTCTAGAGCTTCGGACAAAGTAACATGAAAATCAACGATCCTAACGAGCGATCTCTATAACAGGTCGCTATGCTCGAGATAGTGGAACAAGATTTCATCTTCGGTGCAAACTTTGAATTTTACAGTTCAAGATACAATCAGTGAGAGCTGTTGTCGTAGTGTGCATTCCTCCAACAATGTATTGTGTAGTCTATAATCTGCATTCGTTATGTGATAGCTATCCTACAATGATCGATAATTTAAATAAAAAGGAATTTATCGATGTCTGTGACATCCCTACTCTTGTGTCCATAATTACCTTTGGTTGCTTGTAGGGGTCTTATAGTGTCAAAAAGATAGTTATACTTAATATACCTAAGAGTACATAATAGTTTAGGGTTCAGGGTTCTTCACCCATTGTATTGGAACGTAAAAATTAGTTATAAAACTTAGTAAACTGTTTTATACATTGGTTTGTTTTAAAATCCAAACAAGAAAAATCAATTTATTGTATGTTTTATGTCCTATCAAACTGTTAGACCAATCACTATGAAAAGCTGGAAAAATTGTTTGATGTATAAGTGATATTCTGCCTTATTCCCGTAATTTTAAAGCTTATACACCACCCAGGTCTTAAGGTTACCATGTAAAGTGCATGGGAATTACTTTATAGATCAGTTCCCCGTGGTCTCTATAAAGAAATTACAAAATACACACAAATTTGGATTTTACAACTCTTATGTTTACGATGTTTAATTTCCAAGCTTTTGATTTAAAGTTATTAAGGTAGGGTGGGAAGATAACGCCATGGATTAAAAGTACACTGTCCCATAGTTTTTATCGCTACTAAACAATATCTATTACGTGATTAAGTAGTGACCTTTTTGTTAGAGAAGTAATATTTCTCATCTTGTCATTACATCATCACCTGATCAAATATTAATTGTCTTGTTTACCTTTGTATGTTATGGTTTAGTGTAGTTGTTAAAAAGATGTATTAATAATTTGTATATAATATTATAATATATAATGTATATAATAAATAAATAAATAAATATATATATATACACGAGGAGAACGTTAAGTACTCGTGATATATCTGATACACGATGCGAACGTTAGGTCCTCATGAGTCCGAGTACTTTACGTTTGCTGGGTATATATTTTAACGAATATAAGATTGATTGTCAGAACATTAAGTCCTCACATTGCTGCCAACGTGAATGAAATAAATTGCCCAACTTTTGGAAAACTAAATATTACGACAAAGATTAGTGTACCGGTATCAGTTACCAATTGCTGATTTAGCTTCTTAGCAATAGTCTTAAATATAAACACTGAATATTATTGGTATATTTTTATTGATATATATTTGATTTATTTTCGTATTTCTAGTTGTTATACGTTAGTTGTTTAGTTGCCAACAAAATATTTGAGAGAAGAATGCCTATATAAATAGCGCGGGCTGGGACTTCCGATACTTTTTTTTATAAGTAAAATGCAGTTTCTTTTGTGCATAGCACATTGTTTTTGATAGACAAATAGTTTATGTAAAACAGTAAGATAATTTGTGGTATTCAGGATACAATAGCCAATAAAACATTCAGTACAACAATCAACAATCAATGGTTACAATTATAAAAGTTGAGAATCTACAGCTCAGTGAATAAATCCACCAGTATTATTTATGCGACAGCACTTTAAGTAAAAGTTAGCGTATGTGCATGCTACACAATTTGATATCGCAGTTGTCACTCTGATTATCATTTCAGTTTTCTTATCTTTATAAGAACGTGCATCGGCTTCATGTTAGAATGGATAACGATACTAATTAGATTCCTGTTAATTGTTATTTTGTTATTTTGTTAATGATTATGATTATATACAAGACATCTGCAACGTATACGATTTTTTTAACATGAAAATATCCGAAGTTATTAAAACATATCTACCAATCGTTAGTAACATTAAACAGTATTCCTGTGGAAGTTCTTAGTATAGTATTGAGTGAGGTCTGGCTGATTAAAGTTTTCCAGTTAGTACATACAGATGGTTATACAGTAGGCTGTAGGCTACATGAACTAGAAAACCCGTTGAACAAAATCAAACAGTGTTGTACATGGACAGTGCACTAGAGACGGCTACGTCAGTGCGCTCTCGGTCACGTCAGCAAGTGCCGTCAGCTGTGTCGTGGGGACGTGGTCAGTTGGTTGTCGCTCTCAGTCTCAGTGGACCGGTCACCCGTATGTGGTGCTCGGTGTGTACCAAGGCCCAAGCTCAATCATAGTATATATTGTTAACGGTCCTTGAAACTACATTAATGATAATAAAGGTGGTCGTGTGATTATGGGACATAAACTTTAATATCTTAAATGTAGGCCTCGTAACTCATAAATCATAACTCAGTATGTACTCGCTTCTATCTCAAACAGTTTTCTAGTAAAGTCAAAACTGTAAAAATTTACCTTTTCTTCATTTGTCAGGCTCCATTTAACCACGATTACCAATATTTATATTTCATCAACACGTTCCCTGTCGACCGTCACACTCCTCTGTAACTGAGGGATGAGTATAGTTGGTAGCTAATATGTTAACATGTTCCCTACTGACCGTCACACTCCTATGTAACTGAGGAATGAGTATAGTTGGTACCGGTAGCTAATGTGTTCAAATTTACTTGATCAAAGGAAGAAGTTTTTCCTTAGTTTAACTTTACTAGTCCCATATGTCTATAAACGATCTTTTGTTTTAATTGATAGACACAAGCTAATAGGTAAATTAGATGGTAAAGGTACCGAAGGACCAAATCTTAAATGGTTTACGAGCTATTTTTAGTCTCGGGAACTAGTAGTTTAAATAAATGGAGTAGTAAGTGATATTACACCGGTAGAATATTGTTTAGTTCAAGGCAGTACTCTTAGATCTCTAATATTTTATATTTATATAAACAACGTTTCGTAAGTTAAATTAAAGAGCAAATTGATATTTTTCGCTGATTTTGTGATCACCGGCAGTACGTGGGACCAATTGTTCGATTCCTCGTCGATATATGTCAACAAATCAAAATACTGGTTTGATTATAACACCTGTTCTTCTCAGAAATAAGTTTGGACCAGGAGCAAGGTATTTAAAGTTGCACTCGTATTTGAGGAGATGCACTCGCAACTGGCTGCGCAAGTGAAGCAAGTAAATTATTTAGAGGTTGTGATTGATATTAAATTAACTTGGGCTCCGCATGTTCAATACGTAAAAAACAAAGTACGTAAGCTCATTTACGCATTCACGCAGCTTCGGGAGGTGCTATCGAAGCAATCTCAGTTACGGACCGTGTACATTGCCTACATGCAGTCGGTATTATGAAGTAGGCATATAGTAACCTGGCTTGGGGTGGCTATTGTTGTTGTTATTGCTATCATAATTATTATCATTAGGCCTAGCTCCCTCGTAGATGTTGTCTAGAAGAGGACAGTGTTCCTGAATGTGTGAACACTAGAACACTGGTGTATAATAGACTGTTTAACAACTCATTCTCAAACACAGATTAATAGTCTACGTGGGAATTATTTTTCCTGCTGACTCACCTTTGTATTCATGTAATTAATTTTTGTATTCAGGAATAACGAGGGTTGAATTTCATTTGACATTGTGTACTGTGATACAGTTTTGGGTTATATACTTTTCAAAGTTTAAGAAAACCGAAAGCAGTGTTATTCAAATTTTCTATTCGTCTGTTTTATGTATGTCATTGGGTCTTTGACGCCAATATGCTAATTTACGCAGTCAATTCCAACAAAACTTAAGTCCTGATTATGATTAAGATCGCTTTAATGTATTCAGACGATTGATGAGAATGTATTTAGATTTTTAAACATTTATAACTACTTTGGAAATAATATAACATACGTTTAAGACCCCAGTTTTATGTAATTGTCGTCACATTATCTCATAATGTTTACTACATACGTCATGTATTAAATACAAATAATCTGTTTGGAGAATAAATAATCAATAAAATAACGAACAGTTAAACTTGTTTGGATATTTATACTCGTATTATTTCTTCAACCATTCGCTAACATGCTCATTATACACGTGGTTTACAAACACGAATACTAGAAAAAGACCCGGTATGGATCATAAACATAAACAAATGACGTATTTGGCCCAAAAGTAAACAAAACAATATGTTAATAAATGATAATAGTATAGGGGTTTTGTTTAATTTCGAGCCAAAAACGTACCTAGTTTATTTATGTTTATGATCCATACCGGTAGTTTTCTAGTATTCGTGTTTACAAATAGTACAAAAATTTCGGATCACGTTATGTAGATCGAAATAAGAGTAAGACTCATAATCTTCTGACCTAAATGACGAATTGAATATAATTGCGATATATATATATAGACCGCAATAGTTTGTAACTGTAAATGAAATATCATCTGTCATATCTCTGAATCTGTCTTAAAATACATGATTTAATTGATATGTCAATTTTCAAATAATGGTAAAGAGAGATGTTTAATGTTTATTGTTTATTTTTACATTTATTCTATTTGTTCCTTACAAAATTATTATACTAGGCACTTTACTTTTTAGTTATTCAATAAAAATAGTTTACATCTTATCCAGTGTGTGTATTTAGCAGTACAAATAAATAATACCAGGCCACCCGTTTGAGTCCCAACACCATCATAGCCACAAACCCGGCGAATTTGAGTGTTTTAATTGTAGCCTACTGTACTTGAGTTTGTATAACCGGGAAGTAGACTGTTAAATCAGTTTTGTATAGGACTGGAAAACATTATTCAATCATCGTCACCAATAGACTACAATCGAGGCTTGCATTCATAAACTACTTTTCGATGGCAGTTATTGTGTTAAGTGATAAATCACTTAAAAAGTATAAAGTCGGTTGATCTTTTAGATGTAGTAGTGAACGTAACAGAGGTTATCTGATGCTGGTAAAATCGCTTTTCCAACGTGTCGATCACATTGTTACGATTCACCCCGATTGCGCTGCTATCGCTGAACGGTACCTTATGTTAGGACTATTGCCCATGTTCTATTGGTACGTACACATACATAATAACTTTCCGCAACCGCATGTCGACGTCGTTTCTCGGTACGGGTACTTTTCCCAAAAACCGGCGGTAGTGAATATCGCTTTTAGGTACCAACAGATCCACAACCGATCAACAGACTGTATCGATGGTGTTTCACTTACAGTCATTATAAATTTGATTGTTTTCTTACAGTAAAGGATTTGCATTTACTGAAAATGTGTAATATTAAATTATACGTGATGGAACAAAGTTAGTGGTACAAAATTGTATATCTTAAACGTCTAAACATTCGTGACAAAAGGACATCAATTTAGGTTTTCATGCCTGTACGGGAAAACAAATAAAATAAGATTTTCCAAATCTTTGTATTTGCTAAAAAAAAAATGTCCCTAAGTGCGCTAAATGTAGTTTTTATTTAAAATATTTGAAATTTTCAGAATCTTATTTTCATTTTGAATAATAATAGTATAATAGAGGTTAAACATCTGTATAAGACCTCATCTGCAATAGAGGTTTGGTTTGTATTAAAAAAATCACTAAGCTTCACGTAGGCATCGACAAGTATTACTAAAATAATCTTCAATTAATACATTTTAAAATGATTTCCAAAAACCTACTATTTATGAGATTTTTTTGTTTTTAAATCCAAGAGATTCTCTTAAAAAAAAAACACGGAATGGCTACAGTTGCATTTCCTTTAAAGTAACTTGTATTTGATTAAATGATATGACAAATAAAGGACAATAAAAACAGTTTTGAATATAGATTTTTTGTATTGTTTTGAATCCTTGAGAAATTTCTTATAAGAATACTAAGCAATTATTAGGATTTACAACCATATGATCCTATGTTTTGTGATAAATATTAAATTCGTGTTTATTATTGTTGAAAAATTAAATATTGTTTACGGTGTTAGCTCAAGTGGGGATCATTCAAACGAAGAGTGATGTTAGCTCTAAACTTAATACACAACTTGGATGGTTCGAAATGGTGTGGCTGTAGACAATCTACGTAGATTGTCGTTAAACGCAAGTACATACAAGATTGTCGTTTGTACTGTAGATTGTCTTTTGTATTGTAGATTGTCGTTTAGGTACATACAAAATTAGTATTTGAAATTGTTGATAGTGTTGTCAAATTTTATGATAATCGTATTTAGGTCTACTTATCGTGCAGTGATAATGCCATCTGTAATGACAATTTATGCTTTACTTAATCCGAAGATGACACGAAATTGTGTTGAAATGATGGCACAGGCCTTATTTAATGAAACGAAGTCCAAAATACGATTTAGATTGGTAATAATTTACAATTGTATTTACTTCAAATATTTATCATTGTTATTGTTAGTAATATTATTTATTGTTTTCACAAAAATATTTATCATGGTTATTGTTTATTTATCATTTAGGCCTACTGTTTTCTAGGTTGGTCCATGTGCCATCTATTGGATAGGTACATATTTCCATTATTAATTCAACTATGTAACTATTTATTTCTCGTTACTCTTAGTTCTTTCATTGTCCAAATATTTGCATGTACTGTATTCTTATTATTGTTACTTTTGATATTCCTCTGATTATTATTATCTATATAGGCTATTTAGTCATAATGAGCAATTCACAACTTTTAATCAACTTGTAAAATTGGTGTAAATCCGTTGGCAAATATATACACAGGCCAGAAAACCTTGATACGATAACAACGTAAAGCTTTAATTATCATGATGGTTTGCTCAAAAAATCTTTCACTTAATATTAATGTGTTATCATTTGCACAGCATAAACTATCATTTTGGAGTCCAGACAGAAAAATGCAAAACTTATACAGTATACAGGGTGATCAACTCAAGGAGGCCACCATTGGGATATCGGAAACGGTAAGAATTAGAGAAAACTTTAAATGGGGGACATTCCATTATTTTTTGTGGCAGTTAAAAATATGATCTTATTTTTTTGAAATTCAGCCGCCATTTTCCAAAATGGCGGCCAACTTTGAAATTTCTTATGGAACACCCTATATTTTATTATGTTTTCGGATAGAACAGGCAATTTAAAAACTTTTTCATTCTTGACATTTTTTCGATAAACCCACTCGTTTAGGAGTTACAGCCTATGGAAAAATGACTTCCGGTGTACATTTTACATCATGTAGCTCCTAAACAAGTAGGTTTATAGCGAAAATTCGAAAAGTAAATAAGTCAAATAAGTCTTAAAATTGCATCCACATTCCAAAAAGACCATAAAATTCGTTAAAACTATTAATTCTATTATTTTAAAAATGGCCGCCATTTTCCAAAATGGCGGCAAACTTGAAAACTGGAAAACTGTGTATTTTATGGTCTTTATGGAATGTGGATGCAATATTAAGACTTCTTTGACTTATTTACTCATCGCATTTTCGCTATAAACCTACTTGTTTAGGAGCTACATGATGTAAAATGTACACCGGAAGTCATTTTTCCATAGGCTGTAACTCCTAAACGAGTGGGTTTATCGAAAAAATGTCAAGAATGAAAAAGTTTTTAAATTGCCTGTTTTATCCGAAAACATAATAAAATATAGGGTGTTCCGCAAGAAATTTCAAAGTTGGCCGCCATTTTGGAAAATGGCGGCTGAATTTCAAAAAAATAAAATCACATTTTTAACTGCCACAAAAAATAAAGGAATGTCCCCCATTTAAAGTTTTCTCTAATTCTTACCGTTTTCGATATCCCAATGGTGGCCTCCTTGAGTTGATCACCCTGTATAGGATATTAATTCAATTTAATAAGAAATAAGGTACAACACAAACGATAACTAAGCTGTAAATAGTACGTAAAAATTATTCTCGCTGCTACCACCGGTTCTAAGAAAAAGTACCACTACCAAAAACCAAAACAAACGTTAACAGTTAAGAACTATAGTACTTACGACCAATTAAATGCGTTAATCAAGTCCCGAAGTTAATGATCTCCCTTGGTTTTGGATTTTGTCAAAAAAGTTTTTTTTAATACCAATTAATACCTTTATTTCTAAGTAACTTTTAATGTAAACATATCGATGAGAGTTTGAAGAAACAACCTTTATCCAAACAAAGGTTTCTTATTAGATCATTAATATCCAAACAATGATTGGTATATCTAGCAAAAATTAGGAGGAAATGTGACGAAAATCGCACAAAGCTGGGTTTTTAGTAGTTTTTAGTTTTATTTCTTAAGTAGGAAGGCCATGTATTCTAGGAAAAATTACCGGAATCAAGAATCGTCGTCGAAATGTGGTTGTGAATATAGGCGTACGTACCCAAGAGATGGGCTATGGGCCAAGATTGGCGGTCCAGCGATTGCAGCAAAAAAGGCGAGTTGAAACCGAAAGTGATACATTGGAAAAGCGAGTTTAGCTACATCTGTAAGTTAAACCTCTATTAAGATCACAGCGAAATCGGAAAGATCTTCACATCCGCGATCACCCACTGCAGTTGTGATTTTTTACTTTACACTTTGACAACTGTCCTTGAAGCGCCGTCAATGCTTGGAAACCTTGTTTATAAGCTATTGGCGACGATGATTAAAAAAATTTAAGTTTTTCAACCCTATACAACACTGATTCTCGGTCTTTTTCCCAGTTATCAAAACTCAAGAACAATTGATGCACTTGCGATTTATTAAATCCAATAATTAAGGTAAAGCACAACGTTTTTAATCTCACTTAATTGCTTTGGATTTACTTACAAAACGTGATCGGAAACGGTTGCGGTATTTGTAAACAACATTTAATGTAAACATATCAGTGACAGCTAGAAGTGGGAATTAATCTAAAAAGGTGTTTGTTATTTTATCAAATGTAATAGTAAACATTAGGAGAAAACTTGACAACAATCTCACGAAATTGGGGTTTTGATGGCTCGTTTTTTATTTCCAAAGTAGCAAGGTTTGTGCTAGTTTTCTAGGTGTAGGCCGCGTAAATTGACATTTTTGCGTCACAGACAGAATGACAGAATAAACAGACAAACAAACAGACAGACATAAATGAGATAAGACTCGTTTTGGCTTTCTTAGGCTATGAAACGTAAAAATAACCAAAACCTGCACGATTCTACGCGATGTACAGACAAAACTGTAATTTTATTTATATAGATTATATATCTAATCTTAAGCGGAAGTAGTTGATGTAGTTGATGTGCGCTTACTGTAACTTTGTAATGACCTTGAGACTTATCCCGGCGCGCTCTGTCATACAGACACTAAAGGGTCCGGGTGTTGTAGGATGCCAAGAAGTCACTCCTGTGGTATAAACTAAACTATAAAGTCTTTATGTACTTTTGGAGGGTGTTACTTGTATAAAGTTCCATGCAAGTGTGCAAAATTGGGGCAAAATGGCAAAGAGATTGCATCACTGCAACGGTAATACAGATTTGTATTTGTGGTTTTGGTTGTTGAATAAACTATAGATTAAAGGAGTACTTAAATCTATGATTAAACTGGGGGGGTCAAGCTGGTCTAGTGGTTAGAGCGTGGGACCGGCTCCTGAGGGCCCTGGGTTCAAATTCCGCCAAATCACCAATGGATTTTATCTAAGTGGTAAAGCTGTAACCCCTAGATCTAGCCTAAAGTAATGTGAAAAACAATTCAAGGCTCGTGCCTACCGTCCTAGGACTAAAAAATCTATGGTTAAATCAATTAAACGGATTTTAAAATCTAACCATGCGGATAATAGACTTCAATTAGACCTACTAAGTCTCAGAATTCACAAAACATATTTTACTTCAAAACGAGTGTTTGACCAATCCTACATAGGTGAATCGAGTAGTAGCTAAAAACCGAATATAATTTGGAACGGCTAGTTGACTCGCATAAAGACAAATTCTTAAAAAAATCCTAGTTCATATTTTAGCAAAATATACCACAATTGTTCAAGTTATCGAGTTCACATACTGTATATCTTAAAATTCATGCAAGTTATTTCTATTAAGTAGAGGGTAGGCCTATTTTTATTTCAAGATTCTGACTCAAACTCATAACGGATTTTCGTGCTTTTTTGTTGAAAGAAATGTAATGTTGAAAGAAAGAGAATGCCGAAGCGATAATTTTAGTTTATTTTTATGGGTTCCAGAATTTTATAAATTAAGTTTATATTTTTAAAAAAGTCTAGCAGCCGACACAATCATATTAAGTTCATTTCAATGTAATTTGTTTTACTAACTGTAGCTCTAACTGTTTAAACTATTGTGAGTTGTGAGTGTTGTAACTAATTTGTAGTTAAACTGTCACTAAAATATTAACGTTACATGCTGTTTACAAAATTATTGATCGTCGGCATTACATGGTTTTACGATGTTGTTAAATGTAGATTTCGTACCTAAAGTATTTGCGTTTTAAGAAAATGTGTAATCTTGAACTGTATAGCCTAAGTATTTCCGTATAGTCAAGTTTTGTAACAATGGGGTTATGTTCATATCAAAAGTAGTATGTTATGTACAGTATGTCGAAAGGTGATTTATATTTGAGATCATGTTTAATATAAACTTGCGTGCAAATGTTTTAATTTTTCTCTCCAACATTTCAGAGTTTTCTAGGGTGATCTTGAATATTCTTGGGTGTTTTATGACATTAAAATAAAATATGAAAATGCGTGATAGTTTTTGGTCTGTAATTTGTACCCGGGCAAAGCCAGATTTTGCTCTTAGTGTTACTTTAAAATTATACAGAAAGTAAATAAAAGAAACGTCTTATAACACTTCTATACGTAAGTATACGTGGAAGGCAGGGCATAAAATAACATGTTAACTGGGCGACAAAAGTGTCACCCAGTGCTGAGATTTTATCGCCCAGTGACTATGGATGGTGCCGGGATATTTTTTTTAATGATTCACATTTTAAATCTATAGGAATTTAAAATAACATTATGTAAATATTTGTATTGAGTATTGAGCTATGTATGAATTTGGACTATTTACAAGCAAATATAGCCTAATCTAAAAACTCACTAAAATATACGTAGAAATGTGTGATTTTCACTTAAATTTAACCAAAAATTTCCGGGGGGCCTCGGATCCCCCTTTTTGATGGGGGTATGAATACCCCCATGCCCCCCGGTAAGTCCGGCGCCACCGTCGCCCACTGGAAATCCCTTAAAATATGCTCTGGTGGAGGGGTAACTATATGATTTAAGTGTTATAAGACGTTTCTTTTATTTACTTTCCGTAAATTTAATAACACGTACAATGCTGATCAAGAAGTTATTTAAAACTATATAAAACACGTAAAATAAATTTTTTTTTTGGTAATATTATGTCATTTAGTGTTCACCTAGGTGTACAATACAGTTGTGTGCTGGCAATATTGTGCGAAGCAAACGTACCCAATACTTTTCCAAAGCTAATACTACATCTATTTTACATGAACGTGGATGGGATTTCTACTTGCAGTATCCAAAGTCAATGCTAGACCTGATTCACGTTAATGAGATGTCAACTCGTGGGCTTTAGAGCCAAAGCCTTCTAAACACTTACGTCTGTTTTACCGTATGTGTTACACTTACCTTGTAAATGGGATATTTACATGCAGTTTCAAAAATTATTGCTACATCTAGTTCACGTAAATGAGAAGTCTCCTTGTACCGTATTCAAAATCAATAGATCATATGGTTCAAATAAAAGGGTCTCCTTACAGTATCCAAGGACCTTGCAATGGTATTCTGGTTTACATAAATGAAAGGTCGACTTGCCTTGTCCAAAGTCAATGGTACGCGTACGTACATCTGGTTTACATACTGTAAATGAGATGGCTATGTACAGTATCCAAAGTCAATGGTGAATTTGGTTCACATACGTGGAATCTTTATTCTCAGTATGTAATGTCAATGGAGCATAAGCCTAATTGGTTAGTTGTTTTGTATTTTGTTCTGTAATTTTGTAATGTGCTAGTTTAGATTATTTGTTTACAAAAATATGTTACGACTTTTTTGCCTTTATTGTTATCTTGCAAAAGATGCCAAGGTGACCAATAAACCCATAACGCCATTGTTGAATTTCTAAAGGTCACATAGGGAAAACGATTTATACAATTTCGGATATATACCTTTAATACTTTAATTTGAAATAGCGACCATAAAAAGTAAGTATTTTAAGGCAAGTATGGATGGAAATGAGTGTAGGATGAGTGGCGGCGATCTTGTAGTCTTGTTAGTGACTAAGGCCGACATATTCCTTAGACACATCTGTTAATTAATAGCCCATACAGCTAATCACAACTAAAGTACCTACAGTTTATAGTGGAATCCGATCCACATTTTTGCCTTGGTCTAATTATCAGGATAATACTACGGATAGTCGTAGTACTCACTAGTGCGGACGTTAATCAACACCAGGGAGTATCGCATCCACAGTAAATGCTTATAATAATATTCTCAATTCGTGACCTCCTAGTAGCTGGATTACAGGACAACGCCACCGCCCCAGTCTCATTCCTTCCTACCTTCTCACCCCACTCTCATTTATCTATACCCAGACACCTTAGCTTGCTATCAAACCTAAGTTACAAACTAACTATAACTACAAACATAAAAGGAAAAGTAATTATAATTATATACGAGTAATATTTTGCTATTCAGCCTGTGTTAAGTATGTGTATATTGCGCTAGTGTCTTATACACTAGTGGGTGTAACTTATTGTTAAAATCTTTGGAAAAAATAGATATAATGTAAAACGTGTGTTTTTTTTTACTTTTTCTTTAGCGAAACGCGTATTCAATCCAAGAGGTTACAAATTAAATAATCAAACAAACGGAGTTGTGGTTTCATCAAGTCCTACTAGATGAGTCCCAGGCTTTTCAACGTCAACAAGTTAGCTGGTTGAAGAAAATTGAGGTAGGTGCATTAATTTGTTGTTGAATCAATATAAACTGGTTTTGTTTTACTACAGTACCCTTATGTCGTGAGATTCCGTTTTACCTATTGCCTTTATGTACAAGCGTGTAAACTAAATAAGCGGTTAAGTAAGCGTATCATTTGAAAGTTAAATCATATGGGTACAGTATTTTCATACATGCATCAGCGCCTAATATGATTCGTACTCATACAACAGATTTTAAGATAAGATGCTTCTCTTTAGTGTCCTCTGCGTTGCGAAACAAAGGTAAAGAAGTGCGTTGCGAAACAAAGGTACAGAAGCTAGTCTTATACAATATATAAAAGGTGAGATACCACTGACTGACAGAAGTTCACTATATTATCTCAAAACATGTACGACCTAGAATCATCAGATTTCAACATAGGGGCTCACTCCATGGTGTAGATGTGCAAGTAGACGGGGATTTATGAAAAATTCAAAATTAAAGGGGGTTTAGAGAAGGTTTAAGTGATTTCCGATCATAATCTACTATGTAAGCCTTTACATTTTTGTCTGTATAAGCTTAACCAATGCTTGGATTTTAAATATAATAGAAAATCGTTAGTACAGTGTTATAATAATACACAGAGTGATCAACTCAAGGAGGCCACCATTTTTTTGTGACAGTTGAAAATATAAATTTAGTTTTTCAAAATTCAGCCACCATTTTACAATATGGCGGGCAAATTTGAAATTTCTTATGGAGCATCCTATATTTTATATGTTCACTATATTTTATAGTGCAATTTTAAAGTTTTTTTTATTCCCGTTCAAGAGCTAGAGCCGATTAAAAAATGACTTCCGGTGTACATTTTACTTCATGTAGCCACTAAACGAGTAAGTTTAGAGCGAAAATACCAAGAGTAAATAAGTCTTAAAATTGCATATACATCCTAAAATGACAGTAATCCACTTTTCAAGTTTGCCGCCATTTTTGAAATAATTGCAATATTTTGTACGCATTTTGTGGTCTTTCTGGAATGTAGATGCAATTTTAAGACCCATTTACTCTTCGCATTTTTGCTCTAAACGTAGTCGTTTAGGAGCTACATGATGTAAAATGTACACCGGAAGTCATTTTTCATAGGCTGTAACTCCTAAACCAGTGGGTTTATGGGAAAAATGTCAAATTAAAAAAGGTTTTTAAATTACATTTTCTATCTGAAAACATGATAAAATATAGGGCGTTCCATAAGAAATTTTTAATTTGGCCACCGAATTTGGTGGCTGAATTTCGAAAAACTAAATTGATATTTTTAACTGTTACAAAAAATGTAGGAATGTCCCCCATTTAAAGTTTTCTCTAATTCTTACCGATTACGATATCCCAATGGTGGCCTCCTTGAGTTGATCATCCTGTATACATCCTTTGCATTAAAACATTGTAAATTGTGCCATGCTAAAATTTTAATGCTGTTATCATAAGCCAATTTCTGTTGTAAAATTTGATTAATAACTTTTTGGTCGATCAGCATAGTACGTATGATTAAATTGTCGGAAAGTAAATAAACGATACGTCTAATAACTGATCTTATGCCTTTGTTTTTGTGTCAAATACGGCTTCCAAAAGGATTGAAATTTTGAGAGATTGTGGGGCGGATTCCTTTGATAATTTGTTAACGCCATATAGATGTTACCACTCACCGATATTATATGGTCTTTATCACCATGCAAAATTTGGAAATGATTACTTCAGCCGTCTAGGAGGAGTTTGCGGATTACGTGTTTTGGAACAATGGCACTATATCCGTCAACATTGGATCAAACTTAATCCACATTGTTTACAAATAAACATATTGTCATCGTTTGAAATAGTTCTTAAGGTTAAACGCAGACTGCAGGACTTATTACTTACAGAGCAAAGCCAAAATTTATATTTTAATTGTAATTAAACACGATCGGGGATTGATTGGCTTTAATCTGAGTGATAATGATGACCAAATGGTTGACTGAGTTAATGATAAATTCGTATGGTCTGAGCCCAGCCAAATAACAAATTAAATTGAACCTTGGACACACCCATGTAGATTTTCCCCTCGTAGTTCATACCCTACGAAATTGTATTTTTGTAAATTATAATTTAGTTACGGTTACAGTGCGGTATGATGAATGAAAGTTTAAAAGTGCTCATTTGCAGTGCAGTTACCCGTAACCTTAACTTTTTATAATGTAATTTGTAAGGTGTATCAACATTTCTATATTGCGTTTTTTCAGTTTTTTTGATTAATTTTCGTGTTTTATCTATACTTATTTAATACGCAAGCAGGTTTAAATTTAAAGGTTTAAAGGTTAGCTATGGTTTTTAATACAATGTTTTTAGTGTTTTTAGCCGTTTTACAAATGTTTATTGAAGGTCGAAAGCTACGTATTGCTGTCCATGCCAGCTGTCATCGTCATGTTTTGGGGACCGAACAGGTTTTTGCATCCCTAGGGCCGAAAATCAGCTGCCCGCTTGCTTTCTTAAAACACTAATCTATACTTATTTAATACGCAAGCAGGATTTTTGTGACAATTGCTCCTCCGAAACTACTGAACCGATTGACATGTTTTTGGTGTCATTGGAAAGAGCGTGACGTGAAGTTGTGCAGGAAACTTTCTTTTTAGAGAAATAATTATAATTATTAGATGGCCCTAGGGCCCATTAAAGTTTCGTATTTGTCCATAATATTAACATGGGAGACAAACATTTTTATGAAACTCCAGCTGTTGTCAGAAATTAAAAGTGAGAAGAAGAACATAATATGTTAATTGTAAACAGTCAATAAGTTTGCTAATTTAACAGTTTGCTACAGACATTTACAGACTTGGTTGAAATAAAATATTTAATATTTGAATTTGGATTGGCGTATAAATATTACAATGGAAAAATGCGAGAGAGCCTGGATATTTTATATGCTAAAAAGATAACTGAATTAACAATGTGCTGCATTTCTTAGTAATCATTGAAAGAGCCGATTTGCAAACCATGGAAACATAGGAAAGTCATAGAACACCACCAAGGAGAAGAAATAGAAAGAATGTTTTTTATAGAATTTATAATCGTTATTATGGACAGTTTAATGCGGCTATGAGTAAGGCTATTTGTAGAAAAAGCAAACAAACAAGATCAGCTTTTGAAAAATGATATTACAAGAAATGTTGATAATATCGATCTATTATGTACATCTTGAGTATTTCCATAATCTTTGAGTCAAATATTTTTAAGTCATTAGAAATTATGACTGTTATTAGTTTTAAAATTACGCCTGTAATACTTAGCAATTGCTCGAATTCGAGCAACATGTACACTAGTTTAAATCAAATGCCACCTACTCCTCTTGTATCACCCTCCCAATGGAACATTAGACAAATACAGAGTGGCAGTAATCAAATGCCTGGCAGGTCAAAAGTGTATGGCATTATTGACATCATTGTGGCCACTCATGATGATGGTGTTCAGAATTAGGACTAAACTGAATTTTTGAATAGTTTAGCCGTTTCAGGGCTTCCACTACACATATTAATTTTAAAGGGTGATGCCGTGGTGATACTGATGCGAAACTTGAGCACCAAAGGATGCGGTTAGAAACAGTACACATATTGTAACGTGCAGTAGTAATAAGAACATCAGCTGGTGCGCGGATGCTTATTCCCCGTGTACCTTTGCATCAGTTTATGAGGCACTTCTCCATTTTTCACTACAACAGAAAAAGTTCCCCATAATTCCTAATTTAGTGATGTCAATCAATAAGGCGCAGGGACAGTCATTAAGCAATGATGGAGTTTTCATCCCATTACCAGTGTTTGATCACGCTGAAAAAATATGTATTTTTAATTTTTAAAAAGTCTTTAAGTCACTTTGAGTGACTCTTTGATTGAGTTCTATTCATGTTTCAATTCTTTTTTCTTTTATTACAAATTGCAGTTTTGCTCGATTTTGAGCAACGAGTTATTTATTAGTGTACATTTCAAAACATTCATCTATTTAAATGTTAACAAAACATTCCTCCATAAGGATAACATGGTAACTTAAAAGGTTACTGGGGCAGATTCCTGAAGGAATTTCAAAAATGTTTTGTTTGATTGCAAATCTACGTGCCATGACCTAAGAAACCTTGAACATGGTGATTGGTTACATGACAGCTTCAAAACAATTATTATCACAATATTTATGTTTCTTATTAAATGTATAGTGTGACGTCCAGGCCCATATTCCCCATATTCTGCGGCTGGACAGTGGACAACGCCCGAGTACACCACGAGTTGCACTGTAGCGGTCGATGGGGTCCGAGTCAAGGGTCAACGGCGGAGACAAGTAGAGAGTACTACTTGTTACGGCTGCTAGTAGCAGGGATAGTAGAGTTTCATATTTTATTGTTTTAACAGTTAGGGACCTTAGGACGGTGTGACGCCGGGTTTTGTAGTTTTGAGAATATAAATTTGTTTGGAGATCAACGGTTTCGTTCTTTGAGTTCTGAGCTACCAACCCCCTCATAAGGAGACGTGACGATAGATATGCTTTATAGTAACTGTAGGAAAAGTAACGCGAATGTAAATTGCCTTTGCTGCATAGTGCGCTACGTCACACACTAGTTACACAAATAACTATTGCACGTTGGTTAAGAAGATTTACACAGTTTGTCATTACATAACAACTGTCGTGGCGTCAAAGTATTTAGAAGGTTTGTGAATGGGATACGTAAGCTTCGGATGTTTTAGCGTTACTTTTGTAATGTATTTTGTGTATGTTTCGTACCCCTTGACAAAATTTGCACTCAAAGCTATATTCTATACAGTTATATTTTTACTTACCAAGGAAGTGTAATATTGTGAACAATCGTCACAAATAACTAAATCATTAATAACTCAATAAATAAATAAATCAAATAACTTAATCATCAGTAAACCCCCTTCTCAACCTGGTACCTTTTCGAGTACTTTATTGTTTATTTAGGAATATTATTTCCCATCTAGGTGCGCACCTTTCTCCAAAATATGAGTGAAGTATGAGTTTAGAATGTTGTGAGATGATCTGTGTAGTTTTGTGCCAGTCTAAGATCAGCTGTCTCATAAGTCAGGATCGTGTATTTAAAGACTAATGACCAGGACAGTTGAGCTCACTTTCGAACCATAAAAAGCTACCAACCCTTAGCATATATGCATACGTAAATGGCAAAGAAAGAATTATTTGCTGCTACTGGATAGCAGAGTGTCATGTCACAAGTTCAAAGGAAAATTAGTAAATTGATCTGTTATACATAGTACCCAATCATTCCGTGTTAGATCATCTACCGTCAACACTTAGATAACAAGTAGATTGCTATCTCCTGCGATCATGGCAACATCGTAGTTGTCTCAAACGACCACAGCAACGTCGTGGTCCTCTTCCACGATTACGGCAACGTCGTTATCATCTCTCATGATCACGGATATTCGTTTGTATATTCGAATATCCAATATACTCTCTATAGGCATTTTTAATTCTATCATTTGAGCCTACAGTGTTACACAGTGAATACAGAAAATCTAATCTATTTTTAATTAAAGCTAACTCGTTTGTGTACCAAGCTTTTGTTTCATTAACATTCAAATCAAGTCTAGGCTTAAATTTCTTAAGAGGGAAACATATCTTAAAGTAATGGACTAGAGTATCTAGAAAGGTCTTTAAGTTCTCATCAATATCACTGTGAGGAAGTTCAAGCTCCCAGTCAATTTTACTTATCATAACCTTGAAAATGCGGATGTTGTCTTCACTTATGTGATGATACAAAAGTTGTGGTTTATTTGACTCGCAACTCTTAAATTTCTCCCCATGGATGCAAAATTCTAATGTTTGTCCGGCTGACATCGAACTGCACTCACGGTCAAAGGAATTTACAAGGGTTGGAAGGGTCGCCCGCCTAAGCCATATGGAACTGCACTCACGGTCAAAAATCGGTCTTTCACGGCTGAACGCTTCGCTAGCCAGTAATAAAAAGTCATCTGTTTATTCCGTCCTCTGTCTTACTTTATCCAATCTATCTATATATTAATATCTATATCTATATATTAATAGGCAAGCATGTTTCTTTAAAACCTTTTTTCTCAGCTCGTGTGCATCGCAGAGAAAATCCACGCATACCGTTAGAAAGATATTTTCCTGTAGAAGTGCAGAATACCTTTAAAAATTAAAATAGGCTCAAATATAAGCACAAAAAATGGATTTGAAATTCAAAAAAAAATAACATGGGCTTTATGCGTTGCCATGTTGGCGACGAAATAACAACAAAATATAAACAGAAAATCAAAACGAATGGAAGAAATTACAATCACATGTTTTATTTACAGCGTGGGGTGAAAATAGAGAAGCCTGTACCCTTACATTCTATTCCCATGTTAAAGTTGTCACCAGTTTTTTTTTATTAAATTCGTCGTGGTTGATGTTAGCCACCAACAGATTGCGCTGATCTAAATGACTTATTTCTGTCGAATACACAATGTTTCTTACCAAGTCAAATTAATGGAATGACTTATTATGAGCTATAGCAACTGTTGTGACCCAGCAACTATGCCAGTAAAAAAATAAGGTACAAAATAGAGCTTTAGCCACTAGTGCAATCTGTGACTGGCTCACACAAGTACATTCTTTTTTAGTAAAAAATTGCCGACAGCTGATCCATATAGATGGGATGTCTTCTTCTGTATCCAATAGTCAATGGTTTAACTTACTTATTCTCCATAAGAATAATATGGGAATTTTATTTTACAGATTTTTGGAATTTTCTCCGTAACTATTATGCGCATAATAACGCTTCTATATACTAAATTATTTATTTTTTTAAGCTCTACAAAATGGTTTGGAAAGAAATTGCTAAATTTTAAGTTTTTAGGGTCAAGAATAGGAAAAACCAATTTTTAACTCATAAAACCCCCAATAAACCTCTGTTCCCATAGTTCGATCATGCTGGTTCGCGAACTCGTTCGAATAAACGTAGGTTTACACGTTTGTACTAAATTTCATCAAAATCGGATGATTTTTGCTCGTGTTATCGCGCTAACGGACACACACACACACATATATATATATATATGAATTTGAACGAATGGTGTTTTTGGCCTCTAGGCGAAAAAGTAAATCGGTCCCGGGTCCAGGTCTTACCATGAGTACTACGGTAATAGCTTATTCCCTATGTGGGAAATTCGCTAAAAACTAATATATTATTGCTTTGACATTTAATCTAACAGCAAACCCACCTTAAACCAAATATAACGCACAATCTTAAGTAAAAATATTTCTTCTTAATATTACAAACAAAATAAACAAAGTACAGTAATTTCCTTTATAGGAAATAACCTGAGCCGTTCAGAAATCTCCACTGACGCGTCGTTCTGAGTGCTACACGAGCAGAACAGTGCACTTTAGAAAAAAATCTTGAAACGAAAAATTAAATTTGATTCATAACCTACAACTTTGCCGCAGGTCAAAAGACTCTGACCAAAATATAAAAAAGTTTCCAGCGACCTTTCGGTTTTATGTCATGATTTCGGTAGTGTTGTTTTTAAATAGTGAAATAAATTATAAATTATTTACAAAATGGAAAATAAACTATAGCATTATCGTGAGGATAAAGCAGTTGGCAAGTATGTAAAGTTTCAAAGTTTAATACAATGGCTAAATGTGCCAATCCTTGGTTTTATTGGAGCGCGTAAATTACATACGCAAAATATAATGGTAGAGAACACATTTCCTGAAGCTTTAAAATAACTTCATTACTTTTCATGATAAATACGTAATTTCCTTTTTATAATGAAAAATTAAATTATAAATCGCGGGGGTCAACTAGTATTACATACACTTAGTGAGATTAAACATTGTAATTTTGCTGTTATACGAGATATAAAATCCATTTTACTAACACGTGTATTGAGACTTTATTGATTTAATATATGTATGCAGGTTCAGCTAAAAAAGAATAATAAATACGTCTAAAATAAAAAAAATCAAACATACCTGTAAGTTTTGCTGTTGGCCAAACTTGGCAAACAGCGTTATGTATAGCGGATTCGAAGTCCACGACGATGTTTTCCGGAGACAGCACCACTCCATGTTCACAGCACAATTCCAATAATTTACTAAAAAACGCAGAATAAGTTTTGGTTTCTTTGTCCGGTAACAAACTGAAGACTAAGGGTACGTAGTTACCATTTTCCACAATGTGCACCGTAAACATCTGAGTGAAAAAACGGACACTGTAAGAAAAAGTTCCATCCATGAAAATTGTTTTACTTTTAGCCAGATAATCCAAATTTTTTTTCGTTGAAAAAATTATAATATTAGATTTTTTGTCATTGCTCATGAGCATGTTCTCTTTCTCATTACTTTCGATCTTCAGGCACTCCAGCGCTTCGTGGACGTCACGCCTTTCTTTTGGTAGAGGTGGATATTCTTGCCGCTTTCTGTGGTATAAATTATGCTTTATACGGCACACATCGTACCGGGTTAGCTTAGTTTGTATATCTGGAGGAGCACTTACAATTTCTCGCCTAACGATTTTTGCCGGCATATCTAGTAAATCGCCCTCAGCTTTTCTTTTTACACTATTAGACACGAACTGTCGATGCAAAATTTCACTCGCAGGGTGGTTATGGTCCCCAACAGGCAACGTGTCGTTCGTAGAGTTGATGTATATTCTTGCCGTACAACCCCTCTTACAACATCTCCACTTTTGTCCCTGAGTCGTTAAACGGCTTTTATAAAACTTATAATGACTAAATATTAATAACTCCCGCCCCCTCTCACTAAACATCTTAACCGTATCACACGGCGCACTACTCATACCTTCGGAAACAGATCACACCAGCTCTAGTCTGAAACTGAAACTGACTAGAAAGGGAAGTGTATATTGGCACAACAGGTAAATGAGTCATGTACGAACAATGGGGATGGAATGTGGTGACGCTACCAAAAGAACCATCTCGCTGGACATTCCCAACTCCCCCTTTGGAAATACGCTGTAAATCCCCAAAATATTCGCGCCCAACAAGAAACCTTTACAAAAGCAGCTTCGTTATAATAAGAATATAGCTTATCATGTTATCGTAAATACTATGCTAGAATTTTCTGTGCACATATATATGTGTATTTTTTACAATGTCAGTAGTAAGTTTATTTTTTGACGTTTGGATTAATTTAATCAAAACTTTTCAATATATTTCAACTAATTTAATAAGTTTTTATCAATTTAATCATGGTGTTGCACAATGTGATATAGGCTAATTAAAAACTGACCGTGAGTGCAGTTCCAGTACCCCCAGAAAGGCTCAAAGTGACCGTGAGTGCAGTTCCATAGTTGGATTAGGACCAGGGACTGACCGTGAGTGCAGTTCGAGCCCTCCCGTTTGTCCTAGATGGTCACTGAGATGCAGGTTTATAACTCCAGCGCTAAAAACGGAGGTGCCAAACACCAAAATGTTGTCCAAACAATTGTTTTCACGAGTAGGCTGATTTACAGTAACTTAAAATCCATACATTGAGCACAAATTTAGAAACTGATTTGTTGTGTTGTCGGGAATGTTGATTTTAATATTGAAATCCCCACAAACAATGGAAACTATATCCCATAAGTATGGCAGATTCATTAACAATTAATTATAATTGCACTACTATAGTTATCTTGCTCTCTGTTTTTATTTATCTGTATCTTTCTGTATATATTGGGATAAATAAACGTATTTCATTTCATTTCATTTCACTTTTTTTCTCCAGTTAGACACTGTCTCTTCAATATTTAGAAACCCCTGGTCTATGAACCAGAAGAACAAAGACTTCAGAATGAAGTATTGATTATAAATCAGCAATTTTTCAAGCCATATTAGAATTTTACATTTCTGCTGCCATCATTATGTATAACTTAGATATGTGCCTGCCACAAACCGCCATGGAATAAGTAGCGCTAGAAATATTTATATTTGTTAAAAAGAAAAAAAATTGTAAATTTTGTTTGTTAAATTTTTGTGAATCAATTGGACCTCGCCGAAAAGTTTTGCAAACTTGGCGAGGCCAAGATTTTGTACTATCACAAATAAATATATTTGAATTAAAATTTGAATCACACGGACAAAAAGTGACTGTTTAACCCTTGCTCATTTTCCGACCTCAGCTTCGCCTTGATTGTTAAACGTGACCTTTGGTCAAAAAGACTCACTTTAGGCCCTAGTGACAAAATATACTATTTTGTCTGTTTATTGCGTAGAGTGATGAAGTTTTTTTTGTTATTTTTAAGATTCACATCTTAAGATATCCAAAACAACTCTTATTTCAATTTCTGTCTGTTTATTTGTTTGTCTGTCTATTATAGTGTCTGTAACGCCAAAATGCCAATTTACGCGGCCTACTCCGAGAAAACTAGAGTACCCATCAAGATTTAAATAATTTTCCCTTATTCAATGGGTTGGTGAAAGTGTCTATTAAAACATGGTTACTTTGGAAATAAAATAACGAACCTTCAACGACCCAATTTTGAGAGATTTTTGTTTCTCTGAATGTTTACTGCGAATGTATGTCATTAAATGGCGTATGTCTGTTTAATTAAATGACGTTGTTGGTCTGATTACTTCTTGCGTGGGCTGTACTAGAGCCATGGTGGTGGAGTCACTTTTGGCACTAATGATACTCGGACCGTTAAAAACTCCGACAAATGATATTTCAACATTATTTTAAACTCTTTTAAAACCTCTGACAAATGAAAGCTCGGACAGTTGATTTAACCAAATACTATTATTCCAATTTAAACCATCCTTGGACAAATGAAAACTTGGACAGTTTATTTATTGAAGTATTATTAGTTAGTTATTAAACCTCGTACAAATGAACCTCGGACAACTGATTTTCCTAATATTTTATAATTTTAGAAAACTTGAACGACTGAAAACTCAGACCTCAACCAATAAATTAAACAGTTTCGTTTTTATATCAGTGCGTTGTAATATAATGTCAGCGTTGACTCTGAAATAGGTGCAAAGGTTACAAACTCCAGGCGCTGCCGGTGCGGCGCAGCTTTATTGTTTTCAAATGCTTATATCTCGAAAACGGCTTGAGATACGGCAAAACGGTTAAAATTCTAGCACACTACGTGGGTATCAACTTTTTATTATAAACAATAATAAAGCATAAAACAATCTAAAAATCTAAAATTATTTTAACATTATTTTATATGGGTAGCCAACCACTTGTTAATTACTTTGAAGTTTATACATCGAATAAGCATTTCTGGCTGGACGTGAAAGTAAATAATCGTTAAAACAACGCTTTTCTGGCTTGCAACTACTGTAATTAATTTAAAATACATTTAAAATTTACTAATGGTTCACGTATCAAGGATAACATAACAACTAATTATTCGGTTAAGTTTGCATTAAGATGCATGCACTGATTATTCAAAACATGTAAACTAGGACTTGAGAAAGCTACAACCAAACGGGTATTTTTCACTTTGTGTACGTATCACACTGGAGGGATTATTCCCACGATCTGCTACACATGTTAGAAATGAGGACTTGGGTGGCGTGAGGACCTAACGCAAGCGAGACTAGGGAAGTGTGGTGGGGGGAGTACCTAACGTCGGCATGAAGGAACGTTAAGTACTCACCGCAGGTCCTCACCATCGAGCACTTATCGTCGTCCTCATGCTAGAATGAGGACTTAACGTCGGCTCAGTCAAACTATATATATATATATATATATATATATATATAATATAAAAACGTTTTCCATCATATTTCTGGGCTATTTATTATATTAACTATTATTTTTTACGTATTTGTTCTAAGGAGATGAGAATTTTTATATATATTATTTAGGGTTCTATAGTAATTAATGAAACTAGCTGCTGACTTCAGAGTAGCTTTTGGAGGGTTTGCATAAGTCCATTTGTAAAAGAATAACAAATCATACAGTAAACACTGTTGAAATAGTAAATCGTTAAATTTTCGTTAAAAAATAACAATTTACACATTTAACTAAAACCCCACGTATCTTCTAACAGCAAGTAAGGATTATTTTTCAATTCTTCCTCTGTTATAAAATCAGCAACAATGCCACCACCAGCTGATCCATGCCACGTAAATGATGAGAGTGTAGGACTTTCGGCCTGGGGTGATTATGAGAAACTTACCCTCCGCAACAAACAATAGGGAACGTGGGTAGCTCTGAGTCTGCTGTCCCCAAAAGATTCCCTATAGGTAAATTGAAAAGATTTTGTGGGTAAGAGGGAAGTAGGGAAGGGGTGATATGGGGTGTTTGACACAGCAAGCTGGCCAAAAACTATGAATAGGATTACGTACTTCCAAGAATGACCTGAGCCCCAGAGCACTCCAGAGCAGGTATTAGATGGATTTAAATCAAAGTTTGGGCTAGTTTAGTTACAAACACCGTGCTAAAAATTGTATATTCAAACAGTTTTTAACCAATTTTAACGACGATTTGACGACATATGTGTCACCTCAGTTCAAGATACCAAAACAGTGGGTATGCATAAATTGACCACCATATTAGTTATAGATATTATAGTTTTGTATATACATTATAGCTTTTATAGATAGGCTACTGCAGAAGGTGGGGCCACCATCCGCCTATTGTCACTATAGCTTTCATAAATCATAAACGTTGACGTATTAGTCTCACTTAATATGATTTCAAGGCATGTTTACATAACAATCCATCCACTCAATAGTAAAATAGCTATTTACATTACAAGTGTAGTAAGAGCGTTTTTACATCACGCAGGTGAAAGTTGTGCAACGAGCGAAGCGAGTTGCATAATTTACCTAAGTGATGTAAACACGCTCTTGCGTAACGTGTAACGTACAAGATTTTACCTGACCCGACAATATACAGGAGGTTACGAACAATATTTTTCATTACCCATTTCACTCATCTTATAACAGTAAGGTTCATTTACAAACAAAAGCTAGGTTAGGAAAATTCTCCAAACCATAACAATAACAATAAAATTCAAGCACACAGCTGATTTCTAGCGTTAAACGTCGTTGGCTCCATAGAGTTATATTTTTTAAGTTATCCACTCAATGTTATTTAAATGGGTTTCATTACATCACCGAGTGAGTTTTTTGATACTTTACATCACTCGAGAAGTAAGGAAGTTGTATACATCACGCTTAGGATAGGGAAGTTTAACATGGCGGGTTAGGTAAAAATATTATCCATACCAAAATTTCAGTTTAAAGTGTGAATTGTAGTTTAACAGCTGAATGTAAATTCGTAGCACATTCATTCAGATAATTTAAACAAGAGACGTAGTATAAAAATAATGATAGGCCTACTTTAATTAAATGACAGTCTGGTGTAAGGAAAAAAACTGCGGTGTTTGAAATAATGTTTACTTAAAAAAAAACTTCTGGTAGTGTCCTATTTACAAGCAAATACAAAGTGAAAGTAAATAACATTTTGTTATGTAAAAACCAGATAAACACTAAGTATAAAATACGAAATTAAAAACTAAACCAATGTAACAAGAGACAAGTATGTTAAAAAAAAGCGTTTAAAATATAATCATATATATTAATTAACAGTCGGTTGTATTGGTACAACAAAATATTAAAATAAAACTTGTAACTGCAGTGTTTAAATTAACAATTACTACAAAAAGGCTTCTAGTGATGTAGAACTATTTACAATCAGTAAAAGGAATTTACAGTTTGTTATATACAAAATCAGAAACTCCAGTTGGATGGAATTAAATGCCCCTGTGAATTTCATTCAAAAATTAATGTAATTTGCAATTTATTAATTGGAACACATAATTCAACATTGCGCATTTACAACAAAAATTATGTTGGATTGAATTAAATGTACTGTTGTTATTAGGTGAAATAACATATAACAAGTAAGTATCAAAATTAAACTTTTACGGCCAACATTTAGCGTACGCGGCCTACGAAATAAAGAATTCAAGTTAAAATTACTACAAGTATTTTGCATTTAAATGTTTCGTAATACAGTACAGTTAAATATACACCTTCTAGTGATGAAATACACTATTTGTATTGTTTTACTACCGTACATGAGCATCTGTTACTTTTATATTATTTAGTGTTCGCGGCCAACGAAATAAAGAATTTGCAAGTTCAAATTACTACAAGTATTTTACATTTAAATGTTTCGTAATACAGTACTGTTAAATAGGTACCCTCTAGTGATGAAATGCACTATTTTTTATTGTTTAACTACTGTACACCAACATCTGTTACATATTTAGCGTTCGCGGCCTACGAAATAAAGAATCCAAGTTCAAATTACTGCAAGTATTTTACATTTAAATTTGTCATAATACAGTACTAAAAATCACTATCATATACAGGGCGAATCTTCTAAGCTGTCCTAAACAGATTACTGACAAACAGCTTGACATACAGAGATGAAACAAAATTTTTCCCAACTAATTCATACCCAAGGAACAACGTAAAAATATTTTTATCATTTTTAAAATACAGGGTGTTCAAGAAACTGGGGGTCATGGGTTCGAATCTCAGAGTTTTCAAATGTAAACATATGTCATATTATGCATCATTTTAAAGCTCTAGACTAGACAAACAATTTAGTGAAAACAGAACTCATTTATCTTTGTCCGTTTCAAAATGGCGGCCATTTTTATAGAAAATATTGATACTTACAGAATACCCTGTATCTTGAAAACCACAAAACTTATTTTCGTTCTGTTTGAAAATTCTTAATCCTCGTAGGTTCAGCTTTAAAAAAACAGCGTTAAACGCACAGTATCATGGGAATAGTGTATCTGCATCCTCTAATCTTCAGTACTGCACGTTTAGCATGGGTTTTATATGGGCAATTGGAGTTTTTGGTTAATTACTAGAAAATGATCAAAGATAGACGGTAGGTTTAAATTTAAAAGTTGTTTGTTTTTACAAGACCTTAAAAATGATACACATTTTTACATATGTTGCCATTTAAAAATTTTCATTTACAAGGCTACCAACTAAAAAAAAAATTTAAATCATAGAACAAATATTTAGTTTTTAAAACGTTGACTTGTCGTATATCAAATTAAAGCTGAACCTACGAGGATTAAGAATTTTCAAACAGAACGAAAATAAGTTTTGTGGTTTTCAAGATACAGGGTATTCTGTAAGTATCAATATTTTCTATAAAAATGGCCACCATTTTGAAACGGACAAAGATAAATGAGTTCTGTTTTCACTAAATTGTTTGTCTAGTCTAGAGCTTTAAAATGATGCATAATATGACATATGTTTACATTTGAAAACTCTGAGATTCGAACCCATGACCCCCAGTTTCTTGAACACCCTGTATTTAAAAATGATAAAAATATTTTCACGTTGTTCCTTGGGTATGAATTAGTGGGGAAAAATTTTGTTTCATCTCTGTATGTCAAGCTGTTCGCCTGTAATCTGTTTAGGACAGCTTAGAAGACTCACCCTGTACAGTATTAAAAGAAGCATACAATACTTATTATATGTAGTAGGAATTTGCGTATTTTTGAGTCTAAAATTTTGAAACAAAACTAAGTTTATTTGGGGCGGATATCCACCATCCGTAGACAACATCACTTCCTGAGTCGTTAATGCCAAAGATTGCAGCAGTATTCTAATACAATAGTAATGTATTTCCTAGAAGGTTTGGCTCAATTGCCCTGCTTCCTGTGTCGACGACCCTGTCCACCACCCCACAAGTATTTCTGGGAGATTCCTGGGATTTAGTGGGTAAAGTGCAAGCTCAGGTCAGGTACCTACTCCCGAGAGACCTACCCTTTACACCACATAATAGGGGCAGCCCAGGCCGAGTCAGGGGCAGCCCAGGCCGAAAGTCCGTTTCCCAAATGATGAACAGCTGGTCGACCCGAGGGTATTGTTGGAGTGACGGGGCTGCTGAATATGTTAACAGTCGTTGACCAGGTATGCCCATCTCTATCTCTCATTTGTGTTACATCTAAGGTTAGGTAATGTTGGAATCATACCAACATTTATAATAAAATAATATATAAGTTAAAAGCTTTAAAACACGAATAATTAGAGAGCAATTATTTTTAAACACACGATTTTGATATTCAATTCCAACTCACAACAATACAACAATGAACATTTAAATCTAAGTAATGAAAACAACAACTCCAAAGAATATAAAATATTTGACAGCTGATTATATATAATAAACTGACAACTTCTAGGTATGATATAATATTTTATACTCTTTCTTTCTTTACTTTGTTTTATAGATTGTTGGTCGCATGTTATTTATTTTGTTTATTTAATTACTGTTTGTAATTTAATGCCTCCTAACATGTTTCAAGTGCAATTCTTTTGCTAATTAAAGCCTTATTTTATTCAGGTAAATATTCTCATTTGTATAACAATTAGCGTTGCTGTTTAACTTGAAAATATAATAAACTGTTAAACAAAAAAGTCGATAATATTCACTTATCACGAATTGGATGTTTTGAAAGGTTTATGAGATGATACCTTCAATTACATTTTGTATTCACTAATATTACTTTGTAGTACTAAATCAGGTACATTTTCTGACTTTCGGTTGTTTTATGTAATGGTAAATCGAACGTGTTTTCCATTTACTGTCTGTTATGCCAAAGTTATCAGTATGTCATGATTTAATCTTTTCCTAGATTTCTGAAAACTATATTTAAATTTTTTATACAAATACTTTTATGTTTTGTACAGTTTTAAGAAAGCTATTAACTAAGTATTCTGCTTTAAAATGTCACTCAATAATCTTAACGATTCAGGGCTCCAAATTAGAATATTTTATTAATAACCGATGAGACAAATATTCGCTTAATCTATATGTTTGCTGCAGCGAGATTTTTTTTATCTTGCTCATAATAACTAACACACCACAGTCATTCCTATTACAGGTTAAAATAAAAAAGAAACACAATTACAGACTACTAAATTATACGATGTTTACGAGAATGACCGCCAGAATCCCCTACAAGACACGGTAGATGCGGGTACAACACCACAACTTTGTATAGCGTTATAGTGGTCAGTTACAGCACTGGACAAGTCCAGCATCCTATCTGGACCCCACTTAACGTAACTATTATGGACCTTGTCGTGAGGCTAGGCTATAGAGTCGCGCATAATATGTTTTAAGATGACTAGTAATCTAAGGTAAGGTAGGTTGTCAACGCGATAGCTAACAGTTAACACGATGTATGTTGGAGGTTTTAAGCGGAGAGTGATGTATTTGTTAAGATAAATTAGTGCTAGCCCAAGATGGCATCTTCATTCTTACAAGACGATGAAATTCATCAAACATATTTATTCCATTGTTTCAAAAATGATTTTCCAAAATGGCAGCAAATTTGAAAATAAGAAAACTGTGTACCCTATTGTATATCTTTTTAGTATGACTTACTTACTCTTCACATTTCCGCCATAAACTTACTCGTTTAGGAGTACATAATGCAGAATGTACAACGCACGTCAATTTTTCTTAGTTGTAACACCCTGTGACTCTTAAACGAGTAGCTCGGATAAAAAATACCATTTACTTAAACTGTATGTTTACTTTAAAAAAAATATATAAAATACATATTGGAAACATAGCGGGAAGTTTTGAAAATTTAAATACAAACCTAAAATCAACATAAAAATAATAAAGGGGGTCCCCCGTCAGTTTACTATCAGACAAAAAATAAAAAAGCTAGCTATTAGAACAATTTAGGTTGAACACATTGAATAATATAATTTTGAACCATTTTATAGTTAGCCATTAGTAATAAAACATAGAATAATAATTCAAGTTAGACATACTGAACGACACTTTTAACCATTAATAGTTTTTATTTTGAGTAGGCCTAAACAATACGTTGACTATCAAGTTCACATTAATTACTGTAGCATGCAAACTCAATGTTGTAAGTTGATCCAATTTACATCCTGAACAGCGTAATATCGTATTCACACAGTTGCCAACACATGTACGTGCAAGATGTTATCTTCTGTTGCCAACAAGTGTTGTGTTTCAACTCATTAAATGTCTAACGAAAAATTAGAAATTTATCCACGATTTGCAGAAATAAAGCGTACCAGATGTGCAACTATTCTTATTCCGTCTAAAACTGAATTTTAAGTATTTTAACAATTCTTTAAGGGAGAAACGATTGTATAAAATAGTTTTCATATAGGTTGTATTAGTAGGGCTTATTCAGTACTGTAAAACAAACTTTACATAAATGATACATTTTTTTTGTAAATTCCGGGACCTACAGTTTATGGTCAAGAAAATCAGGTCATAGCAATCATACTAGCGCAAATTTAAAGCGTCGAAAAGGCTAATTATAAAGATTTACTACACAATGCATGGCGTCATTATCGACATTATGCAAGAAGCTGTAATATATTTCATCCGTTGGAAATGTAAAATTCCTACAATATAATTGTTAAAAATAACCAAACAGTTCCCATCTACGTATGCAAAACTAAATACTCGAATGCTCATAGGGGTGAAAATGATCATAAATAGTACTTGTTTCGGTTGGTAATTCTGACCATTTCGTCCAAAACTTTTTGATGAAGTGTTGAAGAAAAATCCTAAATAAATCATCTTTAGTGTAACATTTACATTAGTTTAAGTAAGTAAAGTTAAGTAAATTGAATATATTTATCGTGTTTCTATAAACGATCATAATTTACAATTAAAACTTTAAAATATATTTAAATGAATATAATTTTATGTAATTTTGTAATATTTACATCGTCCTGAGGGTATTTTAAATACCCTAAAGCGTCTACAGAATGTTAATTAAAAGCGTTAAAATAACCTTATCACAAACCATTACTTTTATAGAAACTAGTGTATAAAGGTGTATAAAAAATACAATATAAAACTTATACTACAAATAAATAAGTGAAGATATCGCTAAAAATTGTCCATCTAAAATCATGATCGATTAATACAACTCCACTGAACCAAACAGTTACGCTCTCCGCTCCATGCTGACCTCGATGTTCTGTCTACATTTTAATATTTACAGAATAAATCCCAATGACTGACGAGCATTGTCAAATGACAATGTTGATTTTTCGCATTGATTCGTCCAGTCAATTGTTTGGATTTGTTACGAACACTACTGGCAGGAAATAATCACATGAATGAAATGCGTCGCAGCGAATCGTTGAGTAGTGTTTAGTAAATAAATAAGGAAAATCGTTGGTAAAAACCAATTGAAACAATTTACGAAAATATTCATCAGTTTTGTAAAATCCCTGTGTTTTGTGGAATTTTTGTTGATAAGTTTGACTTTTTTCCATAATTCACATAACTTGTCAATATTAAAAATATTTTTTTACGGACTTTGAATAAAGCTTGCTTTTTATTCCTCCTAGAGTTTTACCTTTTTTACCAAATGTACCTATAATAAATTCATGAAAGTGGGATCTTCTTGCATTATGAAAACATCTCAAACTCAAACTAAAACATCTTTATTTCTGACAGTTTCAAAAACTGCATCAATGACATTAAAACGATTTTTAAGACACATGTAAATCATTGCAATACATTTCTTCAGCTTAAGATGTTAGGACTTTGTATTATGAGACAAGCTTTATCATGCTGTTCATTTATGTATTAATTAAAACTATTTTAATTAAATAATCAATTCAAAACAAGATAGTGTTTATTCTAAGAAATCATAACATAATATATTTTACAACTAGAGATCAGCTGGTTATAGCAATACCAACATCTCCCTCTTTAACTTTTGAATGGACGAATAAATCTTCTATTGCGTCTGAATAGTCTTCCTTCAATTGATACAAGGTAAGTTCTCAACCCATCTAGTGACACTATTACGCCAAGCGTCCATGGTTCTGCTTTCATGTCTGGTCTCTTCTGTATCAATACCTTTTGTCCAACTTTAAGTGGGTCCAATGCCTGAGTGCCTTTATCATAGTGCTTCTTGTATTTTTCTTGTTTTTCCTTCAACTTGTCTGTGACTCCTATGTGTATCTTTGGATTTAGTTTCATTTCTGTTATGGGCAAACGAGTCTTTGTTGATCTTGACATTAGCAACTGCACAGGACTTGCACCCAAGTAAGAGAGTGGTGTATTTCTCCACGCTAATAGAGCTGCTTGAAAGTCTTCTTTACTTTCTTTTACCTTCTTTAGCATTCTCTTTGCAATTTTAACTGCTGATTCTGCCTTACCATTGGATTGGTGATTATGTGGTGAAGAAACAACAATTTTGAACATCCAAGTCTGGGCAAAAAGCTTGAAGTCTTGGCTAACAAGTTGAGTACCACTGTCAGAAACAACAACGTCTGGTATTCCGTAACGAGCAAACTGTTCTTTACAAAACTGTATCAGGCCTTCTGTTTTTAGTGAATTCACTTTCTTCAGTTCAAAAAATGATGAAAAGTAATCTGTCATTATAAGAAAGTGGTCATTGCCCAGCTGGAAGAAGTCAATTCCAACTCTTTGCCATGCTCTTGTTGGAGTATTATGAGGCTGTAAGGGTTCCGATTTCTGAGCTGGAGCGTACTTTTGGCAAGGCCAACATGTTTCAACAGTTCTTTGAACATCTCCAGCCATTCCCGGCCAAAATAACACTTCTCTTGCTCTTCTTAAACAAGACTCGACTCCTTGGTGAGAAGAATGTAGAATTTTAAGCATGGCAGGTCTCAAAGAACGTGGAACTACTGTACGGTCTCCTTTTATTACGATTCCATCTACCGCTGATAATTCATCTCTAACACTCCAGTATTCCTGTAGATCTTGAGGAACATGAGTACGTTTCTCAGGCCACCCTTTTTTAATCGTGTCCACAAGATTATTCATGACATGGCATTTACTTGACTCTTCTTTTATCTCCTTGATCCTCTCATCAGTAATATTTATGTTGTCTAAATCGTTAATGTTCTCTAACTCTGCTTGAAAAATTAGGTCGTCAACTGTTTCTCTGCCGGTTTCTTTAAGAGGCGATCTAGACAGAAAATCTGCTACATGCATTGATGTGCCTGGTTTGTATTGTACACAAAAGCTGTATTTTTGAAGTCGTAAAAGCATCCTTTGCAGTCTCTTAGGAGCTGAAATCAAGGGCTTCTTGAATATTGCCTCCAAGGGCTTGTGATCGGATTCAACTATAACATCTCTATGTCCCATCAAATACTGTTCAAAGCGTTCAAGTCCAAACACAATAGCTAGACACTCTTTTTCAATTTGTGCGTAGGCAACTTCAGTCTTAGTCAATGTTCTTGAAGCATAAGCAACGGGCTTACCTTGCTGCATGAGGCAAGCTCCTAGGCCATATTGACTAGCATCACATTGCACAACACAACTCTGTGTCTGATCAAAGTACTTTAATGTTGGAGCTTCTTGGACCATCTTGAGCAACTTTTGAAAAGCATCTTTCTGTGGGCTGTCCCATACCCACTCACTATCATCTTTCAGCAAATTTCTAAGCGGTGTTGCTACTTCTGATAGTCTTGGTAGAAACTTTGATAAATACACAACGTAGCCTAAAAATCTCTTGACTTCTTCTTTTGAAGTAGGAGCTGAAAGTTTTCTTATAGCTTCTACTTTGCTAGGGTCAGGACACAACCCATCTGCTGTAATGAGATGTCCCATGTATGGAATTTTTTCTACACCTATTTTACACTTATCCTTGTTAAACTTTAACCCTTTAAGCTGAGCTTGTTGCAGAAGGGCATTCAGCTTCTTGTCATGGTCAATCTTAGCTTCTTGAACGGTGTTTCCTTTTCCAAATACCATAACATCATCAGCTATTGCCACAACTCCTTCAAGGCCCTCAAGGTTTTCGTGAACTCTTCGTTGAAACTCTTCAGGAGCATTAGCAACACCAAAAGGTAGTCTAGTCCAACGAAATCTCCCTTTGGGGGTCCAAAACGTAGTTAGCCTGCTTGATTCCTCATTTAGCTTTACATGCCAAAACCCATCCTTAAGGTCCAGAACACTAAAGAACTTTGCTCCATATAGCTGTGGGGCTATTTCCTCAATAGTTGGTGCTTGATAATGAGATCTTTTAATGGCTTTATTCAGGTGAAAAGGATCTATACAAAGTCGTATCTTGTTAGGTTTCTTCACTACTACTAAACTACTGACCCAATCAGTAGGCTCTGTTACCTTGACGATGACTCCGAGCTGTTCAAGTCTATCTAATTCAGCACATATTTCTTTCTTCAATGCTAGAGGTTGTCGCCTGGGTGCTGCTATTGAAGGTGGTACCGACGGGTCAGTTCTTATGCTGCAAAGACCTTCAAAACACCCTAATCCTTCAAATACAGTAGGAAATTGATCAAATATCGTATGTTGATGTGTGGCTGTTTGGCTAGATGCTGTGAGAGCCTGGAAAACCTCTTCATCTGTCGTAATCAAACCTAGTCGAAGACAATCTGCTGCTCCTATAAGAGGATTTCTCTCAGAATTCAGAATTTAAAACTTTAAATCAAAAATATTCTTTTTGAATTTTGCTTTCAGCACAATGCTGCCTAGTGAGTTTTGGGATGACCCGCCATAGAAACACAAAGTAGTGGAGCTACTATTAAGTTTAGGATTCTCATTGTCAAGAATAGTTTTTAGATCTCGTAGCCCCATAACGTTACAAGTTGCACCTGAGTCAAGCTGGAACTTTCTGAGCTTTTTGTTGACCATCATTTTCACAAAAAGTCGTTTTTTATACTGGATATCGTTAAGTTCCATCACTTCCTCTTCACCTTGGCTATCTTGATTTGATTCACTGTCATTATCTTGGACCAGATTAATTTTACCGGAACTTCGACACACGCTGCTAAAATGGTTCTTCCTTTTACAGGTGGTGCAAACTTTGCCAAACGCAGGGCAGTTTTTTGCTCCCTTAATATTTTTTTTACCACAAAAACGACACTTCCATTTGTTATCTAAGTGTCTACTCTTTGCTTGAAATGCCGCATCTTCTGATTTCACTGTCATTTTTGTAACAAAACTTTCAGTTGTTTCATGATGCATACATATTTCTATAGCCTCATCAAGTTTTAGGTCTTTTCTACGCAAAAGTGTTCTTTTTAATTCAGTATTGGTTATACCTACTACAAGTTGGTCGCAAATTAGAGTATCTTCAAGGCCTGTCTTGTCGAGATTTGCTAAAGAATCAATGTCACACAATCGTATTTGCTCTTTTAGACGACCTATAAAGTCTTTAATCGTTTCATCAGTCTTTTGAACAATGCCATTAAAAATAAATCTCTCATACAAAGAATTGTTTGTCCCTAAAAAATACTTATCCAAAGCTTCAATTACCTGATCCAGGGTCGAGTCATTGGAGCCAAGTATTCTTTCAATCAAACATAGTCCATCACGGCCAATTACAGTAGAAAACATGGCCATCTTCAGTTTAGGTGTACTTAACCTTGTACCACCTAATGCTCCTGCTTCAGCTAATATCAAATAATTCTTCCATTGTTTCTTGAACACTTCCCAGTTTTCTCGTACTCGCGTTGGGTCACTTAAGTCCAGTGGATTCGGTACTACTGACACCATGTTCATTTATGTATTAATTAAAACTATTTTAATTAAATAATCAATTCGAAACAAGATAGTTTTTATTCTAAGAAATCATAACATAATATATTTTACAACTAGAGATCAGCTGGTTATAGCAATACCAACACATGCACTGGAAGCATAAAGTGTGCGATCATTAAGCAAAACTAGCAAAACTACTGTGTCAAATGCGTATACTAACTCACGAAACCCAAATAAATCCACGAAATATCCCTTGTTACAAACAGTAAACCATTTCACTGCACTTTTCCTTATACAAATTTATAAATGATTTTAATTTATATGTGGCCTCGTTTGAATTATTTGCAGTAATGTTTCTTGTTGTCTGGATGTATTCATTTTAAAATATAATTACCAAATATTTAAGTACGATCGTGAAACTGAAAAAAAATGCTTTTGTACAATCTATTCTTAAAAACACATATGTTTTACTAACCAACCAATCTTAATCCCGATGCCAAATCGCAGTCCAGAGACTACATTCCAGCAGGTCGCTCACTTATAATTCAGCACGTATCGACTTGGCCATTCGGTGTAGACTATCGATATATCGCTGTTGCATGTCCGTGACCTTAGAGAGAAATGATCGTGTCAATTAAGGCCACATGAGTTATTCCGAAGGCCAGCCTTCACTAATGAAATTATTTTTCAGGTTAGACTCCAATTAGAGGCTTACAGTTTGGCTTGTGTGATGTTGGCGAAGGAAGCACTGGTAGGTGTGATTGGGTAGGCCGATGCGATCTACTTTTCTTGCATCAAATTGATTAATTGGCTTCACAAGTTTAGAGAAGGGGAAAACATGCTGAATGTAATAGCAGAAAGAATGAATACCTCATTGCTAGGTCAATGTGCAAAAACTATCAAAACAGTCATGAAGTTTACTAAACGTATTTCTTAGATGTGTCGAGGTATATTTTTCACCTCACATTCTCAGAAGTTTCATACTAGTGAATTACAAGAGAAATAAAGTGATAGCAGCGTGCTCCTTAAGTCAAAAACTTCGTCGTCAACTTGTTTCACACCAACCATATTTGACACTTCTGAGATAGTACGGGCTGTAGACAAGAAAACGCAATAACTGTGATACAACTTGTGTTAACAGAACAGCTGTTTTGTGACGTCAGCTGTTGTGACACGGCCGTGGTGACGTCATAAACCACCCCATCTTTGGACAGTGGTGAGGGAGGAGTCATACTGCATTGAAGTTTATTACAAGTTAACTTGAATTGTAAAATATATTGGTAGGAGGTTTAGTTTCATTTTTAGAACTGACTAAGTAATTGTTAAATGTAATATTTTTTGTAAATAAATACAATATACTTCTGGTCACAAATTTAAATACTTGTTAGCATAAAATTTGATTGCTGTCCCAGTACTTGATTAATAAATAATATAGGACCGCTGGAAACAAAAAATGTCAAAATAAGGCCAAAGTATCGTGAAACGAATGGCCAGAAACATTTAGGTTTTATGCCTTCAAAACCCATTTGTCCTGTTTGCCCAATCATAATCCTTATGAAAATAATACTGTATAATTAGAAAAAATGAACGGTTTATCCTTTGTAATTATTTTCTTTTCTAGGGTTTGGTAACAAAGTTATATCGCTCTTTGTGTTAAAAACGCATTCTTAAATTGAAGTAAAACATTGAAGATCACAATAGAAAAACTACCTTTTTTGTTTTACCAGTATCCTGATTTTCAGGGAACACCTACGTGTAACATTAATTCAAATCAGGAAATATTTTTGGAAATGCAGTAGTGTATACCTACATCCAACAACTGAAATACGTTGTTTCTATTTGCAATAAGTTTTTCTTGGGATACATTTATATTAAAGCTTCGTTCTTGACAATACCCGTGACAATATCATAATTTACCATCTTGCACAATAAAAAGCAAGCTATGTCAAGGTGGAATAAGAGTACTTCCTTTGTGATTTGCATATCTTGGAATCATTAGAATTGCACTACCACGTGTGATGCCTTCAAGGTATTGAAAACCGTGATAGGGAATCGGATAGCATCAATTAATTGTGACAAGTTATAGATACAAACGTGGTTTTAGTTGCTCTACATTACGACTGTAAAAGAGTGGTACACGACATTGGTATCTCGTTTCACTTACTGCATTCTATTTGTGCTGGATTTGTTACGTTTTTAATTGCATTGTTTGAAAATATAAGTTCCCGTTCAACATTAATCTTAAAACCCGTCTCTTAAAAGCAAAAATAATTACTTTTTTAAAAACCCACCTTAAAATACTGTTTTATGTCAAAATATGTAACTTAGTTAAGACCTTTAGATACCAGTGTAGTTATCCCGACTATATTGACTAGGTACAAGCAATGTTGTTGTGTAAGTAATTAACAGTAGTTCAATCTATCCTGACGTCTCAAATATTTACTCACTGGCTCACTGGTTTTCCGGGGGATAGTATTCCGCATCTCCGTCTTAGCCTCCTCTAAAGGCTATGGTGTTGATAAGTGGCAACGTCGCACCGGCCGGCATATTACCATGAACAACAAACGTGTAAATGTAAAAATTACGTAGACGCTCCAATATGAATTAGTGCAACAGCTGTTATAGTAGGCCGGGATTGCGGCGTTGCCACTTTTCTCTCGCCATGACCTTGTATTAGATGGTTTTGCCTATAGTCATAGAGAGTAAACGTAAACAGCTGTTAGGTAAGTGACAGAAGATGAAGCCGTTAACCTCCACACCATCCGCTTGGCAGCGCTCGCGTCTGTGACAATTTGCAAGACTAATGTTACAACCAGTGCGAATATGAATATAATTGGGCACCGGATCCCATGATTAGGCGGCCGTAATAAATTAACAGAGTTGTTATGTATATGGACAGCCTGTTTATTACCAAAGACAAATAGTACGACTCTCCTGCCAGAGGCTAGTTCAGAGGGGGAAGACGAATGGTCATCCGCGTTCTGCCATTGGTCCAGCCAGGTCACGTGGTCCGGGATCGATCACTTCGATCAGCTGTTTCCCTAATTATGTGTGAAAACGTCGATTTGCATACTGCTAAGTCAGGACTTTGTTAATTAGAAGATCTTGAAGTCTGCGTCAAGATCACCTACAGAATGCACATTTGTTTGGACCCATTTACATTTTGAGTAGTCTAAACTCGTTTTTGGAAACTTGTTGTTGGAGAAGTTTCAAAATGTCCTTCCGCTTTTGATCAGAGTTGCATGAGGGTAAATTAAAACGAAGCAATTCGCACCTGCATTAAATTGTGTACGAAGATTATAATAGAAATAGTACTATTTGCCTCACAATTGTAAAAACAAGCAAAGATGTTTCTAACTGAAACAACACCACTTTAACAACTGAGATAAAACTGTCAATTTATAAAATCTTGTTACACCCAAGAACGACCAGGAGCTCCAATTATCCACCTGGCCATCCATGTAAACACTACAAATTTACATCTTACTACCACCAGACAGCTGCTAATTTCACAGTGTGAATTATTCTAAACAATTACTCTCGGCAGTAAAATTTGATAACCGACGGAGCGCATCGCAACCGTCGTAAACAAGTATATAACAAGTAGTCGTTAGAGAGTAAGCAATATCACACTAAACAATCCACGGACAATAACTACGTTAGTTTATTGGCTGATCGGTGCGCGGGAGCCGGGGTTAGCTATGAATTACTTGGCGCATCTATTACACGACGCACGGTAAACAAAGGCCGGTTTATGCGCGGTGGTCTATGGGCGACGCGCATGCGCATTCCTAGGCCATTGTCTGCGCATGCGCACACTTTCCCAACGTTTTGTCCACTATTTCTTCCCTCCCATTCTTATGTTGGCATCCATTAATCGTGAAACAGTGTCACTTTACACAGTTCCGCCGAGTAGCACATCCATCCTGCTGTCCCGTGAACAATACGTACTCGCCTGTTTAACAAATATTATAATGGCGCTGATGAAAATCAAACAGGCCGTTTCGCACATTAGTGTTCGTTATATGTAAACAAGAGGTCAACATGCGTGTGAAGTTCGCAGATTAGTTTGTACGTAACGAGGCCGATTACGGTTGTTTGCAAATTAGGATCTTGTCTGGGATAACTATTTTTGCTGTCTTAAGTATACAACAGGATGCAGATTCGATAGTGTCAGTATAATGTAAAACTTTCATATTTTTTTATAAATTTGCAACCTAAAACTGTCTCCACTTTTATGTATGATTTATACATTTTATAATAAAATAATACGAGTAGGGCTTAACTATAATCTCACTTAAGTTTTTATTTAAGCAAATCTACCCTATGAGATGAGATTTAAATGTTTAAAATATTTCCAATCAAAACCAAAATAATCAGATGGGTCAGATGACGGGTTGTAGATGTGTGTTTATTTTTAAGAAGAGTATCAGATTTTAAAAACTAAAAAGATAAAAAGGTTTGTTTAAAAAGAAATGATGGATATGGGCTAACAGGGGCTGTGGAGGAAATATTCATTATTACGGTGGGTTCATCTCTATAGTTGAATAATATATGTTGCCTAGCCCCTAGAGAATAGCCTAGAGAAGGTGTATAACGGAACAACAAAATAAAATTTTGCAAACTTTAAACATGTAAAGAAAAAAATATTTAATGAATACATACACACACACAAAAAAACACCAGAAGAATCATAGATTTTGATACAGGGTTATTTCTTAGCCGTCCCTCTATTCTCTGTAGGGATTTTTACAATGTGTTTAATAACATTGCGTTTAATTTTTTTTTTTTTAAATACCTTTGGAGTATATTGGTTTTAGCATCCCGTTTGCAAAAATATTCAAAAGGTTAATAATAATGTACACTAAGTACATCAAGTACTTTTTTGTTATACGTTTTATGATAAACTAGACACAATATAAGATATGCATATTTATTTACAGTGCAGTTGTTGAGAGTGTATAAAAATATGTCCTTTCACATACCCCTATTTTTTCAATTTCGTTTCATCCTAGTCCATATTCCAATCCTAGTTCATCCTTTTTACTACAGGGACCCACGACATTGTACTAGGTACCAAAGTGTAAATAAACCATACCCAACGATCGCAATAGAAACAGAGAGCTTCTTTACCACATAAATCAACACAAAGTGTATTTCGCTCCACTGGTTTTTAATAAAGGAGAACATCTTGGCGAAGAAAACAGAGAGTTCCATGACAAATACTAGGTCCACCGCAGTAACTGTAATGGTGTAATGGTTGCGCTCCCGTAACTGCCTCGTAAAGAACAACCACTTACGGCCAACTATTATTTTCCCAGCATACCACCACTAGATGATTCATACAGGCTTTTATTTCACTTGCGTTAGTTTGTCAGCCGTAAAACATCGGTAACAAGCGCAATCCGTGACTGAGGCCATGGCTTTACCTGGTAACGGGGAAGTACTTTTATGCCCTACTACATCCTATGACACTAGGGCTTGGAAACTAATTTTACTCATTACATCAGATATGTCATAGAGGGTCGTGGTATTAACGCATGGATAAAATATTAGTGAATGGCGGGATTTGAACCCTGAACCTTGGGATCTAAAGCCACGCTCTGCCACTGGACCAGTACCAGCTCGCTCCCCAATGTACAAAAGAGTTAGGCAATCTTTCTAAACAATGAAAAATAGCTACCCTATCTTCCCAATAAGATATGTTAGCTATTTAAGAAAGATAGCAACTATGGTCTATGATGGATTATGGTTTTTGTGCCAGCTATTTTTCCTTTATTTACAAAATTTCTACTACATTTTGTAAAAGTTTGCAACAGTTTTTTTTTTAATTAGACAATAACTGGTATCGTCAAATTAACAAATAAAATTTTATAATGACTAAAGCAACAATATATAATATACGAACTTAATTTGAAAGTCGATAGATTAATTTTGGTCTCAAGTGAGTCCAAAGTTTAGCTTATAACTGTATTTACTAGGTTAGGAATTTGACGCTATTCAATGTACAATGTACAATTATTTAATAAATATATTGAAATTAAATTAAAAGTCTTCTACTAATGCAAAAAAAATATGAAAATGTTACTATCTTTATTAAAGTTGGGTTCGATCTTTAATCCCAATAAATACAACAATAGAGGCACAAGAACGGACTGTAAACAGGGATTTTTTTATATTTTTTATTATAACCTTGTTTCTAGGAGTGCAAGATATTGTATATGCGTCTTAAAAGAGATTGTACTACATTATACTACATTGCCATTATATACTACATTGAACCTTAATTATTTATGCTATATTTTAGATCCACACAAACATAATTGTTTAGGCGTAAACCATATTAGGTCTTTATAGAATTAGAGTATGTGTCATAGATTAAGTATGATTACTGATACTTTATCATCAACACTCAAATGCAGTATTCAAAATTGTATAAGCTTTTGTAACCCTTTTTCCTCATCGCCTAATAGGTGGATTTATACAAGAATGGAAACAAAAGAGGGAAATGAAAAAGAGAAGTTGGAACTATTGTTGTTTATATCCTACTTGTTGGAATAAACAAACCCAAGTTTGCAGTTTATGCTTCACTAGTCTTCTGGGAGAAATATTCACAATTAACAACTCTGTCTGCACGTTTGTGGAATGAGATTTTCATCGTTATTTTACACCGACTGTTTCTGTTACATTGATTAGTTCTTAATTGGTTTTACTTGGAATGTTGATAAATAAATTTTATATTATTGTGTTGTGACAAAATTAATATCTACAAGATAGGTTTTAGTTAATTTATCAAACGAACTGGTTTAATGTTGTTTAAAGAGTACGGGGGTGTTTTATTTAGCTGTTAATTACTTAATCATTATTTTACTGTGCAATATATGTTGTTCCTAATGATTTTTTAAGTAAATCATATTTTTGACGGACTTTTACTCTTAATCCAAAATTACTTTGATTAAAAAGATATTTTGAATCCAAAAACTAAATTTAAAGTTTGTAAAGGTGCTTAAGGTACTTAAGTTTACTTAACGGTACTTAGTGTACTTGGTGGCTTGGTGATGAAGCCATACGGAAGATCATAGAACAACATTTATTTTATGTACTGATGGCTCAGAATATCCACACTACTTAGTAGAATATAGAAATAAGCCGGTAGAAGCTGCGCTACTTAGCAGCAATATTTCATGGTGTAATCTACTTAGACACACTTGTCTTCTTATGGCGATCAGACGTCCGCGCATCTCTAGATTAAGCAGTTAAGAGGCTAAATACCCCCTAGACGTCGCCGGACTGTGACGATTTCGCACATTCTTTTAAGGATCCCGTTGAAATATTAGTATACATATATAACTTCAGATTTAGAGCGTTTTGACTGATTTAGAGGCGGTTTTGGATTAAATGTTGACCACCTTGAGAATAATGTGGAAACGTGTTTGTTTGAGCTTGGTTCAAATTTTGAAGGGTTAAGTTTGGTTTGTGCTCTTGCTTTGAATGTCTTGAAATTGTTTAACACTTTTCCCTCTATGTTATAGCCCAGGATTGTTTTCAACATAGCTTCAGGCAAAGTCTATAGGGGTTCGAGGCATTATTACTTTAAATAAAATACATTGGTTGTTGCGGGATTTGAACCGAAACTTAGGGGGCCGAAGTACCGAGCTTCACAACTAGACCAGCTCCCTCCGCCCTTTTTACTGTTGTAATATCTCTAGAGGACATATAACATGTTATTAACATCATTAACATCTTTACTAACGTATCATAGCTTACCCCACATTGAAAATTTTCCAAAACATCCATTTACATTTTAAATCATCATTACGTCAAGATTAACGTTTCCTAATGTATAGACAAATAAAACAGGAATGTAAGTGATTATCCATTTAAACTAAATTTAATTGGGAACTGTGGGTAAGGAATTACAATTCATTAAGTTGATGGTTCGAAAAATGTAGCTTAAAGTAAAATAATAGATCCCAGTATGGACATTTTAATAAAATAAACTATTGAAGATTCCTGATTAAATCGTAAATTTAATAATTAAGGGGTTAAGACCCACGTCGTAAGTTCTAATGAAACTACAGGATTTTCCAAACATACAAATGATTTATTACATCCTATATTATCAATACGACTTTTCTATTAGGAAAATATATCACCTTTGATTATGTATTGCAGAAAAAAACCAATCTACAATGATTCTGCAATTACACTATCTAAAAATGTACCCTCAGACCCCTAGCATTTTAAGGACAGCGAAACGACAGCTAGGATTAGTTGAAATAACAACTGTGTAATAATGCCAAGCGTGAACGATAAGCAAGATTACTCACACGCACGTTTGAGTTAAGTAAATAGTTAGCTTAATTGCAGGAGGAGGACTAGTTAGCGTCTTCACACGCTATACAGCGATATTCGTGTCTGACAGAATCGTCCAAGTCCTTACGATCATGGTAAGCTTGATAATCATCCTAGACTGCACTTTGTCTCAACTATGTATAAAGGGTTAGCTCACTATATTACGGCTTACGAACATACTTTGCATGTCACAAATGCGTTGTTAATATCCCCTTGATAATGTAATACTACAGCCATTTTTATTTACTTAAATTTTCTGTATGAATTTACTTAATTTAATTGAATTTTGCTGCCGTCGAAATATTATTTACAAGATCATTAAGAGCAACCTGTATTTCACAGTGACAAAAAGTTGTTAATCAATTAACAGTTAAATAAAACACCCGTACCCTTTAAACGAATTTAAACTACGAGGCTCAATAAATTAATAAATAACCAAAACCTATCATTTATATACTAATTTGGTCACAACACCATATTAAATTTATTTATCAACATTCCGAGTAAAAACAATTAAGAACTAATCAATGTAACAGAAACAGTCGGTGTAAAATAACGATGAAAATCTCATTCCACAAACGTGCAGACAGGGCTGTTAATTGTGAATATTTCTCCCAGAAGAACGGTGAAGCATAAACTGCAAACTTGGGTTTGTTTATTCCAACAAGTAGGATATAAACAACAATAGTTCCAACTTCTCCTTTTCATTTCTCTCTTTTGTTTCTCTTCTTGTATAAATATTTAAAAATCCCTAGATTGCCTTTTAGGCAACGAGGTAAAATGTAAAAAAAAAACTTATTAATGAGCATGGCGTTTAAACATTTTTTTATGGTTATCAATATTGTATGTTATTAATAAAATTTTTGTGATCATACAAGTATCGTGTAAAGTATTCTAAATGACCCTAAAATGGTTTATAAGAAATGTTTATGCGAAACGAAATTATAGTATACAGGGTTAATATAGTGTATTAACCTCTTTTGAAACGCATACCAATCTTGCACTCATAGAAACAAAGTATGAATGATTTAAAAATCGGTGTTTGAAGTTGATTGCGTTGTCCCTATTTTTGTATTTTTTTTATCGATTAGTCAAAAGCTTACGGACTGACGACGACTCAATAAAAGTAAATTTAACTCGGTTAATCATAACAAATCATGCATTGCGAAGAAATTTACCAGAATCTGAATAACTGTTAGGATAGAAAAAGTATTTGAGAAGGAGAGTTTGGTTATTTCAATATATAAAACCATTGAATTTGTATAGTTTTGGGGGAATTATAACAATTGTTCTATTGCGAAAGCTGAAACCACTTCTGATGCTTGTATCATGCTGCTTTTTGATAGAGATGGTGTAGATTTACATTTTTCTCTCCTATTGAAAAGTGTTGTTCAATTTGCGATCTACTTTTCATGTAAAGTTATAGGAGAGAAGCAATATTTTATAAATAGAATGGTTTTAATTTAGCTTTACAAGTTTTAACAAGGAATCAAAATACAACAAATACGATTAGTACATAAAGGAGAATTATATAGGAACCTGATTTGTTAGAACCCCTATTCCATCTTATAGACAGTATGATTTTTCTTTTCCAATTCCAATTTTTCTTTTCCAATTGTTTTCCAGCTTTGCCCAATGTTTCTGTACAATAAAGAACAATGTATCAATTATTAAACTTAAGATCCACAAGCAATGACATTAAATAAAAAACTCTACAAGTTACAAGGTGGTGCAGGCACATCCCCGAAGAATTAAGAAAGTCTTGATTCCAACAACTGTTGATTTCCAGTGATTCCTCTTATAACCTTGATATCCAATTAATCTAACACCACAAGACTTTCTACCAAAGTAAATTGTGATGCAGCAGCAAAATACACATTTAACATAGAATATAATTAATTGTTTAACTACAAATATCAATGAACAACTTGGCTGTGCGGTCTAGTAAGCAAACGCAGCTCAACGCATGCAAACATTGTCTGCTGTTTGAGTTGTGAGCAAACACACAACATCCTACGTTAGTTTCATAAAAACACAACATCACATGAACCACTCCATCCGGTCGTGATGTTTGACGTTCGAAACGAGACGACCACGAAAATCGGCTACAATTCAAAATGTATTGGTTGTTGATTTTATCTTACCTCGATTGATGACTTATGTGGTGCAAACTAAATAATGGATGTTTGCGAATAATTGTATCTAGTTCCCTTACTTTTGCGAATTTAATACATTTGATATATTTTTAGCTTTAAATTAATTGCAACTACAGTGGAATGAAATGGGAAGGTTTAAAGAACATATATTCGCTTTTACTAATGTTTATGGTTTTGTCAAAACTTGGAAAGGAAGACCCATCATTATACTGTAGAACTATATTGTTCAGTTGTTTTTATTGTAAAATGTACAACTACGTGAAAAATCAGGTACCACTCAACGTAGCTTTATTTTCAAAGATTTATTCCCACGATTCAAAATTTTGAGATCAATGGACAAAGTTGCAAGTTTTCCAAAAAATGTTATTTTTACCTATTTAAAAATATATACTATGTTTTGGGTATGTGGTATTCTCCACTAAAATGTCATAATTATTTACTATCCTCAAACAAAATACCTATAAATTTTAGAAAATGAACAAAATACCCAAGTATAGGTTTAATTTTTTTAACCAAGTGTTGTAAATATCTCTTAAAATTTTTCAGTTTACTGTTCAGCATGAAAATAAACTAATATGTAAATGTTAGTTTAAATTTATCTCCAAAAACCGCGGTTTTAACAAACATAATTAAATTACAACCCACAAAACCTTTAAATGACCTATCTACAATTTACACATACTTTGACAACGTTTACACAAAGTCACCTGTTATTTGTAACACACTCACCATGTGTATGATTAATTATTGCTAAACTCATTAGTGTAATAGTCTCTTCAGTCTCAATCAAGGACATTAAGCCGTGGATGTCTCGGAGGTACGGTGAGGACCCTACATCACTAATTAAGTTACTAGCCAACGCTGGCCATCTCCCAAGTACTACATGTAGCTATGCTGTGCTAGACAATTACTATGTCCCTGCACTAGCTGCTCGTTTGTGTAATTACATTATGACATTGTGATATTTCATACAGTATTGAACAAGAATGAATTATTGAATAAGTTAAAAACGGTTATATGTGTTCATTATTTACCTTTTGAGTGAATTTGCTGGTAAAGAAATAGATGCCCCTATTGGGAAGTAGTTTTTACTGTACTAAACTGTAGTTCCCATGGTCGGAATAAGGTCTGGAACGGATTAACTTTCTTGAGTATTTAGCTTAAACTCTAGGATAATAGAACATAAAGCGGTATTGATCATAAACATAAGGCCAGAATCTTATACTAATCCATATATAAATCCCAAAGGACCCATGAACTTTTGAGAAAACTACAAGTCACGCCCCAATAAACCATACACTTAAAATGTTTTAATGACTAGAAACCTTGCGCAAAACTATCCATTATTTCATAAAACACCCTTAAAGGTAATTCCTTTCTAAAGGGATTTTTCCATACCCAATGTTTAAAATACTTAAGCTGTACTTATTTGTTAGTTATTTTATCAATTTATTACCTTATTAAAATCAGGTGTGATCATTACTGTATTCTGTTTTGTTTATTTTAGCTTAACTTAACCAATCAATAGTTAAACAGAGTGAATACCGTGGGTAACAGCTAGTAACTGTAACATATGTTTTGGAGGTTTTTTACAGTTCCGATTAATAAATACACATACTTTAGGTCCAGAAATGTCATTCCTTAACAATCTTAAAGTGCATTGTAATATTACGTGAATGAAGTCTTTAAGTTATGGGAAGGAAATGTTGTTGAAACCGCACCATTTTGAGGGGTCTTGAATATTTTTAAGTGCATCCTTGGTTAAGTTTTATGTTATTTATACAGCCGATGTTTTCTATTAATATTAGTACAAAACATGTTTTCTTGACATTGTGATTTTTCCGTTAGTGCTGGATTTATGTACTTATCTGGTTATGTTTTAGGTACTTTCTCCCCAAGGGTGTATCATATTTCAGACCCCAAACTGTCGTGAAAAACCTAATTCTTCACTAATCGCGATTGAAAAAGTCTACAAAACTTCCTTCATAAATTTACGTAGCTAAAGTAACTCCGTAACTTTCAAACATGCTTTGCGGGATGTAGGCCTATAGTAAACAGTATCTTCACCAAAATAAACGAGCAAACCATTGTATCCCGTGAAAGTAATCTATTAATCCGAACAAACTAGATGCGGCCATGTAAATAGTGGCGTGTTCACTCCACTGTTATGGTAATAGACCTAACGGACTCCAACTAGATGCTAATTACCGGATCATCTTGGGCATCAACATCGGACAAAGAGTGCTGCCTTGTGTACCTCCATTCACCATTGTTAACCCCAGTCTGACAGGATTACGCCGTGTTCTACACTTTCTGATTGTGTTTTGCCTTCGGAAGGGATTCAACAAGTTGTGTTCCCTTATTTAGTTCTCGTGCGGATTTAGTGTAAGGAGATGTTCAGAGAATAGCATGTCTCGTTTCCAGACAGAGTAGTCTACTGTACTTTATTCGGTGTTTAGAAAGGTGTACCTACACCTTAAGGTCGGCTATGTGGGGCTGGGATAGGACATTATTATGTATCTAAAATTCACCATCTTCACATTCTAGGACGCTATCCTACAGCGCAATCGTTGGATGCATTACTTCAAGCTAGACCTAGGGGTTCTTGGAATTATTTTTACATAGCAATGCGACTTTGCGTGTTAAAATATTAATAATCACGGGATAGAAAATGACAATTTAATAGAAAAACGTGTACTGTCAAACAGTATCTGGAACAAGACGAAAATATAAACATTTAATAACCTATGGAACGAATCAGCTGTTCAAAGAATATTATACATAACTAACGTCATAGGATTTTGGCGTGATTTCAATCCAGAACCTCGGGGACCAAAGCTACAAGTTTTACAACTTACCAACTCCCTCCCCGGATAAAATATCGTACATTGTTAGCTAGTGATATTTGAAGAACGCGTCTTCAAGTTTAAAATATATTTACGGAGAGAAACACAAATTAATCTAAAACTATACTATAAGATATGTTATAATCCGAATTCATAGAGGTAAAAATGTACAGCTGTGGTCCTCAATTACAGCTGATACTTTTATATACTTAAAATAAAATAAAATATAATTCGTTTTCACTCCCGCGACTCTCTTATTGAAAACAGTTATTTGTCCTGTTATAAAATACATGTAGAGGTGTTCGAAAATATTCAAGATGTTTCCAATAATTTATAAAACAACCCCAACTTACCATTACCAACAACGACTTTAAACAAAGAATGCAAGATAATACTAGCATTTTTTCGTTTGTTAATTGGAAGTGAGAGTATTTTAACCACGTCAGTTCCACTTCATGTTAAACCACGTAATACTTGAGGTTAAACAATAGTCCACGTGCTGCAGTTACAGTCAGCTATTATTAGACACTCTATTAAGCTTCCTTTGGGGAAACGTAAATCGAAATTTTGATTGCCACGTGCAACAAAACCCATTCTTGCGGAGAAGATTCAAATTGGTAACAGAGGCGAGAGTTGTTTTGAGATCAGAAAATACAATAAAATAACTACTGTACGCACGGGTGACTCTTGTTTTTAACTATTTCACTTGGTAATTTATCGAGGATTGAGTTGGATGCAAAGTTTAATCAATAATGTCAAAGTTAGCTTTTACAGTGGTTTTATCGTTGTATTATTGTTTGTAAGTGCATGTTTTTCATGTTTCAATAATGGCAGTTTTGTTAAATGTAAGAGATGTTAAAAGTTTCAACTGAGAGTAAACTCAAACTACACATATTTCATTTCATCTTTGCGCCATTGTTGTAACTGGAGCCTTCTTCTTCTTCTCATATGGACTAAACAGTTTTACTTCTTTATTCTTGTGTTTGAGTTTGTTTATAAACGTGTACTGGGGTTGGATTGTCATAAGTGATATTGAAATTAGGGGGACATTAATTGGGCCTTAACAGTGTATTTAATTTTATTATACGCCTGTAAACGGGGTCATTTTGTTTTTCAAACCGAGTTAGTTAAAAGGTTGAATGGGTTAAAGAGATGCAAACGTAAGTATAGCTAAGCTAACCAGTTATAGTGCTTGCGAAAAATCTGAAAGTCGTATTCTTGCCTTTAAACCACTGGCTTTTCTGAGCTTTTAGATAAGACTAAATTGGATTCAGTTGACCTTGACCTTGGGCCTCAAATTAATGCACCTGCTTAAAGAAAACGTTTTTTCCCAGTAACTAACAAAGCTAAACATACAATTTTACACACTATACTCAATGTCCATATTCAAAATACGCACTCTAGACTGTGTGTGTAGTGCTTTTTAAACAAGCAATTATAAGATACACATGTTATTAAGGTCGTATGCTAGCATTTTCCACTAAAACCTTAATCAATTTTGAATAAAGGAAAAGAGTGTAGTTTAAGTTTTGATGTTCTTCCCTCAAAGTGTACATAAACAATACTTTTCATTAAACAAATCACTAAATTTTCAAAACAAATTTAAGTTTGAAATCTATTTAACATACATAATGATCGATATGCCTACAGATGTAGTTTGAAGGCAAGAAGTCCGGCCATTAGCAAACACTTGCTAAAGTTGTGTTTAATTTTTGCTCAAAGGCCGTTCCATCCAGTTCAATATTTGATGTTTGTTTGTCTCCGCTTCCATCTATGAAGTTCTGTTTAGGCCGAAGCTTACCATTCGGGAAATTTCTTTTATGTTCAATGTTTCTTTTGTGATTAATACAATGTTTCTTTACTTAGTAGGAACTGTGAAATTATAAGTAGAATATTTTATATAAATATAATTTTGATATAAATATTAAGGTCTAGTGGTATTTTTCACTTCATACAAACTTATAAATATTTGTATGTATAAAATGCAAAGGGATAGTTCGACTCATTGTCAAAACGTCGACTGCAATATATTGAGTGCAGGTCTTAGAGTGCAGGTCTTAGAGTGCTAGTCTTAGAGTGCATGTCTTAGAGTGCAGGTCTTAGAATGCTGGCCTTAGAGTGCAGGTCTTGGAGTGCTAGTCTTGGAGTGCTAGTCTTAGAGTGCTAGTCTTAGAGTGCTGGTCTTAGAGTGCAGGTCTTAGAGTGCAGGTCTTAGAGTGCAGGTCTTGTAAAAAGTACGTGTTTTAAAAGAGTGCAGGTCTTAGAGTGCAGGTCTTATAGTGCATGTCTTATAGTGCATGTCTTAGAGTGCTGGTCTTCACATTTGAAGATCACTGGTTCGATTCCAAATGAAAGTAATGGATCCAGATGCCATTTGGCTTTTGGTTATTAATTAATAATCTAATCTAATCTAATCTAAATAAAAATAGACCGACTTTACATAATAACAAGACTGGTGTTTGGACTGTTGAAAAACATAAAACATGGCAATAACGTAGGTAAACACAAATAAAATCGCATTAAGATCTCATACAATAACTCCTGTAAAGACTATAGATAGACCAAGAATGTAGTTATCTAATTTATAAATACAATCTCTATATCAATAGTAGTACTGTATTCTACCTAAGGTATACAGTTTTTCGTGTTGCTGAACACTATATTTAAATAGCACCACTAAATCCAGTCAGTGTAAATATACTGTTTTATCATTGGAACAACCTAATCATTTACAATACCTTACAAATTAATTCATTTATTGTATAACAGTGCACTCATTAGTCTTCCAAACAACATATGGATGCAAAGCTAAGTTGGCGTACAATGTTCCAAGTGTCAGCGTTACATTGAAATGCCTTCTCGACAGAATGGGCTCAACCACTAATGAAGTTAGGTACGAGGCTGGCTTTGGTCCAGCCGACTTGTTACTAGTCTACAATTAGTCTTAGTGGATAACAGGATTGAGCAGATCGGCTGACATGAGGACATGAATACAACCTTGGACTGTTTGTGGGTATGGTGTAGCTGAGAGAAATATGGCGAAATATAATGGAAAATGGGACTCTATACTGGTGAAAAACTTAACTGTGCCATCATTGGAATCTAAAAAACTATTTGATTTAGAGGAACCATCAAATGGAGACCAACTATTTTGTTATGACACTAAAAATTTTAATTCAATTCTCTGATATTCTGAATACTATATATAATACGAGTAAAGTTTGAATACTTGTCAACTCGATCTGGGAATCGGCCCTAACAAAAACGTTTATATTTACGGAATAACTAAGTTCTGGGTCAAAAATAAGTTCTAGACCAGTGGTATAGCCAGGAAAAATCTATTTTCGCCATAATATCAGTACAAGCTTTTGAAAATTTTACATGGGCCTTATGAGAAAACATTCCGCCATTGTTGTCATTTTGTTTACATTTTAAGACATAACTTGACGTTCTGTACCCACGGGCTCCTTAGCTTGCGCATGCGCAGAAGTTCTCTATCCACAGAATACTAGCAAAACAAAATAGGCTACAGCACAAAAGGAAAAACATCAGTTGTTACTATTAAGCAAAGATTAAACTGAACTCGATACAATGATAGTAGTCAAAGGTAGCAGTGTGGAGTGTGGGATCTGTTTATGACGATTAGATTACGGTATCCGAAATTTTAAAATGCAATGTGAAGGGAGGGAAACAGGTCCGTGACATAGGAAGTGGTGAAAGAAGTAGTCAAGGCGAGTAGTCTGGAGTGCGGGAACTGTTTATGACGATTAGATTAAGGTATCTGCTATCTTAAAATGTTATGGGAAGGGAGGGAAACAGGTCAACGACGTAGGAAGTGGTGAAGGAAGTAGTCAAGGCGAGTAGTCCGGAGTGTGGGAACTGTTTATGATAATTAGATTAAGGTATCTGCAATCTTAAAATTATATGGGAAGGGGGGAAGCAGGCCCGCGCGACATAGGAAGTGGCAAAGGAAGTTGTGAAGGCGAGTAGTCCGGAGTGTGGGTACTGTTTTTGAAGATTAGATTAAGGTATCTGCAAATCTTAAAATGATATGGGGAGGGAGGTAAACAGGGCCGCGACGTAGGAAGTGGTGAAGGAAGTAGTAAAGGCGAGCAGTCTGGAGTTCGGGAACTGTTTATGACGATTGGATTAAGGTATCTGTAATCCTAAAATGCTATGGAAAGGGAAGGAAACAGGCCCACGACGTAAGAAGTGGTGAACGAAGTAGTAAAGGCGAGCAGTGTGGAGTTTGGGAATGGATTAATGTATATGCAATACTAAGACTGCTTTCATATTAAACTAATGATTTTACCCGAGCAAAGCTTGGTCCCCTGGTACTACAATTTCTAAATGAGTAAGTTGGGAGAGGAACTGCATAGAGCAAATAGCTCTTAAAACCACATCTATATTCTCAAAAGATCATAAAAGTAAGGGGAGTTCCACTTTTAATGTTCCCCGGCATATTAGAAAAACTGTGACCGTTTTTAAAAGTGGAGTGAATATTTGGTAATGTTTTCTATGATCTTATATGATCTAGATGTAATTTTGAGAAATATTAGCTTTTTCATTTCCTCTTTTAACTTACTCTTTTAGGAGCTACAAGAGTAGAATAGTTCCAAAGTAACAACCAATTCATGACCTCTTGCGTTTTGACTATCATCACTGAGCGTAATTTTCAAACGGCATACTTTACAACTAACATGTAATTATATAAATAAGAAAATAACCGACCAACCAACTGTCTACACCAACTGTCAACAAACCAACTATAAATTAATTTATTCCTCGAACTACTACAACCCTTCCATGACAGTTTTAATTACACCACCCACATGTCAATTGACTATGTGTCATTGAAACTAGAGGAAGTGATTAAACAATTGTCTCCGACGGGCTTCATGGCAAAAACCGGCGCCTAATAACAGTGTGCAGGTGACAGTGGCGCTGGCAGTGGCGGGGGTGGCAATTACACCCCTTCCCGCCAATTATCAGCTGTAATAAAGCCATCACTGTTGGGAAACATGTGATTAACCATAGATGCACAATAAAGCATGGGACCGTTAGCTCGTCCCATGTTTTGTGGAGGCCAGACTGGGTTCCCACGAAGAAGAAAATGTAGCTGATTACTACGGACTGGGATTTTAGATTGATTGTTCATTTTGAACCCAAAATTGGTTGAGTTGAGCTCCTTGGATAAGTATGAGTTACAAAAAACCTCTGTAAGTGTCAAAATGCTTTCTCGAGTTCTTAAACACCTTCCACCTAAACAAAATAAAATATAAACACAAATTATTACCACATTATTAGTCGTAAAATTTGGTCTAATTTTGTTTACACTTTGACACATTTGTCTATGATAAACAAAATATTTAGAAACTTTCACCATCCCCCAAAAAATATTAAGTACTTTAAGTACTCATATTAAATTACTTTACTCGGTACAACTCTCGCTTATTTTAAAATTAAAGGTAATGGCTTCGATTCGAACTGATTGTTGTTAAGGAGGTCTTCAGCTGTGTTTAACAAGAAATCTATAAAAATGCAAATCAAACATTATTCCTGTAAATATTTAAAAGCCAATTTAAGGTAAATACTTAAACGCCAGAAATTTCGGGTACCTCGTAGGTACAGGTTTCAGAATGTCGGTCTCACAAAATTATGGACATTGATCGATTTATTATGTGTGGACAGAAACACAAATTTGACTCTAAATTGTACAATAATCATCTGAACAATTTTCAAAACCAGTAGGCACATAATTTGTTCCAAATTATTGTTCTCGGCCCTGATTTAAATTAAGTTGTTAGTCTCCTAAAATAAGTGGTCAAATTACGAATAGTCTATTGAACCTTAAATCTAGAATATTCTTGAAACATTTCCTCCACGAGTCATTAACGATCAAACGTCATTTTAAAGTTTACAAATTGTCAAAAAAAAGAAGGATTTTCACGGAGAGGAATTACAAAGAACTCGTATACGGATGGATAAAATGTAAACTAACCAGAACAATACGGACTGGTTTAGTTTAATACCTTTCAATAACAAGTTAATTTTTTTTTCATGACGGGTACAAAAACAGAGCAGAGGGATGGGTTTTTTTTGACTATACACAAATTATGTCCAGCCTTAAAGCTCACAAATTGTGTTTTATCCCTTTTAACCTTTTCTCACACAGCCTCCATGTCACACAGTTTTATCTCGAAGATTTATATGTAGTACCAAAAGTGTCAAAAGTTTGTGTTGACTTAAAGATTTTCCTGTATCATTTTTGGCCAATGGAAGTTGTTTGAAATCAAGCAACAAAGTAAAATTAATGTGTCAAAGCTCACGTATGTAACTTAGTCTAAATTTCGATGTTTGACTCTAAGTTGAACATCTTACTTAGCACACGAAGGTAACCGTATAATTCTCTTTAAGTGTAGTTTAATATAAGAAGCAACGCTTCGCCGTGTGCGGCAATGAAGCTATGCTCCAAGTATTTGATATTAGACGCACACGCTTGGCTCGTCGATATTCTTGAATATTTTATGAGAAACCACATTATAAGAGCTCATTCGATATTCCCTGTAAAATTTCGTCTTGAAATTATATAAACAGAATATTACGGCTAGTGGAGTTTCGGTGTGTAACTTACCATATTTTTATAGAATCTTAAATTAGAATATCGTTTCTTCTTTACATTTTCTACGATGTGGCTATGCAGAATATTCATAAAACCTCTTATACAATTGAGTCACATATCTTACTACACTTGTATTATTTTTACGATAACTTCACGTATATAATTCAACTATGAGTTTTTACTTTTAGAGAATGTAACAGCCCAAGATCTTCTTTCACTTTGAGGCCACATGTGTTTGTTAGAAGAGTATAAGCATACTAAAATATTGGTGCAGTCAATAGCCTACTAGCTTCAGAAAACAGTTTGTAGACATTTATCACAGTTAAATGAGTAACTCATTGTAATTTATGTAACATAACGACATAACATATCATGTAAGTAGTTAACACTACAGTTTCCTTTCAAAAAGTTGGCGTAATCAACAAAAATCAGTAATTTCATAAGCCCAATATGTTGATAGCTAAATAAAACATTAATTTCAATTTTACTAGCTACGACTTAAACATGGAGTGTGAAGTCTCCTAAGCTACAGCTACCACCAAATACAGCAAAGGCCGATAGCATAGAAGTCAAACGCACAAAATCGGCAAGCCGACACAAATCTGCACGTCCGTAGCGGCCTCCTCAAAGGCCTCCGGGACAAGAATGATTAGGTATTTCGTCTTATTTATTTAACCCTCGAAGGCGACACAATGTCGACGGTGCAGGTGTCATTGGGCCGTCATGTCGGGAATGTTGGTAGCCATCATTAGGTTGGTGAGCGGCTCGCCTCACACAACTCTCGCAATTAAAGCCCCAAATTCGGCTCATTCCCGGGTTTATGGCGTCTATTTCCCGCCAAGCGAGCCATTTTACTCGCCTCCTATTAATTAAAGGTTTATAACACGAGGCGTTAATGCTGCATTAACCGGGTAGTTTAGATAACACCCGGCTCTAGTGGAGTACGCGTGTAACCCTGTACGGACAGTAGTTGAATTGTAAAACGACTGTTTAGACATGCGACCATCAACTTTTTGTCCCTAGATCCTCGATTTACATTCTTTTGAAGCGCGTCCGGTGTAGGGGTGAAAAATGCTTAGTCCTTCTGCCTTCGTTGAATGTTTAGTTCTTTACGTCCATCCAATACAGTATTGCCATTGTTTGAGTCAGTTGATTTTTGGGGTCATAATTCAAAAATATAGTCTGTGTGATAGAACTTGTCACCTTCATATACCTGGGACTTTGGCCAGCCCCCGTGAAGACAGAGTGAATTGATTCAAAAGGTTACACATTCCAATTCATCCCACTGACTGCACCAAGTACCATCTCACACATAGGATTGAGAGCTCAACAGATTGGTTACATAAGGAGCCAATGGCAATCACAGACTTGCCTAGTGAGAACTGACGCGACCCGTGATGGATCTGAGAAAAACAAATAAACAAAGAAGAATCACTAATCAATTACAAGAGCGACAGCGGCGCAGAGTCGGTGGCTGGGTGATGGATGATGGGGCTAAGGTTGATTACACGCGGTCATAAAGTGTCAAGTGGTTATCAGAGGTCTCCATCATCTCTGCTGATGGTTCTGTGTTTGGTTAGAAATGAAGAACTGCAATATGTATGTGAATGATGAGGTAAGTTTCACATTGTAATGCAGATTTAGTGGTGTATTTGACAGTTCAGTATGAACCACCATTCATAAAATACATAGCTCAATGTAAACTACATTGACAATTGACAAAAAAACATCAACTACAAACAATTAAACTACATTACGCTAATATGTTGTGACCCGTGACAAACCATTTCCTTTTCCTCTGATCTTTGCTCCCCTCAGTCTGTCACAGAGCACGTTACCGATAAGATGCTGCAAGTCACAACAAAAGTCATCATTGAATCAATTTTCTCTTTCAAATGACAGTCTCTTATCTCCCACTCTATGTGCGACCCCTTGCGATCTTATCATTTATGGGGTTGCAAAGATGATTCGTCTAAAAAAATTACTCTAAATGTTTCACTGAATCTGGAAGATATTTTCGAAGGTCAAGTCTGTTTATAAAGTTCTTAAGACTGTTAATATGTCTGCTTACGCCTCCAAGTGGTTTCTAAACAATCACATAAGGTAAGTAATTCCAAGCGGACCCTAAACATTCACATAAAGTAAGTAGCTACAAGCGGACCCTAAACATTCACATTAGGTAAGTACAGTAGCTCCAAGCGGACCCTAAACATTCACATTAGGTAAGTATAGTAGCTCCAAGCGGACCCTAAACATTCACATAAGGTAAGTAGCTACAAGTGGACCCTAAACATTCACATAAGTAGCTCCAAGCAGACCCTAAACATCCACATAAGGCAAGTAGCTACAAGCGGACGCTAAACATTAACGTAAGGTAAGAGCTACAAGCGGATGCTAAACATCCACATAAGGTAAGTAGCTACAAGCGGACCCTAATCATCACATAAAGTAAGTAGCTACAAGCGGATCCTAAATATTCACATAAAGTAAGTAGCTACAAGCGAACCCTAAACATTCACATAAGGTAAGTAGCTAGCTACAAGCGGACCCTAAACATTCACATAAGGTAAGTAGCTAGCTACAAGCGGACCCTAAACATTCACATAAGGTAAGTAGCTAGCTACAAGCGGACCCTAAACATTCACATAAGGTAAGTAGCTAGCTACAAGCGGACCCTAAACATTCACATAAGGTAAGTAGCTAGCTACAAGCGGACCCTAAACATTCACATAAGGTAAGTAGCTACAAGCGGACCCTAAACATTCACATAAGGTAAGTAGCTCTAACCAGGTCCTACAAATTCACATACGGTAAGTAGCTCCAAGCAGACCCTAAACATTAACGTAAGGCAAGAGCTCCAAGCAACCCTAAACATTCACATAAGGTAAGTAGCTCCAAGCGGACCCTAAAAATTCACATAAGGTAAGTAGCTCCAAGCGTACCCTAAAAATTCACATAAGGTAATTAGCTTTAACCGGATCCTAAAAATTCACATAAGGTAAGTAGCTCCAAGCGGACCCTAAACCTTTACATGAGGTAATTAGTTACAAGCGGACCCTAAACATTCACATTCACATAAGGCAAGTAGCTCCAAGCGGACCCTTAAACATTTATTTACGCTAAAGAGGTAAGCGACCCTAAACGTTTACAGGTCCACAATATGTTTACACCAAAGACCACAAAATGTCAGCTCTGCAAGTTACGATCTTTGAAGTACTCATGTACCATCTTCCGTAAGCCACGTACACTTTAGTGTGGACTAAACTTTACTGGGTGCTCACATTTTACTAGTTCTTTACTGAAAACTGTTTACTTTCATTCCTTCACATAAGGTATGAGAGAGTGAACCATACTCGTATATGTACTAAAGTGAATGTCCCCTTTGTATATTATTTGTGATTGATAATAGTAATTTTATTATTACATGTAAAAGTGTTTAAAGATAACCCAAAGATTACGAACGTAGATTAAGTAAGCTTGTATTTTGAAAATTACGAATAGAATGGATAAAATAATTTTATTAAAATGGCCTGATAAAAAAATACTAAACTTAAAAACAATACTCTAACCTGTGTTCATAGGAATAAAACCGATTTCTTATCTCTGAATGTATTAGGTTAGACGTGTTCTTGAATAAAGAGGGCTTGATTATGATAAAAGTGGTGCTGGAAAAGATCTTTCGCAAGTGTTCTTTGAATTCAACTGCACCTGTTCAATTGAAAATGTAATGACTAATACTTTCTGTAAATTGTCATGTCATTTTTTTTATATCTTCAACTGCAATGGAGAGAATATTTACCTTTTGTACAATATAATGTTTATGTGATTCGGTCAGTAATTTTCTACAATGTTTTACAAATTACTTTAATTATTATAATCCATCTCAAAGTTGTTGGCATTATCTCGAAAAATGAATTCTGAAGTAAGATAAACGAAACCTTATAAAGATTCCTGGACGGTTTGTGACGGGCAATCATCTTTTGATACAGCTTTGTTCGTATACAGCTTTGTATCAGAAGTATCTTAGTGATGATTTTTTTTTTATATATATATAAACTTGTAAAATTATGTATCCTAATACAATAGCCTAAGCCCAAATTTCATTGTAGCATACCATACATTTATTATTATTATAATGTGTATCTCTTTCAGTCTTTTTAGAATTATAATTAGGTTTTTTATGAAACAATTTTATCGTGTTGCCTTTAAACGAAAGTTTTGCGTAGTAGGCCCTTAATGCCTAGTAATTAGATGGTTTGGTTAGAAAACAAGCTTCAATCTATTAGAGGAAATGATGAATTATTGTTTTAGCACGAATATATTCGATTTTAAGGCAGATAACATTATGCTATGTTTGTTATGATAAACATGTATACGGTATGTATACATTATGCTAATTATAGCCTATTCAAGCTTAGGAAGAGGCTATCCCATATTATAAGCATTCAATACTATCTGTTAGCGTAATTTAAAAAAAATACAAAAGTGAGTTTGCTATATTTTTTAAGCAATTGAAAAGTGCCAACATTATGGACGAAACCCTGACATTGTGGGTAAACCTGATATACTAAAATATGTTGAATTATTAGTTTACAGAACTAAATACGGTAAAGTATTAGTATGTATACACAAGCAAAGCTTAAAGAATACTTAAAGCTTTAAGTGTTAATTTCATGTTGCAATTTTATATGCGAAATAGCATGTACCTCGTTTTCACATTGCTTGTTAATATGAAAATGAGCCCCAAGTTTAACCCGTGAAGCACTTTGTTATTTCATTAGCTGAACGACAAGATCGTATTAACAATCTTCTTTACGGGTTTACTTTATGTAAAACCTTTCAACAAAGCTTTCCCTGTTCGGCGATAACCACAGATAAAGATTCTATGAATACTTGATACTTGAAACGTTGTTTTAAAACTTTAAGCTTTTCTGTGAAGCTTTTTAGCTAAACCTATAATAAGTTACTGTGCAACAATGCATTAAATTAAATTTGCTTTTTTCATAAGGAAATGGTATGATCTTAAGTGTTTTTGCAAAGACAAACAATATTCAATTAGAGAATACTCAACGTCAACAGTAAGGCTTTGTCAAGGATGATTGTGTGTCTCAGATGTCTACAAACCACACAATACCATCTTAGTCTCTACTTTGTGCTCAAGTTGTTACTTTAAATTTATTACGTTTAAAATGTTTCAGAAATCTTTCAGAATTGTAGGTCATGTTAGAAAAGATTTAAATCGTCAATATCAAAAACTTTGAAACAAATATGCAATTGTTATCTAAATTTCAAAAGCACATAGTTTTAATATTCTTGAACCTAACTGAAAATTGGGTTTTCTTCGAGGCATAATACTGTATTATCATACCAACAATTTATTAAAAATATTTGGGAAATGTAGTAAAACATTATTTAAACAAATGAATACTGTAGCTCTCACTACTTCCAGGGTTAAAAAATGATATAGTTAAATGAGCGCATTCACAATTTCTATTTCTCTATCACTTTTGTAGAGATGAAAATTTATTTTATATTAAGGATGCTATGGTTTTAAATAAGTTCTCCTTTTGTTTGGCCTTAGTTAAAAGTTGTGTGTACGTAACAGCAACAGTAACTAACAACAGAAAGATAGGTAAAGGGGTTTCTTCTATGTAGATTTTTATTCTGAAACTGGTAGCTTTAAACGCGGGAGTGGATTGCCTAGCTGTATCCATAGTCTAGGCTAGTAGTTAAAAGAAACTTTTACTTTTTAACAGTACGTAGACTTTATGTGAATTAAATTTTATTAAAGAATTTAAAACAATCTATTCCAGATCCAGATGGTTTCCACGCATGGTTAGGAAGTCCATGTGTCCTTGGATGGACGAGTCTTTCCCTTGTCCAATCGTTCTTCGATCCTCGTAAATATTTTTTTCTTTGGATATCAAAATACAGTATTTCGCTTTCCTATAAAATTTTTCTGTTCCTTCAAATGAAAATACTCAACCATGTTTCCCATTAGGTTCATGGTTCAGTGAATGAGTGGTTAAAAAAATAGACTTCCGTCAGAGTAGTTACCTGTAGCCACTTGTAAATGCTCCATAAATTTAGCCACAAAATGCCTTTAGAGTGTTATTTACACATAGGGATAGTTTATATCAGTGAACAAACGTGATTTTAAAGGCGCAATATACTAATATTTTAAGTCTATAACTCCCCCAAACCCAAAGAAATATAATGTCATTGTTGTGAAGTATTACTTCTTCCGATGTTAATCAGTAGATATTTAGTCAATAACTTAGCCTTTTGTTGTAAATATTTTCAAGTATATATAAGTCCAACGTACATCCTCCTCTTACGTACTCCTATTTAAAAAATGTTTTGGCTCAACAAATTTACGCTTATGAGTGGTTTAGGGTTTTACTTAGTGGCTCACCAAATGTAGAACAATAAAGATCCTCCCATAACCAGGCTGATCCTCAACATGCAACTAGAGTTTCAAGACATCTAACTCTCCAGCTCGACATCTAGGCTAAAGTGTGTGCTGCCGTAAAAATCATGAGGACCTGTAAAATGTTATGGCTGCTTAAAAGTCACTTTACCTTTCGTCATATGTTACCAACTGTAAAACGTAAGCTTTCAGAAGAAAATGTCTGATGGTTATAATATGTTTACCTGTTATGTAACCAGAGTACATTTTGATTTGATAAATTTTGGTAGACCATAAGCCAAAACACAAAGGTGGATTAAGAATCAGTTTTCTATCACACATCAACTAAAAAAACAGCCAACACACATTAGAAAATACTCATAACCACGCGTGTCTTACAATAGCTAACACTTACGATCATTTGATCCGATCAAGTTAAATGCAAATGTGATGTGGCTACAGCTTACCTTAAAATACATTTAAAAGTGCCATCCTTCAATATTGCGAGAAAAACCAGGAAGTTAGAGATACGTTTCTATTACCAAGCACTCTCACTTACACTAAAATAATCTATTGAACTTCTGGTGAATAAGTACTTCAATGCTTTAATGGGGAACATTATATTCTCCGACAGACAAACTAATTTCCAAATTAAATGTCAATACTGTTGGTGTCCTTTGGCAAGACGTGTTTCTTTTTAACTATTTTAAAACAACACATTTTTGTACTATAACCTCTATCTTGCGTCAAACTAAAAATCTTATCTTTCTGGTTAAGTAAATTGATGATTTTACAGTTTTCACTTATATAGTCACCTAGATCTTTCATTCTGTGTAGTGAGGGCGATAGAGTGGGAAACGTGTTAGCCACGAGACTTTATTGATATCTTAGTGGACTTTGGGCAAATCGATAGTGTTTAACACGAAGGGGCCTTTTGAGATGTGCTGTAAATAGAATATACACATGAAAAAGTAAATCGTCTTCACATATTATATGCAAACAAACTAGCATATTGTAGATAAATATTTATTTAATACCTCATACTCAATATACATAATAATTTCGTATTTGATCAGGAGAAGCATGATGGACATAATTACTCCTCCTTTCCTTTGAAAGAGAGAGTTCTTGGAAGGAAACTGATATCAACGTCCCCCTTTCTTAAAGAAGTGTAATCTCATGGAAAAGTCATAATATATTTTCTAATAATCTGTAAATATATTTTTCTACCGGAAATCGACTCAAAATATATATTAATTTAACCATCGTCAATCCTGATAGGGCCTAGTATTTTCAACAGAGACGATAAACAAGTATTTGGAGACTACTATTTAAGTATGGTGAAGGTATTTTCTCATGTATTTTGAAATGATTACGAGTTAAAATCTATAGTTAAAATTATTCAAAACGATGTAGAGGGAAATTCTTTGAGTACTTTGGCTCAAACGTGTTAACGCAAAGAAGATGATATAATTATATAAAATATTTATTACATAATCAGAAGAAAGAAATGTTTGGACGAATAAACTAAGCGTCAATCCGTGACTGCGACTGATCGTAGGGAAAATCGTGCGAAGAAATCGTTTGGATATGAGTTAAAGTCCGTTGTAATCTCTGAATCAACGACCATGCGACTAAACATGGTTACAGACGCGATGTAATGTGGTTAAGAATTTTAAAAAAACTATAAGATTTAATATAAAAACCAACCAATTATTTATCATTATTATTTTTATAAGGAATTTTACTATCCATGATGGAAACAGAGATTTAAAAATATAATTAATAAGTTGCATAATAGGTATAATTAGGTATGCTAATAATTCACATACACGTTAATGTTTCGTAAACTATATTATTCTACGTACAAAAATGTAATACTGTAAGAAAGTATGATATTTAAAATAATTTGGCATTGATGTAAGAATGCATTAATGGTTTCCAAAATAGTGTAAGTAAACTTTCTGGTAATTTGGTGGTCTAACACAGATAAATGTGGTCAACCCACTCTTTAACTAGAATAAGTTACACTACCTCTATTTTATGCGCTGCTATATGACACAATGTTGTCTACGATTACAATTTTTTCTGTCAAAAACCACAACAAAATCAAACCACTAACAGTCACACTAAAGTACTTAGCCTAAGTGCATTTAAAGTAACAACTTGAGCACAAAGTAGGGACTAAGCTGGTATTGTGTGGCTTGTAGACATCTGAGACACACAATCATCCTTGACAAAGCCTTACTGTTGACGTTGAGTATTCTCTAATTGAATATTGTTTGTAAAAACACGTTGGAAACAGTCTTCCCTGCTGTGAAATTATAATCAACGTTGACAAGCTAGGAGTTTAAACAAAGTAATTACAATTTTAAAATGTGTGTTCAATAAGATATTATATTTACACATAGTAGGTTCGTAATTATTGTATATCGTTGTACTTTGTATGACTTAAGAATATGGTATAATATTCTATATACTAATATACTAATATAACGTATATTATACGTTATACGTATAACGTATATTATACGTATTATAATATACTATTTTAGTTTAGTATGGTTTTTAATAATATTCTATTATTGAAAACATGTTTTATGAATATCAGGAAAGGTTTATTTGCTAAATATCTATATAATTAATACGCTACATGAAACTTTGTCGGTTGAACTCCTCCGCCATTTCTTAACCGATTTTATCCATTCACGTCTCATTGGAAAGAGCGTGACGTGTAGATTTGCAAACTGGGCTTACATTTTTTTCAAGTCCCTTGGGCTCTGCCCCAGTGGATGTTAAAGTTCCCATGTCCTCCTTATGAAGAACATAATTGTTTATATTTTAATCAGCTGTATAATTTAATTCCTGTTATTTAGTTTTCAATTCTAAGTCTTATAAACTTATCGGAAATTATTATGACTTTTATTTGTTTTTAAATAACTACTTTACTTCTTTGCAATTGCTCGAATTAGAGCAACGTGTTTAGTTTACTAGTATATATATAAAAGGCAAAGCCCTCACTGACTGACTGACTCACTCACTCACTCACTCATCACTAATTCTCCCACTTCCCATTTACCTAGGAGGCTGAAATTTGGTACACTGATTCTTTAGGCATTAAATAGGAAAACTAAGTTGTTTTTATTCTGATCGGACTCTCGGGCCCCGCCCCAGTGGCTATGGAGTTTCCCATGTTAACCGTATGAGTACTCATATTTAAATGGAATTAATGAATCTTAACAGCTGTTTCAATTAAACAAGTTGGTTCTGTTCTATGATGTGCAATAGCATTAAAGTTACAAGGATTACCAACAGGGTGCAGCACTATTATTTTTTTAAATTTATGACAACAGCTTATTTGCAACCAAAAGGTGTGTGAGCGTAGCGAAAGAACTTTAACCAAGACGTGATTGAGCCATGCAACGAGCTCACTTATGAAGTAAAACGGCGCGGGTACAGCTAGTTAAAAGTATTCCTGTTAAGTATCATAAACAAGTAAACTACACTAAGATTATCTGATTTTGAACCTCGATTATTTATTCCAGGTGACGTTTAAAAATATAAAAATATAAAAAACTGAGATTCAACTCAATAGCTACAGTTTAAACATTATTTCGTGAGGTTTGCCATGATTTTTGCTGCTTTTAACTTTTTTTACGACAGTTTCAGTAACTAAATTAAAGACAATAAATTTAAAAAAATCAGTTTGTCAAAAGGTTACCAGCTTCCTTCCGTATACATATAGGGCTATTTTGTTCATGTTCTCCTCCACGTAACCAAAAACATTATATTATGTTTCATTAGGATGTTTTTACACCGAAGTAATGAATAGACAATTTCTTCTCTACCTTTTTACTTAATTACTCAATAAGTTACTTTAGGAAACTTTTAATTTAGAGGTTATTTTGAAAGTATTTATCAGTAAAAAAATAAATTTTACACCTTATCCAGAGACAACTACTAGAATCCAATTCCAGTTAACATTTTTGCATAATCACACCGTCTCCATTCCAGGGCACGTTGGTTTTGTTATATTTCGAGATAAGAATGAGCTTTATGCATAACACCAATGTCTCATGAATCTATTCCTTACATGCACTTTTAATACGTGAATATGTTATTTAATTATACGTACGAAAACTGTAAATTTGGAAATCAGAATCTTGAATATCATTATTCAAGATTTTTTTTAATAGCCTATATAAAATTAAAACTCTTCCATTATTTTATAGGGAATGCAACTCAGTGTTTTCTTCAACAGAATTTGAGTTTTCTATTGTAAATCATTATTATTTAACAAAAGTTAATGCATGGCTAAATAAAATAAATCAATGGATGTTTTATTCTCTGTCATACAATAAGTAAATCGAAATATCATAGTATTTTATCTTAAAGTATTTTATTTTTAGTAATATTTGAATATCAACAGGAGTTTTATATACATAAAGCTATGTTATGATAGGAATACTCGAATAAGCATAGACAGAAACTTTGCAATTAATGACGATTGCATAATAGTATGCATGTAGGATAGTTTTCAATTTTTGTCCTATATAAATAATCAAAAAACTAATTTGCTACACAAAAAAAATATTTTGCTCTGGTAAGTATTAATTAAGAAAATAAACAATAAGGTAAACAATTGCTATCCCGAAGGTAAAAAGCAGTTGGTATGAGCTAATTTGTAGATTATTGCAAGATAGCGTTAGCCAAATATCTAAGTAGCAAATCAACAGAATTAATTATATCGTTTTCCTAAATTATAATCCATTAAGAAAACTTTTTATCCCGAAACCTCTTTCCTATTTAGCCAAAAAGTTACCAGTCCTACTCTTAAGTTTTCAATAACAATATCTTCTATTCTTATTTTGTAAAAAATGTTACGATTGGTATTTTCAAGTGTACATATAATTAAAATTAGAGCCGCCTCAAAACAAGTTTTGTTTATACGGTTTTCTACTAATTGTCCACTAGGTCTTCTATCTTCTATTTTGCACATGTTGTTAATTTATGTTTGATTTACATTGATGAAATATGTTTGTCTTTATTAACAATATCTATGTATTTCATTTACATAAGGTAGTGGTTATGTAATATTTTATTCTGCCCTATTTCCTAAGATTCTTTTTCAAATAAACTTCAAATATAGGGAGCTTTTTAAATACATTTTATATCCAAGTATATCCAAAGTAAATAATTTAGTTTGAAATTTTTCATAGTAAATAAGTACGTGTAAATAGGGTTTCACCACTTACCCGAATTTAAAGAAAATTTCGTTGACCAAGCTAAATGATGTATAATCAAACTAAAAATGTATAAAAGATCACAAAATTATGTTTAAAAACACATCATCGTTAAACTACCCCTTCCTTTGTTAAAAATATCTATTAACTAGAAAGGGAAATCAAGATTGATCTGAGTCACATCTGCCATTGATTACATAGGTCAAGGTCAGGGCCAAGGTCATCGACTAATGGAATAGATAAGGAGTTGGATATTCGCTCAGTCATTGTTGAAATAATTATAGCACAATGGGGGTCCGGATCAGCTGCAGACACAATAGAGCTGAAACAATCCACAGAAATTGTTGACACTGTGGAGTGGGACTGGTTAGAAATCTAGGAACGATAAAGGTCTTTAAGTTAAACTTTGAAATTTGTATTGAAAAAACTATCTGCTGTTTCGGGTATGAAATATTAGCATAAAAAGCATGGACTACAGCCCTTAAATAAAAATACCCCCTTCACAGCATTCCTGTAGTCTAAGAAAGTTTCCATAAGTCTGACTAAAAGATTTATTCCCTATTTAGATTACGTTAGATTTAATAATTATTTAAGTTTGCTTCCTTAGGTAATAAAGTGTTTCATTGAAATGTAAAAGCCTTGAAAAGTTATAAGTTTTACTAGATAATAAAGAAACACTTTTCACAAAATTGTTTAAATCCAGTATTAAATGCATGTCCCGACCAATAGTTTAGTAGACCAATAATATAGAAAATGAAGACTTACAGTGGCTAGTTTTTCGTTAGTAAATGTGAACAGACACACTGATGGGTAACTTCTTTCGAGGCAATGATACAATACTTCAATACTTTTTTCGGAAATGGCGACTACTACACGAATGTAGGCATTTTAAGCCAAGTATGAATGGAGATTAGTGTAGGATGAGTGGCGCGATCTTGTAGTCTTGTTAGTGACTAGCTCCTACATGTCTAGTTCTACATAATATAATGTTGAACAAACCAAACAATTATTATATATAAATATATATATATATATACATATACATATATATATCTATGTATATATATATGTATGTATATATATATAACTTAATGTACAACTTAAACACCCTCACATGAGGCTCACACCGATTATTGATGTAAGAATGATAATTTAGATAAATGAAACTGTTACCATGTAATTGTAGCATTTGGTTGTTTTATCAGCGAAAGTGAGTACCTGACAACAGAGAATAGAACTGTCATAACCGTGACATCTGTCATGAGACAGTGCTGAGACTCCTTGTAACTGTTCCAGTGACACTGTTAAACTATCGTCTTGGCAGGCTACAACATGATTTTCACATTACCTTGTTTGGATATTCTGGCTGTAAATGGATTTGAATACTCGGACTCCAGATCATTTTAATGCTTTCTAATATGACATTATGTCTATTATGGTATGAATTCTATAACCACTTATATAACAGTATTTATATTTAGTGTGTAGATAATCATCAAATTTACAATTTGTTTTGTTTAAAATTCATGCAGACTTCATAGCAACTTGATGAAGTTAAGTTTAAAACTCAAGGCGAAAAACTCTACTAAAAACCCAAGATAGGTGATTTTGAAACAACTTTACCAGGATCTGATAACGTAAGAGACATCAAAAAAAGGAAATTGATTTTGAGCACCACAAGCCCTGCGCTTTTAAAACTTTGTCTCTGTTTTTGCCACTGAAAACTAAAACTTCCAGATAAGACAAAAGTAGCACCAATAAATTGATACAGTATATCCTGTTAGGTTTTTATGAAAAATACAATTATTAATCTATTTTCTTTCAAATCATATTTCAAGTGAATTAGTTATTAGATTTAGATATTTAATAGTATCAGGTTTTAATGGTTGGATTTTTATGAATTAATGTTGCACTGTACTGTTCATTAGAAAAATATTTTTTACATACATTAACAAAGTCAAATTGCAATTGCAATGTATAACTGTACTTACAATAAAGCATCCATTAATCAATAATTGATTTATTTTACAATGATAAACAGGTGGATTGTGGTCACTCAATCATTAATACCATTAAAACAACAAAAATTTACATTCTTTCAAAGTGCATCTTGCTAAAATAACCCCTTTTCATAAAAATGTCATAAATATTTCAGTAATTTTTTTAATTAATCTCGCTAAGACGATTAAAAATCATTTAATTTGCCAATTTCCAAAATCTCGAACCTACAAATGTTACTTAACTCAAACATTCCGATTCAAGAAAATATTTGTTATTTTAGATTGTTTAGGTTTACAAAATTCCCTCAGTTTGGCCTTAATTTCTTAAATTTCCGGTGTCCAGCTTTAGCACTCGACGTCCTTTAACAAAAACACTTATTACATGGGTACCTAGATAAACATCGTGTACTGGCAATACAGGGGCGAAGACCTGGGAGGGGAAGTAATTTCCTAAGACGCCAGCGAGGGTGAGTGTTACAGGCAGACGCCAAGGGCGAAGGGTCCAGTCCAAGATCAAAGGAGAGCGAATGTCAAGGATAAAACGCCGTAGCAAGAAATTGAGAGGGAGCAGTGTTTGGGAAAACACCCTGATAAAGTCTTTTCAATAAAGTTTTTCTTCAATTTACTTCATTTTATTTCCCCTTCGAGGAAGGTCTTTTTGTTGTATCCTTGATGTAAAAGATATATTGAAAGATTACAAATTTGTTAAGGCTTTGTGACTTAATTTGACTTGTTTGAAAGGACTTTTGTAAATAAAGTTAATTTTTCGAATATTGGAGGTTATTGTAGGAGATCTTCGCATATAATATTTATTGAACTTTAGTAACGTAAGCTATTTGTCGAAACTTAATATGAATGATTGTATATTATATTGAAGCAAAGTCGACAAATAAACGTAATTTGCTGATTCAGAGTAGCATTTTGATTTTATCTTCCCATTATATATTGAGGCACATGTTTAAATTGTTTTTATGCGAACTCACGTCATTTTTGCAAGAAACATAAGTGTAAGGTAGGAGTAGAATGAGAGAGTTATTGGTTTACCTTAATATGACGAATTTTAAAGAGGTATGTGCCTATAATCATGCAAAACACATTAAAAGTATCTCAGGAAAAACTATATTAACTTATGAGTAATCTAATTATTAAAAATATTTTCCACTTCCAAATACTAGCATTATTGGGATATGTTTTTTTTTAATGGAAAAGAGGAAACTAGATTAGCTGAGGTTGCGAAGTGGTTCTATCACATATGTTTTTTTTTTTTTTTTTTCAATCGTGAATACGCCCGTCTTGGGCTTTTAAGATGTTTAATCACAGATTACGATGACATACAGTATTTCAAAAGTGTAATCACTTGAGGCGTTGCAAGTCAAACCACTGAACCCACTCCAATTTACTCCAAATCGTAGTTTTTTCGCAAATTTCTCAAACATTCAGATCCAAAATAACTCAATGGGCAGCAACGCCCATGGACTAAGCCGCCAGTCTGGTCTGACAGGCCGGCGCTCTTATCTCAACAGCTGTCCTACAAGGTCAATTTGTCCAGTGATAAGCGCTTGTTGCCGCTAACGCTGCCAAAGACTTGTATTAATCCTGTCACAGCAGCAGTTATCGATAACCGGTTACTGTCCGGTAAACACAAGTCGTTTGGCCAATTTCATCAGGAGAAAAAAAACGTTGATTCCTACAATATGGGCAAGTCGTACAATACCCCAATACATTGTCCCATCGGGCACCTTGTACAGGGGTTTACTGGAGTAGATGTAGGCCTACCGTTTGAATTGATAAGGTTTTTATAACAACCATACAATGTTTTGAAAACAGAATTGATTGTATAATATTGTTGCGGACTTAACGGGTTCTTTACAAATAAAACTTGGCGATTTTATAATAACTATTTATTTACACTAATTATTCTATATTTACAGATATTACAATTGCCTAACACCTAACTAACCCTATCTAAACCTAGCTAAAGCCTATTCTAATTTACAATGTTTCTACTTACAGCTAGCCTCTACAGGAATTATCACTACTTCTGTCACAACACTGTCACTACACTGTCACTACACCGTTACTACACTGTCACTCTCACTAGCACTAGCACTGGTCACCAACACCGACGGGCGCTTGCCGCGACGATTCTCGGAAGGCTCAACTCAACTCCACTGCCGTGTGCCGGAAGACGGTCCCTTATATAAATTTACCGTGGAACATTCTGGAGACCCCTGGTAGCCTAGACAAAGGTGTTTACGCCGTAGAAGTGTAGAAGGTTCTAGGGCCCCTATTGAGGTAGTACGTTGACATGGGTCTATTGTCTATCAGTGGTGCGCTAGGAGAAACCCTTGTAAACAAACAACCCTTTTGAGACGGCGCCTGGCTATTGTTGCGCGGGGCTCCTGACTTGTAACACTACCCCCTCCTTAAGACTGTTCTGTCCCAGAACAGATTTCCCCTGAAGCTTGCGATCTTCTGGTCCACCGGAGGTTCCCCATGGGTTGTATACGCAGACCACAATTTCGATGCCAGTGTCCTCGAAAAGTTCCTGCACCATATTTCTTACAATCTTCCATTCCAATCCGTCATAACCACATCCCAGCCTTGGAATAGCCAGCTTTTTGATTCCAATCCGAAGGAGCTTGTCTCGCAGGTCTTGCAGGCTTTTCTTCAAAGATTCGTAGGACGGCTTCTTGCTAGATGTTTCCTTTGTAACGAGGTAGAACAAATGCTGTCCATTGCGCTTCAGGTGAAGGGTTGTGCCAATGGCGGGGCTCTGACGCTCAAGATCTTCGATCCCTCCAAACTTTTTCCTGAAGACTGTGGCTATACCTCGCGACGCTCTCAGGTCTTCTGCTACGCAGTGTGCCAAGGCATATTCCGCTGGCAAGGTGAAGAGGTCCTTGTATAACAACCTCAGTCCCTCATTTCCATGTCTCTCAGGCACGACGTTTCTTGGCTCGGTTGAGAGGTTCCGAACTTGTTGGCCGTGATCTCCTTTGTAGGGTGCAAGCCTGTTAAAATGAACTATTTTTGGTTTGCCATTTGGTTGTTTCTTAATCCTGTAGATGACGTCATTTAAACGGGAAATAACTTCATAGGGTCCTTCCCATGAGTTCTGGAGTTTAGGTGAATAACCACGACGCCTTCGGGGATTATGTAGCCACACGAGATCACCAGGTGTGAACCCTCCTTTCTCGGCCTTCACGTCGTACCTCTCCTTCATCCTGTCACTTGCTCCAGATATGTTGCGACGAACTTTCTCATGTATCTCGTCCATCCTCTTCCGCAGATCCGATACGTAGTCCTCGCCAACCACACATTCATCCGGCTTCAATCCATACTGCAGATCGCATGGAAGACGTAGCTCTCGCCCGAAAACTACGTTGGCTGGAGTTTGGCCGGTGGTTTCGTTCACAGAACTCCTATAAGCAAGTAGGAACAGGTGCAGGTATTGGTCCCAGTCCCGCTGATGTTCGGAGACAACCTTTGATAGATATCTTCCCATCGTCCTGTTCATGCGTTCTACCATGCCATCTGACTGTGGATGAAGAGGTGTTGTTCGAGTCTTCCGGATACCAAGAACTTCACACATTCTAGAGAATACCACTGACTCAAAATTTCTTCCTTGGTCAGAATGAAGTTCGAGCGGGACGCCAAATCGGCTAACCAGTTCTTTGATTAATATATCTGCAACTGTTACCGCTTCCTGGTTAGGCAATGCATAGGCCTCTACCCATTTGCTGAAGTAGTCCATTGCAACCAAAATAAATCTATTTCCAGCATCGGACATGGGGAACGGTCCTGCAACGTCAATGGCAATGCGCTCGAACGGGGCACCTACGTTGTATTTCCTCATTGGGGCTTTTCGTTTGTTGACAGGGCCATTTGATGCTGCGCAGGTCACACATCTTCTGCACCAGTCTATGACGTCATCTTTCTGATTAGCCCAGTAGAAGCGCTCCCTTACTTTCACCAGTGTACGATGTACCCCTAGATGGCCTCCAGAAATTCCATCGTGCACTTCCCTTAGCACTTCAGGAACCCTCTTCCTTGGAATTATTATTTGGAGTTTTCGGTGCCCCCCTTCCTCCGATTCGACGACTCGCTTCAAAACTCCTTCTTCCGTTAAAATCGAGTTCCACTGCGCCCAGTAGGTCTTGACGTTCTTAGACAATGGAGCAATATCCTGCCACGACGGTCTTCCTTTATTGTCCATCTTCCACTGCATGACGTGTCTTAGGTCTGGGTCTTCCTTCTGGTCCTCTGACAGTTTCTTACTGTCCCATTCGTCGTCAACAGCGGTCACGCGATGAACTGGTGCACTTTAGTCTTCCTTGCGCGCACAATGATTGCCGCTGTCTCCACATTGTCTTCTGACGAGTGCATCCGCCTTCTTATGGCTCGGCCCAGTTCGATGATTTGACTCGAAGTCATACTCCTGCTTTGATCCTGGAGGGATCGAATGAGGTTTACTCCGGGGACGCCCCATCTCTCCGCAGTTCCAACAGCGTGCCTGCCGGTGACGATTTTTGAGTGCCTCCAGAACTCTCTCTACCAGGTCCTCGATGTCCAGTGGAGTTGTAGGTTCTGCGTCTGTCACACGGACTCGAGCCTGACTTCTCACCGACTGCCGTACAGCCTCGAACTCCAGTGCCTGTGTCAGTGCGTCACTCAGGGTCTTTGGTCTGGCGAGCTTCACTGCCTGTTGAGTCTCAGGTTCACGTAAGCCATCTAGGAATTTATCCACCGCCAAACTCTCGTAGACATCATCCGTGACCGATGGATAGGCGTTTCTCACCAGGCGAGCAATGTCGGCTTCAAACTCCTGGAGTGACTCGCTGGGCTTCTGGATCCGGTTCCGCAACTGTGATCGGTAGAGCTGGTCCATATGTCGATGTCCAAAGCGCATGTCCAATCTTCTTACTAATTCTGCGAAGTTCTTCCGCTCCGCCATTGGCATAGCATGCAGAACAGCTAATGCATCGCCCCGTAGTGCAAGGCACAGTGCTGAAGCCTTTGTCTCCTCGGTCCACCCATGGACCATAGCCGCTGTTTCGAAGAGAAGCATGTAGTCCTCCCAGGGGGTTTTGCCATCGAAGTTAGGAACAATATTCTGAGGGGCAACGGCAGCAATGGTCGGCGCTGGCTTGGAGATCGTTTCTAGGGCGTTGTCCTGCTGAAGTTCGCCAGTGCTAGCCGATGACGCAGGTGTGAAGCTCCCCGATACAGCCATCTCCTGCCTAAGCTTATCAACTAACCTATCTTCTAGATTTTTTTTTAAACAATTAAACTTCTCATCCATTTCATTCATTCTACTTTCTAAACTATCAACTTTGCTCGAATATTCATCTATTTTGTTCAGCATTTTTGATTCTACATTCGACATTTTTGCCTCAATGCTAGCTTCTAAGCTTTTGTTATTTTCTGACATTTTTGACTCTAAGTTTTTGTTATTTTCTGACATTTTAGACTCAATATTAGCTTCTAGGATTTTACTAGTTTCTGAAATTTTTGACTCCAAGTTTTTAAGCATTTTATTGACATCAGATGTTTCAAATAAAACGTTATCTGGATCTTCACCTGTCTCAATTAAAGCTTGTTTAAGGCGTGCCTGAAGGGCTGATTTAGTTCCACTAGTATCTAGATCTCGTTCTTCTAATTCTCTCCTAAGATCAGCTACTTTTAATTCATCAAGTTTTACACCTTTGAAAGCCATTTTTATGCAGAACAATTAAAATAATTTTACAACAAATGATTTTTTCCTTTGTAACAAAATTACGACACAAATTACTACTATGTAACAAAGACCCTGAATCTTACTAATATCTAATACAACTAAAATTAAACTCAATATTTTACAATTAAAATCGCCAAAATAATGCCGCTTTCTGACACCAATTGTTGCGGACTTAACGGGTTCTTTACAAATAAAACTTGGCGATTTTATAATAACTATTTATTTACACTAATTATTCTATATTTACAGATATTACAATTGCCTAACACCTAACTAACCCTATCTAAACCTAGCTAAAGCCTATTCTAATTTACAATGTTTCTACTTACAGCTAGCCTCTACAGGAATTATCACTACTTCTGTCACAACACTGTCACTACACTGTCACTACACCGTTACTACACTGTCACTCTCACTAGCACTAGCACTGGTCACCAACACCGACGGGCGCTTGCCGCGACGATTCTCGGAAGGCTCAACTCAACTCCACTGCCGTGTGCCGGAAGACGGTCCCTTATATAAATTTACCGTGGAACATTCTGGAGACCCCTGGTAGCCTAGACAAAGGTGTTTACGCCGTAGAAGTGTAGAAGGTTCTAGGGCCCCTATTGAGGTAGTACGTTGACATGGGTCTATTGTCTATCAGTGGTGCGCTAGGAGAAACCCTTGTAAACAAACAACCCTTTTGAGACGGCGCCTGGCTATTGTTGCGCGGGGCTCCTGACTTGTAACAATATCTAGACCAATCAGACACCTTGTACGGTTATACTATTGACTACCGACGTCAAATTTGAGTGGAAAAGTTTTTTTAGGAACTTTATTTGAATGAGTGGGTTCACCTTTTGAATTCAATTTTCTCGTGATAAAAATTGTTTTGCTTTCAGTTAGGCAAACGATATGGCACGTAAGAAAGCTGCATTATCGGTGACGAATGTCAACAAAATATTTTTATTTTTCTAAATGATTTTTAAACATATTATAAAGTCGTGAAATACGTCCAACAGTAAATGACGAGCTATTCAAACACTTTACAGGATGCTTATAACGAAAATCATTATAAATTTTAAAAATCCAATTACTAAATCCCCTTCCAAACCTAATGAGTTGTTAAACATCGACTCCTTATTAGAAACTTTCAAAATGCTAATCTGCCAAAAGGATGTTTACATTCTATTAAGAGGGTCGAACCCAGATCGCCTGATATCGCTAATCTTCCCCGTTCTTTGAAGTGTAGTTTGATTAAAATATTTCGAATAAGCCTAAGAGACAGGCTACGGATCGGTGGTTCCGATCGTCAAATGAAATTTAAACTTTATAAACAGAGTTTGGTCTGGATTGCTGCAAGAACATGTAATTGGTTTCGCCCTTTCAACTGTTCCAATAACGTTTCTTGTTAATCGCTTCGCTTCTAGTTGTGGTGAAATTTGCGCCTGCAAAATATATTTTATACCTTTTCCCGAACTCGTATTAAATAAGAGATGATTGAATTTCGCGATGAATCGGATTGCGAGAAATTTGTTTAACTCTGTTAATATTTTTGTGTTTAATTTAATCAAATGTGTTTTTCAAAGCTCGTTCTGCGTTTGGTTTAAATCATTTTCATAGATGTGCAATTTTTGGAACATTCACATGCATTCATGGGCTTAAATCTTTTTAACGCCGAACTTAATCCTGAAGCAAACCTTTATATCTCACACGTTAAACGATTTTTCACTAAACAATTTTAATACTGTAACTCCATATTTTATTATGATAAAACAAACACTAATTTTGTCCCATAAAGGCTGTGAGTTTGTCTAGAATTAATTAGCAGCCCTTGAAATGTATTTTGCTTTGTAATAAACGTAAATAAGTAACACAACACGGTGAGGAGGAAACGCCTCTGATGTGGCGCTCTGAATTATTTCATGTTTCACGCTAGAAACCGTATAATTGTGTTTAGAAACACTGCTTTACGCATTCACTCTATGAAATGTTAAGTTTAATGACCACTTGTTCGTGATATGTGTTCATTTATCCATGCTATAATTACTCTCATATATATTTGTTAAAAATAAATAGAAATGATTTTTTATTAAGTCTTGGAAGTGATTGGTGTGTTTTCACGCTAATGGCATTTAATTTTTTTTCCGGCCAATGTTTGAATCTTGATCTTGTTACTGTCTAATGACGGTGTTTTGTAAGATTTCATATTCAATTGTGGTTGAACTCCAATTTGTAAAATTAAAAGGACACGGTTCTGTGCCTTAAAGTCCAGTTTTAAATCTCACTAATTGCAAATGTTATTTCTTTTTTTATTGCCATACCCAGTGGGTCAAAGTCCACTTCCACCTTCCGAAAAACAATAAATTTTCACACCTGAGACAAGAAACCCCGCCTTTTCCCTGAACCCTACCACTAAAACTCCATACGATAAACTCAACGACTATTTGTCACGTCAACGCATTTGTACACACACACACACACACACACCTACGGCTGTACAAATCTGTGCGTAAACATTCATAAAGACACACTCGTGCGGGAATGCAGTTGGAGACGGGTAATAAGCTTGTTATGACGTTTAATCTTATCCGCTCGCTGATGTAAATACCGCAGCATTCTTTCACCCATCCCGGCTTGGACGTCTCAATCCTACCACAGATTTAGAATCAAAGGCAGAGTCAACAGCGTTATCAGAGATAAGGGGCGGTGCCTTGTGCTTGTTCTGGTTTATAGCAGTCCCGTAAAGATAAGAGAACACCTGTGTTTGTGGCTCCCCGCCGCTGTGGAGGTAGTAGTTGACGTGTCAACTACCGCCCGATCGCGCTGTTGCCAGATTTTACGAAATTTACAAAAATTGTTTATAGTGATGAATTTACAATGTGCTATGATATTTTATTGCCTTTGGATACACCAAATTAAGTCAAATAAACGATCAGACTCTGTAGGAGTTTGTGCTTAGTGTGAAAATTCTCGATAAAAGATGAGCTCTTACTGTAAAAATAATGATTAATTTAGGACATGAAAATATTGCATTTATAATGTTATAGAACTAGGCGTTTATTTGGAGATTGTTTATAAGGCTTTCTCATAAAAATGTCTAGTTTTTTGCTGTAATGTGCTAATTGCGAAATGTATGGTTAACTGCTTAAATCAACGGCATTGTATAAACAATTCATTGTTACTTTAAATTGTAAAAATATTAAATATATTGTACTACTGGTGTGTGGATGGAAATTATATCAAACCTTCAATTACAATAAATTAAAGTTGCCGTTCATACATTCCTATTCTAGCCAAAAAGAAATTAAATAAAGTGTAAAAACCAGTTTAAAATTAGTTAGATATATCTGGTGTTGATATGTTTGGATGTTAATATAGCTTAACATATGTATTCGTTAATTTATGAACTTAAATATGATGGCATACTGTTAAAGAAAACTTGCAGCTACACTTACTGATACGCTACAAGTATATAGGCTACCTAAAACCGTTTTTAACAGGTTTCTTATCAGATCAATAAGAAAATCATAAACTCAATCTATTCCTGTCTTTTATTTCCAATAATTTGTAAGAAAATCGTGATTCAGCCAATTCTTTGCCAAATGAACGTATGCGTTTGCGATGCGTTCGTTAACGCAGCGTATTTTTCAACTCCATTGCATTTTCAACAATACGCCTCCATTCAAGGCCCACATATTATTGATAATGCACAGTATGAATGTCCATTATGAATGATTCAATTAAGCAGGGCTCGCTTCGATGAATTCAACGTTCAATCAAAACCTCATTATCAAACCGGTGATTTCATTATCACCATTCTCCCTAGCCAACAATCGTTCCATACAATTACTATAAACTAAGAAAAATCTCTCATGTACACAATTTAGATGCGATAATAGTCGAAATTTCAATTACATAGGATAAATATCAAAAGAATGATAACACTTTCGATATAATGTTGATTATTATTTAAATAAGGCTAGATTATATTATTTTTTTTAATAGATTAATAGTAAATATAAATATAAAATCGAGTTGTTAATAAATGAGCTGAATTGACTCAAAACAGCTTAATCAAGTTTGCCTTCTAGCACACGTTGGCTAATATTTACCTCTTCAACGTTTACTGCCATCAACTAGTGAAAACTTCAAAATAAGAGGAGCTAATAGATCTATAGTCAATCGCAATTAAACTGTTGTCTCTAGCAAAGGTGTCAAATGTATTTTTTTCTGGTTTACATACTTAAAATAAAGTACTTGAATTAGACTAAACAAAAATAACTGAAAAAGTGGATCGATCTTATGATAAATTTGTATTAAAAGTGTAGCATAAAACATGTTTCTTTAGATTTTGCTTTTTTTAGTTATAATTGAAATCAAACCGATATCTCTAAAATCCATAAGTGCATACTGTGAATCTCATTTAATTAATAAATTATAAGAATACCTTCGGCAATCGTAGGACTGTTTATGGTAAGTATACCTGACCGAGATCTACAGTTAACACCCACTTTGTACTAATTTGAATCGTTAAAAATGTTTAGTATATAATCACGATAAACATGTTTTTGTTAATAGTTACCTGTATACGATTAATATTAATTTACTGAAATCTTTCGGCGTTTGTCATACTACGAAAAGTAAGTTTACAATCATGATTACAAACTGTTATCAATTGTCGGCTTCAATTCAGGCAAAGTCTTAACTTAGATAGATTGAAATGTAAGATAATTAACTTAAAGAAACCACAAGTGTTCTTGTGACAAAGGAAGGCACCTGTCTAATTCTATTAAACACTTAGCGAAACAAATTTGGAAACTTGGCAGCGCTCCTGCGTGGAAAAGTCAAGATATTGCTACTTCGACCAACTTCAATAACAACAAAAGTTTCTCGAGGGTTGTTACTTGAATTGTATTCCGGTTGGAACCGCTCGGCCGCCGGTTAGGAGCTACTGCTCCAAATTGATTAAGAGATCTATAGGACATCCTAAATGTTTGTTTGGAAATGTGGTTTTGCTTGGTTTAAAGGTCCATTTGTTATTAATTTTGTGTCTACACCAGTGGCATTTTAAATTATGTAAGGAAAACGTGGAAAATATTTTAGGAGAAAATTACTTAAACCAGTAATTGTGGATATTGAAGTTTAAACCCCTATTCGCACCGATGGGTAGCAACACTAGGCTAGCAACACAAAACATCCCTTTCGTTGAATTAAAAAATATAGCATGATTATGTTGAAGATATATTTTTATTTTATACCAGACTTGAAACCCACAGGAAGTACATAACTGCTAGGATTTAAAGTAAGATAAGTAAAGTATGTGGATTCTGTTTAAGTAACTTAAGTCTCGGTTTTGTTAAATTAATATGGCAGACAGGAATTTTATTTAACATTTAAAATTTGAATAGCCTACTCAAAATTTTGTGTAAAAATTCAATGGTATTATTTATTATTGAATTTATTTAAAATAATCATTTAGTTAAATAATGTACTACTCCTACATATCATAAACAATATAACAAACCCGAAACGTGAAATACGCCCAAGTCTCACAGTTGGATAATACACTAAACTTATTTAATCAGGCTAATGTGGTGCTAGTCGTTTTAAAAGATAATTATGACAAAGTATATAGAGTGATGAAGTCTTCCTAGAGAAAATAATGAAAACTATGGAACTGCTTTATATCTCTCTAATGTATGGTTAATTTTAAATCAAGTATATTGTACTCATTGTGTGCGTCTCGACCGCTAAGGGATGTGGCTTTGAAATTTATTTTATATTAATTAATATATAATTTAACGTTTTTTTTCTATTAAGATCTTAGTCTGTTCAAACAACCGAACAGTTGAATCTAAGTTAATTTCTCATTAGCTGTAAATTGTAGCATGAAGTAGATTTTGATTAAATATAATACAGTTTTGCGTAATTTTAACAAGTTCATCAATTATCATTGAAAGTTATATTTATTGTTCACATTTAAGGCCTAAATGTTTTTTAAGCTGTCTGACTAACGTTTAATACATATTTGTTTCGTAAAACGGACGGTTATACTATCGCATACATTCTAGTCCCAATTCCTCAAAATATTGACTCTACCTTGCTTACTACGACAGCCTAATAGCTGCTCTTCATCAAGCCAAAACAAAACCACGAACCCTGGAACTTTAATTTGCCGAATCCAAGACAACTTTATGGGGTTCCCGTTTCAGAAGTGTAATTCAATTATCTTTCGCGATAGAGATCGGCGGCGAAAATAAGTTTTGGACTAATTGCTCGATTAATTATGTTCCCTTGTGCGATTCCTGCTCACACGGAGACTATATTTTTAATTGGTGTCGTTAAGTGAGTAGGAGAATCCAAAATGGCGTCGTCCAGGTGCTCGTTCCCATCAGTAATGGAAGCAATTTAAACTTGTCGCTCAATGTAGCGAAGTAGAGATATAGATGTAGCGATGTAGCGATGTAGTAGTGCCACTATTACTTGATTGGGGATGATTGTTGAGCTGAGAAACTTTCGTCTGCTACATCTCTCTCGGCGAGAATTTCTTGTAAAATGTTTTACCTGAAGTTCCCTAAACTAGCTACATTTTTACACTTCCAATAAATACTTTTTTGACCAAGTCATTAGTGCTACTTGATTTTCGCTTGATTTGATAAAAAAAATTATAGATGAATGTCTTTAAGAGCGCTGTCCATTTTTGAAGTGGTTACACCGTCATTGACTGAGTAGAAACCGCAAAGGTGCAACAAATTTATCACATTTGGTTATATAAATGACAAAGTAAATAAATGGCTTGGTTATATAAATGGCAAATTTATCAAACTAAACGTTACTTACAGTACCTAATTCAGCTTGGAGTTATAGTATTTAATTAAGCACTCAATCGAGAGAGTATATTAAGAGTATATATTTCAGAGTATATTTAGAGTTTTTTAAGAGTATATTATTGTCTAAGAAATATACCATTTTGAAAAATATTGAACAACAAAATTTTGTATTTTATTCCTTATACCGTCCTTATTCCTTTTACTTCAAGTACATTTAACTTATTTGTACGTCTTATATCCAGTATTTCAAAACTTCTTTCATACACGAATTATCACAAATCTTTTGTCACGTACTGTTATAGCTCTGAACAGCCATAGAGTGCACCCTACATTAAGATTTGTTTCATACCGTTTCCATTATTTACAGCGCCATCTCCCCTCGGAAATGTCCAAATCCTGTTCCACGTTGTCGTCGCCGTCGTATCGCAGCATAACCATAACTTAAGACTTACTCGGCCAGTGTTGGCGCGGCGGAATCCGGACGAATTGTACAATTTAGTGGCGAGGGAGCAGGAAATATGGGCACTGCTTGGCGCATATTAAAACCCGAGATGCCATCTTACACGGGGTGTACTCACTCCCCCGGCGTTTTGATCCTACGTTGGGGGTTGTTCCGAAGATCGGATCTCGGATATTTATCCTTGGACAAACAATGTACGTTTGTATTCTATCTCTAACCACACATAAATCCCGGCGGCCCGATAGATATCTTGATATGACTCGGGTACATTATACTTATCCGTTTATTCCTTATTTATAGGCCCCCAGGAATGTGTTAATTCCAACAGGTGCATTAGAATGCATCTCTATTCCATCTTGTTCGCACCCACACCCACACGTTCTGTTCAGACTTTCTCCTGTCCCTCCTCCCATTGTGTGCGTGTGGTCGATGAGCGATGTGAGACATTGTATCAGCAGGTTGAGACTGATACAACAGTCAGTTCGATGTGTTGAACACATAAATTTCCTACTACTACGCTTGGCATGGTTCATTCTATCAGTTTTTATTTGGAGGTTACCTACTAGCCGATTGATTTAGTAGCAGCTCATTATGACAAGCATGTATGAGATATGCAATTATTCCTTCAACAAACCAGTAAATTTCCCTTCAAAAGTGGCGATGCATGGTGCTTTTTCTCCCCCTACGTAGTAGATGGAGAAAGTATTTTTTTGTCAACATTTTCGGGAATGAATTTTGGGTGGAAATGTCCGTTTTGGGCCTCCCCGAACCCAAAAAATTTGTTTTCGAAATGATGTGGTTTTCTCAAAAATCCCATAAAATTACGGAAAAAATAACAAAAAATGGCTCTTACGATTTTGTTTTATTTAGTTCGTTGTGGTCCTTTACACTCTTTAAAAAAAGTTATAACCACTAATTCTGTAAAAATTCCAGTTTAAAAGTTAGCAGCTTTTTTGCTTTTCCTATATAATAGGCTACCATACGGTAGTCACACCGCTTTCCAAGGGTAATAGTTAATGACCATCCGATAGGAAATCGCATGGGTCATTTTCATTTTCATTTTTATTTTCCACGGCAATGCCATTTACAAAATACAATCAGTTAAGATTATAATAAGATTATATAAATACAAAACATTAAATTACAACAAAACAACAATTCATCAGCAATAGCATCGATACAATCAATCAACAATAACAGCTATAAACTATGACATAACAATAACAATAACAATGCAGAATGACCATGAATAACAATAACAAGGCATATGATTAATAATTACGATAACAATGATACTTAATCGTAATGGCTTAATCGAGGTGTATGTCTGAATCGTAATATCATATCAAACATATTAAAGATATCGTGTATTTCTTTAATTAATAATGATTTCATTTATTGTCCACAACAGGATCATAGCATAAAGGGATCCTCGAATTATAGCAGTTTCACCGCTTGCCATTGGTTAGGGTTGCACCAACCTATAAGGACATAAGGGGATCCACACTTCAATAACAACAAAAGTTTCCATTGGTTACCACAAGGCGTTGGAACCAGGAAAAAACAACAAAAAAACTTCAAGAATCTACCTTTGAAAAAAATACATTTTTCCTCAGTTGCGATATTCAAGAAGGAATTATTCCGAGAAAAATACAAACTATGATAGTGGTTTAAATACCTTATTCATGCAATCCAATTGTTGTCTCCACAACTAGTTTCAACCTGCTAGGAGGTCATCATCAGGTGAGTACAAGGATGAATTACTTCATATGAAGGTCGTCAGTAACAGTTTTTTTACATTTACACAAACACACGACGAATAATAAACACATAGTGCGCACACATATACGGTCGTCGTGTGTTTGTGTAAATGTAAAAAAACTGTTACTGACGACCTTCAGACCTTCATATGAAGTAATTCATCCTTGTACTCACCTAATGATGACCTCCTAGCAGGTTGAAACTAGTTGTGGAGACAAAAATTGGATTGCATGAATAAGGTATTTAAACCACTATCATAGTTATTATTCGCAATCCGGAGGCTACCCACACCATAATGAAAAAAAATACAAATCACATGACATCATCTTCATTACTTGCAGAATATGAATGTAAAGTGGAGTGACACTATATATGTAGATTTTTGCAGACTGAGATCAATTGTTTTAGGATGGCAATTTATAACAAGTAAAATCTTCATGGATTAATTATTGATATATCATTAAATATTTTATAACAAACATTTCGGCGTAACCTTAAGAAAAGAACAGATTTACTTAATTTCAAGCCATCAACACCTACTGACACCCCAGCATAAAACCAGCGTCCTTTTGACCGTCAGCTAAAAGACTGAAACCTATAACACCAAAAATATTTCAACAGCACAACCAAACCCAAAACCGTTTAGGCGGCTGGCCGCGCGCCCCATCAAAACCATTAATAAACCAGAAGCGGTCTACCGATAACCAACGCCTCCAGAGTGACAAGCTGTCTGATTGGGGTAATTTGTCCACCAATCAAACTAATATTCCCTTCATACCAGAGCAAATTGATTAATCCGTCCTGGTCAAGTCGGAAAGAACGCGTGTCCATTTGCAAGTGAAATGAGCCTAATAGGTTGATTGAAAGGTAAAATGGTATTCTGTTAAAAGTTTGGTTAGGTAACTCTGCAAGTGATCCTTAACGGTTAATTTTAGAAGTAAGAGAAAGTGTATGGATAAAGTTATTTTTGGATGTACTTGCAGAACACATTCAGAATGCACTTGTTACATCAACCTACACGCATTTGCTATTTGGTTGGTTGATCTTCAATTCAACACCAAAAGTTGGGTTTTCCTCCATAGTAGTACCTTCTCAATAGGTTTATGGAGTCACGACCACTTACAGACTCAATTTGCTGGGATCAAGATTTGTTCTGCAAGAAACATGTTTATGTTATGAATATTGTATCACTCTTTTTTTGAAAACTTTATATCCATAATGTTGCATACGACCATACATAACAGTTTTTAAAACACTCAAAACTGAAACCTGTTTATGAGCTAACACCGTTACAAATATTTACCTTATGACAGGTTTACGTTTGCTTCTCCATCATCAAAGAGTGGTGTATTGGCATGATATACAAAAAAAAACTTTTTTACTTAGAGTATGTGATTTATCACAGCTATTTATACGATTAACTCTATTTACAGCGATAATTTACCTTATAACAGTCCTGACACAAACTTCTTTGTTAACTTCTACAAAAGAACAATTCCAATTCATACCCCGTTCAAAATTTATTAACACTAAAACAACGACGGTTTCTCATGAGCAGTTTGCCCACCGAAATCGTTATCTAGATTTGACCCGAGCCCGAGGTAGACATATTGAAATCACCCCAATAAATAGTCATCGTTAACGTGCGCATATTTGACGGCGGCCAGTCGATCCAGTCTATTATCGTTAATGGGGAACAGTTGAAAACCTTAATATATGTCAATACTATTAACATCGACTCGTTATTCTTGTCGCCACCTCGCCGGCCAATCTCAATAAACCTGTCAACACGGTCGACTTATCGAATTATCCGCGATCGAGTAGTAAACAGCCATTGAATTGATTGCGATTCGTTAATCATCCGATATTTTGATTGGGAGACGGTAAAACCTTTTGTAAAAATATCGAATCATCTTGGTAGAGTAGTAAACATCCGGTGAATTTATTGCGAAACGTTAATCATCCGATGTTTCGATTGCAGTAAATCGCAAGTGTAACAAGGATGTCTAAATAACGAGTAGGGTTTATTCGCTATAAACTACTGGTAACAGGGATAAACTTGTCACGGTTGTAAGGGCAATATGTTGTAGGTACGTAGTTGTTACATTTCTCACAACGCCTGAGTAGAAGCGTTGGACAGTATGTTTGTCTTACATTTCTTAAAACGGATATTGTATTGTAATTACTGCCTTGTAATTTTGACCAAAACGATAAGCGCATTTTTGCCTCTTTATGTCTTTAATTTAATTTAAAAAATTGTTTCCCGAAATTGTACTATTATCGATACAAATATATAATATTCTACAAATTCACCATTCAATGACCTACGACATTTCAAAACTTAATACTTCTCATTGCTGAAATAAATTGAGTTATGTAACTATTGGAAAAATTGATTCCTTCGAGTGAAAATAACCGCAACTCAAATACTGTAGCTCTCCCGACACAAAACCAATTATTTCTCTAAGGTTTCGAATAGCAGTTCAACAGTTTCAAATTATCCAGGAAAACCAACTTTGTCTACTATAATTGTATCCTTTAATATCCACTGATAATAGCTGTATTTAACTCAATCCTACCAAAGTAAATATAGCTTCACTTTAGGGATAAAAAATGAAATATGAATATATTTTTACTCATATTCTAAATACACACTATTTAACTTTTCTTTTCATTTTGCAATTAATGAATTAAAACCGATTATTTTGAATCTTTTTTAATTCCTAGATTATGTTTCTGTGTTCACAATTTTACGTCACTAACTTATTTATTACATAATTAATTGTTATCAATTTGAGGACTGGGAAAGCGTATGGTTAAAGTCGTGGGATTGGATGATATGCAACATTAGAAAAGCACATCAAGATTATGAGGAAGAAAGTTCGCTGAACGATGAAAAGCACGTGTATTTTGAACGCTCTAAAGGATATGAAAATGAGTCAATATGTTTTACATCATTCTGTATATATAATCGAACATCATGTATTTTTATTACTGTGATTAGGGCTACTGCATTTACAGTGAAACATACTATCAAACACTGGTATCCTGTTAAATTCATGTTATGCACCAACGAATATTTGCTTCTCTTAGTTCATTATTGTATTGCCTTTATCTTATTCAACCCTATATTAAAATAAGATGATGAAGACTACATGATTATGATCTAAGTGGGTTGAACTAGTTGTTGGTGAACAACACGAAGTCGAGTTAATAAGTACTAGTATTTATTAATGTATTAAACTATTGGTATACTTTTGGTATTTAATATAGTCGATGAGAAGTGTGCACTACTTTAAAGAAATCTATTTGACTATCACAGAACTTAGCAGCATAATATTTAGCAGAACTTATCCATCCCACAGCTATTTACATTATTTCCTGTCCACCTTTTGAATCAATATTTAAATCATGTAATGAATATCTGAATCTAGTGATCTCCCCAAGTATTGTATACACTTTTAAGATGTAAGTCTTCAAAAAATATATTTTTGGATGTAATTGATCCATTTACATCCATATACTAATTAAGAAGTGTATTTTTGTTTTATTTACACTTATTATAACTTCTAAAAATGCAATAGTCATTGTTACTACAACAGAATCCATATACTTTTGTTTTATTTACAAAAAAGCTTCTTTATGCCTTACAACATCGTAGAACTATATTAGGTACAGGTAAAGAAAACTGAATTAATTAAATTCAATTGAAACTTTGGAAGAGACGCAATTAAAATCAAACTGTAATAAGTATTCAAAGTATAATTCTTTAATTGATAAATCGAATCGAATAATTTAATTTTGATTGGAAAAGAGTTTCTAAAACTTTAAACGTTTGAAGAGGCTTTACCAAGAAAGTTAGCTTGAAAAGTGCAGACAACGGACCACCACTCGTAATAACTTTAGGGGCGATTTAATCAATTTATACCAAATACGTTATCCCAGTGAGTTTACAGACTATTGACTTCATTGGGTTATTGAACCGAGGATGAAATCCCCCTTCTTTAGGAGCTTTCTTTACAAACTTCTGAAATTATTTTACTCCTTTGGAACTGGACGTTTCAATTAAGCTCGTTTTAAATATGATGATTAAGTCTTGATTGATTTTGTTACAGGTTTATATTGGATTATACTAAGCAAGCTATCATTTAAATTCTTATAGCATTGTGTATACATGAAATGAATGTATTTGTCACTGAAGCAGGTTTACCATCAAATCTTCATTTCTATATCGATAAGTGAGTACAGAAGCTCTTCTTTCTAGTGTTAAATATTAATACACTTCACTCGCATGATCGCTTGCCCCTTCATCCACAGGCACCATTGCTCTTAGAAAGTCCTCATATCTTATTGATATCGGAATTTCAAATACTAGAAGCCACGGACCCCAGTTTTATATCTCGGTTCCACCAGTGTCCCAAAACCAATAAAAACCTCCCATCTGGTGTATCTTCATAAACGTCTTCTGCCGCGAGTGGTTTCACCGCGAAAATATACCTCCCTTCGTTCCAGTGTCCAATTACCATCGCGAATCATATAAAAGTGACAAAAATATTTACTACACAGTAATCTAGTCTGATACAATTTGTGCTGAGGTTTGCTCCGTGATGAACGGGTGGTCCAAGTCCGCTGTTCCGCCGGACTGTGGGCGGTCGAACAAATTGGGATTGGAATGATGGACCTGATCATCTTGTATTGTTATAACTCGATTATCGCTCGGAATGTAAACTCGGGGATCGGTGATTACTTAGGATTCAATCTTTGAGTCGTTCTTTTACATGTTGGGGTGGTCGTTGAGAGGTCTCACAATATTTTGAAATATCGCTTACCTTGGTGTACCTTATTTTGTTACATTGTAAATATACGTTATTCTTAATTGTTTTTCTTGTTCAAGACTGATTAGCATTACTCACATCTTAATCGAGTTTTACATTTTCTCACTTTGAGTTACATTGTGTTTTCTTCATAACTCAACGGCTAGAGATTTGGCAAAATTAAATTTTAACCAAACGTGAAAATTATACTAAACACTTTGAAGCAATATACACAAATAGTGAAAACGTTCTAAGTAAAATGCAACTGATAAGTTTTCTACATCTTACGTTCGAGTTCTATTGATAAGATTAAATTTGATGTAGACTCATTTTGTAATGGGTCGATGACTTTTTTTTTATCATATTACTGTCCCTCAATAATTTTAAACCATCCACTAAATGCAAGATTATCCGAATCACCGAAAAAAACACATAGTAAACAAGCCAACACTCACTACAATGTCTAAAGCCAGAAAATTCATTAAAACCACATTACACACGTGTTAAAACAAACGATGAAAGCGGCACACTTTTCACCCCTCACAACTCAGAAAAGCGAATTTCAGCGATCAGAAATTCAGCAAACATATGGATGGACTTTGACCTTCATTTGAATATTGTAATCGGGAGGACCCGTTGCCGCCCGGGGCTGTTTAACCGCCAAGGTCGGGGATACCGTCTTAATTTTAAATTGGATGCGATTATAATGCGCTGTACAGCCCGGAGCGAGCTGTGTGTCCGGCGCGCCGACGAAATAATAATCACTTGTCAGGTTTTAATTTAATGTTCTGACGACGGCCGGGGTGCGCATTACGTGCTGTATTTCACGGCGAGATTTGTCTGGGTTTGGACATAGTTTATTGAAATCGGGACATAACTAACGGAGGAGTAACTCGGGGGAGGATGCGAAAGTTGGTGTTTCTGTGGATGTTTTCTCGGGGGTCGTGGGCTTTTTTGGGCTTTTTTGGTGGGACAACAATAAACGTTTTTCCTACATGCAAATGAAGGTTGACCTAACAAAACCTAATCTAGCATTTTACGTTCTTAATCTTACATTTCTATCCTAACCGGAATTGCACAGACAAACTTTACCAGTGGCGGCCCTCTTCTTGAAAATATCTGGCTGGTGTTTAATGAACTTTATGATCGAGCACTGTTTCGTTGTTTACGTTAACATTAATTTGACTATTTTTCGTAAGAGCGAACAAATTGGATGTAAAGTTAGATCAATGACACTGTGTCTTGTAAAATCCACTCATTAAGCAAACGATTCACACATAATTAATTTGCAAGGGGTTATTTTGTACACTCTTTCCATACAAACGAAGAACAAACGGTAAAATAGTGCATCTATCGATAGAGTCAAAAGAACGTAAAATGAAAACAGGTGGTATAGTTGAAGCAAACCCATCCAACAAGACCGAGCGTTGAATAGATTCATCAAGTTTATAAAATGGATATTACATCCACAATAAGTCAATCAATACTTCATCTCGTCAACAATCCACCGGTTGAATGCTGAATCAACACAAAAAGTGAATTGCTTGAACGTTCAAGACATCCACACAATCCAGAAGTTGAACATTGAATCCGTTATTATTTGATTCTTTGCGATTAGTCAACTGACTGAACCTTGAATCAATCTACAATTTAAATTTGCTTAGTCATAATTTAATTTAACGAAAGAGTGGATTGAATCACTGTTGATTCTATCGACGAATCAATTGATTGAACTATCCATGACGTCAGCACGTATCGGGGACGCACCTGCTGCCCAAAGGCAGTGTTTGTAGATTCATCACTGACCAGACCAGCTGAATAATGACCTACAGAGTCGTCGCTGCCCATGCCTCATGCCTCATGCCCATGCCGCCATGCCCACTGCCCCTACAAGACCCGAAATTACCGGCCAATGGCATCTCATCACTCACCAGCTCCTGTAGTAAATTTTACGCCTCAATAACAACAGTGGCGATACGCCCGTTGGCTCGCCTTCATTTACCGCATTCCTTGGTTTACACTGTAAAAAGATCTTGCTTTCGGTGTAAATATTTTTAATTTAAAATGAGGTTTTTTAGCAGAACATAAGAACGTATTGTGATTAATTTTTACAAAAAACTCGGAACTTTGCCTAACAAATTTGATACAAAAAATTATCTGGGGAATATTATCTTTAAATAAAGGAAGATTTATTATTCGGGTGTATGCGGGACTAGAAACACGTAAATAATAACCACACGCCTAAATAATAAACGTTACATTCTGTGGAGGTGATAAGGGTAATCCTAATGAAAAACAATGAGTCTTTGTATAAAAAATTAAATTAAGTGGTTTCTAGAGTTAAACTTTACTGTAACCAGGTCAATAGTAGTTATATTTCGACCAAAGATAATATTCTATTTTACAAAGGTATGTACATTATCAATAGAAATAGATTTTAAACAAATATAAATCTTTACTAAAATTTCTTGTGCACTCCCATTCTTCAGGTTATGGAGTCCGCTCACACGCAGCAAGAAGCAATTCAATTGGTTACCACACATTAAAAACACCAATTAAAAATCACTCTCAAACAATAACGTATAGTTGCCACATGTAATGACAGTGTAAAAAGTGCCCACTGTGTAATTTCCACCAAACGCCATCCACGAAAGAAGCTTAAGCGTTTTGCGTTTGAGCTTCAAGGACTCAGTTAATGATCGCCAGGCACTGCGACAGCCGCCATTATGTGTTTCCCAGGGTAATGAAGTGGTGGAATCCCTCAAAAAAGAGTGGATGTAGGAGGCTAGTTTTTGTCCATTAGAGCAAACAATAGCCTGCTCGTCACTGGCCAACTAGCGCCAGTTTACCAGCTTGTTTCTATTTATCTTCGTCATGAAAGGGAATGCTTTGTCTTTTTGGTAATCTCGGGATCGTCCCGGAGTAAAACCAAGATGTGGCGGAAGTAGAAAAGTGTTGGTGTAAAAATACCTGGTTTGTTGACCACACGAATTTGAACTTTTTTGTGTAAAATTAATCAAGAGTCTCACAATAATTTAATTGAATTCACGTTGTTCATTTTTTGTATCCGTGCTTCGCAAGGGGAAGAACAGTCAGTTTCATAATCATTGAAATAGATTTTGAATAGATAATCAATCATAAAGTTAAATAATCCTACCACAAGTTGTGTAAAATATATTTGATTTCTTTGGATCAGCTGTCTAATTGTGAAATGAGTATTTGGCAGTTCTGGTAGTTTACATTTAAATGTCAATGTAAATGTAAACATTGATAATTTTCTCACGCTTTAATGGAGACCATAATTATATTTAGATACTTTTAAACTCCTTTTATCTATGATTCAAGGGGCATAGCCTGAGAGGAACTCAGGAACTCACATATCAAGTGTACCTAAATATGTGGAGCATCTTTGTGCTTACTTTTGGCAGTATCGATTTAGTATTTTAGTAGTGACAGCCGCCCAGACAGACAGACACCATCTCAATTGTATAATAGTATAGATGGGTGGGATGTTTTTTGTTTCACAATGAACACACAAAATTGTTGCACATAAAGTGCTACATCTTTTGCCGTTTATTGCTTTAGAATCCATTATTTAACATCAAACCTGTGTGGTTACTAAAGCTGGTTCTTCTTGACAAATGATAGTGTTTATGTGTTGAATGCAACTAACCGAGGAAAGAGGTAAATGTTGTTATGAGGTTTGCCTTCAACTGTATTGTTAAAAAATGTTGAAAAGTCTTATCTTCGAATTGTGTAAACATAGCTATGCTACGAGTTTAACGTAAAAGACCTTTAGCATAGTTTTGGGTGTATAGAAAAAAGGAACAAACATTATACCATCGTAGTAAATAAAGTTATACTATAGAATAGCAGTGTTGAAGTTGGATACAACCTTATTTGTTTATTAGTTATCTTTCTTACATTCCTTGTCACTGCACTATACATTTATTTATTTACTCATTTATCGCTTATCAACATAACCACAATTTTACAAACACTAACTCGATGGTTTTATTCATTTCAGGTAACAGGATAGAAACCTTTAGTAGAATCAACATGTAACAAGAACAAATAATAGCTAATCCTTCTGCAAGAAGAGGACAACCGCTTCTACAAGAAGTCGTTAGATAAACATTTGGTTCTTCTAGTTAAACATTTAATCTCCAAAATATGTGTCAGTAATAAACTGATTGCTATACTGTTAAGTTGAGTTGATTATATAGTTACAGCCAATTTTCTTGTAAGACGTTTTTTGATCGGATACATTGCTCAAAACAATTTAAGTTAACATTTTGACCTCTTATAAATTCAAGAACTTAAACAGCCTAGTAAAACTATTCAATAAAGCTTTATTTCAGATCACAAGGAATTATTTGTGGAACTTCTTAGGTAGCAAAGTGTGGGACGAAGATATCGCAATGGTGGGCGACCCTCATCTCATATGTTCACCTGCCTTATCACAATCATATGCACACAGGACCTCACAATACCAGCTGATTACCATAGCAACTGTGTCAGCCTCATTCAATTATCTTGGCTCGTTCGCTTCTCAGTTTATTGCCTAGATTTTCCGATAGTTTTGTACTAGTGAGATAGTCAGAGAGGTTGCACCTTAAAAGAATCCATTTTTTTATTCGTTTGTTATTTTTCTTTTTTTTTGGACGATGTAGGATATCTGAAATTTTAGAAGAAGTATTATGTGCAGTTTAAAAAGTGTTTTTATGAAATAAAAATCGAAAACTGTTCTAAAGTCAAACAGCTGCATTTTATTTCTTGTTTACTTTTTAAGTGTACCTAAGGACATCACCAACACTTTTTATATGTTTACCCTACCCCTTTTTGAATATGGCTCTAATCCTTGTTCTTCAGTAACAAAAGTCTATTTTTATTTCCTTGACACTGTTTCCCATCTATTTTTCATTATTAAAGAGTTCTTTAGCCTCCGGATGACTGTATTATACTTTAAATGGTTTAAGATACAAACAAAAAGTAGTCCTTTGTTGCTGTTTTGGCAACTAGTTTTGATTCTTTCCAAACTATCGTCAGGCTTCAAGGTGACAGGTAGGGAGAAGAACCGAAACTAGTTGTCAAAACAGAAACAAAGGATTGACATGTGCAGGTATCGTAAACTAGCCATATATATTTCCTTGTTAACACGTTAACCAAGTTGGATATTTTACAGGCAAAAACCAAGAGAAAACGCAATGCCTATAAAACATGGCCAACTAGCGTAGCCAAATCGTAAACCCCCGTGAAACCAATCACCTACCAATCGCAGCAGGTATTTCGTCATGATTAATTAGTGCAATTATCTGGAAGGCTGTGTAAAACAAATTTTACGATCTGCAGAGGTTTAAGAAGTCAGTTTACCGAGTTTACGACCCCTCGAAGTAAGAGAAGCATGTCCATTAGCACATGTTGGGGCTGTTAAAAATCCCAGTACTAAAAGTAATTGCCATTTACACCCGGGGATTTGCATTTGCTGACGGAGCTTCCATTTTGGGTTTTATAGCTCAGCTGAATCTATCAGCTGTTTTGGCTCGGTTGAGTGGCTTAAGTGTAAAACATCGGTGTAAATCACATGTTGAGGAAGTTGCATGTTTAGGCAAGGGTGGATATTTGTGGTTTATAGGTTGGAAGCTGTTAAATGTACGTTAATGAAGGAATACTAAACACAAAATATAATATTGACCCTCTAAGTTTATTGAGGAAAAATATTACAAATTTTCAGCAAGAAATGATTTAATTGGATCTATTTCACTTGATCTATGTATGGACCCTCATCTATAAACCCCACTTATAAACCCTCATCTATAACTGAATGTTAATTTATCCACAAACTATTACTTAGACGCTCGTTTTGTAATTGTATAACACTAAATAAATTATAAAAATTATACTCTGAATTTCATAATTCTCTATGATGTTTAGCTTATCATAGGAGTTTATACTGTATCTATAAACATTTTGGGTTGAATCGATCATGCGCAGGGTGAGCGCAGGATTTAGTAAGATGAGTAAGATGATAGTAGTTTTGATTATGGCAAGCATAATCACATTCTCGGTATAAAATAAAAGCCCAATTATATGCTTAAGGAGGTGGATTCATCTTCAAACTATCAAAAAGCTATTGACTGTCCTAAGTATTGTGCTAGAGACCTTCTCAGGTCTTAGTACGATAGTTTATAATGACTATTAGACTATAATCTAGCTTATCTAATTCATAAGTCAAAGTCTGCTATAACATAAATTGCAGTTGATGAACAAATACTAATCGTTATGCTAAATTTAATTGAATATCTTGTATGTATCTAGTGTTTTACTAAAGAACACAGCTTATGTGTACTTGGTTCACACAGTTTGTGTATGTTTACCAACAATTCAATATACACTCTGGAATTAAAGATTATGTTGTTTTTATTTACAATTAGGTTAAATGGAACTTCAATAGCCTCTCGATAGCAACGTTATGTACAACAAGACCCCACAAAAGTATATCGCCATTATCAAATTACCATCCAGTGAAACTGGCATCACTTTCGTGCTCAGTTTTTGAGTGCAGTCCTTGAGTTAGGCTACAATCAGAACTACGTACACTATTTCAGTACACTAACTTGTCAAATTATAATGCCATTGCGAATTGATCAGAATACACTTTAATACTTTTCAATGAAATGGCGACCATACAAAGTAGGTATTTTAAGCCAAGTATGAATGGAGATGAGTGTAGGATGAGTGGCGCGATCTTGTAGTCTTGTTAGTGACTAAGACTGACTTATTCCTTAGACATAATAGCTAATGGCAACTAAGGGACCTACAGTTTATAGTGGAATCCGAACCACATTTTTGCCTTGGCATATACGACTTGGTCTAATTTTTACGATAGTACTCAATCCAACTCCACTGTCCATCCACCATCTATGATTTTATGCAACTCTTAGAGCACTACTGTATGGCTTTAAGAGTTGCATAAAATCTTTATTGACAGTTCTATCAGTCACTCAAGGTCTACATACAATTGTCACATAAACAACTACCCCTCGGACATTCACACTCAGTCATCACTACCAAGAGAGCAATACACACCCCAACATGAGCGATAACGTCTCCCTCAATTGGAATGTTTGGCCGCGATTATTATTCAGAACTACCGGTGCCCAGGAGTTATGGTCGCGGCTGGAAGTCTCCATTTTGAACAATTAACCCTTTGACAAACAGTAATGTACGTGACACGGCAGTTTGCCGTCCATCATCAACCGTCACGGCGGGGGAGGAGCCGGCCCGGCGAGAGTGGAACCGTGTGTGGGAAATGTTTGGTAGCTACTGAAAACATGTGTAAATTTTCTTCTACGGATAAAATTTTACTTTTCTTTAGGGACGAAGATGTCTGTTGACCAATCGTGAGATTATATAATCAGACTTCATATTTGAGAGCTAAAAGTTTAAGAGTTTAACTCAAATTGAGATATTTTTACATATAAGAATATCTATACATTCACCTATTGCGTCTGATGATGATTGGAGTGTCCAATCGAAATCAATCACCACCTACCATCTTGAATATGTATTTACCGTCTTGTGAGTAAACAGTATAAGTGTAATTATATTATTATAAGTGTTATTTGACTTATATTTGAGGTAATTAATGACACGTACGATGCTGACCAGTTATTTATATAAGAATAATATTAAGAATACAGTTTTTGGAAAATCCTCAAGTACTTTCCTGACAGATATATTTATCATGGATCTAAGAAACACACATTCTACCAATTTTCACTGACTTGCCAAGAAAAGTACCGAGGATGACCATCGAAACATTTAAAAATCGTTTAATATTAAAATCTTTTATTCGTTCTCGTGCGGCAAGTTCAAATGTGCGACAAAAGAAACTTATTTTAAATGCCTTCAACTTTGAAAGGGTAAGTTAAAAAAAAAAATCGGTGAAATCCTACCCTAATGTCTAGCGTCTCATTAGTTAGGACTATTTTCCTCCCAAATGCGTCTATGGTTCTATAAAATTTAATTTTTACTGTAGTAGACACTAAAATCATATCCTAAAGTCCGCATTAAACACGTATTCCCAATACCCGTCCGGCGAGCTGGTAGAGGGCGTCTCAGCATGTAGCCATATTCGATCCTCCGGTAAAATACGGCCCAGGAGATTCCGTGTTCGGCCAACCTATAGATGTCAATTTAAACTTCGAACTGGCTAAATTTGTGGATAACCTATAGGGTCGGGAACAAGCTCTGCCCGATGTCCAAACCTATTTCGGTCTCGATCGCAATAAATATCGGAGGATAAGGTGTGTCGGTACCGTGCCGCTGTCGGTACCTGTACCTGTAGTACCGATCTGGTACCGGTTCTGGTTGGCGGTTTTATAATTTGCTCACTGGTTCTGGTGTGGTGCTCTTGGTATTTTTTGGAGGAGCACTTTTGGGAAGAAAGTTCATGTACTAGAAACTGACTTGTCGTCTTATTGAAGTTTGAACTTGAATATGAATACAGAGTAGGTGGAATGGAATGGTACTAATTTGTGGTAATGACCATTAATAAAGGTCCAATAATCAAGGAGAGCTACGTTCAGTTTCAAACTATCAAAAAGTTACTAACCTTTCTCAAGAATGATCCATCGATAATCTTACTGTCGGACAAGAACTATTACGTCAATTAGGCCTTCATATAATTTTACAGATTTATTTAAACTACTACATTTAAATTTTTGAATTGGTGACTGCATAATAACATTATAAAATGTAGTTTATTAATCATAATTTAAAATCCCGACATCAAAAGTTTAAAAATACCAGAAAACCTTGATAACCTTAATTTTGTAAAATGTAAAAAAATAGCTTACAAACATCGTACAATGATTAAGTTCTACTCCCCCTGGTAATTTCATCACAACATAATTGCAAGCTGTACGTAGGTCGTAAACAACACGGCTAAACACTGTAACAAACTGATGATTCTATGTAATTGCATACAATAAGCCTATTATAGTGTCCGCTGAATAACATTGGACCCAGTCTGCTCCCCTGCACACACCAGAATTAATATCTCACAATACTAATTTACACACAAAGCCCACTTTGTTGTAAAATGCTGTGTAATTTGGCCGTTTTTTAAATTTTTTTTAAGAGCAAGTTTTTGATAGCCAGGTTTTGGATGAAATGAATTTTAACGTGATGCAAGGTTTCAACTAATCATTAACAAGAATCTGTCACTGGCAATGAGAATACAGTGGTTGTGGCTCTATTTAAAGTCCGTAAGTACACTATCATTTTGTTGAAATAATGATATTCAAATATTTACATATTTTATTTAGGAAAAGGTATTTTACGTTGGGTTGGGCTAGGTTAGGATAGTTTACAGCCGAAACACGACTTAAAAATTCAATTACGAAGTGTACGCACAGATCATAAAGTGGTGCGAATTAACAAAAAGGAAGAGAAAAGGCAAGCTCAAATGAAAGAAAAGTCTACAACAATGGAAAATACAATAATTGGCAGAATTTTATACAATATTTCATATTAATTTATAGCGTACATATATAACCTTTTCACAACTACTGAAACTGTTGAATGTTTAAAAAAATGAGCTTTGAAATTAAGTAAAACCTTGCGTTTAGTTGTTTTTAGCTATTCGTAAAAATTCTATGACAAAATGGTCGATACCACGTACCAAGACGTGTAAATGTATTATTTAATCAACTCAAAATACCAAGTATCTATATCAAACCCTTTTATTACCCAGTGGTGCTTTCAAACCACCCAGCTTACCAATCTCTCCACTGTGTACATCGTCCATCCCACTTTTCATCCCCGAGTTTTTTGTGACTAATTCTCTCATCGATTACAACGTCCATTTGCCGGACCCGATGGTTTTAGGAGGCATAAAAATCTGTAGATAAGCCTGCAGCGTACACCACTTATCTGATATCAGGCCACATTTACATACAATATTATTGGATTACCCTGTACTCGGATGAAGATATAAGCGTTTCCCTCTCCGGGCCCAGCTGATCGTAGGCTGCGGGGGGCCAGCTGTATCTCAAAAACGGTGGCTCATCTCATTCCGGCTTATTGTTATTCAAATTCTCCATACACCTTATTATAAAACACTCGTAACATATAAAAGTTCGGATTGTTCGGACCGGTTTCGTGTATTAAATAAACAAATTTACCGGTATTTATTTTTAATAATATCGGTCCTATACCCGTGTTATTTACGGCTTGTCGCGGCGGGAATTTAAATATTCCCGACCTTTTGGGCTCGTAGGTGTGCTTTTACACCGCCGGCTCCGTGCGAATATTCAAATTCCATTTTTTACTGGGCACACAAGTGACGTTTATGGAGTCAGTATAAGCGGGGCGCCTGTTTTGGAACTGGACGACGCTGACGGCCCAGTATACCAACTGGAATTCAGCTGCTTACAGGACTGAGATAGCCGGTAGTAAGTGTCAAAGTTAATTTATAACTCGTATAACACCGATATGATTTAGTAGATTTACTTGGAAATCACCCAAGTCTTTTAGTGTTATCGAAATTGGTTACAGTGATTCAACCCACCTAAAACAACTATGTACGTGTAAAACACCAGAATATATTATCTCGACCTATTTCGGAAGCTGGATAGCCGTGAGAGTTTGTCATTTCGGCACAGAAACATGAGACTGTTTCGCTATATTTTCAACAATAATGGCACTGCAGGATTGTCTACCTTATTGGTTCGGTGCAGTTGTTAAAACACACGATACAACTACAATAAAACACGACTATGTGATGTGTACTTCATATTTTATCTGTTTGCTTTCTGTTTGAAATTGTAAATGTGAAATATTAAAACTTTTAGATCACAAAGTTCCATAAGTCGTTTAAACGTTTACGAACGTGAAAATAATATAAAATTTAGGTCTAGGGTGTTTACCTTTTTCATTTTGAACAGTGTCTTTGTCTCTTTTGAATAATGCCATTCAACTGTGACTTCAGTTTTATTTCACCGATGTTGTATACGAAACTTAAAGATCTTTTGAACCCAAAGAAAGTAACTGAGGGCCGACAAAGAGGTTTTTTATATTGGCTGATCCCTGTCAATAGAAATAAATTGGGGTTTTACATAAGTAGGTACAAACAAACCAATCTGCCAGCCACATGATATATTATAAGCAAGTACTTTTTTTATTTATGCCTGGGTATGAGAAAAAAGTACAGTAAAGTAAACACGGTTTTAAACTTCAAATCAAAAATATTAATGAACGAAGCCTAAAACATTATTATACCTGAATTTAGAGTCTCAAGTACGCATTTTGTGACAATCTCCCGTATTTTGTGTATACAGGATGGCCCAAAAAATGTACTCATCATTTCACGGCAATTATTAACTATTTTATTAGCTGTACGAACTTACTCTATCATAAAACTAAGTGCTCAACATGTTTTCCACCATTGTTTATTACATTCCATTCGTCTTTGCATGTTTTCAACCATTCCTACACACTGTTGTGGAGTTATGTTCATTTACACAGAAGTTAAGTTAAAAGAACAGTTTAGATGAGTACCTTTTTTGGATCACCCTGTATAAGAGCAATAATTACCTGTCTCACACTTCAGGTGTTGACATGACAATATTAAACTATAAAATAGGTTACAAACATTTTTTGGTCAAAATAAGTTGTCGAACAATATTTCCTATTTAAAAATATGATCACTGCCTATAACCATTGACTATACAGAGTGAACAACTGTGCCACCATTGGTATCTCAGAAAATATTAGATTTAGAGAGAACATTAATGGTTTTTAAATACATAAAAAATATGAATTCAAATGTTTTAAAAATGGCCACCATTTTCCAATGTGGCGGCTAACATGAAAATTTCTTGTAGAACACCCTGTATTTTATATTTGTATTTTTTTAGATTCTAGATGCAATTTAGGGAATCTTTTATTGGAATTTTCTCTCTAAACCTACTCGTTTAGGAGCTACAGCGCGTGTTAAACTTTGAAAAATTAGGTTGCCGTGTGGTTATAGTCTTATGTTATTAGATTTTTTTCAAATTTTAACACGCTGTAGCTCCTAAACGAGTAAAATACAGGGTGTTCCATTAGAAATTTTAAAGTTAGCTGCCATATTGTAAAATTAGAACTAGTTGAAGTTCTCCATTTAATGTTCTCTCTAAATCTAATAGTTTCTGAGCTACCAATGGTCGCACAGTTAAGTTTTTCACCCTGTATATGCTATAACATTGTTAACACGATCTGATCTTCTTTCAAACATTCATAAAAGTTAAAAATTTACATAGTTCAACCTATTACAAACATTTTAAATATTAATTGTTTAATTGACATTTCAACATGTATAAATCTGCCGACATCACATGCTCGTCGGTAGAGGATCCTCGTCGTCGCCAGGGGCTGCCAGGGCAAGGGGCGGAACTGCTGTCCGTCAACCCGTGTACTTAACCAAATTCTCTTCCAAATCACCATCATTATCCCGTCTTTAAGTGAAGTAGTAAAACAGACGGGTCGGGTCACATGCTCTCTTGTTTGTTTTTGGCGACCTCTAGCTCCGCGTGCGCGGAATCGACTAATCACGTAATTTGGTCGAATTTGGGTCATCACTTGCCTCGTGAGGTCCCATGGTGATTGAGGTAATCTATCAATTTATCACCCCCCCCCCCCTTTCCGCCATCGCAGGAAGTGTCTTGTAGGGGGTTCTGGTTGGGTGGTCATTTTGTGAGGTTTGCAGGTTGTAGGAGGATCAGTTCCAGGTTCCCTGGCTCTTCATGGTTAGGGTCAAATATATTTTGGCCATGTTGAGCAAACGGTCCCGGGCTAATTCGAAATAACCCTAGTGGAAATGATTCAACACTTAAAACCAGGTAAGCGTGAGGTACCGGAATATAGTCTGAACGATGAAACCTGTCTGTTGACACTTCGTCTAACGGGGACTGGATCAGGCCTTAAACCATTGCACAGTTTTCAGGTAGACAGGTGGTCAGGAAACAGGTCCCAACATACACATTATAGATTGTGCCATATACTACGCTGATAATATTTAAACGTTAACACGAATTTCATATTAATAATCACGAAGCCTTTAATGAATGCCCTTATTTAAAATTTCGTATTGTAACCTAACCTTATCCAACCAAATTGTAGCACATATAAAATTCTTAAACGATCTAGGTAGTTTTGTCTGCTTTTAAAAATATCAGGCAAGTAAGTTTCAGGTCAATTTTAAACGGGAAGCCGATTTTGTGTCTGCTAGTTTCACATAAGTAAGGGGTGACAAACTGTGGTACAATGTTAGGCACCTAAATCCAAAAGGTTCAGGAAATGTGTAGGAACAAGGAAAGTGTATGGTGATTGAGAAGTGTATCAAAATACCTTATTCTGTTTAGTGTTTATTTAAGTATTCGGTCTTTCAATAAAGACTGCATTACTGTAGTTTCTGTATTCTAACTATCCGAAAATACCAACGAGCACAACTGGTGGCTGCTGATTATAGATCATACATCTATTATTCCATTGTTGCTATTCAATTGCATACCCCAAAGAACACCTACTTTATCTTTTATAAACACCTTTTGGGTATAATAACACATCGATGCTGATATCATCATTTATATTCATAAACCAGCATAAAGTAAAAGCAAAGAAACCTTAACTTTAAAGACATTTCTCTATAATGGCGTTAAAATGTTCACGTCAAACAAACATAAAGCTAATATAGAAAAATAAAATCTTAATTACATGAACAGAAAAATAAACATTTAACTTTTAAACTATACAGTTTTTTGCCCATTTAGTTGTGAAATATATAGCAGTAGTTGTAAACACATTTTTATATACGTATTTTAAAACTTGAAATTTACATAGCACAAAGGTGTTTGACTGCACAAAGTTAGAGAAATAAGCTAACTATAACCATCTCCAAAAAGCTTTTTTTGTCATCCCCAAGGTTAAAAGAGGGAATAAAACAAATTTCTGAAATGAGGCAGAAAGTATATAGGAGGTAAGTAAAGGATTCTCAGCAGCAATCGGCAGACGGGATATCGGGATATTGCTCTTCTCTGATAATAACCTTTATTAAGGACAATATATCTGTGAACCGTGAGCCGGGATATTCTAATACCTGATCAGCCTACTCGATATTGCCTTCATCTTATTTTCCATCTCATTTTCTGCCAAGAATCGCTGATTATGTTCTTAGCCATTTTCCGTTTTGCTCACGTTTAACGCAGCGTAATATGGAGTAAGTAGAGAATTAGCGCAGTACTAGTATGGTAAGTTTATGTAGTTTTCGTGACTTCACCTGAAATTGATGTAAAAGTGAGCAAGTAATTGTATTATTAGATTTCTTACGAAATTTTAAAGCGTGGAGCTTGATGCAATCACTAATTTTTGAGTAAACATATCCACCAGCATTTAGAATATATTCTTAGATTTTTATTTCACTTCACAAGTTACAAGGGAAGTATTTATAGCAGTTGTATATAATTTGATATCCTTCCACCACCTATAGTAACATTCTGTGTTTTTGTAATCTATAAGGTGATTAATTTAGTGATGTTGTGGTTTACTAAATAATTGCGGATAATTTTCATTACGATAAGATTTAAAACAAGATTTTATGAATTTATGTGATTCATTATGCAATACCGTCCCCGCTTATGTGTTTTTTACAACCATATTTTTATTAGATAAAAAGTTTTATTTTTGTATGTATAGTCATGTAACCTTGTTATCTGTATTGGTTCAATTAAGGACAATCGTTCAAGACAGTGTAGTATGAATTTTGCTCTAGAAATCCTGAAGGTGATCGTTATAACGCCTACTAGTTCATACATTTTTTTAAATAAAACAAAAACAATTTAATCTGACTAGGTACATATTGAACAATTGTTTTTTTCTTCTGGTATCGAAAATACAACTCCTCACACCAACCCAAAAAAATATCTCCGTCCATCACCATCAACCAATGTTAATTCCAATCCCGCAACAATGGTACTAATAAACTAATCAAAATCCATCTTTAGTATCCGAGACTTTCTCGAGGATCGTGAGAGGTATGCAGGATAATGTTAGTTAGTCGGATACTGATCCAGGACCCGTGATAGCCGGGGTCGTGGAGGCTGAACTATGTAATGTAATAATTACGCGACAGATCGCATGAGCAGATAAGTCTTCCTTTCACTATCGCAGTGCCTAACCCTCAGTGTTCAGTGTTCAGTGCACTCTATGTCCATATCGGTCATATTGCATCAGGCTGGAGCAACAGTGGGGAATCGTCGATGCTGCTGTCAATTCGTTAGTGATAGTAATATAATTTAAATGGTTTCACATAAGTCTGTTTGATGGAACCTGTCTTCTTGACCTCCGTTTAGATAGGTCCTTAAGCCATTGGTCAGTTCCTAGGTAAATGGAGGGTCAGAGGTTCCATCATACAGAGAGTAGTTCATGTAAGGTGTTAGGAAGGTGTTTTTGCAGTATTGGAGAGTCATTGCAACGGAGAGTGGATTTACGAAAGATGAAGCCTTTTTATGTAGGCTAGCTGTACGGAATTACATGTTTTGATCTATGGCATACCAGCATGAATCTAAGAGCAACATTAAAGAGTACACTACTTCGAAACGTTAAAGCTTACTTGGCAAATATAACTTTTTTCTCTTATCATGACGTCAATGAACGTCAACGTCACTGAACGTTAAGAACCATCACTGAATGGTTAGTCTGTGAATAAAAAGGAGCGAACCTTTTCATATTGTTTGTTCAAAAAGCTACAACGTTCATTCATCAGAGTGCATAAAAAGCATGCATCCAGCATAAAACATGTTGTTTCTGAGCATAAAGAAATCCATGGATATTGATCGCCATATTATTTCCCTAGAGAATATATAATTTTAAAAATTTAACCTAGTATTATATTTTAACTAGAGGGTGTATTGGTGGTTAAAGATTTATCTATAACATATAAAGTTCGATTTATGTGGCAGCAAAGATTAGCCATCCAGGTTTAAAGGCTGGATGATAAACGTTTAAGGCACCGATACCTTCAAACCACTCTTCTTCTACCAGCTACACCACTACATTTGTATTCAGATTCCCTTCTCTACCAGATGCATTTGTAAAGAAGTCAACACCTGTCCTAATTAACCTACTACCCTACAAATCCTCCACCGTGAGAAGACCTAATTCATAGTGACAAAAAGCACGCCCGAGCCATCTGACTATCAGGTGGACCTGGTTACCCGCGGCCATTGTCTTAGGGAAAAAACCGAGAGTTTTTGGGTGCGAAGAATTTCTCATAGAAGCCGCAACGAATGGACGAGACTTAGACCGATGCCGTATGACTCGGTGGATTAACTTTGTGTCGGTCATGGTAGAACTCTTTACCATGAAATTATCATGAGACCGCTTCTGGTTTTTATCTGGACATTTCTTCCGAGTGAGATATCCATTGTTTGGTAGGAACTACGGTCTGTCACGGTACCTCCCCCCCACTCCCCCACCCCCACCTGCTGCAGACCTAGTTCATTAACTGGCAGCTCAATTATTTGACACAGATCACTGACTTTGGGGCGAGTGACGACTTTATTTCAACCTGGAAAAGAATGGCTCAATTAAAAATTTAAGTGGTGGTAAGGGTTACTAAAAACCAATTTTGTCCACACTGAAACAAATGTTTCCGAACTTGCGTAAAATTCAAAATCCACTCATCGTTTCAGTATTACCTACTTATTTCACCAAACACTTATAAGTTCTAAATTAGCAAAAATTGACACTCTTGTGGCCATATGAAGACCTCTGAGAGTCAAAACCAGTTGCTAGACAAATTACGAGATTCATCCCGGAAGTAAAAGGTATTTAAACCACTATCATTTACTACTATTGGTTGGAAGAGCAGATCATATGCTCTGTGGTTGGAATGCGAACAACAAGAAATGTTACTCAATTCTTTTTACCTAAATAATTAAGAAGTTTTACTTTATTTTATTGCAGTTCACTTTGTTATTTCATACATTATTTGATACACTATATTGAACTTGCAAAACCCGAGTGTTCACATATGATTTTCGTTATTATACAAACTAGTTGTTACCCACAGGCTTTACCCCGTTTGACTTCAAGTATTAATAAGACTATTGATTGGTTAGAACAAGCTGAAATAAACAAAGCAGAATGCAGCAAATACAAACAAATAATCTCACCTTATTTTAATAAGGTAATAAATTGGAAGAATAACATACAATTGAATACAGCTGAGGTATTTTTACATTAGGTATATGGAAAGTTCCCTTTGGAAAGCAATTCTTATAGGGCAATTTAAGAAATAATGGATAGTTTTGCGCAAGGTTTCTCGTCATGACGAACATTTTAATTATGGGGGTGTGACTTGTAGTTTTCTCAAAAGTGCATGGGTACTTTTGGCTTTATATATAGATTTGCAAAACATAAAACTCTTATTCGTAAACTTAATATTGTTAAAGACAATGTGGTTTATTTTATTTAGAAATTGATGTTACTCATCGTATCTGAAAAACACATGGTATTGGTGTTGCGATCCTCAAAAACATCCTGGATAAAGTAAATTAAAAGATAATACAACACTGTGAACTAATAAAACACATTGGTTGCTTTTTACAAAAGTGATATTATTTCGTGAAAGTAAAAAACGAACAAGTGAGGTTTGATGTATGATTCTGGCGACAACCTTTTGCTATTTCAAGCTAATTATCGCTTAACAAACAACACTTTACACAAAGCCTTGTGAACATATCATTTCCATGGTTTTGTTGTTGAAAATAATATTTGTTAAATTACCTCTAACGTCTTAGGTAATAAAAAATATTCAAATAATTATTTTCTTTATTTTATCAAACATTTTTTGTTAATATTTATGTTCCATTCTTATACATTAAAAAAAATCACCATTGTCTGATTTGTATAACCAACTCCTTTCGGTATCCAAGTTTCCTTCAATTATCATACATTACTAATTTAATTATCTTGTATAACTTATAATTTGTTATGTGAACTGGATTTGGAAGTATTACTTTAGCAATTCTATAGACTATGATGGCCCCTTACGATTTTGCTGAAATCTGTAAAATACAAGACTTTTTTTTAAAATAAATAAGATTTATTCTGAGCGATCTCCAATCATTTTTCCTGTTCCAAATAATGATGTCTTTACCTAAACTATTCATTGTGTTGCTTAGCAGGGTTAATTAATTGGTTTTATCATTATACAGTACTTTTATTTCTATTTTACTTGTTTATACTTTTTCAAAGCGATTATCTAAAGTAGATTTCCTAACATCGGATGCATAGGGAGAATTTTTTTCTGACAATTACAAATGTTAACTGTGTAAACTATGTATCATTTTGAAATTTGTTTTTAGTTTCAATATTCCATCCTATTTCAAGTTTAGGAAATTCATGAGTATTAGAGGAGTAGAATTTTATTACAACCAAAAAACAATTAATAACTCCAGCACAGCAAACCTGCAGACTAAGATAATTTATATTGTTCTAAATCGATTTTCATTCCAATTTCTTCTTAAAAATAATAAACTTGGTCTGATAAAAACTTTAAACATAGATATGCTGCTTCTGGGAATCTAATAAAGACTATTTTATAAATGTAATATCTTGGTAAAAAATATGCAAAAATTTACCGATGTATAAACATAAAAAAACTAAAAAAATTACTCATTCTCTATAAAAACTTTAATGGAACTTTAAATTTCTCCCTGCATGGTAAATTCACTTATAAAATTAAAATTCAAAAATATTTAAATTCCATACATAATGTGTTTTATATTCAACAAATTATAACGTTAGTTCAGTAACAATAATTTAATTTTGGTAGTCCTTGTCTATTGACATTAGTTTTTGAAATGAACAACTTCAACCCTGATGAAAGACAAGCATATGCGTATCATTCCATTCTCCACTCCAAAACCTGGCTTTACAATGCTGCGATGCAACGGATAAAGTTATAATTGGTTTTCCCTACTCGTTTATAAAGCTGTTTGGGCTTTTGAGTTTTAATAAAAGGTTGAAACGATGGCAAAATTTTAATGCGACTCAATATTTTTACATAATAAAAACCATTTTCAGTTTTTTAATTTTTTTATTGCTTTATACATAAATATTGTATTTTTTAATGCAAACGTGATTTTAACTGATCCTAACTTATTAGATGTTTTACGTAATTTCCAATTTGTTAAAAATAGACTGAGAATCTCTACCATTACATTAAAATTTGTTAGTAGGAAAAGTGTTGTTAAATTTAAAAGTAACCTGAAAAATTTTTTTTTTTTTATATCTAATAAGTAAAATAATTTACAACAAAGGGTCACTTGAAACAAACTCATCCAATGTTCTAATGCTGGTTAGTACGAAGTCTCGAGTTAAATATTAAGTACTAAGTTAAAGATTACAACTATTATTAATGAGCATTTAACGTGATGTTGATTTATTGAATATAAAATGGGATTTTTGCGTAGAAATTACAAGCTCAAATACAATCAATCATCAATAGAATATAGGTGATAATTCCATAAAATTTAAAGCCCACCCTAATGTTTACAGCCGCGTATTTTTAAAGAAAGTTTGGTGTTTTGTGTGAGTTTTACTTTATTCTATTGCAGTTCACTTTGTTATTTCATACATTATTTGATAGACCATAATGAACTTACAAAACCCGAGTGTTCCCATATGATTTTCGTTATTATACAAACTAGCTGTTACCCACAGGCTTTGCCCCGTTTGACTTCAAGTATTAATTAGACTATTGATTGGTTAGGTTAAGCTGAAATAAACTAAACAGAATACAGTAATAAAAAACAAATAATCTCACCTGATTTTAATAAGGTAATAAATTGAAAGAATAACATACAAATGAATACAGCTGAGGTATTTTTTACATTAGGTATGTGGAAAGTTCCCTTTGGAAAGCAATTACGATCTTATAGGGCAATTTAATAAATAAATAGTTTTGCGCAAGGTTTCTCGTCATGACGAACATTTTAAGTATATAGTTTATGGAGGTGTGACTTGTAGTTTTCTCTAAAGTGCATGGATACTTTTGGCTTTATATATAGATTTGCAAAACATAAAACTCTTATTCGTAAACTTAATATTGTTAAAGACAATGTGGTTTATTTTATTTAGAAATTGATGTTACTCATCGTATCTGAAAAACACATCGTATTGGTTTTGCGATCCTCAGAAACATCCTGGATAAAGTAAATTAAAAGATAATACAACACTATGAACTAATAAAACACATTGGTTGCTTTTTACAAAAGTGATATTATTTCGTTAAAGTAAAAATTAACAAGTGAGGTTTGATGTATGATTCTGGTGACAACGTTTTGCTATTTCAAGCTAATTATCGCATAACAAACAACACTTTACACAAAGCCTTGTGAACATATCATTTCTATGGTTTTGTTGTTGATAATAATATTTTTAAATTACCACTAACGTCTTAGGTAATAAAAAATTCTTTAAATGATTATTTCCCTAATTTTATCAGACAAAAATTTAAAAATATATTCATGTTCCATACTTATCCATTTTTTTAACTCACCGTTGTCTGATTTGTAAAACTATAGACAAATTTCTGACGGCCTATATTTAATTCTTGCTGTCTATGGTATAACCAACTCTTGCGAGCAAACCAAATTCAATTAGCTTGCTCAAGTCGTCATTCATGAAAAGAGCAGCAAGATCCACAACTTTACTCGTTGTGGACCGATTTTGAATTTCATTCGTAACAAGATTCTTCAATTATCATGCATTACCAATTAATTTAATTACCTTGTAAACCTAATAATTTGTCATTCAAACTGCATTTGGAAGAATTACTTTAGCAATTCTATAGACTAAGATGGCCCCTTACGATTTTGCTGAAATCTGTAAAATAGAAGACTTTTTTCAAATAAAAATGATTTAATCTGAGCGATCTCCAATCATTTTTCATGTTCCAAATAATGATGTCTTTACCTAAACTATTCATTGTTTTGCTTAGCAGGGTTATTTAATAGGTTTTATCATTATACAGTACTTTTATTTCTATTTTACTTGTTTATACTTTTTCAAAGCTATTATCTGAAGTATATTTCCTAACACACCAGATGCATAGGGAGAATTTTTTTCTGACAATTACAAATGTTAACTGTGTAAACTATATATAATTTTGAAATTTGTTTTTAGTTTCAATATTCCATCCTATTTCAAATTTAGGAAATTCATGAGTATTACAGGAGTAGAATTTTATTACAACCAAAAAACAATTAATAACTCCAGCACAGCAAACCTGCAGACTAAGATAATTTATATTTTTCTAAATCGATTTTCATTCCAATTTCTTCTTAAAAATAATAAACTTGGTCTGATAAAAACTTTAAACATAGATATGCTGCTTCTGGGAATCTAATAAAGATTATTTTATAAATGCAATATCTTTAATGCTTTGTCATATTTATATATTGGTTTGACCGTTGGTATGAATAAATAAATAAATCTTGGTAAAAAATATGCAAAAATTACCGATGTATAAACATAAAAAAAAAAAAAAAAATACTCATTCTCTATTTAAATATAAATATATATAATATTTAAATTCCATACAAAATGTGTTTTATATTCAACAAATTATAAAGTTAGTTTAGCAATAATAATTTAATTTTGGTAGTCCTTGTCTATTGACATTAGTTTTTGAAATGAACAACTTCAACCCTGATGAAAGACAAGCATATGCGTATCATTCCATTCTCCACTCCAAAACCTAGCTTGTCAATGCTGCGATGCAACGGATAAAGTTATAATTGGTTTTCCCTACTCGTTTATAAAACTGTTTGGGCTTTTGAGTTTTAATAAAAGGTTGAAACGATGGCAAAATTTTAATGCGACTCAATATTTTTACATATTAAAAACCCTTTTCAGTTTCTTAATTTTTTTATTGCTTTATAGGCCTACATAAATAATGTATTTTTTAATGCAAACGTGATTTTAACTGATCCTAACTTATTAGATATTTTACATCATTTCCAATTTGTTAAAAATAGACTGAGAATCTGTATCATTGCAAAACAATATGTTGCTGTAAAAGTGTTGGTAAATTAAAAAGTAACCTGAAAAGATTTTTTTTATATCTAATAAGTAAAATAATTAACAACAAAGGGTCACTTGAAACAAACTCATCCAATGTTCTAATGCTGGTTAGTAGAAGTCTCAAGTCAAATATTGAGTACTAAGTTAAAGATTACAACTATTATTAATGAACATTTAACGTGATTTTGATTTATTGAATATAAAATGGGATTTTTTCGTAGAAATTACAAGCTTAAATCCAATCAATCATCAATAGAATATAGGTGATAATTCCATAAAATTTAAAGCCCACCCTAATGTTTACAACCACGTATTTTAAAACAAAGTTTGTAGTTTTGGGTGACAAGAACTCTCTCGAACTGAAGTACCCTCATAATGTTTAAAAGTCAATAAATCATTGTGAACATGCTGTCACATACTTGCATTAATAGATACAACAATACAGTGTACAATTGTACACATTATTGTGTTTCTGTACTGAGTGCATTACAAAATTACTCTGTTCGCAGTATATTCTACAGTAGGGACCACACCCTTGTCTGCTTTGTACTCGATGTTTACCTTCAAGTACTCCGTGTGATTATTACATACTTGTGTTTGTATCAGGAGCATTAGAAGATTAATCAGTTTTATAACATCTTTCATGAATAGTTTTAACTAAATATGGAGAAATTGTATATTCATTTTGTGTAAAAGAGACATGATATTATCTAGTATATTTGCTAAGTATAGACATCATACACGTAAATAAAGCTGTTTTATCCACAGTTGTACGCTGGAAGGACATAGTTCAGTATTCTTTAACATGAGTGCTACTATTGAGGTTACATTTTGTTTGAGTTATTTGTACTTTTTGGTAACATTTAGTTGTCCTTCTAGTTTGACATTATCAACAAGTAATAGTAGAAGAAAATTTAACTTTTTATAGCACAACATTCTGTTTCTGTGTCTACCAAATGGATCTAGACACCTGACAGTATTTCGTCAATAACTTAGCTATGGAAAAATACTACATGTTTGACGGTTCGATAAATTTCTGTAAAAACCCTTTTCGCAAAAACAGCCCAGCTGACATTAAATTTAGACTTTCAACTAATTTAAAGTTTTTTCAAAGTACACATTCTTCTTTCTTGAAATAAAATATTCATATAAAGACACTGACTTTTCACCATACAATCTTTCTTATACTTTTAGTAATTGTGTTTCTAACCCAGGTGTTGTATGTTACAGGAGAAGTCCATAACTTGACATCTTCATTAGTGATTCGCAGTGTAAATAACATCGCAATGCTAACAAGCAATGCAATATTTGGCAAACCAAGGTCCTTAAGCGTTAGCGTTGTAGTTACGTTATGTACAAGGGAGAAAAGAGTGAGTGCTAGGGTGAAAAAACGACGGTGTTGGACTTTGCCCTAGACACTAGCGACTACAAGACACCACTGAAGTGCACCATTGAATTAGTCGTAAGTACCTTACTTCTTGGTAACACACCATTCTAGATCCACTACCATAGTGCATGATTCACAATTTCCATGACATTTTAATCCAAACTGTTGCTTTAAAGTGCCAAACCTATTTAGGTCAAAATTTCACACTCCTTCCTACAAGCTGTATTACCTCATCTCACCAATGCTCTAAAAATTCCACCACAATAAACCTCAGCCTACAAAGACTTCCACCCACAAGCCTGGCACACAAAGGTGACGCTCCTCAGCAGCAGGAAATTCTGCCGAGTCATCGTCGTAGGATCGTCTCGACTGCTAGCTGCTGCTACTGTGGCTGCTAGTCACGTGGTCACGTTTGATCACATGATATCACGTGGGTGTGTGCTGCAGGTGCCTGAAGAGGCGTCACCACAGTTGTGAAACTGGGGTGAGCTTTAGTAGTGTTTTCGTATGTGCAACTGTGCAGTTGAATGAACTTTCAGTGAAAATACAGTGGAGGTTTCTCTCGAAGCTTCATAACTCGAACAAAAGCACTAAAATTAAATATCCCTAGAAGTCATCAAAAAGTACAAATCAGTTAAAATGTTGATGCAAAAGTAGTGGTTTTTAATTCATAATTTAAGTCAGGTGAATGTTTTAAAGTATGAAAGTATGGTGATTGTAGAATTGAGAGTGGTGATATGTGTGTGTAACTGACTTGATCAGCTGTTTCTATAGCCAAGATCATATTAAAGCTCAAAGAGTAGCATCGGCTGGGAACTGAAGAACAATACAAAAGAGTCTGATGCCATTTTCAAATGTTGGTTTGAGCCTGAGAAAAGTCAGTATATTTTGTTTGGCTTAAACAGGGAAATATGCTGACTTATTTCGGGATCGAATCAACATCTAAGACAGTTATTCGACTGTAGCTCTCTCAGTTCGATCTTGGATGTATCAGTGCCTTCTGCAAAAATCTTAAAACTTCAAGACCAAACACGTAGTGTTTTAGACTGAAATCAGAGGAGCTTCTCCTCTTCATCTTTGCGGAAATGGAAGAACTCTACATGGTGGGAAGAACACTGAGATGGCTTTAGATCTTGCTTTTGCTCGAAATGAAAAGTTTAAAAATCCTTTGATCAACATCTTTGCCGTACAAAAAGTTAAGTATAAAATCGTGTGTATACACGAGCTACTCTATTAGTTAGTGTCTTCGACTTCGGTGAAAAACCTACAAACTTGATCCCTCTTAAAACTGTGTCTTACTTGTCTAAAATATTACCACTGACGTAGATACCATCACCAATTTAACAAAACATTTACATATTCTTCAAATTACTCCACGTATACCCCCGGTTGCACAAAACACCGTGACATTGGAATACTGTTCAAAGACCTCCCATATCCTCCGACCGTGATACGTCCGCCGAGCACCTCACGACCATAAACACAGACAGAGAGAGAGCTAGTGGTGCTCTCATGCGTCCGAGAGAGAGGGAGAGAGATATTATGCGCCAGGACTTGTTGCAGCCCCTGTATTTACTCGGAATGTTGATATAAAGTCGGTCGTGACACCACCTCAGTACCGTTGCGTTCAATAGTCCTCAGAGATGGAAATCGGTTAGTTATTCGAGGATAAAGTAATGTAGGTCATATTGTATTCACTAGGATAAAGTTAGAACATGTTCTTTTCGGATTCTTAGCCGTGGGGATTATAAACTGTCAAAACCTTCAGATAGGCCCGAGTGCCATTTGACTCCCGAGAGCGTAAGAGTGATTCAGGGTGATAAATATTAAAAATGTAATATTAAAAAATCACCCATTTACAAACTGTAAATACAAAATGTTATATTTCCTATTTACAAATCACAACTCAACGTCAATTTTCATGTTCAACGAAAGATGAACATAAAGTCTAAAGTTGTTTAAACCCTTGAACAGTGCGGTCTAATGATTTAAATCAAAGCGGATGAAGCATTATGACGTAAAAACGAAATATAAATTAGTTGTTGCCAGCGTGCTTCATTCGTTTGGAGTAATTGCAATTTGTTTGAAACCAACAAAATCATTGAGAGCCTTTATCCGTAGCAAGAGAACTAATTAAAGGCTTTTTGTGTGTTCTGGCGTATAGGCAATCGAGCTAAACTACTTGAAATGGAATCAACTTAAAATATTTGCATTCAAATTAATAGCCCTTGTTTAATTTCAATGGTTAAATTGGTGCGTTTAACTCTGGAAAATAATTTTACTCAATTTTTGCTATGACTTCCGGTTTTATATTAAGTTTGGTATGGCAAAAGTAGCAACAGATATACACGGCTATTCAAAAAGTGGGAAGAATTTTAATTTTTTTTGTTAATATTTTTAAGATTATTTTAAGTACTGTGAATGTTAATCCTTTTCAGTAGAGTAGTTACAAGAATGTTCTATAAAGGCTAAGCTGCAATTAGAGAATATACTTTATGTTTCAAATTATATTCCTGTTATGTTTTAAGTTTTTTTTTTAAGTAATATTTTTTCTTAAATGTAAGTTATTCATTTAAAAAATTGTTGATCATATGGAATACAAAATTTAATAAATGGACGAATAAAAAGTTCATATAAATCCTACTAATATTATAAATGAGGAAGTTTGGATGCATGTATGGATGTATGTTTGTGACAAGTGAACGCGAAAAATACTGGTCGGATTGGGCTGAAATTTGGCATGATGATAGCTCACATTCCCGATTAACATATAGGCATATTCTTATTTCAAAAATCCTTTCGGGCTCCGCCCCAGTGGCTCTGGAGTTTCCCATGTTAACCTTATGAGAAATGGAATTATTGAATCTTAACAGCTGTTTCAATGAGTAAACAAGTTGGTTCTGTTCTATGATGTTCAATAGCATTAAAGTTACAAGGATTACCAACAGGGTGCAGCACTATTATTTCTTTTACATTTATGACAACAGCTAATTTGCAACCAAAAGGTGAGTGAGCGTAGCGAACGAACTTTAACCTGGAGGCGAGTTAGCGTAGCGAACGAGCTAACTGAAGGCAAGTGAGCGCAGCGAACGAGCTCCAACCTAAAGGTGAGTGAGCGTAGCGAACGAGCTCCAACCTAGAGGTGAGTAAGCGTAGCGAACAAACTTCAACCAGGACGTGATTGAGCCATGCGAACGAGATAATCTTGAAAATTAAGAAGTTAAACGGGGCAAAGCCCGCGGGTTACAGCTAGTATTCAATAAATTACAATTTATTTCGAAAACAGATGTTTTCTATTTGAATATATTTAGACCGAATTTATATCACAGAGGAACCTTAAAATACTGCAGCTTAAAAAGTGCAGTCTTGATAACAGTGTCATTTTCAAAATACCCTTAATTTGTTATGGACTCTCATCATTTCATAGCTAACCTCGATAAACGTTTTACGTTTGTAACAAGAATTATTTTATAACCCTAATGAGAGACTTACTATCGGTGTTTGACTTTTAACTATTTTTTTTGCTCCATGCAATTTCGGTGGGTATAAGGCTATTATTTGTGTTTTTAATCTTTTATCCCGTATGGTCAAATAAGTTCATTGAATTAAATATTCCTATCAGTCTTTTTTACTGTACTATTATCATAAGGTAAGCTATTGTTTAAAATGTGGTTTAGTAAGAATTTTGTTCACAATTATATTTGAAAAGACAAACGAAGGGATATTGTCACCTAAGTAATTTTTTCATAGGACGGTAGGCACGAGCTCGGAATTGTTTTTCACATTACTTCCATTACTTCAGGCTAGACCTAGGGGTTACGGAAATATCACTTGGATAAAATACATTGGTAATTTGGCAAGGTTTGATCCCGGGCCCCCAGGAACCGAAGTCCCGCGCTCTAACCACTAATCCAGCTCGCTCCCCCATCAGCTAAGTAGTAGAAACATTTTTCATAGTTAAAAAACTCTACAACGTAATTCTTCGAAAGCGTAAATTTTATTTTGCATATTTTCCCAAAAGTTGGCAATATTCACGAATACAACTTAACCCCAATATTGAGGTCACAGCTGTAGTGTCCCATGCTCATAGCCGTTTCACGTCCCTCGTTCCCTTTCCCACTGATCTCCGATAAGTCCGATTCCGATGGTCCCCAGTTATTGCCACGGCACGGATCACCTGATCTCTAACAATTCACTCCATTGTCTTGTGTTCCTAGCCACGATCTTTGGTCCCGTTCGCATTTTTCTATTCCCAAGTCACAATGACCGAGGGTCGTTTGGGAATGCAAAAGATTATGTGCAAACAAAGTTAGTTGCTTCCCATGAACTGATCACTGAAATAAGATACAGAGTGACCAACTGTTTATGTGTCATGGTTTTTTTATATCTTTCTTTATTATTGACTATGAAATTTGCGTTTTAAGTTTTGAAACAATAAATTAAAAAAATATACCAAAGTTCGTTTGGGAAAGCAAAATATTAGGATTTTCAAAAAAATAAGTTTATTTCTCCTTAAACTGGTCATGAAACAAAGACTTGGATGGTGTCAGTTTAGAAAATAAAATATATAGCTCTGTTTTAAGCGCTCTTATATTATTGATTATGGTATTGACTTTGGATACAATAACGAAACATCTCATGCTAGAGAAAATTTTAAGGTTTGACGTTTGTTTTAGATCCGATATAACTATAAATAGCTAGAAATATATTTTTCCTCATTCAAGGGTAAATTTTCACATGGGTAAATTCACTTAACTCCTTTACTATAATACTGCAAAACAACCGGTTTACAAAAAGATTTTACATTTCTTTCAAAGTCATCTTAATGGTAATAAAATTACCTGCGAATAAAGGGAACACGAAAATTTACTGAAGAGTCACAAAATATAAACATATCCTAATATAGTTTTCAGTTTATTCTAAAGGATTCATTTACCAAAGAGTCCCTCTATTAGCAAGACTATTAAGCTTAGTGGACAAATACTTTTACAGTTTATAACAACATGCAGAAAAATTGGCAGGTAAGGGATATTTATTTAATAACATAACTTTTGTATGGCAAAAGTATTTGTTTGTTTGTTTAACAACTTACAGGAAGCTGTACAAAACCAAATAAGTAATTATTGCTATTCAAGGTAACACAACGCGTACTTTTGTATTTCCACATCTCTGTACAAATTTCACCCGTTAAGTGTGTATAGAATATTTTCTTAAAATATCCAAAACTATATGGACATGTATTATTATTCCAAATGTTAAATCAATTCAATAATGAATCCTGTTCCGTAGCGCCTGGCAGTGATAAATTAAATCTCCAAATATATTAGTTTTCGAGCTTCATTTCAATATCGTTTCATCAATACAGTATCTGGATAATCAGGGCGTAATCAATAACCATCTATTTACTTTAATTTCGTTTTAAACCAGTCCCAAACATTGATTAAATGTGTTTCAATTCTTCGTAATAGAGTTCTGTTGACAGTATAACATTTTATCATGAAACTGTATTTCCGAGAGAATCGGATTGGTGTTAATAAAAGTAATCAACGATGAATTGATACCAATTCATATTGTAATATTTTACATATTTATTATTGTCGTCTAAAACTCTAAACCCATAACAAAACGTAACCCAACCAGAGCCCTAAAAACGTGGGAAGTGCTCGGAAGTACTAACTTAGGTTTGCTTGAGAACTGTTATTGTGTCAGAAATTTGTGTACACCGAAATATTTTCAACTAACAAGTAGTCATTAAAACATATTACCTGATTGATACTTAACTAACCTAATTTTATAGATCAAACAAAAAGATATATTTTTTCAAAAATAAGTTAAAAATTTAAGTGCAAGGACGTGTCTAAACTAAGATCTTTTATTCCCGGAAAATGTGTTGTGTAATAGGTGAATATTTTTAATACAGACCCATGGATTATAGTAGAACACAAAATTCATTTTTTGTATTAGTAGGTCTAGCAGTTGGTCAGTGCATTGAACATAACAAAAACCGTTGTCCGATTAATTCGGATTTTTACTCACCTTTTTGCTGTGATCAACCCCAAACAAAACCAACAACCCTTAGGTCCAAACAAATCGCTACTTTCGTCTGAGAAATTACCCGCCAGGTAAGAAACGTTATTTCCGATACAAAGAACCCCTTTCTTAGCACATAATAGATAACAGCCTCTGACCCAGTTTTGTGTTAATGTGGTTCGACTTTTTACGCTATTGGCCCTAATAGTCTTAACAGCTGCCGCCGCAAAAACCACTTTATTACCGTTGTTGATCATAACAAGTAACACTTTTAACGGTTCTAAAGGGAAGCGTCATAGTAAATTCAAAAGCTGTATAAGGTGCGTTTTAATTAAGTGGTCGAGTAAAGTTGATCCATGTTTTTATTGATTAGGAGATATAAATTAGTAAAAAATTAATGGGAAGGTGGAAACTACTGTACATTTAAACTGGAGAAAATTAAAATTTATGATTTTTAAGAAATAATGACACATGGCCTACTAGCATACTCTCTTAATTAAGTTTTTTTTTTCAATTATCAGCGTACAAAGTTATTTCCAAACTCTTTAACAAAGTAGTTAATGTACAAACTCCTACAATTTGTTGTTGTTACTTTATCAATACCTATTATCAAACCGTATTTATGCCAACAAATCGGTATTTTAAACAGTTTTATCTATTAATGTGATAACTTTTCAATCACAATTTTTTTTAAGCTGAATAAATTGTTTTGAGGTATTTTTATAAATATGGATTTTTCTGTAGTTTTTTGTGGTAGATACATTTTGTCGGTTTGATCAATAATGTTAAATGAAATGATTCTTCAACAAGAGTAACTGAACAAAAATAAGTTATGACTCAAAAATATCGTGTTTTAATATTCGCCAATGTTTATAAAAGGCAGCAACTAGTTTTTGTCAGTAGCTATTTACCTAGCTACACAAATGCATGCACATTGCAAAGTTCTGTAACCTTTTCTTAACTGTGAGACATGTTGATGTTAAATTGATGGACTATAAAAAGTACACAAGATACACTATGCATTGATTACCCAATTTTACGTATCGCCAGAAATAGTTATTCTGTCCTAAGATTCGAAAATGTACCCAATTTTAAAAATACTAAATGTCTTTGAACCGATTTTGTTCTTCATGCTGGCCAACAATTTATGAAGGATATATTCCATAATCAACTTACTGGTCGGTCTTGTGATATTTTTGCTATACTTCCATATCTGTTGGCACAAGCAACCGAATGAAAATACCGATCGATAGATCGATTATTCGATATATCGTTTGGTTAGTTAGGTAAGGTTAACCTAACCTAACTAACCAAACGAAATATCGAATTAAACAATTGAATAATCAATATTAATCATTCGGTTGTTTGTGCCAACAGATATGGAAGTGTATCCGATATTTTTGATTGATCGCTAGAATCCATCAGCTGAAAGATACAAAGGGCAACAAAGACTTTACAGCGGCCATAATGACATGATGGGCCTCAAAGCCAATTATCCGTTTCATAGGTATTTACTGACCCGTTACAGTCGACATTACAGCTTTATACAGCTATACGGGTAAATTAACTGCCTCACTTTTATAATTACACCATGTAGCCTAGTTGTCCGATAGTTGGCCCGTTTACGTTCGGTAGTTTGTGCGTTGAATAACAATTGTCTGTAGTTGGACTATTTTAATTTGGATTACAGGGGTTTTTTCGTTTTAAAGCATGAGGGTATCCGGATTCTTATTTGAGTTTCGTCCTTCAGGGGTCATACATTTCAACACTTTTTGAATGGTGTAAACTAAATAGAGAATCATTATTTTTCTCTTCTAGTCTCTGGACCCCATGTATTGAATTTCCTTACCAAAATTGTTTTATTTTATCCCAGTTAGTGTTTCAAATTCCCACAATTATTTTTCGTTGTAAATTATAATTAATAAATGCTATTTTCCGAATTGCAGTGGATAATCAAAGTATGGTTCATCTGTTTACCTAAAAGATACCTATTTTATTTGGTATTTTCCCATATTTTTATTCAGTATGGATTATTGCCACAACCCCTAATCCTATCCTGAAGTGTGGGAAAAAACAATTTCTAGCTAGAGCTTCATAGGAGGGGAAAAATAAAAAGGTGACTGCCAACAATTTAATTACGACGTGACCGGTGGCATGTTAGTAGTAGCTAGTAGTATGTTTTCTGTGCCGGTGGCTCGGAATCCAACCTTAATCTGCACACCGTTCACAGTTTACATAAAAATCATATCATTAAAGGATAACCTTTAGAGGATGAAAAGAACTTAATCTGTGTTGGGAAACATCATTACTACAATATATATATATGCGAAACGCATCGTTAATCTTGCAGGATAGCACCAAACTAGTTAATTTTCCAGCTGCATTTCTAACGATTAAAATATCTATAGTCTGTATGATGGAACCTGTCTCCTGACCCTTCGTCTACTAGGAGTAGACCTTCCCTTAATCCATTAGCCCCATGGTATACAGGTCAGGGGACACATTCAACCATTTAGACTTGACCAAGGTGCAGATTACAAAAACAAAATAATATTAGCTAACATTTGACCTTGAGACAAATCACGATCGCGTGCAGTATAGTGTGCACTGTGCACGTGTGTAAACCCGACACCTCCGTGCACTCTGCGCGTTGCACGTGTTGCTCGGAGCGTTCCCGCGCGTTTCTGAGTTATAGGACCGCCTCGGACAAACGCAATAATCGAGTTAAAGGGACGCTTAGTTTATAGTCCGGCAAAGTTTAATTGTCGGGCGATATTTATACGGAGGAATCAAATCAAGAGTTGCATAAACTAATGATTTGTCATCTCAGTAATTGAGTGCGATGAAAGCTCGCCACTCGGCGGTTCGTAGCTCAGGGCTGTGTGGGTGGAATGGTTTATCTGGCGTTTATTTGTCGTTCAATGTGAAGTATACTTGTGAGAGGTGGGGTGTAGAGGACTGGTGGGTATGTACTGGAACTGCTGTAAGGGAATTCATGAGGACTTTTTAGTTATAAGTGTTAAGGAAATATGTAAAGTTTTCTGCTGGGTTTGGATGTTAAATTATTGAGCATATTTGCCATTGTGATCGCAAAAACCTGTCTGGTCAAGCTGTTCTTTTGTGGTGAACTGGTGTGTATGCAGTGGAACTGCTATGACTGTATATAGTAGGATTCACTTTTAGCTGCTAGCGTTAAGACGATTTTTGGTTTCTTAAGAAACGTTTAAACGTGTTCTGAAGTGTTTGGATGTTAAATTGTTGAGAAAGTCATTGGGATAGTAGAGAAGTTTCTGGTCAAGGATTTATTTTTTATGAACTGGTGCATATGTACTTGTACTGTTATTCATGAATTTAAGAAGCCTTTTCAATGCCTAGGTGGCCTATATTTTTTTACTTGTTGGTATGAGTCAGTCTAGAGTCTATGTATACTTTTTAGCGAATTTCCCATATAGGGAATAAGCTATTACCGAAGGTCTCATGGTAGGACCTAGACCTGGGGGGATTTACTTTTTCGTTTTAAGGTCCCCTGGGGAATTTTATAGGGTGAAATATATTTTTCTCATTTTCAACCCTAAAAACACGAAATTTTATTATTTCTCTCCAAACCATTTTGTAGAGCTTAAAAAAAGAAATAATTTTGTATATTGAAGCGTTGTTGTATGCCCAACGGTTACGGAAAAAATTTGAAAAAATTAAAATTTTAAATTCCCATGTTATTTCTAAAGAGAGTAAATAAACTTTTGTAGTTTGTTTGTTTATGGATATATTTAAACCAAATTTGGTAATTGTGTTTATTTAACACTAAGCTATCAACATTGCAATAAAAGAACACACATCTCAATATGTTCCCTGTAGCAGCAAGCCTAATTACTCATTAAATTTAATGTTAATTAAATATGAAATAAATCTGACAATTTTTAGGGAATATTTTAGTAGAAATTCAGCTAGGTAAATAGAAATTCGCTTAGTCTGCAGGTTTGCTGCTGCAATGGTAATAATCTATGTCATGACCTACAGCCCCAGATAATTTCCAAAACACTTACGATAATGATTTACTATGTGATTTATGTCGATAATGTTCGGCAATATTTGAACCCAGCCACAGGACAAAGGATTCATCCCTGAACCCCTAAACTAGTCACAAATTACAAGCATCATCAGAAGTAAACAGTTACAATATTAATATTTCTTTAATATAACACAACTTCTATCATCATACACGCAGAAAATCTCAAATAACATAGGTTGCCATTTTATAATTTATTTCAACGAAGAGGCAAGAGTGTCAAACACACGATTAAATCAAGATCATCTTTGTTAAAGGAATATAACACATCATGGAGTGAATGCGTAAAGCAGTGTTTCTAAACACAATTATACGGTTTCTAGCGTGAAACATGAAATAATTCAGAGCGCCACATCAGAGGCGTTTCCTCCTCACCGTGTTGTGTTACTTATTTACGTTTATTACAAAGCAAAATACATTTCAAGGGCTGCTAATTAATTCTAGACAAACACACCGCCTTTATGAGACATAATTAGTGTTTGTTTTAGTGTAGCATATATCGTGTTGAAATGTATTTAAAATAATTATTTGTAGCGAGTTGAAAAAATGTCAAGATTAAAATTTGGGTTTTCGCTAATGTTATGTATGAATTTTAGGTGTGTGAAAGCTTACACAAAATTTAAATTTTAATAAACTATAGTGAAGTAGAAACGGCATTCCCTTGTTCAGATTGTTGCCAATTTAAGAATATATTAGAGGTGGGTGATTTAGTCACCGTTACAATATGCCTTTTAAAATATCGTTTCAATTGCTACTGCATTAAATATTAAACTGTGTCAGGCTGGTGAAGCATATTCTCATTTAAGGTAGTGTTTAAGTATCCATTAACTATCATATGCAAACCTAAAATATGGATATATCAGCAGTAGTTCGATCAATACACAAACAACTTCAAATAACTGTTCCTATATTGTAAACTGGCTGTAGCTGGTCCAGATAAATGGGATGTAAAAATTAGTTTGGTCAAAATTGCCAAACGATTTTGCTGAATTCTGTTACATTATTTTTAAACATGTTTAACATATTTAATTTATGACATGTTATCTATCACATTCGATTAATTTAGACGAACTAAAACAATTTTATACATGTACCAATTATGAGAGCGAATTTTTATGATGGTAAAAATAAAATTTTTACGTTTATAATTAATTACGACGCAAGTACAGTGTATTAAATGTTGACATTTTACAGCAAGAAGTCGCTTTCTATAAGAACAACTTGAAACCCATGGGACATCTTGAACATAAATAAGGGTGAGCAACCCCTCGTTGCGTGTAGAAGTCACCTGATCTTGCCACGCATGTAGGGAAACTGTCTACTTGAAGAAAGTGAATCCTGTTTTGAAATGCGAAACAGCAAAAAATGCTGGAAGGAAACCAGAATTACAGTGAATAAAATTGGGGAAATAAAATAAAATTGTACTTTAAAATAGCCATTGCAGGTTATTATTTATTCGATTCACAAATAAGTTCTTTCGGGTAGGCTATTTTCTTCTGGCTCCAAATTAAATTGAACAAAATCTAACCGTTGCGTCGGATGCTTTAGAGAAGCATAAAATGAGGAGTTTCTAAAGTCAATTTCAGTAAAACTTTGGTGAATATCAGCAAACATTTAAAAAGGCAAACCAATGGGGCTGCTCTAATGATGGTTTTATATCAATCTACATAGTATACAATCATTCACAAAATACTTTAAATTCGAATTTTCTTAGCAGAGTTCCAGAATAAGCCAGACAAATCTACATTTTGGAGTAAGCATAATATCCTTAGTATGTGAAAATGATTGTTCAAATGTATAGTTTAGTATTACAAAAATAGTTTAAGGGAATATATATATAAGTTATTGGTTTAATGTGATTGGTTGATACTTGCAACAATAATAGAATACATGTCGTCGTGTGAATAAATATCCAAACATTATGAACCTTTACCTGAGTTACATGTAATTTAACTATTACATGAATTCTACTATTTTCTTGAAAAAAAAATCGAGTTCCTGGAAAAAAATTAAACCATTGACTATTGGCTACTCAAGTTATATTAATCGTCAAAGCTTTCTTTAACTGTGTAATCTGAAAACATATGGGTCGAATGTTGGCAATTATTTATTTCTAATTGCATATTATAACATATTTAGTTACAAGTTAAGAAGTATTAAGGCAAAATTTTTATTTAAGAAACGGTTTCAAAGAAATAAAGCTAGTTATATCCAAAAAGCACGAGTTATCTCAAAATGAAAATAAACTATGCAAAACAGTTCAACATTACTTTGCGTTGAACACAGCAAAAAGTTGTTCCAAATAAATCATGTTTCTACTTTAATGTGAAAACTTTGTAAGAAGTGTTGAAGATGTAATCAGCCCCTGTCACAAGAGCAGTAAAACATTTAGTTGGAGAGGTTTCGGTTATAAAAATACATTAGAGAAAGCTTCACTTAGGTTTTCGTACATCTTACATTTTTCAAGTTTTCTAAATTACCATAAAATTGAGGAATATGTTTCGTTCATTTCTTTTCCCATAGTTTGTTACACCTAATGGTATTTGTATTTAATTTTTTTAAAGAATAATCCTGAATTATTAACCAAAAAAAACTAGAGCTTTGAAAAAGTATCGCTTTCATTGTTAAACGTTTTTTTTTTTAACTAGGATCTTTTCAGGGATTGTTTTTCACATTAAGTCAGTTTAGGCCTTGAGGTCGTGGCATTATCACTTAGATCGAATTCATAGTATTGGCTAGACATGATCCCAGGACCTCTTGAACCGAAATCCCACACTCTATCACTAGACCATCTCACTCCCCATTTTTTACAGTTTGTTGAAATGAAAGATTCACTCAATTAAACATTCAAGTTTTGATAATTTTCTGTATGTTCATTGACTGTTTTGAAGAGGAAGTTCTAAGGTAAGGCAGTATTAAGGGGAAGTATTTCTTACTGACTATAATTGTATCTTCATTTGTGTTTTTAGCGATTGAAGGGTTGTTTATCTTAATAATTTTCGCACCTCTCGGGATAAATTAATTACTATTATATATATTATTGACTTGAAATGGTGCTAATAGAGTTAAAATGACATTTCAATATCTGAAGGTTATTTTAATTGTGTTTAATTTTGGCAAAATTCGAGTGTCGTTAAATTGGTCGAATTTCCCCCCTAACCTTAAGGTAAATTTAACAGTGAGTAATTCCTTCTCTTAAACATGTTAGGTTTATTAAAAAATTTTAAAGTTCTTTAAATCAATAAGTAATTACTAAACAACAAAACACATTCTACAGAAACCAGAAAATAACAAACAGTATTCTGTCTTCGGTTTATCTATGAGGATAGTAAATGTATAAAGAGTTTCTATATCTAGGTTTATAGTTTTTATACCAAATATAACGTCTCTCCATGTCCTTAAGGCAACACAAAATATTTTAACGTTAATTTACAAGATCTAATGACTATTTTTTTACATGTCAGGGTAGATTCATTATAAAATTATAAATTTCAAAACTATATTAGCACGATGAACATCTTACGTTAGTGTAACATTCCATGTAAGTCTAATCCCATTGTTGAAGGCCCCTGAGGGTTTATTAGAATGGTTAGTAATGTTCTGAAAGTGTCCTGTTCTGTCAGAAGCCAGTTTTCACTAAAATCTAGGCTAATGTAACAAGCCTCAGTCCAAGAAATGTTTCAACTTGTTTCAAACTTTGCTTTGCCATGTAACCTCGTCTGTTGCATGTAACACAACTTTTGATTGGATTAAAAATGTACTTATGAGAATGAAATTAATATTATTTGAGTAAAGAAATCTGTAAATTATTTTTCACAACTTTTAAAATACTGAAAATACACATTAAATAGTGTTACTACTATTGTAGATTATCCAAAAATGTTCTAAAATAGTGTAAATATGATTATGTTAAATGCATATTTGGCAAATTCACATCAGTTTTACTATTCCGCATATCTATTGCGAAGCACAGCACATCTTTCACTAAGATCTTCAAACAGTATAATCCACAGCTTAAGTATATAATGGGTGTAAATAACTGGTATTATGCTCTTGATAAGCATACTGCATATTTTTCCAATGCCTACTTTTATTGAGTAGAGATGTTTCATGTTTATATTCTTATCGTTAACACACAGGTGGGAGCGAAGTCTAGTGGTACAGTGCAGGACTTCAGTTCCCGAGGTTCCGGGTTCAAATCCTGCCAATTAACAATGGCGCATAAGTGATATCTCAGCAACCCGTAGGTATAGCCTGAAGTAATGTTAGTAACGATCCCCGGCTAGATTATAGCGTCCCATGAAAAAAATAGCTCTTCAGCTACATGCTCGACATATTTTACATTAAATAGCAAATATTCTTAGCGAGGACAATATTGAAAGGCACCTATACCACGAAATATGGTTTCACATATTTATCATACAAATCAATATCATTTTTTCCTCAGCGTCACTAATTTTCTCGGAGAATAAATCTTCTCAGTTCATACATTCTTGGATCCATATAGATTAATATGAACAGCAGTAAGAACAAAAGTTTCTACAAAAACTAGATACTTTAGTTTAAAAAAAGTCGACGTATCAAGTTCACTGGCGGAGTAATTAAAACAAAAATCTTGAATCCTCGTCATATTTTTTTATATACGGTTGGTTTGTGCAAGAAAAATTTTGTAATTGCTACGTTTTTTGTCAAACAAAACATATTTCCGGATTTTGAGATAAGAATTTGGATTAATGAGAAAACAGTGTCCTCTAATGATCTATTGTGTGTCTTCAACTGAATTTACTTCCGAAGAATGTGTTCAGTATATATTAATCGTACTTTAATCAAATACCCACGTAACGATATACAGGGTGGGGCAGCATAACTTCCTTTTTTCAAAGATTAATAAAACGCATTGTATGAGTCACACAAACTTTATTTGGTTTTTATAATGTAAGTACATTTCCAAAGTTTAGTTTTACATAGTTTTGAAAAGTAATTCATGCAGGTGACGTCCCTCATTCTAGATACATAGAGTATACTGATTTCTGGTGTCTGTCATTATCCTTTCAAGCATAGCAGGCGTTATGTTGGTAATTTCTCCCTGGACCTTGTTTTTTTTTCTTCTTGAAAGGTCCTTGGACAGTTCACATAATCGCGGGACTTCAAAAAATCCCAATCGGGAGATTGATCCGGCCATTGCAAATCATTCCTGAAATAAGGCGTTTTGATAGTTCCTGCACAATTGCCATCTTGTTTGGATGGAAATATAGGTCATCATGGAAAATTCTCGTTACAGAGCGATTGGAATGTCCAAGGGCAGAGAATCACATAAAAATTGATTTTCGGTCCGGAACAGTGGCCAACGGGGCTAAATTTAACCGATTTCGAAAGCTGGGCTGCGATCACTGAACATCCACTCGAAAAGTAGGCCTCAACAGCGAACGCACGCTCTTCACTGTTCCAACCCATAAAGGCGACTAAACTAAGCTAGGACAAAACTTTATAGCCTTGCCTCTCAAACAAGACTGCTAGCTCTTCGCTATGACACAAAGAAACAAAATGGCACAAATTAAAAAAAAGGAAGTTATGCTGCCCCACCCTGTATTACAGTGGTAAAAATAAAGATATAATTTAGAACATAAACATGATTATCAAGGTAGTACTCTGTTGTAATACTAAAAAGTGCCTGGACAAAAAATACTACTAACATCCAGATTGTAACTCCTAATTTGTTTGTGTCTACTACTGTTGTCTGCAAGACAATATTTAGGTGGTAAATGTTTCGAATATTTTTGTCAGAGGTAGAAAACACCAAGGATGGAACCCATAAACACTCGTCCAAGGTACGGCGACAAAGACTCTACAAAACCTTCATGAATTCATTCCGTTTTACTTCTGCATAACACTTTACATCTCCGCCAGCTACAAACTTCCGCTGTATCGTCCGCGTCCGAAGTCAGACATATTGTTTATCAAAAATCTTATCAAACTGTATATTTACTGCCAATTTTGTATTTCAAATTTAGTATTGTAATTGTTCTTTTTGGTAGATGTGAAAGTGGAAAGACAAGTAATACTAAAATATATATACTATCATAAATTATCACGAGTATTTTAATATATTTAAAATCATAGATCAAACATAGCGATCAATAGGATTTTAATTTTTACTTTCTAAAAACCTTTTTACTCCTTCGTATGTCATGCATATTACCACGTTTTATTACTGTTATTACTGTGTATACACCTTGGTAATAATCTAGTTTCCTTAATTTTTAAATAATTCAATAGTTAACTGTTATTATAAATCAATAATGATAGTCAATTAGCACCACCATATGGCATTTAATAAAAAATAATAGTCGAAACCGAAAAATCCTTACTCAAAACAACTTGCAAGACTCAATATGTTTTGCAAAATAAAAATAAAAATAAATAAAGGGTTTATTCCAAATCTTTTTCTAGTTTCATCATCATTCTTTATCGACCCCCCCCCCCCCCCACAAAGGTGCATGAAATAAATAAATTTTCAAAATACAATTACGGGAGCATACGAAATACAAAACAATAAATTAGTTACACTAAGAACTAGGTAAATAAATAATTATATGAATAGTAACATGCAATATAAATATTTGCACTAATAGCTGAGCCATCATTCAAAATTATTAGTTGACTGAAAAATGCATTAAAAGAAAAGGGAAATATTTAATTGTAAATCACGGAGTCAAGAGGTATTAAATTACCAATCCAGATTCTGATGAAAAGGTTGTGAATAAAACTAGTTTTACTTCGTCCCTTTATAAGTTTAAAATAACCATAAACAAAAGTAAATACGTAATTAATTAAGACGTGTTTTAATCAAAAGTCCATTAAAAGTACAAAGACAAGTCAAAACAGGGAGGGAAAACTGGGATGACAACTGACTTGAGCCCTAATGTATATTTATCACCAAAACTGCTCAACTAAATGTTTTACACGCGCTGTACGAGTTTCCCTCAACGTGCTTACACACGTGTCATGCTTTGTCTGTTTAAGACTAGAATTTTTTTAAGAAATCATTTTTTTGTAGTAAGTAGTAACACTTTTTTTCTTTCGATCAAATTATGTCACATATTTGGGTGTTTTTACCATTCATTTTTTAATTATAAGTTTTAGAGCTGCTTTTTTGGCAAATAAAAAATCTTTCAATATCGAACATAGTCACGTACTATTTTAATTTTTTTTGTTACAAATTTGATACTGATGGATTGAGAATTGTTCTTAAGAGACCTTGGAGGCTAGCAGCCACCTTGGATAATTTCAAACAGCTGCTGAAGATTTATTTGCCGTACAAAAATATTTTTTCAAACACCAGAGTGATTGTATTTTAAATATCTAATATACTGTGTGGATTAGAATTTGTCGTTGTAGTTCTTTAATTGTTTTATGAGTTAGAACGTCTAGGCTCCAAGGAATCACTGAAGTTGGAATAACAATAGCAGACCTTGTTATTAGTGTTTTCAGTCATCTCTAGCCTCAACATTTAAGATGTCCAAACATGCATATATGTCCATATTATAAGGTATACAAAGGCACATAAACACCAATTAAAACTGCACCTTGTTAAACAAATATATAGGATGTTCTATACAAGTATAAAAATGGATATTAAATATTAGTAAGAAACAAATTGCATTTTGCAGTACAACATACATCTAAGCCCTATTACGAAGTAACATTAATTTCCTTTTATACTGATGCTATGCACGATAAAGTTTTCATAACCCCGCTTGTCAAACATAACGTCAATGTCACATTAGTTAAAATACACCCATAAGGTAAATTCTAATGGTTCCAAGGATTAAGTTATAAGTTGTTATAAGTTCACATCCAAAACAAGATTACTCAAACATAAACATATGAAAACTTTGTTATGTATTCACAAAGTTAAATGTTTAACATTAAAACTCCGTAAGAAGTTTAACATTACACTTGTGTACATCAATCTTCTCCTTTTACACTAGAAAGATTCTGAGAAAGGGGAACCCAAAAGGCACCCTTGCTTGCTCCCTGTAAAATATGTTTTAATATTAACTTCTTCTTGATTTGAGTCAGTTTCCTCCTTTTTTTGTAAAAATTGTGAATAACTCTTTAAAAATACAATTTAGTAATATCTATTTTCTAAAATATATTTTGTAACATTTTCTTTTTTTCTAGATACTATTTACAACCTAAAGACGACTTTACTACCCTAAATTTTATTGTATGGTTAAATAGCTCAATAACTTAAACTATAATAGTTTATCACCTTTTTGCATTATTTGTGATAGAAATAAGAGTTTACGTGGTATTTTAATTACAAGTAAACCTTTGCAAATCAATCAACTTTCAGTAAAGTAGAAATGATCAATGAAACAAACTGAAAAAAATTCAGTCAACAAACATTACTACTTTTTATAGACTATAGTGTTTTGTGATTGGTTGTTTTTGTTATTCTATTACGACTTGACTACTCTCTGTAGTGTATTCTAACTTAGGTTGGGCGTTCGTGAATTGTTAGTTGTAATGTGTTATATTATATTATAGTTTGTATATAGTTAAGTTTTTCACCTGAGGACGGGAACCGATTACAGATCCTGAAACGTTGTATATTGTTTTTTACCATCTTGATATAAAATGTCCGCAATAAACCTTTTACATACGTACTACTTTTTAAAAGCCGAGTAATCGTTGATAGCTCTGTGACAAATATGTGAGTCAGTTAGTAAACATAGTAACTGAAAATATCAGAGTTTTAACATCCCCCTACCAAAAATATTTTATTAGTTTGGAACCAAGTAAATACTTTTCATTAGTATTTAGGTTTACAAATGAACAAATCAACAAAGCTTGAAAAACATAAAAATTTAATTAAATCTTAAAACGAGAAAAGCAAAGATCCTGTTGGTACGACGACCGCCGCGCTGTCCACTGTTTTATTTACTGCCTTCACACTTCACACTAGTGTAATTCAATTTTCACAACTCTCTGCCAACCCAGGCTCTAATTGCGTTATTCTTCTATTTATACACTCGCGCCAACACTTCCAAACATCGTAAGTGTTTGATTGTAAATAATAGACTAGGCGTGTATGGAGCATTGTCATTGAATCGTGTGTGACATGTAAATATAAAATAAATATTATGATTTGTCCTAAAATTCTTAATAATTTTATTCATTTTTTTCATTAAATCAATTTTAGTGTTAGGTGTTTGTTTGAGGGTTAAATAAACAATCGTTTTGTAAACGAAAATCACCAAGATATTTGTGGCGTTTTAAAATGTATCAAGAAATTATTATTTTACTAAGAATTAAGTGGATGCACTGTTTTATGTCATAACTCAAACTCGACTAACTTTATTTACTTGTTTACAAACATAGAATAACAAATAAACACATGATTATAATTAATAGAAATTAACAGGTGTTATGAAATAAACTAGTCTCGATAATTATTTATCTTTTTCTCTTTCTTCTTGCAATGATATGGCAATTAGCTATTGTAGTAATTTTCCTACAACTATAGTTAACTGATGAGGAATCATGACATTTTCATTTCAGGTATTGCAGAGAGAAAACAACAGATCAATTCGCATACAAATATTCATGCAATGCAGACTTTAATCGGTCTTGTGAGATTTTAAAGCTTACAAAAAGTTGTTTAATTTTACTATATATTTTTTTATTTATTCAATTTGCATTAATACAACCCAAGTAAGGTTCAGCTCAGTATCTCAATTGTAAAAAGTATCAGGTTTTAAAATAAAATCACACATAGTTCTTTTGTGAAACTTTGACTTTGACATGAAAACAATACCAACCTTTTACAAATTAATTGATCTTTCAGATTAATAATAGTGTCCTAGCCGTTTTAATAGTTTGTAAGTTGTTTAAAAACACACCTTGCTCACCAATATACTTCATGGTAATATCCAGTAGCCTAAATAAAAATAGCCTAAAAATTTAATATTTACCATTTTACACAAGTTTTAAAATTATTTCCTAAACCTTCTTCACTCAGGAAACAACCTAGAAGACAGAAGAACATTCCACAAATATTAACCACCTCAGAGACGTGAGCCGAAAACAGTCTGTTTGTATGTAAATTAAGAACACTTAACCTTTCATTATTCATCCCGCTCTTCAGCGCTACCGAGACGCTAACTCATGAAAGAAGCAACAAAGGATCAGCTGTTGGCAACAATCACAACAGCTGTTCAACAATGAGTCTGTGCGCATGCCTACTACGTAAACTGTATGGTTTATTCATTACAGGTTCCGGTCCACCTTATGCTAATAGAGGACGGGAATGCAAACGCACCTTCAATTTAATTATTTTCTAACGGGTTTTTAATGGGATGGTTTCAATAAAGCTCGGGGCCGGCCCCCTCCGTCGCGCGTCCCAAATATCGACGTACGCTTATTTTGATATTTAATTAGCGGCGATTTATTGTAAACGGCTGCCCATGTTGTAAATTCGCAACTTGGGCCGAGTGGCTCGTTAATGTGGTATTTATGAAGTGAGGTTCACGGTTTGTTAGTGATGTGTTTAGCCGCTCACAGTGTACCTACGTGCTCGTGGGGACATTTTGTAAATATTTGTAACAGCTGGTTGGATATAAGTGAATTTGGGTATTTTTATTAGAATACGTTTCACGTTCTCCTTGGGATAAATAATAATCTACTACCAAACACAATGACTTTTAAAGGTACAGTTTCTCAAAAGAAAATGTATAAAACACTACAAAGCCCTTATTTACCATTATATCGTACAAATTACAGTTATGTTGTATATTCAGGGAATTATAGGTAAGTATCTAGTCTATTTTAAAATATTTACCATTTATTTTTACGTTAACACGCTCTACAATATTATTAAGTAAGATGAATATGTAAAAAAATAAAAAAAATATTGGCTCTACACACTAATTTTAGTAAGTGACCTCATTATACTTCTAAACGGATGCAATAGAACTTTAAAAACAATTAACATAATTAATTGTAGAAAATCAATTTCATTTGGAACTATTTTACATGAAAGATATTAACTGTAGAAGTTATTCTAAAGAGGTTAACTGTAAGAAAGGACCATGAGGTCCTAAGTTTGCCTCAATAAAGAAGGGTTTTCATTCATTCATTTATTCATACATGTTATCACACTTTTACTAGATTTATACAAATACCTAGCTTACCGGAACCTCCTATCTAAATACATAATGTTTTGTGTCTACTGTAATAGACATTTTCATGAGGTGATAGGAATAATAGGCCTAATTACTATGATGATAAATATAGTAATGGAAGAAGACATTTCATTGCCTATTCAGTACAAAACTACCATAAAATGCGATAATTTTATTCATTACCAATTAATGAAGCTACACATTCTCATCAATTCTAATTTTTAAGAAAACATTTTACCCATGAGTTTCTGAAAAATATAAAATAATAACAGACACATAATGAGGTAGCCACTATGATGCGGTGGACGATTGTAGGACAGAATTCAAAGGGAGAATCCTGAAACAGGTGGGATACGAGACAAAAAAGTGTGAACTTTTTATGCGGAAGTAAACGGAATGAATTCATGAAGGTGTGTTTTGCGGAGTCGCCCGGCTTTGTAATTTAAGCGGCCCATTTATGTTCTTATAACACTGCTGTCTCACAAACTATGTTATTTATTTCAAAAAGTCACTATAAACTTATGTTTTTACTTTCTAGTATAAGTTTGTAAAAATATTTCTACGAATTTGGTCTAACTTTTGCATTCTGTAAGATCTAGTATGTTTCGAAATTTGTTGCGTTTTTAGATATTATATTTTGAAATTTTAGGGTTCAGTGCCAAACTTGATCAAATATGTGTATTTAAAAGGTGGTTTTTGGTGCTAATGTTGTGCTCTATCTTATTGTATAATTTTGGAATTATTTACTTATTATATAATTCAAATACCATGACATAAAATTTGTCAAATAATTTGGAATTAATTAAAATACATTTTTGCATATATATGGAATTTAATAATTTTAAAAATATGTTTAATAGTTATAAAAAAATTGTATCGAATTTGCAGAATACACCTTAAATACGCTTAGCGTGTTAGCTACGTGAATTTTGTCAATATCTACTTTGTTCTCTATTTTCTACCAAAACATTGTAAATTAAAAATATATAAGATGGTAAACATTTGTTTTGCTTCTTTAGTTTTATTTTTTATTACGGAGTTTTTTATAAGCTGAAAAATCTACAATAATATAAATTGCATAAGTGTTAAGTTTTAGCATCTGAATTTTTAGACCCACTATGTAATTTAACTTGGGTTCTAAATTGTATTTTATTATTAATTGTTCCCATTATCGAGTAAAATCATGATTTGCAACCATGTTATCCAAAAGTGACGGTAGGTGTTGTTTTAAACATTTCCTCCAAAAATATCGTAAGTGTACAGCAATATACAATTTGTAACACATTATTCATTACCAAAAATACTTTTGCAATGACGAATCCACGCGAAGGCGAATACCAAATAACAGCCTGTGTTCGTATCGTACATTTTCGTACCCGTTTTATAACCAGGCTATGTAGCATGTCCCGGACCAAATGGACAATGTAACCTATTTTATAGAGATTGTTTTCTACCTACGGGGGGACGAATCCGAAGCAATTTCCCAGCCTACACTTGCACTTTACACGGCTGCGACGGCCGTCTTTATGAGACTGGTTCACTAGATTTCAAAACAGGGTAAGTAACCTCATGTTTATATTATTGGATTAAATTAAACACAGTCATGATAAAATTTAACAAATATTCACGATATAATATTCGCATCGATAAACACTTTTGAACTTAATGTAACCGACAGTGGAAAATACGGTAGTTAAAATGTTCCTACACATAGTCTTCATTTAAGTTTAAGTAAAAACATTAATTTACTAAAACATATTAGTATATAGAACAATTCTTGGATCAAAATGTGACATGCCTATGGTAAAACAAACAATAACCATCGTAATTTCAACTTTTTTTAGATTAGACAAACTGTGCTTACATCTAGGCGTATTTTATGTATTTGATTTATGTGAAATCAAAGAGAATAGCTCCAGTTATCTATAAAAATACCAAATATATAGAACGAAATATAAATGGTAATCTAATTTATATGGTAATGCATTATGACAAACAACTTTGAAATGATAATTATAGTTAACTATTTCAAATAATTCAAACTAATTAAATAAAAAAACTTGTATGTACCACAAATAAATGCTTTGTGAATATACTCACTAATCTTTCTCCCTACTTTGGTATATATATATTTTCGTCCTAGGACGTTAGGCACGAGCCCGAAATTGTTTTTCACATTACTTCAGGCTAGACCTAGGAGTTGCGGCATTACCACTTAGATAAAATCCATTGGTGATTTGGCGGGATTTGAACCCGAGGTTTCTGGAACCGAGGTCCCGCGTTCCAACCACTAGACCAACTCGCTCCCCACTTTGGTATATTACACATGCTACAAGTGTATTTTCGGGACAACCTTCAATACATCCATGGTCAATTCCGTTTAAACCAGAGTAATGTTGAATAATTTTAACTTGTCAAATACCACAACCAACCTATTATGTTTTGGAACTCAATAATTGAAGTTATTGAAGTTACAGAGCCATGACAGGGTCGTTTTATCAAGACGGAATTAGAATGAAGTTGCTCGGAAGCTCGTGAAGTTTGGACAACTTAGTGTTCGACAGTTGGTGAAGTTGCAAGTACCACTATCCATCTGGGCTGCGGTACAACTTCCTACTTTGATCTTAGCTTGAGTTTTCTGATCATTTCTGTAACATTGTTCTTTTGTCCCAGCTTCACATCCTAGGACGCTATGCTGCAGCTCGGAATCGATTTACCCATTACTAGGCTAAGCCTATATTTTCGTGTAGTACTGACTAAGATCATATCATCATACACATTGGTGATTGATGAGGTATGAACCCGAGTACGCGAGGCCGGAAACCCCACGCTCTTAAATAATTCCCACCCCATTTTTTTCACATTAGGTGTATATTGGTTGATGATTATGTCCAAGAAGTGGAAAATAGAGTATATGTTAAGAGTTTACTGATTAATAATTTTCTTTCAAAACTATTTATTTCCCATTGTTAAACAACCCGTTACCGTAAGATTGTTAAGCGGTAAATACAGTTAAGTTACCATTTGGAAAAAGATACATAGACCAGCGGTGATAACAGTGATAGCGAAGGCGATGGTTTCGAAACAGCTACTGCCAAAGACCAAAACTCTTAAACGGTCAAATTAGTGGATTGTAAATTTGTATGAATGGTCGTTAATGGGCCACACGTATCGATATCTATCTAATACAGTTCTGTATTAATTGATTATCTCACACTTTTATTATGTTCACTCAGCTACCAGTGAACATTTTTTTAAATATTAGTCGCATAAAATAATTAACTTTGCTGTGATTTAGTCAAGTATATGTAGTCATATTCTTCCAAATGACCGACTGGATGGATTCTTCATTTATTAATTTACGCATTCATCCGTTCAATTGGTCACATATTCGTGTATTCTCCTTTATTTTTATTTTGTATGTGATTCGATATCTCCTTATACGATAAAATATTGAAATAATTAATGTCAATGACGAAAAAAATATAATTAAAATAAATTAAAAAAATAATATTAAAATGATTTTAATTGTTATTAATTACAAAAAATACGGTTATAGTTCTAAATGATCATTAAATCAGTAATAAATGAATAAACTATATTACAATTAATAAAAAAAACCTCTTTAAACTGAAAACAATAGCAAAATATTCATCTTAGTTTATTTATTTGCAATAACCAATAAAAAGGTATGCTATTTTTGTAATTATATCTGAATTAATATGGAATTAATCGAGTGTACTCAGACAAAGTATATTATTATGCTTAAACTTTGTCAACGTAAATAATCCAAGAAATTTTTTATTGTGGATGAAGGAGTGGCAATACAGTAAAATTCACCGTTCCCTTTCTTCATAATTTTTTTTTTTTATCTCGACAAGGGGATACAAAATTATTTTCATGTAAACAAAAACCAATAATTTTAACTCATCAATCATTCTTTATTGGGTCAACTGTGGTCATTTTGGTTTGGGCCTCCCAACATTTGTGACAAAGTACAGCAAGTATAACACATGGCATTTACTAGGTATGTCGTAGATTTACCAGAGTTGGCTAGTTTGAGCCTGCAGGTCGTCCTAACAATGCGAAACATCCCAACTTCAAGTGGAACAATCTGTTTTGTTTTACCGACCATGACTTGATCATCCTCAAACAACAACAATAGTTATTTGTGTAACTAGTGGTGAAAGTGGCACTTTGCTGCACACGAGAGCAATGTTTACGCACGAGCCGCAGGCGAGTGCGGAATGATCTCGAGTGCAGCAAAGGCCTTTTTCACTCGTGTTACACATTATATTTTTCCTACAGTCACTATAAAGCATATAAATAATTAGTCTTTCAAACACTATACAACACGTTTTTAGGTTCAGCTGGCAACACAAATGGTGCCCTAGAGAAAGTAGTACCCGCGGTTCGTATCACTCCGCTATTTTTCCTCGGCAAGAAATGTGCTCCGCGTTTTGAAAATATAGTTCCGTATGTTTTTGTAATTTGAAGTGGTTTCCGCGCCTAAAAAATATGCTTTAAAGGTATTTTCTTGTTTATGAAGATCGTAGGAATGTTATAAAAACGTTTAAAAGAAAAGTCTAGAAAGTTTAGAAATACCGAAACTATAAACACGAAATGACAGGTTAAATCGTAGTTATAATAGTCAATCAGCTGCTCATAGTATAATTATCTTTAAGTGTTGCCAACCTATTTCCAAGCGTACACGGATTACGTGCATAATAGAACCACGCTTTTTTGTGTTGTTTCGTTGGAATCCTGATGTGCGGCAAAGTATAAACCGTACGACAAAGTATAAACCGTACGGCAAAGTATAAATATGCAGCAATTAGCAGCTTTCTGTACTATAAACAGTACAAGGAAGCCAACTTTGTCGGGTGACTGTAGGAAAAATACATTGTACACGGTACTGAGTAGTTCTCTGGCTTCCTGCCACGACTGTTCAACTGTTGTTGAACAACGGTTTAATATTTTCTGAATTGTGCAAATCGGAAACGTTTGTTAATAAACACGGCTTAAATTTCTGTAGGATATTTTAGGTATAATGCATTAAGATTAAACTTTAAATTAAGTTTGAATATTTGCCAATCTTATAATGGTGAATTGGCAACAAACCGCCATTAAATCTTATCCTCACAAAAACAAATGTTATTAAATTTAGTAGGTTATAGTCCAGTTAACTCTGAACGAAATGGAATATTTAGAGCAATTTTGTAAAAATTTCGGTTCAAAATGTCATGAAAACAAAGAGTATTTCCTCCGCTTACTCATCATTACTACAGTAGTACGATGTCAAGTGAGAGGTCAATGGAAAAGAAAAATGTACGTGTCACTTTGCTGATACCATCTTTTTTGTTCGTAAACAACAAATGACCTACTTGAAAAATCTGTAAAACACTTTTTCTTACCACTGCATGGGAAAGACCATATTGATATAGCTGTAAACAGTACGCAAAATAGCTCGTTACTGCTCTAGAGTGGGAATGAATCATTCTCGCTCGCTAAATCAGCTGATTTCTCTGTTGACGTTTCTACAACAACCCGTACATCCCGTACGTTAGTATACAACTGGTAAGGTAAGAAAATAACATAACCTTAAAAAAAAGATAGCCTTAATTTCATTTTATATAAACGCCTAAAAAGTTATTGCGTGTTGTTATAAGTTAATTGGTGGTAGGAAAAAACCTTGTTTGTATTACGAGGACAAACGGTCATTGCCGCTCTCGAATGTATGGCCATCTACAGTTCTCAAGTGGCAATGACGTACTTTGCGCTCTTGGTACACAAATGGCTATTGGGTGTTACAGAGGTTTAGAAGATAGTGTTAACACCAATCCAGCCGCATTTGACCAGGTTTGACACTCACCTACAACTCTGAGATGGTCTGAGTGGTCATGTCGCGGCGGTGAGCGCGGTTGTGAGTGTGGAGTGAGTGGTGAGTGGAGAGCAGTCAGTGACAAGTTGATCACAGACACGCAATCATTGTTTGGACAGCTGTGATCCATCTTGCGATCAGCTGACAGTCGTCTTACAGCTGATCATAACTACAGCTGGACATCTCATCACGACCTGTCACCTACTCACACACTGATGACAGTTTGTTTGAGAAAACAAATTGTGTATTGTTTCAACTCTGTGTTTTGATTGTTTTGTGTTTGCAACGGATAATTGCCTGTGTAGTAAAAACACGAATGTTATAACAGAAACTGTAGGTATTATAAACATAAACAAATTATGTCACTGGCTCGAAAGTACAAATTATCTATCTATATATTAATAGGCAAGCATGTTTCTTTAAAACCTTTTTTCTCAGCTCGTGTGCATCGCAGGGAAAATCTACGCATACTGTTAGAAAGATATTTTCCGGTAGGTGTGCAGAATCCCTTAAAAAATTAGAATAGGCTCAAAAATAAGCACACAATATTAATTTGAAATGTTTAAAAAATTAACATGGGCTTTATGGGTTGCTATAGTGGTGACGAAATAACGACGAAATATACACAGAAAATCAAAACAAACGTAAAAATTCCAATCACATGTTTTATTTACAGTGTGGGGTGAAAATAGCGAAATCTGTACATTGGATATTTTTGGTTGAGTTTTCAACCACTGGACGACCTCTAGTTTAACATTATTAAATGGAACCGTCCAAACCGTTAATGTTATTAGTATAAGATTCGGGTAATTTGGTTATGTTTTTGATCCATACCGTTTCTGTTCAAATATTCATTTCTAATATTTGTATATCTATTAATATTTGTATATTGCAATATTTGTATAGTATTTGTATATTATAATATCTAAATGCGAACAACACATTCTAACTTTAAGCATCACTGAGGCTTGCTTGAGCTGTTCAATTTCTTCAAGATCATTTTCAAGAGGATTAACTGTTTGGATGTAAGAGTGTACTTTACACGCATAAACAAACATGCGATTCACATGGTTTTATTTCCTAGTGTTAAACCAATAATTTATCTCTTCTCTTGTCATCATGAGTCAGTAAGCTGCAAAGATTCCAACACAAGTTTTACCTCAGCTGACATTCTCACACTTATCTCAAGACAACAACTAACAGTACTCTAAAATATGCTTTTCAAAATGATATCTCCTTCTATAAATTTAGAGGTGTACTAAAAATTTAAGTTTGCCTAACTAAGTTGTAATGCAAAACCATGTGCACAACACAGAATTTGTAATTTAACCAATTATTGCTGACATTATTGCGATGTTTCAGGTTTTTCTCAAATGAGGAAAGGATCGCATTCTAGATCCCCGAAACGCCATGAAACCTTTGTATTTTATCAACATTGATGGAAAATTTCGACGATCATTTCTTAAATAACAAAAAACCAAAAAGAAACTTTAAAATTGGCAGAATATGTGTCAAACAGAGATAAATTAGAAGATTGTATACATAGTACAGTTATTATTGTGATAATTGAAAAAAGAAATAGTAAAAGATTAAATCGCAAAATTACAATCAATTAGAATATTTTCCATAATTAATTAAAAATTAAAATACACTAGAAATGTATAATGGTACAGATGAACGAAAATCGGCTGTCAATCGATCCTTAACTCTTGAGTCCGTAACAGGTGTTACGAACGGATTTAAATCGGCAATGATTAAGCTGAGTAAACTATTAATCTTAACGAAACAGGTTTAAGTAATAAATGTTTCTTCAAATATTAAATGTGCATGGTTTGGTAAAAGTAGATAACATTTCTTGCTATGCAACAGGTCAATAGCTAAATTAATTGACCGAATAACAAATTCACCTAAACAATATTTCAGTCGAGGCGTTACAATTACTTCATTAACAAAACCACCCTCTGTGACCAAGATGCCTACGATGTGCATAATATTACCACAACAATCGTCAAAAGTAAAAAAACTAAGACAGCTGGAAAGCTGCAATTACTGAAGCAGCATAAATAAAAATAACATCCACAGGGTGAGTGACAGGGTGTTTTGTTAGGGTCCCTTCAAAACGTCAATTTCCGGTACTGCATAATTGGGACTAGCGAGGCTCCTGGTATTTTAATTTTATAAGGGCTTCATTTTTATCTCATTTCAGAATAATTTCCGTGCAGGGCCTTGGGAGAATTTGAATTTCTAAGGTGCTGCATGGCATAACATTTTTGCAGTAGGAGAACTCTATACGGTATTCTATATGATGAAGTTTAACAATATGGATCTTTAGGTGTCTTTGTATTGGTTATGTACAATTTGAGTATAGGATATTTTAGCTCGTTCTTTCTAAATAAATAATCTCAATCAAAAATGACCTCTCCTACTCCTTCCGTTCTCCTCGCCATTAAGTATATTTGCAAAAAAGCAATAACGTGTTTTGTGAGGGCTTAGTGCTGAAATAAAACTTTGTGACAACTCTCGCAATTTTGAAAACTCTGGTCATAACTAATGGTCACGTACTGTTAAAACATTTCAAATCAAGTCTAGTACGGAGTACGTATTTAAAAGACCTTATCGGCACCTCCAATAATCTTACGGCTAATGAAATTTAAGTAGAGATATGAGACCTACTTACCAGACGGTTCAGATTTAACCCTTCAATCTTGTTAGATTCCTCCCTCTCTTCGTCTAGCTGAAAAAAGTGTTTTGTATTAATACACATATTTCCCTAACATTAGAAATATGGTCAATTTTGTGCACATATACAACCAACCTATGTGGAAACCTTTAGTCGCAACGATCTCCCAGTCATCTAAAATTAGTGAAATTTTAATTTCGTAATTTATTTACTAACAAACAGACATCACAAGATGTTTCCAGCTACCGCATGTTACAACGACTATCTCACTTTACATACATCTCCAACAGCGTCCACAATGTAACCAGCGGCACAGCAGCTGATACAACAAAGGTTGAACATAAAGTGTTTGCGTCGTGTGAGGACATTTGCTTATCGACGAAACAGAAAGTGACCATGAGTGAAGGATGGTCCATAGGTCCATTGGTCCATTGTTGGTCCATGATACGATCAGTGACCGTCCAAGGACGCACGTCTGTCTGTCTGTGTGTCGTTGAGTGCTGCAATAAACATGCGTCTACTTAAACAGGTATGTAAACCAACCGCTTCTTTACCCAAGCCGCCGCTGCTGTGGGTGTTTGTCCAAGAAGATTTCTGTTTAGTTGCAGATGGGAATTGTGGATTCGTTGGATACAGCCCTCAATGCGCCTAGACAAAGTTCTGAAAAATTGCCCAAAACATCTCTGTCTTAGTTCACCTTACTCTAACAGTAGGAATATTGTCAATTTTGTGCTCACATAAAACCAGCCTATGTGGAAATCCTTAGTGTCTGCAAAGATTTTCCTGTCACCTTAAACTATCTCTTGATGAAAAGATCACATATGAAAAGATGAAAAGAAGAACTGATAAAAAGATGACATTTTGTCTATTCCACCAATTGGAGAAAAATTAAATGATTGGTGAGTATGAAGCAGGGGAGATTTTTCTTAGGTAACTATTCTATATTGTTTTGTATTTTAGCTTCTAAGTTTGAATTTGTACAAGATAAGAAGTTTATGTGTGAATGATACATGTGCAAAATAAAGTACTTCAACTGCAACGGTATGCACGATTGATACGTTAAATTATCGAAAAGCATCAAATAACAGATTTTCAATTTCATTAGCTTTAATTTAGGGGGATACAAGTTTTTAATAGGTGCACTTTTTTGCACGCTTTTTTCATGTACTCTAGCAAAATAATACATAGCTTTTATATCGTTTCAATATTAATGTGTCTACATCAATGCAATGATTTAAAAACGTTTGGTTCTTTTTATGAGTGATGTCTGTTTTTATTTCAAATTCAATGCGTAGAGAATCTCACATTTCTTCCAATTGTTGACAATTGACTGTGCACATCTGCTCAAGTCCAACACAGATTGCTCAAGAGGAAGAAACAAATTGATCAGAACAGCTGATTTGCTGCGAAACAAGATCAACAACAGACTCTACTTGACTCTATTTGACTCCAAATCTGTCAAACATTTAACTCTTGGTTGAACTAAATGTTTGAATGTTAAATCTCATGTCTTCATTGTGGATGAATAGTGTTCTTGGAATAGCTGTGGAATTGTGGAGTAGACTGAAAGTTCATAATAGTTTAAGTACTTTGGAGAACTTTGTAAACTATTGTGACACAAGTTAGAATTGAGCAATTAAAATTTACTTAGCAAATATCGTCTTTAAATTTCATCAGACGTTGTAAATTACCTAGTTTTCAATTATGAGCTATCTGGTAACCATTTGTAAGATACATTATAGATTAAGTGAAATATTCGTATAACTGTATCGTATAAAAGTACTGAACGGAAACAAAACATCTAAGAACTTAACATAAATTAAAGACACATATTTTACAATAAACAAAAAACTTCTTGTCAAAATAGTTTGCAAAAATATTCCAGAAACTTTGACCGTAAATCAGTCTAAACCAATCTAATAAAAAAAACTCTATATTGATTTCGATTTTGTATTCTGCTTTGATAGATATTGAATTTAAAAATACACAAATCATCACACATAGACACTAAAAATGCTAAAAGGCATTTTTAAATCGTTAACAACTGGACGCCTGTTTGGACGTTGTTAAGAAAACTGGACTTCAAGTATATTGTTAAGCCCAGTTGCGTAGCGCTTGATAACTTTGAAGTACACTTGAATCCAACTTGATTCTCGTTTGGGACTGTCGTTTGTCATGAAAAGGTCAAAGAAATTTCGGAACTATATTTTCTCGGGTAATGGCAGTTAAATGTCATACTTAGACCATATACTATAAATTCTTCACATAAGCAAGGGTCGTATAAAGGGATTCAAAATTATTAGGAAGATTTAATTTTTACATTTATTTTGTTTATTTTGTTACACAAAATAGTATCTTGTAGACAGTTTGTCTGAAAAAATAACATGTAATTATGGAGAATGTGTAATCACAACATTTAAAAATTCAAACCCTACGTGTAAATCTTTTTCGGACTTAATTTAACAATAGGTAATATTCTACAATTGATTAAGCGTACTCTGTTCCATATGTATCAACCTTTTATAAAGCCAAAAGATAATTTGAAGTATGTTGTTTGCCCAGTATAAAAATTTTCAACTTAAATGATAACCAATTATTTTCACTAACTTCCACACCTTTTTAAACGCAAATATAACACTATAAACTCCCCTAAAATAAAATAACCAACTCAAAAGAAATCAATCACAAAAACCACACAATTTCGCTTCGTCAACGCACTTTCTGGGAAATCTAATGTTATTGTAACCGAATACTGCATGGATAACCATCACTACAAATTTTACTTTTACCTTATAAACCATATACCATTTTTAATAATCGAATTCTGATATTTTGGATCAAAATAAAACAACGGTAGAATCGCATGTTTATCATAGCACATTTGTGTCGTAAGGCGTAGTCTAGGTCGAGGACTTGGTGAATTATGTAAGAAGATTGATTTGTTTGCAGCAACCGACCTCTTACAGTACTTGTCAACTCACTCGTGTTTTAAAATAATCCACTTTTATCTCAGCTTTTTAAATATTAACCGCGCTATTTCTGCAACTGAAACAGTCTTAAGTAGCTAAAAACTGTTTCGAAATGTCGTACCTTTTAAATCTACATTGAGATGGTAAATAAATGATGTGATGTTGTATTTTGAAAATAACTCCTTCTAGAGTAAATTTTGTCATTTAGAATAAAATAATAAAACGAGTACGTTATTTAAAAGTGTTTGTGTTGGACACAGAATATTTACAGGTACATTATAAATTACATTTTTATGACTTTTGATGTTTTCGCTTAAAATAACGTCAATGAAATAGCATCAACATTATGCAGATTTACTGGATCATTCAACATTTTAAATGCTTTTAAACTTAATGGATCGTATCTGTCTACAGGTTTTTAGTTTATCTGTGCACCCATAACCAAAACATAATGAAACATTTAAATTACAGGCTTTATAATTTTTTTCTCTTACATATTTTAAAACTTAAAAACTCAAACGCCATTTTAGGGCTTTTGATTCATTTATGGAAAAAACGTTGAGTAACTTTTATTGGATATTTTCACAAAACCTTTGTTGCGATGAAGCTAGTTACCCTTTTCTGAGTGTATTTATTAAGCAAATTATCAGTCAACATATGAACAAGGGGATAAGGAAGTAGTTATATCGTTGAAGAAAACTTTTAATTATTTTCTATATCAGTCATAAAATGCACGTTTACGTGGACAAACTTCAGCATGACAGTCGTATGGAAATTGCATGCTTATTAAGTAAAACATTTATTCATAATGGTAATCAAAAATTATATCAAATTACTTTATTCAAATTTCTACTTAAAAACAGTACCCAAAAATGATTGAATGAGTAAATAATGAAGTGCAATGCCTTTGTAGCTTTGTTACTGAAGACCAGCTGTCTACAATGGCAGCTGTTACCGGTCTCCATACGTCAATAATCGAACATTTCTCAGAATGGAGCCAGTGACCGTCAACCCAGGCGAGCACTATAACCACACAGCCAGCATCAAATAGACATCAAATATTTATAAGAAAAAGCACATTATAAGAATCAGTGTTACACACAACATTGACTAGACTTTTCAATTTTTTCTGTGCCCATTGAATTCAAATCGGCCAAAAATCTATCTCCGACATCTAGAAAAAGGATTTTAAAGAGAGCAAGGGACAAGAATGCGCTCGTGATGGAGCATTTGCTTATCGAGGGAGAGAAACAGAAAGTGAGCGAGGGTGATGGATAGTCCATTGTTGGACACTGATACCATCACTGATGGCCAGACGCGGCGGGCGACGTACACTTCACTGTCGGCTCTAAGTGCTAGCAACTCGTGTAAATTAGTTGATGAACTGCAGATCTGCAAGTGATGTTGAAGGCTAAGGAATGCATTCTATGTGGTAAGGGTTGGAAATCGAGTAATCGTTCACATAAAGGCTTGTGGTGTTGAAGATGTGTTTTGTTGTAGTAAATGAGTGTAGGGGTCCCGGCCACTGGTCGTAATGGGCCATATTTATATTATCTAACTTTTACCTAACCTAAATTCTATGTGCGGATTAGGGCCAGAGGTGGGTCCCGTTTCCCAAAGGCTTGTGGTGTCCAAGATGTTGTACATTACAAGTGTTGGTTTGAACATGCCTCAAGTTCTCAACATCTTTGACACTACGTAAAGTAGATAACATTTTTTTGCATATAACGTTTAAAGTTTACTTCAAAACTGGCTGGGTAGCTGAGTGGTTGTAGTGCTTTTCTAACAATCAAAAAGGTACCGGATCCTGAGAAGCCAGTAGCTTTTTGATGGTTCGAAACTGGACCAGGCTGTCCTTAAAAAAATATAAATTTTGGCTGTGGCTTGAAATAAAAGGTCCTGAAATAACTAATGACTAATGAAAAACTGTAACAAAACTACAAAGATCATTTCACTACATTCTACACTTATCCTTTACTCATATTTTGGTTAAAGTACGTACCTAGGTGGCGCCCCAATCTCAATAAGTAAAAATAATCATAAAACTTGGAAAATAAAAAAAAATTATTGCTAACCAGAAGAATTTAAAATGAAATAAGTTACTTATTTTTAAACTCCATGGTTCTTACCTGAAGTTAACTATCGTAAAATGAAAGTATCGAAAGAGGAATTTAATGCAAAATCTGTAAGATACAAGACCAAGGAAATTCCGTAATATAAGATACCTTCAAACCGCATTCATATTCACATACTCATGTAATGTTAAACACAACCAGGCCTAATGCAAGACACCCCATATTATTATTTTTTCGTCATAAAATGCAACAATTTGCCCTGTTTAAGAAAGATTTTAATAAAAGCCAAGAACAAATTTTGAAAACGAGTGTAAATTGAAAAAAAATATTTACGAAATATTTACTATAGCTTACAAATAAAAATTTTAAAGCTTTCAATATATTTTGTACTATCGAAGTAATCTAAAGTTACTCTTTTATCTTAACAATATTTGTTTCAGAAATATAAACCTCAGAACTACACTTTTACTTTTTACCCTGACATAACTCAGTTATGAGGATACGGTTGATCCAGCTGGGCTAAGTCCCATGATCTTGTGATTGACGCTGGAGATGTTTTGCCAGCTGGGGCTCGTCTGGGGCTCTCTGAGACACAGCCAACTCCTAACTCTCTTCTTACGTCGCTATTTTTGAGATTTTATTTAATTTTAACCTCAGATCCGTTGGTCGTAACTCTATGTCTCAGTGACTTAAAGGAAGTAGTAAAACTGTTGTGGTACAAACACGTTTATAGCCAAGATTAGCTACATTGCTTGTAGAGTTTCGTATCGTTAGTATAAATTGTTTAGACAAAAATAAATGTTAGTACTCTTTTCTGTTATAATGACCACACAAAGTTGATTTCTGTTATATCCATCACAACAGGTTGGGTTAGGCTATTGTACATTAAAATTGCATTTAAAAGTGGTTTGTTAGTTAACAAACCTAACATAACCTAATCTGCTGTGGTCAATATAACAGAGCAATTAATGGCATTTTTCCTTATTCATACCCTAAATAGATGTTATAAACACGAAAAACTGTTAAGGATTCTTAAACTATATATGAATTAACAACAATGAAGCTTCCAGTGAGAGATGTCAAATGTCATTTTTGTGGTATTTATATATATATTTATACATGTAACCTTACCTTGCCTTTAATAAGCAACATCTTTGCTAATTGATTTTTTTATCTGTAGCATATTTTTAGTTAATTAGATAATTCAGTTTACTGCTGGAATGAAAAAATCATTTAAATTCTATGTTTTGGGAAATTGGATGTGGAAAACAATTTGACTTAATGAATGTTACAAGGATTACATGCAATTTTGATATTTGAAACCAATTAAAGCCTCTGAAATCAAATTTTGATAATATTAATAATATTAACTAGTCACTAAGCGTACACATCCAATAAGTTAAAATAATGTAAATACTAATAATACAATATTCCTAAAACTATTACATCTTAGATTGTAATTGACTGTCAATTTCGAAAACTTCACAATACCTTATAAATTGCCCAGGAAATACTCAGCTAAAAGCTATATCACAAGTCCTTATGGGAGACGTGCATTCAAAGAAGGGTATAAAAAAGTAACGCACTGCTTGTGTGCTGTATGAATGAAGAGGGGTGGGTTTAGGAGGGTATGAGGGGTTGGGGGTTGAATGCAAGGGATTGTATGGGCACTAATGGTGTACGAGCAACCCCCACAAACCCCGTTGTAATCCATACAATGTTTCTCGCATTATAACAATTTTCCACATCTACATTTCAGGATTACTTTTAGCTTCCCCTCTAGGAAAATAGCGCAAGTGGTTTGAATATCCCTCAAGAAAAATGCCACACCTTGTTGGAAATATTAAGTGGTTATGGAAATATTGGTGGCTTAGTTGTGTGGTGATACATTCCCTGGTTTGGAAGGAATTCGTTTGAATTGATGGTTTGGTACCTAGCACTTACGATTGTGGAATTGTTATATAGTTTGCTTCATTTGTAATTAAGTTTTTAAGCTGTGATTTATTTAGAGGTTCAATATGGTTGAATGATCAAAGTTCAACTTTACATAGGATTAAAAAATATACCATTAAAAATTTTTAAACTTTTCTTAAGATTTTTAAATTTTACTTAGTTGATTTTTTTTTCATTTTAATTTCTTTTCATTTGTATTTTAAGTAATCTTTCCTACTTCCATACTGTATACTATGATTAAGTCATCAATATTTTCAATTTCTAATTTTTTTAAATTTGTTACTATCAATATTTCACAGTGTACTTTTAGGCATGTTTGGGTCAAATTGGTGTTTTAGAGATTTTCTTTTAGAGCAGAAGAACAGAATCTCCCTCCGTATAATATATATTTAATACGCGACATGAAACTTTGTGAACAATAAGGCTTTGTTGTGTTAAGATTTAACCCCACATATTATATACCAAAATCTTCGTATGGGAGTGTAGATGTGCAAACTGGCTTTAGATTTTCGAAATATATCTTTTTAAGGGCGTGGGCTGCCCTCAAAGTTCCTTCCATGAGGATAACATTGTGATTGATTTGAATGTTATTTATATTCTGAAACAGATGTCAATACATTAGTTAAAAAAAATTAAATCCCAGCTGTTTTGTTTGGTTTTGAAATGTAAACAGTTTGCATGTTTTGAAAAATATTTGGAACCCGGCAGCGAAATGTTACCGATAGGACACAACGGGAGAAAAGTTTTACATTATATTTTTGTTTAAACATGTCAAGGACCCGATGACAAAGAAGTATTGCAGGTCGGATACGGCGAGTCAACATACGGCAAGCGCAAAACGTAAGGAGCCCAGACGAGGAGCTGCGGAACAGTTAGTGGCAACGTGTACTTACAAAATTACACTGACAAATACAAGAACTCAGCAGCATTCACTTGGCGAGATGGCATTAAAATGTCAGAAATGTGTTGAAAGAAGAACAAAGAGGACGAGACGAAGGATTTTCATCCTGCTGCCATAAAGGATAAGTGAATTTACCACCAATTCGAGAAATCTATTATATCCAGAGCTTACTTAATGTACCTAGCAAATCATTTAAGCAGAAACTACAAAGATAACATTTAGATCGTTATCTAAATGCGCTCGCAATGGTCAGCACTCGAGCTAAAATTAAAGAACATAACAGTGGAAGGCCTTTCATGTATAAGGTGCAAGACACAATTTAAAACTCAATTGGCACCTTACAACAGTCAGAAGGGGATCATCCAACATATGCCCAAATGTATATCTCCGTACGTCAAACCCGCTTCACGAAACCGTTCAAGGAAGAATGCTAAACAAAGCTAATGGCTCTTGCAGCAATGAACTCATGCACATTTTTACTCATCATTTGGTTGATATTAATCCATACGCGCAAGATTTCAGCATGATGAGCTCCGTCCTGCCAAATAGAACAGAAAGAATAACCTAGAATGCAAATATTCAACGATCGAGCTCAAGACCAACGTCGATACAACGACGCAACTTCTAACGACGTTGCTATAATATCCTAATTTATTATTAGTGCGAATTCGCACTGGTTCACCTAGTAGTTCTTTATCTTAGTAATTTTATAATACGTTTCCCAGGAACCAAATAATCAAACTATCAACTTGACTTGCAAGAACATTCCTTCAAATCCTCCATAAGAAATAAAAGATAATATAAAAAACATCACTTCCAAAATAGTATACAAAATATGTAGGTTTTAAACCAACTAGCTCAAACACATAAAACCATCCCGATGTTCGACTCATACAACTATATATTTACATTAAATATAACATTTGCGCAATTCCGGGCCTACTTTGACTCCATGCAGCCGTACCAAGTTGTATGTTTGCCAAGCGGTTTACACACGGGCTGCCCAGCCTGTCTAATGTGGTTTTGATGAACCCTCCACTGTCAATATTTCATTCCTTTTTATATAAACTTCAACCGGGTTGTCAGTAACTACTTTTACTTCCTGTTGGTTATCCATACCTCCAAGGTTGCAGTGACCTGAATATTTTAAAACACTAATGTCTAATAAACATTTTTATTTCATTCAGGATAAATTATAAACACTTTAGTCGTTACAATAACACAGAATTTATCCAAAAGTTAGTTTTGTTGTAAAAAAACTATACTTAGTAACAATACGTATAGTTTTATTTAGTTGAAACAGCTGACAAGCTAATGAAATGCCAAGATATAGATACAACAATAAACGCTATAATTTTAGGTTTACCTGACAGGAAAATCTTCAATTTATTTATAACGAAAGTACAATCTAAAAGACAATGTACTTAAAACATTGTTATTTAAATGTTTTAACAATAAAATCATCAAGGTGCGTTCTGCTGTAACTTGAAGACGAGAAAGAGAATAGCAGAAGTAGTGTTTTCTCCTCTTTGCTTTATTCCTTTGAATGTCTTCTCACAAATTACTTGTTTTACGCTTCTTGCACTCTCTTTGAAAACGTTTTATTTTAAAACCTAGATACAGTGGTCCTTGATTCTATTTTTGGTCTTATAGAATAGTTGAGCTTAAATTATATTTTATGTATATTTTAACATCAATTATTGTTAATAAAAATCATTAGTTTACATACAGAGTGTCCATAAAAAAGTTTCAGGGAAATGAATCTTCATACTAAAAGGATGAAAAAAGTTAAATTGAAGGTATGTCTGAAAATTCACATTTGCCCAGATATCCGCCATTTTGTTTTATACAAAAATATTTTTTTATCTGTGAATCTTGTCATTCGATGATTATGACATTTGGTAAGCATGTTAACATACACAAGACCTACTATAGAAAAAATAATTAAGTTGGTCCGATCGTAAAATTTAAAATGGCGGCCGTTTGAATTGTTATAACTTAAATGACTCAAAGACGGCTATTTCTATAAAGAAAATACTTCAAGAATACTTTTTGTAGCATTTTTGATTCTCCATCAAACGATACCAAGATAAAAAAAATCGGAAATAAGTAAAACGAAATAAAACGTTTTTAGTGTAAAAATAAGGCAAAGTTAGTTGGGGAACACTTAATTTTGCCTGATATCACAACTAAAAAATGTTCTATTTAAGTTATTTGTCGTCCGATCTTTTTGACCTTGGTATTTATTGTTTTGATAGGGAATTAAAAATGCAAAAAAGTATCCTTGACATTTTTTTTTCGTAGAATTAGCTGTTTTTTGAGTTATTTAAGTTATACAAGTTCAAACGGCCGCCGTTTTGAGATTTACAATTGGATCAACATGATTTTTTCTATAGTAGGTCTTTTGTATGTTAACATGTTTACCAAACTTCATAATCATCGAATGAAATACTTCACAGATAAAGCTACTTTTGTATAAAAAAACAAAATGGTGGATATCTGGGTAAATATGCATTTTCGGACAAACCTTCACATACACTTTTTTCTTCCATTTAGTATGAGGATTAATTTCCCAAAGTCGTGAAAACGTTTTATATGGACACGCTGTATATAGTATTAATATTATTAGCAACCCACATCCTTAATAATTTTAATATTTCCAAAATCCATAAGAGACTTTTATTTTGTGTTGAAACTTATAAATCAGGTACTATTCATAGATTTAGATCGGAATGTGTATGTCTAGGAACAGAACTACACATTAAATAACTTAAAATACTATTTGACCAAACCTTCTAAATAGCCGCGAATCAATCAACAAGACATTCACTGCAAAACAAAACCTTACATAATTTAACTTTATGAATGGAATTCACAGAAAAACATAAATTTAGGAGGTTTGAATCCGTTTAAAATGCGATTCAAATGAATTAGTAGGTAGCAAACCACGGCGAGAATCATGGATTTGGTGTGGAATGAAAGAGAAGTTGTAAATTATGCAACGACATTGATTTGTTTGCAGTGGTTCCGACAACGCCCTCCGGGTTTTTCTCTGACAGAATTTAACACATTTTTATTTCATTGTTTATTATATTTAAAATACATTTTTAAATCCACTCTAAGCTAATATTGGTTACTTTGAATTGTTTTTCTTTATTTTGGTTAATTAAAATGTATCTTTACTAAGAGAAGACCTAGTTATCTCTTTGATATAGTATTTTTCTGTATCATCAGATGAAGAGTATGATAAATATAAACCTGGTAAATACAATACTAGTTTTGTTATGATTAATTTAAAAAATGATGATGATTTATACGCTATATGTTCAAATTTATTAATGACACATTAAGTCAAACAAAAAACTTAATATTGAAACTATCAAAACCCAGTGATTTTATAAACATCTTGTTAAATTTTTTGTTACCAAATATTATTTAGCTCACAAACCATGAAATAATACGATTTCTCATTAATGACTTGAAAGTATTATTTAACATTAAACCTCTTGGTTTTGGAAATATTCATCAATTACATTTTGCCCTGATATTGTGTATACCGATATCTCGGCTTGCTAGCAAACCGTTAGGATTCATGAAGTATTACTAATCCTTATTCATAAACAATATCATTATGTAGGTGTATATAATACCTATATGTTTGAGCAATCAATTGTGTAAATGAGTGGTAATGCTCACCTTGTAATCAAAGGGTTGCTGTCTCGATCATAAAAATTAGTTTTTTTTCCAAATTCAACCCAGCTGTCATAATTGGGATTTAGTTAAAGGCCCTGGCTAATAAAACAGCAGTTCTTAGTCATACAATGCATCTCAAATAATTCTTTGGCATACTTTGTGTAAAAATACACACTCAGATGGTAATAATCTCAATTAAAATAATCCCATCGCAATTGGATATAATAGTTGGTAATATTTGGTAACAACGAGTATCTTTATCATACCTACGAATTTTATACAGTATTAAGTATTGCATTAGTAAATGGTTTTTCTATAATGAAGCAACCTAAAAGTTATTAGTTTTGATTGTCCTTTTACGTTTCAGTAGGCGTTTTTTTTTTATATTTACTTCTTGAAACACTATAATAAATATAGCAAGTACATTTCACGTTATAATTTTAAACTAACCCATCATAAAACATTATAATAAACTATCATTTGCATCCTTGTATAAACTAATCTTTAGCGCTAAACTATTTAAGAAACTTGCGGGGGGTAAAGGATTTATCTAGTTATTTAAAAGTTTGCCAATGATGATCACAAGTTTCGTCAGGTGACTCAAGTTATAGCTGAACTAGGGCTTAGTTGCCAAGGGCTGACTAGTCTAGTTTAGTTAGTTAGACTTGCATCAAGTTATTGCGCTGCGCTGGTAACTATGTCACGAGATAATAACTTTAAAGTTAACATGACATTAACATTATGTTCAACCCATGTCGTTGGTGTAGGTATATCATGTATTACTTTGTCGTTCCTGTAACCTACATTCATAGGTACGAAATACGATGTGAGAAATTATAGTACATAATTGTACCAAGGGTTAAGCTGGAGTAGGGCCAATTGAGTACTTAGGTCACCACTAATTGTGTTGTAGTGTTTGTCTGTGGTGTGTACTAGATATAATATAATTTAAGTGGGATTTTCAAACAGTGTCTTTATTTAACATCACTAAAAATTTCAGTTTCAGATGTTTTCATCAGTAATGTGTGTAATATCAGATAACGTTTGATTCTTAAAATTGAAAAATATCTACATCAATTTACATCTAAGAATGCAAGTACAAAGTAATAAAGTTATTAGAATACAAATAATTACAAAGTATTCAAATAATTAAGTATGCAAATGATTTCCATCGTATCATGTTTGATGTTATAAAAACGTGAAAAAAGCATAGAACACATCGAACAGAAAATGAGAAGGGTTCAAATGTTGAGAAATGACATGACTAAATGAAAAAAGTGATGTTATGAAATTTGGTACCGTATGATTGTACTAATGTACTAATTCATAGTATCTCCAGTCTTATTTTAAAATTTTGATTTTCAATTAGGATTTTCCATAAAACCCACCGAAGTTATGGTCCTTTTAACTCAAAACAAAATTGCATCACCCCAAAACTGTGTCAATTATGGTTCAAAAGTTATTGCTTTTTTTATCGTCCCAATATAACCCCATTTTCTCCCACCGCATAACACATTATAATTGTTTTTAAGCTACAGGGAGATAGTATGTACAGTTTGCTTGTACAGTTTATTTCAACCTATATTCAACGTCCCGAAATACATTCTTAATCTATAATCCCACAAAACTAACGCCATCTGAATCAATAATTCCAATTCGAAATTCGTCACTACTTTCACTCTCATTCATACTTCCCAGGCTGCATCAATATTTTCCCTGTGACCCACAAACCGACGAACTGGAAGGAATCGTTTTGAAGTTTTTGACGGACACCTTGACTTCTGTGAAGCTGGGCAGGTGAGGGGCGGGAGTCAAGCCCTGTTTATTTTCTAGATTGGTTTCTAGTCCGACAAAGAACGTACAAGTCGCAACAAAGGTCTGCGGTTCTGACTTGGATGTCCCCGATTGACAGTAGAAAAGGACGGCAAGCCTACATATGCCCCACAAGTAGAACTGGGGTTGTGACAACAGGGGGTTCTCGTGTTAAACTTGAAATACTCGTATACAACTTTGTAAATTTTTATAGAAAACTAGCTGGCCCGACAGACGTCGTCCTGTCCTAATGTGGTTTTATGTCAAATGCTCGTTCATTTTCAAGATGAGCTCGTTCGCATGGCTCAATCACGTCCTGGTTGAAGTCCGTTCGCTACGCTCACTCACCTTCTGGTTTAGCTCGTTCACTACTCTACCTCGCCTCCGGGTCGAGGTTCGTTCGCTACGCTCACTCACTTTTTGGTTACAAATTAACTGTTGTCATAAATAAAAAAAAATAATAGTGCTCCACCCTGTTGGTAAACCTATTAGCTTTGTAATGCTATTGAACATCACAGAATCAATTTGTTTAGTTGAAACAGCTGTTAAGATTCTTTAATTCCATTTAAATATCAGTACTCATAAGGTTAACATGGGAAACTCCAGAGCCACTGGGGTGGAGCCCTTTTGACGGATCTGCACCAACCTTCACACAAACCATCCTTGAATAATGACTGAAGGTTTCATTACAATCTGTCGAGCGGTTCCTGAGTCTATAAAGGACAAACAAACAAACATACAAACAAACATTCATACAAACAAACATACATTGGATTTTATATATATGGAAGACAAATTATTTACTTAGATGTAAAATTTCACACTCACTGAAGAGGAAAATATGTCTAAGCGTGTAGTTTTTTGGTGGTACGTATTTCTTTGAAGATCTCATGAAATCATTTAGCCCATTAAATATTAATAATTACTCATGAAACTTCCAGTCACTATGGTGCAATTAAAAGCTAGCAAAGACACTAGTGACCATTATTTAATCTTACTAATATTATAAATGTGAAAGTTTGTGTGTTTGTTTGTTTGTTTGTTTGTTTGTTTGAAGTTCAATCACGCATAAACCACTGGATGGATTGGGCTGAAATTTGGCATGATGATAGCTCACATTCCCGATTAACATATAGGCATATTCTTATCTCAAAAATCCTTTCGGGCTCCGCCCCAGTGGCTCTGTAGTTCCCCATGTTAACCTTATGAGTATTCATATTTAAAGGGAAATAAAGAATTTAGTCAGCTGTTTCAACTAAAATAGTTGGTTCTATGATATGCAAAAGCATATCAGTTATAAGATTTACCAACAGGGTGCAGCACTATAATTTTTTTGGTTGCATTTATGTAAAAAGCTAATTTGAACTAAGCAGCAACAAAAAACTGTGATTGCAATGAGAACTGTCAAGTAGGATTGTTTACAGTTGTATTTATGTTTTTAATGTCATGAATAATTTGTGATTTTTTGCAATTTTTTAATATTTTCTTTCTTTGTTGTCTTGGTGAAAAGGTAGAGCATTATGGCTATGGTAGATGTGTAATACCATAGTATACCGTAAATTTAAAGAAGCAAATTTTATCAAACTGTGTCATCCCCCACGCAAACGCAAAGCTTGAGTATAACTGCAATAAGCATTTTAAACTTATATGCCAACCCCGTACGAAGGACGGGTACTCTGCTAGTTATTTTATAAGAGTAAAACACTGTGTTTTTTTAAACATTGGTCCGGTCGTCAAAGAGTCAATTCTGTAACTCTGCTAGACCCAAGTGCTACATTTGGAGTTAAGCTTGCCCAACTGCTAAAGCAAGCAAAGGTTATTTTTCACCATTTGAAATATTCTAAAATTTGACTTTCTATTACCTAACTTAAATTGATAAGAGTTAATAAACGGAAAAATATACATTAGATTATACATTATTATTACATTTCATAATTTAAAAATCCAAACACTCACAGGACTATACATATATGAATTATTAAATTACATACCTACACAATATAAAAAATAACCTCCTGGATTCGTTCAAATTCACACACAACTATAGTACAAGAAACAAAACAATTTTCAGGTTACCAAATAACTTATTGACCTTATTTTAAAAAGTCCTTTGTACTCAGTTTTTAAAATGTATAATAAACTGCCGGTATATTGTAAAAAATGAGTTCAAACAAGTTTCAAGAAACATTGAAAAATGGACTCCTTGAACGTGCGTTTTATAAAATAGAAGGATTTTATAACCATAACAACATAAAATAAACGGTATCAGCATTCTGACACATACTTTCTCCCATAAGTTTGTCAACAACCTGTATCATGTGTAAGCGGTGAGAGTAAATATACGGAAATGGGATTTGTAAGATTTTCTTCAGAATTTAAAGGACTATAACATACTAAATTTTTATCAAAATCGTTTGAGCCAATATTGGGAAAATATGATTTTCCGTTATTTTATGATGTTTTTATGGGGAAATAACATAATTTACAATAACTTTTGAACCGTAATTTTTACAGAGATGGGATTTGTACCATTTTGTTCAGAATATAAAGGACTATAACATACTAAATTTTTATCGAAATCGTTCAGGCCATTTTTTGGAAAATCTTTTTTTCCCGTCAATTTATGGGGTTTTATGGGAAAATACCCATTAAAAATAAAAATTTCTAAGAAATGAGAAAAACTATCAAAATTGTAAGGATCATAACATACTATGTTAAATAAAAACGGATTTTTTTGTCTAAAATCCTTTTTTCGTTATTTTATGGGATTTTTATGGGAAAATAACATAATTTACCATAACTTTTGAACCGTAATTTTTACAGAAATGGGATTTGTACCATTTTGTTCAAAATTTAAAGGGCTACAACATACTAAGTTTTTATCAAAATCGTTCGGGCCATTTTTGAGAAAATCCGATTTTTCCGGTTTTTTATGGGTTTTTATGGGAAAACCCCCATTAAAAATCAAAATTTCAAAAAAATGAAAAAAACGCCTGGAGATACCATGGATTAGGACCTACATACCAAATTTCATCGAAATCGGACCACAGGTGTAGTCTCTAGCTCTGTACACATCCAGACACACAGACACACAGACACACCGACACACAGACACACACACACACACACACACAGACATCACTTCGAAAACCACGAATATATCCACTCAAAACTCAAACTCGAAAATTTTGACGAAAACAATACTTTCTCCATATACTATGGTATAGGGGGAGAAAGTAAAAGAACAAAATAAAATCGAAACCACTACAATTCACGTCGAACGTTATTTATATTTATCGACCACAACCTACGACTAGTCAAATCTCATTCCACTTCCACTCACAGAATATTGAAATGATCTGCACACAATATGCCTCAACAATGCACATGTTGATAGAGCCACTGATAGCGAAGCTTTCCAGAAATCCATTTGGTCACCAATTTATTTACCAAGATTCAATTTTAGATTGAGTGACAGGGGCTTTGTTGTGACGGAGGTTTAACCTTTTTGACCACCTGGAGCTTCAGCCTCTAGACTACTCAAGCTTCACGCCCTCGGCTAGACACCTACACTACGGGGGACAATAGTTATTGAAACTGACTATACTTGATGGGTTCGGGCCAACGGGTTCGGGCCAAGTACTCTTATCTTGGTGGGAGATCGGGACTTGTGGTTTGTATATGAACAAGACTTACGAGATTCAGTAGATTACATCGTTTAGGTTTATTGTTGTTCTGAAAAATATTAGAAGGAAAGTATGAAGTTGTTTTAAGCTATCTTTGGGTTGCCGAAACAAGTGAAACTAAACCTTATACAGATTATTCTCTGACTTATTTAACTACACCTAGCTGCAAATACCTTACCATTGTCTTTGGGTATCAAAAATATCCAATTTGGCGTTTCTGCTTAAATTATTAAATAGAGGATAATAATTACATTGAGGAAAAACTGTAAAATATTCTTTGGAAAAACTTAAATTTTGACATTCTTAGTATTAATCTTATTGCAATCCTTTTATAAAACGTTCTTTGGATTTCTATACGTTCTCCAAATGTCCTTATATTTCTAGATAAAAGATAATCTATGATCCATTCCGTTTTTTAAGCACAGATTTGAATCAATGAATCCAATATTTTGTTCATATATTTACTAGACACCCTGTATGAATCAATACGTCAGCCGCGATACGATAGGCCATAATCCTCTTTACTTCCCGTTGATTTTCTGTTTTTTCTCACCACATCAAAGCAATCTGACGCATCGTTGCCATTCCCTAGTGGAGTGGACAGAAGATTGAACGTAATCGGGTTATAGGCCCCTTGGATACTCACGAATCAACAGCTGATTTGACCAGTGATGTCATTCGATGACGTCACCAATCAGCTGGAGTCCTCAATCATAACAATTGAATAACAACTGTGGAATCTTTAAGTAAGAATAGCATATATTGAATCAATGGGATTCATTTATAGATGATTTGGAAACAATTAGATGGGAAATTGTATTTAGTAGGGGTCATATCATTTTAATTTGAAGCAAGTAATTTTATCACTTTTTTCTAAAGGTTTGATTTTTGAAAAGTTGAAAACCATTGTGAACATTTCTTTTCAGTTGAGGTTGTCAATTTTTAATCTACTAATGAAATATTTGTTTACTATAAAATTTGTCAGGTAAAATACTACTACAGTATGAATATTTCCCAAGAAAATTTGCAAAGTTTAGTTTAGGTCTTTGTTATGTACTACAACATTTATACGCCTTTATACTTTAACACTTTTAATTACCGTATCCTGTATGCACATTTCTTTTGAATAAATTTACTTTGCCTTACATCTAGATCGTATTCCTCCATTTAATGAACTTTCTTTTCAAACAGACAAAGATAATTTGAAAACTTTTAAGATCCCTACGACTTCAAAAAAAAATTCTTACCACCTCATGCTCATGCTCTCTTGCTCATGCTCACTTTTGCTTATCCTTACATGATATACCTACATGTTTCCACAAATCCACTTTATTCATACTGAACACTGAACAGTCCAAAAATCCACTAACCATCTACTATTTCACAAACTGTGCACCCAATGTGCCTTTCCAGTTCCATTTACAGACAATACCGGAAGTACAATTCGCAATGCTCCAGTGTTGGACTCAAATGTTTCACACTAGTGATGATGGACAAAGCCAGTATATTGTGATGGCTGGATCATTGTTGTGTCCCAACCATCACGTCGTCACGTGACGTCATTTTACACTGGCTGGACAAAACCGCTCGTTTCTTTAACACAGAACCTACAACGTTTATCAAATGCATCATGTATAACAGTAAAGATTATTTATAGTTACTTATTGTGGGAAAGTTTTTTTTTAATTTTATCCACATTGAATTTGAAACGAGGTCAATATTTTTGGGAAATTTTAAAGGTGAATAAGGCCAATTAGATTTGGTTTCAGTTACCAATTAGAAATTCGGGTATTTTCCATCGGTTCTATGAAAATTAAGGTGGTATAAATTGGAGTTAATTTAGTGGGGACTCTCTTTTAAAAATACCCGAAAAGTGTCATTCAAATGAAAGAACTTTATTTAAGTGGTACGACTGGTAAAGGTACGATAGTAGAGAGGTGTAAAGTAAACTGATAATGTTTCTTTACGAACATTACGAGTTGGGCCAGCTCGACTATGAACAACAAATGAAGCAAATCACGTATAAATTGTGTCATGTTTTTATAGTTTTTTATGTCCCATCTTTACATCCTAGTACCCTAGGTTCTAGCCCAGAACAGTTTCACACATTACGTCAGGCTAGTAGAGGACTGTGGCATTATCACATGGATAATTTCCATTGGTGATTTGCGGGGTTTGATCCCAGGGGCTCGAGCACCGAAGCCCCGTTCTCTACCACTAGATCAGCTGGTTCCCTTATGGACGTCACACATAGTTAACAGTACGTATGTTGAATATGTTTGTTTACGTGCGTATAACTTTTGACAAAGCAAACATTACAAACGAGAAAACTATTTAAATATTTTATTCAAAAAATGATAATATATACTGAACAATAGTTAAATAAACATAAACAAAAAACAGGCTCGAATCCTGCAGATCAAACAAAGATTTCTGAACAATACAAACAAAAAATAAATATTTTATCATAAACGTGACAAAATATTATGTCACAAATCCACAAATAACGACCTCCATCCAGTTAGTGATGAGATTGTTTATAAAATAATGACGCCAAAATACAGTTAATATCAACATATCATTACAAACAGAACCGACACTACATCATTACCAGGCGATATTTTGTATGTTAATGACGTCAACAGTGTGGATTAGGTTGATTGTATGATGTCATGATCTCATTATAAGCGTTGTAAAATGAAGCAACCACCAAATGATCCCCTTTTTACAACTGTATAGACTGGGGTGTTAACAATGTCGTTCACACCAAAATGAGTTGAAGTTTTTACTCTGTTTATTGTCACGAAATATCGTTTTTTATTATTTACAATTAATGCCATAGATAAATAGCGATAAACAGCTTTGAAATTTTTGTTTGTAAATATGATCTTTTCTATTCCGAATTAATCTAAGAAAAACGGAAGTTATAAACTTAATGATACTAAGTAATGTAATCGTTGAGTAGAAATAAACCTGTTTTGCTTTATTAAACAATGTTATATTCATTTTTGGGTATGCATAACCATCGTCAGGATCATTTCATAAAAACATTACTCGAGAAGAAGCATACTGTTTTAATAGCTATTGAGTATTTACACCTAAATATTTTTTTCAATAATTGATACTTTAATATTTTTAATCCTTTTCATTGAAATGGCAACCATACAAAGTAGGTATTTTAAGCCAAGTATGAATGGAGATGAGTGTAGGCTGAGTGGCACGATCTTGTAGTCTTGTTAGTGACTAAGGCCGACATATACCTTAGACACAGCTGTTAATTAATAGCCCATACAGCTAATGGCAACTAAAGGACCGACAGTTTATAGTGGAATCCGGACCACATTTTTAATTTGGTATTAACGAATTGGTCTGATTAGCAGGATAGTACTGCAATTTAAGGTCCAATCAAATGCGTAATGATTGGAGTATATTGGAGAATATTTTAATACTGCAACTAGACCATTTGTAAAAATTGTAAGTCCTATTTTGACATTTTGTATAAGTTACATAATGTTCTAGTCAGGTCTAAACCTTTTACGTATTTCAGGGCGGATTTTTAAACGCACTCTATACAGTATCTACCGACAAAATACACCATTAAAAATAAGTACACCGTTAAATTGCTGTTTTTAAACCGTCCAGGCTATTTCCATATCACCATGATTATGGATAAAAATAAATATTAATATAATCATATTCTCTATGACAGTATGTTCTATATGTGCTACATTTGCTCAGCTGCTGCTTGCACTAAGATTCGTCTCTAAGATGCTGAGTCACCAAAGAGTCTTTAGTAACAATGGTCTTGATTCTTTCTCTTGAAACTGAAACAAGTCCTCGGTATTGTATCCTCTACCAGGCCCAAATGATGCCTATTGTTAGTTCTGCGGATTACAATAGAATTTTATACAGAAATAGTATAAATTTAAGTAGTTTTTTATTCACTAAAAGCACATTATATTCCACGTTATAATTATTTAAGTATCAATGAGTTATTATAATGTATGATTTATATTTCGAGTTTACTTTTAACTTGCGAAACTAAATCAGCTGTTTTAAGAAGAGGACCGTCATTATTAAAACCTTCCTAATTCAAGCTAGGCTAGACAAATCAGGTTAGGTTAGTTTTGGTTTGGTTATTTTATGCGAGGTTAAGTTAGGTTAGTTTCCATTAACTTCATTCACTTGAGGAAAAATGTAATAGTAACTGCCCTCTTCATCAAAAGACCCCTTATTGGTCATGTATATGGTATAGCCTGTTAATACCAACCACTAAACAAAACATTTGAGTCATCCTGTATTATAAACTAGTACACTACCGTTACCTCATTTGTATTCAAAGAATGGCTGAGGTTGGTACAACTGTCGTTTCGCCATTCAGTGCAACCTGTTTTGTTTACCTAGAATGACACCCCATCGTGGTTCTACGTTTATAAAAAAAAATTGATTATAACAAACTTTGCTATTTTTAGGTGATCGAAGCCCCGTTAGTACCATTATTATTTACAAATAATATAGGCAAGATTTGAAATAGTGTTCTTTTAGTGGGAGATCACGAATAATTGTTTAAGAATACTTTATAAAAAAAAGTCAAATATTTGCCAGACAATAACAGTGAAATCAAACTACATTTTGTTAAATATTATTTTCTTTTTTATACAGGGTGTGGCAAAAAAACCGATCTATTTTCTGCCACTGAGTTGTAATAACTGATTCATTACTTTTTATAATGGCTCGATAACAACCGTACGTATCTCATAAACCACTGCTCTATCACTACAAAAAATGGCAATGTATAGGCTTTCCAATGAGCCTATTCCCACCACCCTCAGACGGCCTGTCGCTAAACAGTGCGCTGAAGAAAATAGCTCTTTTTTGCCACACCCTGTATTTTAAACAAAACAGTAACGTTTTGTTATGCTGTAATATATGATTTGTGCTTCAATTACTAGCAACCCCAATGATTTATACGTTTCCATTTTCAAAAATCATTAGAAACCATTGTTATAAACATTGTTATGTCTAATATTTTATGTAAAAAACACATTGTTGTTTAGGAATTTTGGATCTTATTTAAAAAAATCTTAGGAAAGATAAAGACACTAGGTAGTATATTTCAATGTGGATTTCAAACCACAGAGCCTAATTTTATAGATTCGAAATTTTTTACAACTCAGTCATCTCTCAACCTCTATTCAAGTTTCCAATTTTAACACTAATGAACTCCAAAATAATATTTCCGCCCCAGCTTCCACTTCGGTAAAACAACACTAATAGACCGAAGACGAAACGGACAAGCCTTTAAAAGGAAGGAGGCGTTGGAAAAACAAAAACAAAGACAAATGGAAATTCCGCGTTTGGAGGGAAAGCCTTTGTGAACAAGATCGAAGGTGATTAGGGGTTGGCGATAGGGGCTTATTTTGGGTGGGATTAGCCCCTGTCCGCTGTCCATCCAGTGTTGTCTTCACTTTCAAAGCTTTTTACCAATCGTTGACACATCCTTTGTCCGATGTCGTCGAACTTCCGGATAAAGCTTCCTATTTTACTCTTGCTCTGGATATTCTGAGAGAAACAGCTTGTCTTAGTCACAGTGTGAATGGTTAGGGTGAATGGCTGAGGTAGAGATGCTTCTCTGGGATTATTGTGGTTTACATTTGGGATTTGTTGCGTTGTATCCCTAGGAAGTAAATATGAAAGTTATGTGAATAAATTTGTGGTTTATAGATTTCGATTGGATATTGATTTTAAATTAAAGCCAAACAATGTTTAGTAAACATTTATTTTCTAGGGTTATTACAGTATCTAGGTTAAGGATTTTTGAAGCTAAAATTAATTTAGTTAAATAATAATGGTTTGTATAGATTTATGGTTATTCAGAAACATTTCGAAGGTAACTAAAACTATTAAATTTTATGTAAGCTGTTTTCCTCTGCCCTGTAAAATTAGGAAAACATTTGAATTACGCAAGTATTGAGTTTTCAGAGATTCCCTAAGGTGTTAACTTAAAACTTAATGTGTATTTAACAATTTTGGCATTTTACCATTCATTTATTTAATCTATGATTTTACCCAATAAATATAAAGGGAACATAATTGTTACTATAATCAATCATTTTTAGGATTATGTTCAATCATTCTTACTTTTTCATTCAATTTTCTTTTATGGAGTACAATATTAACACAATTGTCACAACATTTACTTACCACCTAATATATAGTTTAATTCTCTAAAAATTAACATAATGACTGAGATAAAAGTATACTGTTTATCAACTATACTTTTGAAAACATGCATACAAGGTGCACCAACATTCTAGTCTGTTAAACTTCACCACGATCTGCATTCTCGAAGATTAATAGTCTAAAGTTGCAGGTTCAAGAGCGTGACCCACGCCCTCGATAAATCACAACTTTCGTTATTCAAGGTCCAACCTTAAGCATAATTTGATCTACTACCAGATGCCGAACATTAATGAATTAACTCTTCGAACGCCTACACCGCGCAAGGCCGATTTACACACAAAAGAGCGGCCGACCGGAACATTTCGAATGCGATAAATTGTTTTATATTTTTCTACTTAATATGTAAATATTTTTGAATACATTGCCGGATCGTCAAAAGTAGAGTCACCTCGGACAATAGAGCACCTCACATTTCCGTATGAATGGGCGTCATTTGTGATTCAAATAGCAGTGACGTCATGGGAGCATCCCGCGTGGCTTCCGGTGGCCGGACTGGTGTTGCAATTAGGGCTGCATGCAGATGGGTCCATGTTATATAGAAAGAATTAGGGCTACATACAGACGAATTCATGTTATAAAGAAACAACCAATCTCGTCACATAAAGAGGATTTCATGTTATAAAGAAACAACAATTAGAGCTACAAGCAGACGGGTTAATGTTATGAAGAAAGAATTAGGGCTTCATGTTGATGGGTTCATGTTGATGGGTTCATGATATAAAGAAACAATTAGGGCTACATGCAGGCGGGTTCATGATAAAAGAAAGAATTGGGGCTACATGCTGATAGGTTCATGTTATATAGAAACAATTTGGGCTACATGCAGACGAATTCATGTTAGAATAGAAACAATTAGGGCTACATGCGGATGGGTCCATGTTATATAGAAATAATTAGGGCTACATACAGACGAATTCATGTTAGAATAGAAACAATTAGGGCTACATGCGGATGGGTCCATGTTATATAGAAATAATTGGGGCTACATGCAGATGGTTCCATGTTGTAAGATACAACAATTAGGGCTACATGCAGATGAATTCATGTTATATAGAAACAATTAGGGCTACATGCAGACGAATTCATGTTAGAATAGAAACAATTAGGGCTACATGCAGATGAATTCATGTTATATAAAAACAATTAGGGCTACATGCAGACGAATTCATGTTAGAATAGAAACAATTAGGGCTACATGCAGATGAATTCATGTTATATAAAAACAATTATCGATAATGTACATTCAGATGAGTTTATGTTATAAAGAAACGATAAGGGCTACATGGAAACGAATTCATGATATAAATGAACAACCATTATGGTTACATACTAAAGATTTCATTTACTGTAAATAAAGAATCAACAATTAGGATTTTAAAGATGGGTCCATGGTATGAAAAAACAATAAGGGCTGAATAAAGATGTATTCGTGTTGAAAAAACAACAATTAGGGTTATATGCATATGAGTTTAAGGTGTAAAGGACAAATTATTGCTACAAAAAGAGCTGGATTAATTACATATATATATCACATAGTTTTTTCCCACGACTCAGTGACTCACACGAGTTTAAAAATAATTTTTCTAAGTTTTATAATCATAAGTTTATTGTTAATAATTGAAAACCTTTTGTGTGTTAAGATATGATAACAGTGTTTCTAACTGGGATTGGTATTACATATCTGGACATGTCAAGGGACTCCCTGGTCTGAAAAATGTTTAAAAATACTCAGCATAACAATAGACTATTAAAATAAAGAAAACTTCGTCAAACTTAAATTAGGAAAAAAATAGCTATTGTTTTCCTTTCAATACAATAATACGGTCATTCAAGTACACATTTAACTACTCATGCACACTTAGTTTTTTTTAACCAATGACCTCATTTCCTAATCCGATCCATAAGGGTATTTAATGTTTCTGTCATCGTTTATCAAATTTGGCACCAATTAAAGAGTTTAATCGATCATCGATGGTGTCTTGACAGGGCCAAACAACTTGTTACTTCCAGTGGCCATTACCGCTGACATGTAGTCGATAGCCTTTGTTAAACTATGCGGTGAATGTTTAATTCATCAAGATATAAATATTGATGGTCATGTCGAAAAAACAATTGAATCCTGACAAACTTTCAAGACTCAATTGGTAGAACTTCAAAATGTGTAGGAATTATTTGTTGAACATTTGTTCAAAGTTTGGTATGTTACACGTGAAAAACTGCTTTGAGGGTATTAATAAAAGGGTGTCCCAATAAGAACGCCGGATTTAAAATGTTAATAAACCATATATTTTCACGCTAAAATTACAATATGAAACAGGAATCTCAAAGCATAGTACCTCCGATTAGTAATGTAATATTATAACTCGTAAGTGTTATAATATGCTGCCATTCTGCTGCCTTCTGACCAGCCCGACATCTTTCGACAACGTTTTCCATCACTTTTTCGCAAACTTCCTGTTGAATTCCATTAATGGTACGATAATTTCCTCCTTCAGGTCTTGGATTGTTTGATGATTATTGCTGTAAACAAGTGACTTTAATTATGCCCAAAGAAAGTAGTCGCCCGGTGTTAAATCGCACGATGAATAATGTGCTTCATCGCTGAACAGCAAAGTTTTTGAAAACATGTCATTTTCATCTTCATTTTCAACCACCCATCTTACAAGTTCAAGCCGTTTTACGGGATCTCTTGGCTTGATCTCTTGTGTGAGTTAAATTTGGTAAGGGAACATGTGAATGTATTTTACCAAAATTCTTTGTACTATGCTCCGAGCTTTGCCTAACTACGCCGACGAATAGATGTTCTTGCGTTGTCCTCTACACTATCATGTACAGCCTCAATATTTTCAAGGGAGTGACCTGCCGACTGCGCACTGGTATTTTAATTTCCAAAACTGAGCCAATTTCCTTGAACTTAGAAACCAATATTCGGACAGATGACTCATTTTGTTCATTGTCCCGGCCGAAAAAAACACGCAGCTTCCGCACCGCTTCAGCGAAACGTCCCCCTTACTTGTAGTGCACTTTAACTATGACCAAGCGATGATCCGTCGTGTAGCGATTCATGACTACAAATGGGACCTAATACTGATTACATCGCTGATAGTTTGGGAATTGCTATTGAAATACAGATAAGAATAAGACGCTCCTAAAATCCGGCGTTCTTACTGGGACACCCTTTAGTTATTGGTTTCATTCAATTATTTTGAAGAATTACATTTTCTTGTCCTTAACACCTATTATCTTTGTTAAACTATACGAGGTATTATGTAAATAGAATATACAGTACTAAGAAGATATATTTGTGCTAAAGAATTTCAGATCCTTAATTTTACCTCCGGATTTATTTTTTATTCGTATTCATGTAGCGAATGCGTTGTATTATAATTGTTCATTGAAGGAATTGAATGTAAGTGATGGACCACTGAAAAGGGACCTTCTCATCTATAGCATGAAAATTTTGGGTACTCTTCTCCTATAACGACCACACCATGTTAGGTTAACTTAGCATTTGAAGCGAAAGTAAATGTATGCCTTTTGTACTATTAACCTAACCTAACCTAACCTGTGGTGATGGACAGAAAAAAACCTGGTGTGGTCAATTTTGAAAAAAGCTCCAACTTATGAACAATAAAATGTGACCAGACCAGTTACATTTGGTTTTTCATATATCACAGTTGGTTCCGATGTAAGAGAACCATCCTGATAACTCAGATTAATTTTAAGGAACTACAAATACTATTTAAATATATATATTATTTTATCGGAGTATTTTTATTGCAAGCCTTCACTCTTGAGTCATACTTGAACGACATTTTGAACACCATATGATGCTATTACTACGGGGTGGGATTGACAGTTACTTATTTCAAAAGAAGCTCTCACGCATTCTCCGGAAGTTTTATCATCATACCCGCTTATCACTTCCGCTTTATGATAACAAAATCCCGCGAACGAGATACTGGCTCGGGGGTTATTTCCTTTTTGTTTTAAGTACCCCCTGAGGGTTTGGGATTTTTGAAGTATTTAAAAATCAAATGAATGAATGTATCAAAAAATGTAACGCACAATATTAATTTGTTATTTGCCAGAAACTTTGATCTTGTGTATTTAAAATCTTGAAACCTAAAAAAAAACTGTTAAGTTTTTTGTTTGTTTATATAATGAATGCCTACATTCATCGATCGATAGTGATTCAGAAATTCCAAAACAAATACAAATGCATTCCTATAGAAATATTGAATCAAAATGTATTGAATTTTGGCTGATGTGCTAAAAATAAAAAAATTCCTCCACAGTTAACTTGTAGACTAATACAATTTCAAATTTTAATTTGTCTCATTAGATGTTCACTCAAATATTTCTTTAAACAAGTCATATTTGTAGGATGGAATAAATAAATTGGCCAAACTTATAAAAATATATCCATAAACAAACTAACTGCAATGGTATTGTTTTCCACGAGAGTAATAAAGGAATTTAAATATACAGTTTTTACCCGCAACTTTTTATCCTACAATCAAGCCTCAATATTTAAAAATGTATGGTTTATTTAAGCTCTTATTTAAAATTGAATTTAAATTAAAAAAATATTTCATGTTTTGATAATAAAAATTTAAGAAAAAATTGTTTTTGAAATATTAAAACCCAACAACACCCTATTTTCCGATCTTACTAGTTAGCAAACTCAATCAAGTATATCCACCTCTAAACATGCATGCAAAATTTCATCAAAATTTGACCAAAATGCATATACATAAAAATTGGAAGAAATAATGTTCTTTTTTCTCTGAGGACAATAAAATCAAAAATTAATCAGATCCGGGTATTGGTCCATGAGAACTACGTTAATAGCTATAGGAAAATTCGCAAATCAACAGATCTCAAACTACAGCTGGAAAGTCCCAACCGTATTTACACCTTTAACTGAAACTTACAACGTAAATAACAGTAAACATCCAAAAGTCGGTTATCAGATCTCGCTAAGTTAATGCTCTTTAGCTAATACAGTATCTTAAAAGCAAGTTAAGTGCGATAAGCCTCTTCAGCTAGCTTAACTTAATGTTTGTAGTTGAATCTGGCAACTTCACGTCAACTTAAGGTTTATGTAGTTTACATAGCAAATATTTACCGTGTTAACTCTTCCATGAATAATACTGCTTACATACCTTGGGTGTTTTGAGTTTCAAACACGAGGGTAAATATGAGTAACTATTTGTTAATGTTTGAAGAAATTTTAGATTTAAGCCAATATTTCTAGATTATTTAGTTGAGATTTTGTTTTAAATGTTTTATTACAACTTTATAGAGGTAATTCAATATTGACTTAATTACTTAATCAGGTAGGCTATATATAGTTTTTACTAAAGAACATACAGTAGTATCTCAAAGGAATATTGAAGTTTTATTTCCTTTTTTAGCAAATTTCCTATGTATGGGGAATAAGCTTACCGTAGCCTAGGTCTCATGGTAAGACCTAGACCCAGGACCAATTAAATATTCCGTATTGAGGCCTCTAAAGGCCAAAAAACATGCAAACAAGCTAATAAAAACCATCCGATTTTGATTTAATTTTGTACAAACGTGTAAACCTACTTTTATTTGATTTAGCTATAACTAGTGCATTAACATTCCACCAGCAAAGTATTTACTGCAAATGTACAGTCACTGGCACACTTTAATTATGTAATTAGTGAAATGTAAATACATTAGACTAGCTTTGTTTATACACTATTGTGTTGTCCTGTGGCTGTGAAATGCGTTGATTCTATACGTTGAAATTACTCCATTACTGGGGTGCTGAATTTAAATTCATTCAGTATTAAAATGTATTTTACTACTTATTCAGTGTTTTTTAAATTCTATAATTACCTACATTTTATGATTTTAATTCTAGCTTTAATTGATAGAAAATGAGCAACATATTGTATAATTAGGAAGGAGTTGCATATTATAGTGATGTTTACATTGTGTGTTTGACCAAGTGTTAAATAACTGTTCAACCTCTATGATTATTTAATTATTATTTAACCATATGTTTTTATTTACTTTCTTTAATAATATTGTCTTGTATTAATGTCTTGATTAAAACAGTTTAGTTTCTTTTGATCTTTTAATTTCAATCTAAATAAGAAATAGAACATGGCGCAGTCGAATGAAGAACCCGTATCCCTGAACATTAAGCCTCCTGAAGCCTTTTCCTTCAATCCTCACGACTGGAAGACATGGAAGACTCGCTTTGAGAGGTATTATTCCCTTAGCAATTTAGCTCTACATTCTGGTAAGCATCAGATTGACATGCTTATATACTGTATGGGGGAAAAGGGAGAGGATATACTTAACTCATTCAGGTTAAATGACAATGACAAATCTAATTACAAAGTTGTTCTAAAGAAGTTTGACGATCATTTCCTTCCAAAAAAGAACCTAATTTTTGAACGGGCTAGGTTTTTAAAACTTAAACAGGGTTCCATGCCGATTGAGAACTTCATCACAGACCTTCACAATCATGCAAAAAACTGTGATTGGGGTCAGATTGAAGAGGAGATGATTCTGATGGTTTTGATTATTGGTATGCAGGACGAATCACTAAGTGATCGTCTTCAACTTGAACCCGAATTAAAACTTAACACAGCTATTAACACTATCCGTAGATCTGAAGAACTAACAAGACAGAAACAAACACTAAACTTGGCTGACATAGCATTAATAAACCAAAACACTCAACATTTAAGTAAATCAAACATTTCTCCTGATAAATCAAACAATAATCGATACTTTAAGCCAATTAATGACAATAAAAGCCTGTCCAATGTCGAAAAGAGATGTTTTTGGTGTGGCTCGACAGTTTTACACAAAAGATTCAACTGTCCAGCTAAACAATACAAATGTGGGTTTTGTAAAAAAGTCGGTCATTTCCCAAATGTTTGCAAATCAAACAAAGTCAGTCAAATTGAATATGATGATTCTCCCCTTGAAAACCCCACCGAAAATGTTTGCTCTCAGTACATAGACCCTCAAATTGGCTCTGTTGACAAAACCGTACGTGATGATCCTTGGTCTGTAGTGTTAAATATGAACGACAGTGATGATGTTTTTTTCAAAATTGATACAGGAGCAGACGTAACGATTTTGCCTTCCGACATTAAATTGAACAAGAAAATCAAACTGAATCCCACATCCAAAACATTTAGCGGCGCAAATGGTCAAGCTTTGTCAATTTTGGGAACTGCTACAGTCAAACTATCCCATAATCACAAAACATGTTATGAGACTATATATGTTTCAAAGGGCACTTCCCAACCCCTTCTAGGTAAACCTGCAATAAAAAGTTTGCAGTTACTTGCTCGAATCAATGAAATACAGCCATCCTGTAATGACTGGTATAACAGACACCCTAAATTGTTTGAAGGCTTAGGTTCTATTGATGTTAAATACAAAGTAGAACTGAAAAATAACGCCAATCCATTTGCAATCAACACACCTCGTCGGATTCCTCTTCCTCTTTGGGAATCTACTAAAGAAGAGCTTGAAAGAATGGTGTCAATGGGGGTGATTGCTGAGGTACACCATGCCACAGACTGGTGCTCTCCAATGGTTGTTGTACCAAAGAAGGACTCTAACAAAGTTCGCATCTGTGTGGATCTTACTAAATTAAACAGATGCGTCAAACGAAGATACTATCCTATTCAACCCATCGACATAACACTTGCCCAAATCTCAGAAGCAAAATGCTACTCTAAATTGGATGCTAATAATGGATTCTGGCAGATCACGTTGGACGAAGAATCCCAAGATTTGACAACGTTTCTGACACCGTTTGGACGCTTTAAATTTCTGAAACTACCCTTTGGAATAACATCTGCACCAGAAGTATTCCAGGAATGCGTGAATCGAACCCTTAAAGGTCAAATGAATGCACTTGCGCACATGGACGATATAATTGTTTGGGGGAAAACTCAACAAGAACATGACTATTTCTTAGAAGAAGTACTTACCAAACTTGAACGTGCAGGCTTCACCTTAAACAGAGACAAATGTTTGTTCTCTCAAACCTCCTTAACCTACTTAGGTCACCATCTATCCGAATCAGGAATCAAAGTCGATGAGACGAAAGTCGAAGCTATAAGAAAAATGGCACCTCCAACAGATATTTTGGGTGTACAAAGGTTACTTGGCATGGTTAACTTTATTGGCAAATACATACCTAACAAAAGTAGATTACTAAAACCCATTACCGACCTTCTAAGTAGAAAAAACGAATGGTGTTGGGGGTTTGAACAACAGAAAGCATTCAATGAACTTAAAGAATTATTGGCATCTCCACCTCAACTAGCATTCTATGACAAGGATAAACCAACTATGATTTCTGCTGACTCATCAACACAAGGCTTGGGTGGAGTACTTTTACAACAACAAACAGATGGAAATTGGAAACCTATTTCTTATATTTCACGTACTCTGAGCGAAACCGAACGAAACTACTCTAACATTGAACGAGAAGCTCTATCTCTAACATGGAGCTGTGACAAGTTTAAAGACTATATTGTGGGCAAGCACATCATGTTGGAAACAGATCACAAACCTTTAGTAAGTATTTTGACTACTAAAGAGGTCAATGATATGACACCCCGTCTTCAAAGGCTCAGACTTCGAATGATGAGATATTCCTACAATGTTACATATACTCCTGGCAAACATTTAGCAACTGCTGATTGTCTCTCAAGAAGCCCTGTAGCAACTAATGAGAGTTATGATTTGGATGAGGAAGTTGAACTGGCCATCCACACAGTAACAAGAAACATTGCCTATGTAACTGACATGGTTCTTGATAGAATTGCATCGGCACAGCGGGCTAGCTCAGAACTCAGGGTAATTAAATCTTACTGCTCAACTGAATGGCCTGATAAAACTAAGATTCCCGATAATCTTAAGCCATACTTTACAGTTCGGGATGAAATCTCTTTTTGTGACGGACTATTGCTTAGAGGAGAACGTCTCATAATCCCGACAACTCTTAGACAAGAAATGTTGACAAGAATACATACAGGCCACCTAGGCATAACGAAATGTCGACTTAGAGCCAACAATAGTATGTGGTGGCCAGGAATGTCACTTGACATTGAGAAATTTGTTAATGATTGTCCTAAATGTACTGAACATAGAACACAACATCATGAACCCCTTTTGCCCAGTGAGCTTCCATCTCGTCCTTGGGAAAAGGCAGCGATTGATCTCTTTAAACTTGAAGGAACATGGTTCGTAGTAATCACTGACTGTTTTTCACGTTATTTTGAAATAGCTACATTAAAAACCCTGTCAACTGCTGAAATAATCGAAAAATGTAAATCTGTATTTTGCCGTCACGGTATACCAATTGAGCTACGATCTGATTGTGGTACACAGTTTGCTACCAGATACACTGGTCTTGAAAACTCTGAATTCAAAAAGTTTGCTCAAAGCTATAACTTTAAACTTGTGACGAGCAGTCCAAGCTACCACCAAAGTAACGGTGCAGCTGAAGCTGCAGTCAAAATAGCGAAGAGTGTACTAAAGAAAAACAAAGACGACCCATATTTGGCCCTCCTAACCTACCGCAATACACCTCTATCCACAAGTGGATACAGTCCTGCTCAGCTAATATACAACAGATCACTGCGAGATAATCTGCCTGTTTTACCTAAAAAACTTGAAATCAAACCCGATCTCTCCCAACTACAGGAAAAAGAAGATACTTACAGAGCATCTTACAAGAGAAACTACGATAGGCGCTACGCTACAAAAGAACTTCCATCGCTGCCTGTAGGTAAAAAAGTATGGATCCAAGACCTAAAAAGAGAGGGGATTATTATCAGCTTAGGACAAGAGCCAAGGTCATACTGGGTTAAGACAGGAAACACTACGTTGAGAAGGAATCGACACCACCTTTTGCCTTACAAAGGTAATACAACCAAACCGAACAATCCTATTCCTTTATCCATTAAAGATACAATGCCAGATACTCTGCCATTTACTACTGTTACTCAAACCAACTCGTCCCTATCAAATACTACTGAAAAAGCAACTACTACTCCATCTAGAACACCCCAAGATTACAGTAAATCTTTTTCACGATCAACAATTCCCAATCAAGAAGCTGCAATTAAAAAATCATCAAGAGGCAGAATTATAAGACCAACCAAACGATTTCCTGAATAAACTTTGAGAAAAAAAAAAACTCAAAGGGAAAGATGTTCAACCTCTATGATTATTTAATTATTATTTAACCATATGTTTTTATTTACTTTCTTTAATAATATTGTCTTGTATTAATGTCTTGATTAAAACAGTTTAGTTTCTTTTGATCTTTTAATTTCAATCTAAATAAGAAATAGAACAATAACATAATCGCAGACCTAACTATTTTACAGCGTTTGTACGGTATTTTTAACGCAATGTGTATATTTATTTCTTAATTTTCTCAATATAAAATTAACAAAGATCCAGAAGATTAAAACTGGTTAATTTTTTAACTAATAGGTATTGTTCATCTTACAAATCACATATCTTTTAACGAGTCTCTATTGAAGATGTCTTCTCATGTCCTAGCTTCACATCCTGAAACACTATTTTTTTGTCCGTGGCCATTTTAAAAATTACTTAGTCTACACATATAATTTGTGGGATTATAGCATAGCTAATAGTCATGAGTGATTGGCAGGATTTGAACCCAGTAACACGAGGTCCCGCGCTCTACCTCTAGACCGACTCGCTCCCCCATACCCATTACCAACAGATATTGTAGTGTTTATACAATGTTGGTGTTATTTGCCGTGTCGTGATCTGTGTCGCGTTATCTTCTATAACATCGCTGTAACGGACTCTTCCTCATTGTATCTGACCTTTGACCGGATTGCATGAATTATTAGACTAATTATGTCAGATTATCTATTCAGAGATTGTATTATACGTGGAAACTTGAGACCTGAAAATATACACGATTTAAGCAGATTTTCCAACCATCCTGCAAATACGTTAGCAATTAAATAACTTTTTAAACATAGTATATTTTTATGTGTGTGTCAAGTTATTTTGCTGAGTTCAAAACATACTTCATTACTAATTGATGAATAGTAAACAGCTTTTCTCTGTTTAGTAACTAAATTCCGTATAATAGTTGTAGTAGTTGTTTTTTTTGTTTTTTTTTCATTAATTGATATACATTTTTAAATATGAGTATAAACCCAAAGTCCGAATAGAAACAGCATATTAAGATCTTAAATTTGGTTTTCACTTAATTTTTACAAATTTAGGTGTAGCACAAGTTTTGATTAAAGTGACAAAATGTTAACCAAAAATGCACTGAATTCAAATGTGTGATAATTACACATTCTCTTGTAAGCTTTACTAAAACTATTATTTCGTCAGATAATATTTTTGTAACAGGTTACGTGATCATTAACCTAAAATCTTTTGTATTTTTGCAAAACATACTTCTTTACCTTTTCAATTCCTATCAATTCTCCAAAATAAGAGTTTTGTAATACAAGTTCAATTTACAGAACTAACAACGTGTAACTTTAATAAAATTTGAACAATTATCAAATAAAACTAAAGAGTCATTTCTCGTCAAAAGCACCTTCAAGTTTCTAGAGTGGCACTCGGCTTGCAGGCGATATGTCAAGAGGTAAATTAAGTGAAACTGACATTTTTCTCTCGGCGCTTGAAATTAATTTTCTTTCGCCTCCAAATTATCTAGAGGATTTCATAAAAGGTTGTAGCAATATTAATACTGAATTGTTTAGGAAAAATTTAATCAGTAATGTAATTTGTTTTAGTTTACATCACTAACTCATTTCGCATTTAAAAATGGATAATTATACTAGATCATTATTTTAGTCATAAAATTAACCCAATGAAATTGTAGCAATTGCATTTACTACTGATTTGAATGATATGATATATAATTTGTATCATTATTGTTATTACTAGGCCGATGTTTATTTATTTCATTCAACCTACCTCGACACGATTAAAAAGAATATAAACTGGTACGGTACTATTTATGGGTAAAATTATTCGTATACAAATTTTAACTATACCATTTGTCGTTAATTACTAGACTAGTACCAGAATCATGTTTTAAATTAATTATCATGGAATTAATTCGAGTTGTAATATGGACAATCTTTAAACGACGGTAAGATAGATAATTTACTATGATGACGCATTATTTCTAACTGGGTCAAAAAGAACACTTTAGGTATGGAAAACGAAATTAGTTATTTAATAAAAGTCGCAATTAAATATCAAGGAATTATTGTTCCACTTGGAAGTTTAATTAAAGCTTTATTAATTGCTGTGATATCATTTAAGTGAATTCTTTACCTTCTAGTGAAATATTCCTCTATCATTTCGTAAAGTTATTATCTGCATTTCTCCGTTATGTTTTATTTTGCATCCTTCTGTGTACTTTTCACTATATTTGTCTTTACTACGAGTAAATACTTTATTCTTGAGTCTTCAAAGGATTGTATAACTTTACTTATACAAAATTATATTTTACGTGAACTTTATGTTAGATTTTAACTTTATGTTGATTCAGAAAGTAATGAAGTAAAAAATACGAAAATAAATTCTGAGTGTCGATTGGAAAAGCTGGACAAAAAACATTATCAAAGCTACATAGGTTTCCTAACCCTATACTTCACACCCTGTATTTATATTCAAATTTTACGCACACATGCCCTACTGTAAAGTCTAGGTCGTAAAAATTATCAATTTAAATTTCCCACATCATGTAGGATTAGTACCACTTATTTTATAATCCATATACAAGGCTCATAGAGCCTATTAAACATATATCTAATCTTGTGTCGTATCGAAACCGATTGTTAGTATAAAACAGAGGTTTTCGACAGCTTTTGAGTGTTGTGAGTTGAGAGGTACTTGACTACTCGGGCTTGATCACAGAACTACTTAACACACTTGTGTCGAACTGCGCCTCTACTACAGAGGCAAATGATGATTGTGGTTTACAAACAATATACCTTGCGTAGATGATTTAGAGCAATAAAATTCTATTTTGAAAATTTGGGTTTAAATATGACCAATCACTCACATTGAAAAACATGACTACTCAATAAAAAAAGACTGATCAAGATTAACATTATCTTAATTAGACCTTCCACTATTCAGTACCACTAAAAAGGTTCAATAATTATACCTTAAAAATATGAAAAAAAAACTAAAAATATTCTATTTTTGATGTTGCGCTACATCTGAGTCGTCAGATGAAAACAAGTATTTTCTTGATTAAGAAAAAACTCACACAGAAGTGTTTGGAAAATAAAAAACCCACAAGGAATTATTAGTGCGCTCGCATTGAGATCATAGTCAATTGCAATTCTTCAGAAAAACTTTGGTGGTGTCATTTATTGTTCTGATAATTAATGGGTTTTGCTTAATATCAATGCCTCAGTACATTATGTTTCACCAAGTTTTTCTCTTGTTTGGAATAAATTAGATTTTTTTTATGCCAAATGTTCCTATAGAACATTTGTTTTTGTTGAAATCCGTAAGAGTGTATTTTATGCAAATTTTTATTTCATTTTACAGCATATGCTTTTTATCGATGTTTTCATTAAATTCAGAAACCATACGATTATTTTCAGTCTAGGTTTATATCCAGACTTGACAAAATATGGGGATATTCTAGATTCTTAATCAATTAAGGCATAAATCCAACTATGACCACATCACCCTACTTAACCTGCAACTAGTTACAAAACAGTTACATGTTTCAACAGTCGTAATCAACGCTAATCACGTTTCCCAACCGAACCTTCGCTCACCTAATTTCGCATGACATTAGAGTTTTTACCGCCATTTATCTAGTCATAACTAGCGGCCCGAATCACATTAAGGGGCGCACGGACTGAACCCAGTGATAAGTCAATTAGGTTATATAACATGTGCAAGATGATCTTCGTGCCACTTTTTGATTAAACCGGAGTACTTTCACTTCCTGATCCTCTTCGGACTTTCCCTCCAAAACTGTCCGGTGACAAATAGCCCGGGAGAGGCTGCGAGTGTGATCTACGGCTGAACAAACATTGAATATAAAACGGCGATGGTCGCGCCTCGCGATTCGTTTATTGCCGTGTGTTGAATGCGCCGAACATGAGAGTGTCGTGGGGTCAACAGGTACATCGGTTGTGCAACTTGGATGTTGGAGAATTAATATCCACGAGTTTTGGAGGGAAAGTTCTCCAAAAATACACACAATCGCGTTGTGTCTCAGAATGGGTTTTGTGTCAAACTAATTTGTTTGGAATTGAAAGGTAGTCTAATTAGAATGAGTTAGAATGAGGGGTTTTTTCCTTACCCCGGGTCAAACTTTACCAATCAATGTTTTATAGTTACGAGGTATGACGTTTCCTGATGGTTCAGAACCTACCTTAAGTTGTGGAGGTTACCTAAACAAAAAGTCCAAGTATGTTTTTGATGACTTACCTTCATGAAAACGAGTGCAATTAATCACATGTATTTTATTTTTGTTGGTGGAATACATTTGCGTCTAGCATTTAAAGATAGAAATACAGTACTATACTCGTAGATAAAGCTGAAAGTAAAATAAGGTTGTAGGTGCAGTCACCACCCCAATCTAGCCAAACTAAAACTCATGTAAACCAAAATACCAAAATGGTATAATAAATTCACATTTTCTACCACTAGGACAAACCTACCCAAAATCAATTCTCACTTCCACCACTATTCATCATGAATTTACTCACAAAACCACTTTTCGGTCAAAATAGATTCACGCGTACAACCACTAAGCCAAACTAATCCATTGTAAATCCTTAACCTCTACCACAGCTCTAAAACAAGGTAAATACATTTTCTCAAAACAACTGTATTCTTGTGAGCAATTATTACATCATAACCCTTTCTCAAAATCAATTATCAATTATCAATCATTGAGATGGGGACGCCACCTAGGTGCGTATTTTAACCCAAATATGAGTGAAGGATGAGTGTAAAATGGTGTGTGATGACCTATGTAGCTTTGTTACTGACTAAGATCAGTGGTTTCATTATTTAAACATATTCAATGATACCATCCTTTTGTATAGGGATGCAATGAGATGCACATGTAGTTCCTCTCACATAATACTTCCTTAACACCTAACTAGCAACACGTACCTAAACCAATAAAATGTTCATTAAGTATGTATAAATCACAACGACCACCCCATAAACGCTAACAAACTCCGTCGAGACACGTTTAAAGACAAAATAAAACTTAATCAGGGGTGAGGAAGGTAGATTTGTATCTAAATGTGTATTAATACTGATTGTTATCAGCACTTTATAGGTCTAGGTTCGATCCTGCTGTACCTCTTAGAATTGACGACTCCGCCGTGATATATTTTATCCCTGAGGGTCTTAAGAGGTGGATGCATTTACTCGCTTGAGGAGTTTTATTGTAGGGTTTATGAGGTATCGGTTGCTGGAGATGCAACATTTTCTCGATCAACATTACGTTTTATCGCTGGTGACTTCGGCATCTTCTGTCCTGTGTGGGTTTTAGTAGAGCAATAGGGAACATTGTTAGGTAGAATTTATCACTGAATTAAAATAGAGGTAAATTTGTTTCTCGTGTTTGAAATAAATATAATATTACACCTACTTAAAGCTATTTAAGTTTTGTATACAGTATATATTCGGAATATAATGGTAGAAACGTATAAGTACAGCCATAAGGTGTGTGAACCGTAGCCAGATTCCTAATTAATGAAATTAGTTCTATTCAATTTCCATTTTCTCTTTAGATGTACTTTTACATTTTTATAGAGATGTAAAAAGGTGTTATAGTTTGCTATGGATAGTTTTCCTATCAATTAGGCATGATAAAAAATTCGGGGTAAGAAAGGAAACGGATGTATGTAGCTTAAATTACCTACTTTTATGATTAGTAGTATCATTGAGTATATGGTAGTATCTATAAACTGTGCTAGTGTACATACCGGATACATCTTCACAAATATTATCTAAGTGTAGTAAGAATACTCGGCTGAATTCATGGTATAAATATTTGTTCCTCAAACGAGTTTAAGCTTTGAAACAAACAATATTGACAAATTTTAGACTTGTAAAACATGTTATATTAATATCTAAACCAAAAATTAAGTAATTATAAATGCATAAAAAATTTGATACGCGAAAAACTATGATGATTAATTTTCTCAAGTAAACAAAGTAAAACTATACACTAATAAACACATTTAATGTAAACTAATGCATTTATTTCAGTAATTAGGCTATTATTAAAATATAAATATTTCGAACTTCTATTCCTACCACAACAGAAATCTCTATGTAAAGAAAGAGTTTTGTCTACTGTTGTCGTGACTGGCTCGTAAAAACAGAACATGCAAAGTTTATTGCCCCGGAGCTTACTTTTAAAGTAGCGGGCGAAGTAGTAACATAACTGTGTTAATTAAATTCAACTTGATGGTAATTTGACTCTGTGAATCTGTTTACCTTTTAAATAACTTTCTTAAACACTTTAGTCGCGAAACTCTTCTTTAATTACATACAGAGAAGACGCAGATTTTACGAAATATATCGTACCATTGGGGGTTGGTAAAGATGTTTCGTGTTTTTTTTACAAATCGGTACACATTATAGCATAGATTGTGATTAATTACAAATCTTTGAAATCTTTCTGTTAAATATGATTATTGTATTCCTTATCCATCCCCAAAGATGATTTTAGTTAATGTAAAAATCTTTAATAATATGTGTCTGTGTAAATTAAAATATTACGTCAAAAATATAGGATATACCAAACTCAAGGTTAAATTAAAGGTACTATATTTTGAAAACTAACTTCGCTATTTCATGACTTATACTGTGTGAGATGGAACCTGGTTTAGGTCTACCTAAGGACAGTGGGAGCGAGCTCTAGTGGTAGAGCTCAGGGCTTCGGAGCCTGAGGCCCCTGGTTCAAATCCCGCCAATCACCAATGGGTTTATCTAAGTGGTAATGCTGCAACCCCTAGGACTAGCCTCAAGTAATGTTTAAAACGAGCTCGGTAAAATGTCCAGCGACCTAGGACGAATAAAAACTGGCTTCGTTGGTAACAAATAATCACTATGTAGGTTACTACTGTCTATTCCTTTACTTGTTTTATAAGTAACATCCAAGTACGGGAGTGAGCTGGTCTAGTGGTTAGAGCGCGGCACTTCAGTCCCTGAGGTCCTGGGTTCAAATCCCACCAAATCACCAATGGATTTTATGTAAGTGATAGCCAATCACTAGGTCTAGCCTGAAATAATGTGAAAAACAATCCCAGGCTCAGGCTCGTGCCTAGCGTCATAGGACAAAAACGCCAAAGAACAATAGTACAAAATTTATGATTTCAAATTGTAAACATGTTTTGCCCAAACTAAATCTTTTATTTAATTTTTCACTTATTGCGTAGCTCACAATCGAAATGTTTGCAATATTTACAAAATCATTGGATAATATCAGATATTATAAACCAGAGCCAACTACAATATACTTATATGGTACAATGCGATTTATAAATGATGTAGCAACTACATCAATACATTATGTTGACGAGGTCCGGAACGGTTGCTAAATAACCGTCTGCTCAAATAGCGGCTATTACAAAGTTGCAACATACTGTTGGCATACTAGGTACCTCATTGCGACTTGCGGCTCATTCGCGTTGGTTTACTATACAGAGTAAATAAGTTCGGATAGTTTCGCTCAACGTTTGGTTACGATTTCGGTTAATAGTTGTGTTGATTTAGGGGTTTTAACAAATTTATTTGATTCACAAAAGTATATTTAATAGTGAATTTCGCTGTAATATTTTTATCGTGATAAGGCATTAAATGTCTGAATTGAAATAATCAATGTTAATAATAAATAAAATTGTAAAGACTTAGATTTACTAATATCATTTTACATGGGGTTTCAATAAGAATATGTATTTTTCATTAACCCCCCCCCCCCCAAAAAAAAAACATACTTTTTGACATAGACAAGCAACAGATTTAGTTATTGTGACTTTGTTTCCAAATTAGTTTCACTTGATTTTAAGTGCGTACTTAATAAGTCTATTAAATCATTCCTTAAAAAATCCACTGAAATTGAAGTGGTTGTCGATAAAGAGATTTTAAATGGATTTTGTGCATGTTAAATTTTATTATTTGTTGACTTGGTCTACTGTACATTATTGTATTGTATTTAATGGCCAAATAATTATTTTATTTTATTTGAGATCAAATGTTTTTTTAAGAAACCGAAGAGAATCAAACCACAAGCTTTACTAATGCTTTTAAATACTCGGGCATATTTTTGAGGGTTTTCTTGCAAGAACTTAAATCTGAAACTAATGTTATTCATTTCGGTATTAAATTGATATCCAACAAAATTATTATTCAAATAAAAATAACAGGTTATGAAGTAATTTAATGAAATACCCCTAACATTCTTAAAAGCACAATTACAATCACAAAACAATTCTTTACATTGGGTTTAAAAAATCACCATTTTTGCAGAGGACAAAGTAATTAATATTGGTATGTAATATAAAAAAATGATAGTAGACTCCCTCTTATCCGGACTCCTCGGGACCGAAGCCAGTCCGGATAACGGGTTTCCGGTTAAACCGACGTCCCCAAAAACTCGTTAAAAAGGACTGTTTACTGTGATATTCGACTTAAATTTAGGAGAGCGTTGTATTAAGACACGTGATAACTGGTCTCAAATCTTTCCCACGAGAACAGACGTTTCAGTACTGCCCACTTCCTGACGATTTAGTCCGGTTAAACCAATGTGCTGATAAAAATTGTCCGGTTAAAGAGATGTCATTTCCACTGAGTGTAGTCTGGTTAAACCGAAGTCCGGTCAAAAGGTGTCCGGATAAAAGGGAGTCTTCTGTAATCTAAAATATTAGTCGTAGACGAATCAATATCAGAGGTTAAAGCCTACGAACTGGTCTAGCCTGCCAATAACTCTGATTAAGTGGTAAGGAGCTGTGCTTTGGTTCCGAAGGCACCTGGTTCAAATCCTTAAAAACACCAATAGATTTGTATCCAAGCGGTAATACCACAACTAGTCTAATCTTCAGTTATGTGTGGTTCCGGAAGATCCTAGCATAGGATGAAAAGTTGCAACACGAAAAATGTTATCAGCTACAAAACGATAATGGATAAATACAAAAAATAATTTTGGAAGTCAATAATACAAAGAGACTGTACATTAATATTAACTTTTCTTAAAATTTTCCTGAACATTCATTTGAAAACAATACAAACACCACACTACATCTGGCTAAGCATAAATCACATATCGCCTGCCGCACCGTTTACACTAAGATGAGATAGGCCATAATGGCGGCTCGGCCTACTTATTAGGCAGCAGTGTCTTCAATAAATCCAGCATAATGAATTGACCAGTTTGTCCATGTTGTCTGTGCCATCTGTGAGTTATGGGACGTGGTTCTCGTGGTTTATGTCTTCGTGGTTCAGGTTCTTGTATTGTTTCGCCATTAAGGCTTAAGATGTTTGTTTCGATATAGGTTTAGTACAGTGAGTTTTTAAGATGATGATATAAACGGTTGTTTATTTTGTGAAATGGTTGTTTGAAAACTTGGTTTTGATATGTTGGGTTTGCTGAGTTTCTAGTTTTGTTGATAATTCATAGAACAAGGTGTGAGCTTGCCTTTTAGGTACTGAAGTAGACAATATGAGTCATCTTTAGTAAATTTATTTTCGTCCTAGGCACGAGCCCGGGATTGTTTTTCCCATTACTTCAGGCTAAACCTAGAGGTAAAGGCATTATCACTCTAAAATCCGTTGGTGATTTTGTGGGATTTGAACCCAGGAGCTCAAGGACTTAAATCCTGCGCTCTACCACTAGACTAGCTCGCTCCCCAGTCAATTTCTTAAAAAAAGAATATAGTTTTTGGGACCCAGTCACAGATTATTCTAGTGCCTAAAATAATATGTTCAGCTTAATTTTTCTTACTGAGATAGCTGTCAAGACAAAAATATGTTCATCATACAATAAGTTGTCCTATCAGTTGTACTTGAAGTCGCAATATTCTACATAAATCAGTAAACTACATCAGTGCAATCTGTCGGTAGCTCACTAGATCATTTTTTACTAAAACCTGGCGACAATATTAACATGAGGTAGGTATGAATAGTTCTATGATTTTCAAAGGTATGAGTAATGTTAGAAATTGAAAGAGTATTAAATTGTTATTATATAATTATGTTATAGATTACGTAAACTTAAATTTACTAATAGCGAAGTAATTGATTGTGCTCCATCAGTGTGTTCCATTAATGTGACAATGTGAGGAAGTAAATTACAGACTTATGTCGAGTACAGTAACGTTGTTCCTCAGCCAAACTGGAAGGCCTCATAACTGTAGACTAAAGCTTGTTCCATTTTCCATATAAAAATAAAAACATAAAAAACTAAATGGTGGATGTCTTGCTAAAGAGGTGATTTTGGAACAAAATTCTTATTGCGTTCCTTTTTATTTGACTCAGTAAACCTATATTTACATTTTGTTTACTTGCGGGACACCCTGTATAGAAAGGATGTCTAATTGACACTCATTCAAGTTCAAACTGTGCTAGTCAAATTCGACCACATGCTAACGAATGATTTTAAAATAACACATAACCTAATCAATAAGTTATCTTCGATACAAGCAATAGAGTTAATAATTAATTTAAGATTCATCAACACATTTCATTAATAAACCGTCAACTAAAGATTTCAAACATTGTAAGTTTGTATGTATGTTTTACAAACTATCATAGTCATTAACCTAAATTGAAATTTATTTTGTTCCTTTATTTCAATTTTCTCTAAAAGTGTTTATGAAGTGATTTGAACATTTAAAACATGACAACATTTTACAATACGACACTTGAGTGAAGTCTTTTGAGTGATCTGGAACAAACTTAATGGACTGAAAGGGAATGAAATGTTACATTTTCAAACGTTAAGTGAACGTTTTTGCTAAAAGAATCACGAATCAGAGTGTCCACTAGTAGTAGAGTAGAGAGACTGCACTGATAGTAACGACTAATCTACAGTATCAGTTCCCTAGGTAATACACCTCTCTGCGGTCTCAATAGTTTCTTAGTCTTGTTTTACGCTAGTTTCCTTGACTGGCGTTTAAATAATAAACCCAAAAAGTATTTCTATGTTTTAGTGTTAATAGAGGTTTCTCCTAAGAACAATTATTTACTATGTATGTAATTTAATACTAAATTTTAAGGTAGAAATGCTACAATAGTTTTTTCGTAATACAGCAGCAAAAACCCGTTTTTAATGCATGCGTTGCGGGTTTAAAGTAACATTTTTACTCTCTAGGGAGTAAAAATCAGATGTTGTAAATTTCGATTGTGGCAATCGTATCGATCAAAGTTATTTATCGATAGGTAAGGTTTTAGCCTATTGTTGTCGATTTTTTGACACTGTAATGCAATCGTAATAGACGAAGTGATTGAATCACTCACTAAACAGCTGCTTATTTGCATTATCAGAATTGAAAACAAGCTGGAAGTCGTTTTGAGAGGTTATCTTAAAATAAAAATTAATTTGGATTCTAGCTTTGTTTGTGAATTAATAATGCAAAATGAAAAAAATTTATAGTTCACAACACGGGCAAAAAATGACTAGGCCCTAGAGATGAAGTATACTGTTTTACCTTATTAATTTGTCGTGATTGCTAACTAAAAATGTAATTGTTGTTAAATTATTTCATAACTAACCTTCTGAAAAAAATATAATACTCTTCATGGTGGTTTTAATATGTTTTCGTCCTAAAAGTCCCTAATTCTTTAAAAGTACGCATTTTGATAGTGACTTAGATACTGTTTCAACTGAAACTCGATTTCTCAGAAATTTCAACTATCACCCTATACCACAGAGAGACAATGTTCTACCTTTTTCCGAAGCGTATAACACAAGGATGAGACCTTCAACTATTGATACATTCAGTGTCCAATAGTCAATGCTATGACGCAGACCTTCTTAGTATAACAAATACAGCATGACAACACAAACAGCATAGCTATGTACAACATTTTATGAGCAAGTATGACGTAACTATGCTTGACATCATTGTTGTAACAGGAGCGAGGACATAGTGACATCATATGATTAGTGATCAGTGAGTATGTAGATTCGTTGGGTCATCAGAGAAAGGATGTAAGTACGGTCTGATGACGGAGACACAATCAATGTACGGTAAGTACTGGAAGACGATTTTCTTGTTTCCACAAACAACTGTGATTTGAAAAATATGACTGATGTTTTGGACCAAAAGAATGTGCCACGGATATTAGAATAGAAAACGGTATGGATCATAAACAAATGGCGTCACTGACACAATTCTTATAGTAGCTAAATAACGTTGTATGGTTTGGAAGTTTTTTGACAGTTCCATACAAATAATAATACGAATGTGTTTGATTTCGGGTCCAAAGACTTCATTTTTGTTTATGTTTAATATCCGTGGAATGAACGTAATTTAAAGATTCGAAGTATTTGTTGTATAAAGCAAAAAAATCTGTTTCTATCTTAAAATGGCCTAATTTTCAATAAGACTAACAAGATATTTTGTATTAACTATTTAATATTTTGATACTATTTACTATGCAAAATCATTTGAGATTATTACAATGCTTTTGAATACATACAATCTTACATTCTAATTCAAGTAATGCATGTTTGTTTACAAAATGTACGTATTATCCTTGCGGAAGAATCGAGCTGAAAGCTTACTATTAGAGGCTAAAAACTTATAAGTGAAAGTGTCTACTAAATCTAAATTATAGCAATATGCTAACAAAAAAATAAATTAACAACAATAATTAAAAAATTGAAACAAGGTTTATGAAGTGGTGTTTGTTTCAGAATAACAGCGAAAATATATAAGCAAAATTATAATACAGGTGCTTAAAAATAAGTTATCTATGGTTACATGCCAAATACAGTACAAAATCAAATAAGCCACAGGAACCATGGTTTTTATTTACTAACCATACACAATAAAAAACTGTAAAGGTAAAATACATTAGCTTCAGTCAATATTTTAACTAATAATACGGTAAAACTATGAATTAAGTGAAAATATCCCCGTTTTAAAACAAAACCGTTTTAAAATAAAAAAACCGAAAACATGAAAATAAACCGTTTTAAAACAACAATATGCGAGGTAGCTATTTTTAAATCAATAATTATAGAAAGATAAGCCAAGATAACAAAGAGGGAAATGTAGTGCTCAGGTTATCTTATCTGTTTAAAGCCCAGTTATCGCCATTCATTCGAGATAACGTTCTCAGGTATTTAAATTTATCGGTACTATGGAATGTCATTGATTTATCTAGGGCTTAAAACAAAGCTAAGTTTTGAACGAAACATGCTACTTGAATCGTGGTTTCGCTGTTGCGTTTTGCTTTATCATATCTTTTAAACTAAAATTTGTGAAAATTATTTAAATTGATACATCTTTTTACAGAGGTGATTATTTTTATAATTAGTTTTTCACCATTCATACGTTTATAATTATATTTACATTATTCATAACACCAATCTTGGATTAATAATTTTTTTTTTGTGAACATTCATTAAATAACTTCTTGATCATCAAACATTCAAGTTCAGTCAAACATTCAGTGTTTAATCCTCCTAGAATAAAATCCATTGGTGATTGGCGGGATTTGAACTAGAGACCTCATGACTGAAGTCTCGCGGTCTCGTTAACACTATACCAGCTTGTTCCCCTGACAACCGGGTTAGAGTTACCAGGTGTGACCATATGAAATATCCATACTACGACAAAATAATTATACCATTGCTCATTTTATTCTCAAATAAATAGCTTAACGTTAAAATTAACAAAAACTCAACATTAACAAGCATTAAACTAATTCTCTTCTGCACTGTTAAGGTGTTAATTGAACAAACAGTTCAGGACTTGGTGTGTGCAGCCCATTTACTTACGTACTTAGTTAAGCCTTGATAGAGCAAGTGAAATCAGGCGTGGTTTAGCTATACAACTAATTCTCTATACACAAACCTATGGATTTTTAATACTAATTTAGTAGAGGATATAAGGTGTCTGGTAATGATCAAGTTAAACAAAGTTTATATGTTAATTGCATGTTTAAATCATCTTTGCATTTTCTCCTGAAACCTGATTGTTTTGCCTACATTTACAATTAGCACTTTATATTTTTTTTCCTTACTGACATTAAGATAATTATTCTTTCCACTTTACAATGTATGGTAAAATATGTGACCCAAATACTAAAACCTGGAATCGTTACATTTATAGCAAAATATTTTAAATGGTATTTGGATACAAAGTGTGCTATATTGTTTTACTTACTTTATGTATCTTTAAGTTTTTTGATGAGTTCAATGACACATGTATTTTCACAAAAACTTAAAGACTTTAATTTAATGTTATCAAGTTCATTTTAATTTGACATACCTTGTTAAAAGGTAACTAAATATTAACCGGCTTTCAGGCGAATAAGAATTTACATTCTTTGAGTCCTCATTCCCAATTCTGCATTTAGTTAAACATGATCACATTCAAATTCAGCAAGATTGTAATAGTGAACCGACAACTTGCTGATATCACAATTAGCTCAGTCGGGTTGTAGTCAGCAGTGATGACGTGACAGCGACTGCAGCGCTCAGCAGTTCCCGTGGTGAGAATGGGAACTACATATTCATGTGGGACATAACCTCACCTTGTATTAATCATATTTACACATGCATCTGCTCAGATTTCCGTGACTAAGGGATTCTGTATTTACTCTGTCCCTTGAGGATACAATTCCATCGTTCCATCTCACACCTGTGATAATGGAATGAGTATCGTTATTAAAAAGCTGCACATTGTGGTAATGGTTTAGTTATGTTGCTATTGTAACATACCACGATTTTCTGGATTTATCTTTAGGTCCACCAATTTGCATATTCACCAATAATCAATAGAGGTATAGAGATAGCCTTGTTCTACTACTTGCCAAAGTGTCAAATTGTATTCGATGTTTCTATTACTTTTACTTTCTTATTTCACTTTTCATACCAGCAACAACAACAAAATTGCAACCATAAAACCCAAATTATTGACAGAATGTTCTCCACTTAAGTGGGACTTTCAGTCGGTGGTCCAGTCCCTTACAAACCTTGCTAAAAGGTAACTAAGATTGTTCACATACTGCCCATTTCTTTTCTCCATTTTTTATGAGGATCTCGATTCCATTGAGAGTGTGTGTCACATGTAGCCATTATGTACTCCATACACAGACGTTTATTTGTACTTGTAATCTTATTTTACAAGAACTAATTATTAAACAAAACCTCTTTTTTCTTAAACTCGATTTTTTCTGGTTATATAAGGAACAGTTATTTTCTTTTATTCTTATAACTTAGGTATCTTAGATTTAAACATCCAAGGTTTGTTTAGAGACTAAATTTAAAATATTCTACTAATATTGTTGTCAATATTGTTGAATACAAAGCATTTGACCATTTACCGTGTCCATATGCAACTTTTATATAACCTTATTGTGCGGAGTACCTTTTAATTCTACTGTTACCGGATTGAACCTTCTTTCATAGATTTTTCCTAAAGCCAACCGTAAACTGTTTACAATCCTTGACCAGTTAAGAAAATATATGTTCGCAAGGTCATTTCCAAAGGGACGAGCTGAGTGGTAGAGCGCAAGTCTTCAGTCCCTGAGGTCTCGGGTTAAAATCCCGCCAATCCCCTTTAATCTACGTCATTATACCGCAACCTCTAAGCCTAGTCTGAAGTAAATGAAAAACATTTCCAGGCTAGAGCCTAAAAAAAATAATTTCCAATGTCCTTCAGTACTTTAGAATACCTCAGTTCTCGGTCCTCCCTATGTTGCTGAGACCCCAAACACCACAGTATCACGGTCCTAGGTCCACGCCTGCACGTCACGACCAGCCTCGACTCGCATTTGCATTTACCTGTTTCTGTTTATTTTCCCAGTGGCTCTTCGTCACGCTCTATACTCGTGCCTAGGTTGGACCTGACATCTTACTCGACCTCTGCACTCAGATAAATATTGAGACGAAAAAAGGGTTCCTTGAAAAATGATGTCACATACCGTAAGTTAAACTAGCAACAAAATTTTTACGAACAGGTATTTTTCCATCGTTTTTTCCCCAACGTCTTTGGCATTGTTACCATTTATTGTAATTAAACTTTTTAAACCCTTGTCTTGTGATATCAACAACACTTTTTATTTAGCCTCATTACAGTCCAATGACAAATAGATTGGGTCCGGACACAATCTCGCTTGGAATTGAACTAACGTTTTCCAGTTATAAAGGCGAGTATTACAACCACTCCCCAGACAATGTATTAAAATTACACATATTTAGATTTCGTGTTAAGAATAACATTGCTTAGGTAAAGTGAGCCTAAAACAAAGAAACCTAATTCAAACAAATGAGCTCCATAATTTGAATAAGGTAATAAGTTGTAAGAATAACATACAACCTAGACATTCCATCCCCATGTTAAAGTTGTAGCCAGGTTTTTAATAAAATGTGTCTTAGTTGATGTGAGCCACCTACAGATTGCGCGGATCTAAATTACTGATTTCCGCCTATTGCATGATGGTTTTTACCAAGTCAAACTGATGGAATGACTTATTATGAGCTATAGCAACTGTTGTGACCCAGCAACTGTCAGTAACGAAAAATAAGGTACAAAATAGAGTTTTCAACACTAGCGCAATCTGGAACTGGCTCATACATTCTTTTTTAGTAAAAAATTGGCGACAGCTGATCCATATAGATGGGATGTATTCTTCTGTATCCAATAGTCAATGATACAACCAAGCACAGCTGATTAAAAAAGGAGGTAATGGAAAGTCCTTATTTAAAAAAAATTCGATCATAATGGACAATTTATGTAAGAATGAATACGTTACCGCAAATTTTTCGCTTAAAGACGAACATTCAAATATATAATATGTCTCTGGGGGTGAGACTTGATTTTATTCCCAAAGATATTTGGTTCAATATGATCTGTAACCGTACAGCAACCGGTAAAACGTTAACATTTTAAAAGAAACCAGTGTAAAAAGATTACAACAACAGTATATTTTGACTACTGTTCTTTCCAAACACATATTTGTTTGAACACCCATGTCAGACTAAACTAAATACAAATTGATAGACTAGTAAACCCCGTCCGAATCGCCAAGTCAAAGTTACTTGTGGACATACAACAAACATGTTGATCAAAGCCTGTTTGATGCAAACGCTAGTTTCTTTCCACAATTTCCTTCCAGCCAATTCCATATTGTGGGAAACGAGTTTGGGTTCGTTTGGAAAACTTTGAATACGTCCTGTAATCGTGTACTGCTTTGCGTTCTTTGACCATTAGTAAGTTTTTATGATTGAATTGGGGTTTGAATAGAAGCCCGTTACGTTTGTCAAATCAGCTTCAGTTGTTGATTTGTTTGTGGGAAAATTGTAACTACAAACTATAACTTGTGTGTTTTTCCCATATTCAAAAACTTACTTTATAGTTAGAGTATAAAGTAATACTATAATGTTAAATTATAATGTTTACCATCTCAAATACTTTTGTGAGACAAAAGTGTATGTGAATTCAAATATTCCGTTAAAGGTACCAGCTAGAATGTACAGGAACTTTACAGATTAAAATAAATAAGATTAAGATTATCTCCACATTCACTAACAATAACATAACAAGATCAAGTGTATCTAAGGAACCCAATTTGAGGGGGAGAGACATCAAGGTTTCGTATTCTAAAGCACAAAGGTCATATAGATTATGTTATACTCGTAATATTTCTTCAGGACTAAGAACACTTATACATGGGGAGTCATGAGCAAACTTTCAGGCAGCATAAATATTAAGTACTTAGGAATAAAATCATAGAAGGTGCTCTCATAGGCAGATAAAAGAACCCAAGAACATGAAATAGACAGATATTTTAGATGAAAAACTAGCCAATGGTACCAAGTCCTAACATTCTAACATTCTACCATCCTAACTTCTGGTCACAATGAGCGAATTGGTGTCATATATCACTCAAAATATCACTCTTTCATTTCTTGTTTTTTTTAATTAATATTAATTAAATTAAAATAATGTTTAAGTATTTTTTAACTTCACAACCTATTCATATTTATTAATCTTACTCATTACACGATCTAAAATTTTAATGAACAATATTTATTTATCTTTTTTTTCAAAAACCAATAATTAATTAATTAATTTGGTGTAGCAAACTCGAGAGGGAGTTATGTTGAATCTATTAGCTACAACACATATTGAAACATCCTAAGCGCACTAACTTGTTTATACAGTTGTTCCAAATAGTCAAGTGACTAGACCGACTCGCATCACAAACTCCACGTCAAATGTTTGTTCAATTATCTTGTTCAGCGTGAAAAACTCGACACTTCTCGTTGACAATAAATCCATGTCAACCTTCTGCGATGTTTTATTTATCATGATTTTATAACATAATAAAAATCGTGCTGTCTTTTTTGGTTTTGATGTTAAAAGTCGAAATCAAAATTTAACTGTTTGAAAAACACTAAATCTAATTTCTAAACTTGTTATTTGAAATATGTGCATTAGATAATATTCATGTAGTGTTTCATATAAGGTTGGATCTCGAATGTTTTTTTTTAATTTTCCTTATTTCGTTTAAAGCACAATAATTACAGAATAATATTGCAATTACTCACAAATTTTAGTTCATTTTACTTCGTTGAAATCCATTCTAACAAGAAACAAATCTAGTAGCAAGTTTGACCTTAACTTCTAAAGTTCAGCTGTTTAAATTAATAAACCTACTTATTTCACAAATCCAACCAATAATGATATCAAATAGTAAGTTAATTAACCTCTAAACTTTAACTAAACTTCAAACGAACTATTTAATCACCCTTTTACATTACGAGAAACAAAAGATAAAGGGCACAATTACACCACCCTGGGGAACTCCATCACTGTGACATAAAAAGTGAATTCCCTCCCCAAACCTTTCAGTGGTCAGCTGGGCCTGTTTTCATACATCCATTTAGTTTTTACCCTACACACAAGGGCCATTAGTATAAGACGACGTTTTGATGGTCACTCAAACTCTCCATTGTTAAACAATATTTCTGTAATAGTAACTTGGTTGGTAAACAATATATATCAAGGAAAAAATATGTACTTACAATGTTATAGTTCTTTAGGGTCATGTTACCTGTTTTTTTCCTAATAAATTTTACTAATTAAATTACATTGGTGTAAACAGGTAATAAGTCTGTGACAATGCAGAGCTTATATGGTATATAGGGTGGGGCAGGGAAGTATCCCTAATTTTGAAGTTACATTTAAAGACAACAAAAAATGTTAGAACCAAACTTTTTATTGAGATTAAAAGGTCACGTCTGGGAGTTTATTTTAATATAACTAAACTTGGTTTTAAACAGCATATCCTGCAAGTGGTGTCCCTAATCTTAAATGCATTGCTGTATTCTGGTTCTGGAGTTTATAATAACTTTGTGAAGCATTTGTTGTGGAATGCGGCAAAATTCAAGGTGAATTGCATCCTTCAAGGCATCTAGGGTCTTCTCTTGAACCACCCTAGGCTTAGCATCACTCCAATAGAGCATTCTGCTTATTTACCGCTCCAGAAAAATATGGAAGTTTGCCTCGTCACTAAACAAAACCCGAGCAGGATGAGGTAGTCCCGCAATTAAGATTTCACATGCCTGCATTCGTTTTTTGCCAGTCCCGTTGTGTGAGTTTATGAGCAACTACCCTCTTGTATAGATGGAGGTGTAGGTCATCATGGAGGATCCGAGGCACAGTATGACTAGAAAACGCCAGCGGCGATGCATGCTTACCAGCAGAACTTTGAGGAGACTGCTAAATCGATCTTCTGACAAGGTCAATGTTTTCAGGACCCCGGACGGTTCTTTGAGCTCCAAATATCCTTCGCAATACACTAAAAAAACGCGAAAGTAATTCACCCACACCAAATTGTAACAGCTTTGCGACAAGCCACCCGATAACAAGTTTGCAGCCAACGGTAGCTGCACAGCAACAATAGACAGATTTTTGAAAAAATACATCTCGAGTGCAAAAGCACATTGCTCACTCGAAGAAACCATGTCTACTACTTAAAGTGATATGCTTAGAAATTCCCAAAACAAAAGCTTCATTTAAGCCTAACCCCATTCCTCCAGCACACCCGCACTACTCACAGTGCCATCTTAAAAGTAGGGATATTTCCCTGCCCCACCCTGTATAATATACCTACTGCCTCTAACAACGTGCTTGTTAATTTTTTTGTCAGTCAAAAAAACCTGTACTGATTGTGCCAAGTCAAACTTTTATTTTTGCATGTTATAATTTCACAAAAATCAAAATGTTCGTCATCATTGGTTAAACATTATTGTGAAATATGTGTCTTAACTATCCAACTATACGAAATAGTTTATCAATAGACGTCCCACAATGTTTCCTATGTAGACTATACAATTAGGGTAAGAAAAAAATATAGAAAATTTACACAGATTATCCTTTGGCTGGGAACCGACTACGGTTGTATATTGCAATAGAACTGCTACACTGGAGCCGCGTTCCCACTTGCAGTGAATTCGAATGCGTTGCACGCTTGTCAACATGATTTCGTGAGCGTGTTCCACGAATATGTTGTCCCACGCCTTGTGGGAAGGGCTTAAAAGTAATCCAGGTGTCCAACCGAATGACCCGATAAATTTTACATCACCAATATTTATCCAATCCCCCTTTTTTAGTCCAATAATTTTCGCACGATACCGTAAAAGTCGCCTTCTATCCGTCACCCTGACAGCTTTATCGACGCCATCTTGAGGTATGCCCGGTTTACAACCGAATCGCATCCTCAACGCCCCAACCTGCGAAACCTGCGGGAACCTGTTCCACAGGGAACATAAATGAAATCATTAAATCTTCAAGACTCAGTTTAATTTTTCCTGAAATCCTCGTCCGTCGCCGTAAACAGCGGTATTTATACGGTCGGGTCCGGTATAAAGACGCACGTAGGCCAATAAAAGCCAATACCTCACTATCTTAACAGTTACATGTTACAGGGCTGTTAGGTTTATAGACAATGAATGTGTGTTCGGTGATAAACGAGGCCCTCATTAGACCCGAAGAGGTTTGGAGGTTAGTGTAACTATACGAACTTGTCTAGACGAAAATGTTTTAATATCTCTGTAAAGCCGAGTAAAACATTTTCTTCGTTTACAAAACATACTTCATGTCTTTAACCATAGGCTGTTTTTAGAATGGCTGAAATTTGTGTTAGGTTTTAGAGTACAAAAGCCTTGAAATAGAGTAATGTGTTCAGACTTAGCCAATTCATTAATGTAAATCTGAGAAATAAATGTTATCTATGAACATTTAATGCATACATGATAATCGATATCTGTATAAAAATCACTGTTTGAGATCACATTAAGTGTCAATATATTTTATTGTTACAATAATAGTTGCTTAACATAGGTTGAAAATATCGCCATGTAACTGAATAAGCGATGTAAAATTTCAGAAAGTGATATCTCAAATTTTCCGATTACAATAACGTACAGCTTTCCTGCAAGCCTTGACTTACTTACTTACTTACTTTACTTACTTTATTATGTAAGTATTTAAATGAATAATAATCTACTTTCTAAATTAATACAGAATTTTCATTACAAACGTGATCCTGAAACTAATGTTTTCTGCAAAACTATTTTCCTACGACTGGTTACCTGTTTCTAAACATTTCAAAATTCCCAAACCTAATATTAAATAGTTAAAAAAATCATAATTTGAAATCACCACTTAATTTTTGTCAATCCAAACATCTACCAAGGCAAACGCCAAACACTACTGACAAGCTGTTGAAGGCTGGATAGAGGATAAAGTGAAGATGGTTACCATAAGCCGATATGCAAGGGCAGGTAAATTTTTTACGCCGGAACGTAGTGTTTCTGCATGCTGAGCGGGTAGGCTGGGGTAGGCCGGCTCAGCCTCGACCGGTACTGAATATTTGAACCATCCACTACAAGGGTAAGCACTCGCATGCAAAAACTCTCTCCTTACTGTAACTTTACTGGACCTATGAATGGAATATGTGTTTAGCATAGAATTTAGGTCGATCCTGAAAGGGATTTCTGTAAATATTTGCAGTCATTTATTTGAATTAAATTTTTATGAGACTAGTTGACAATTGACTTCAGTCAGTGAAGTGTATTTGACATGATATTTTAAGCTACTTACACCTCAACTATTTTGAATTTGTAAATATAACTTTTGATGAAAACATAAATACTGCATCAATATTTATAAAATGTTTAATGCACTCATTTGGCAATGATAGAGAGTAATATATGTTTGAGAAAAATTTTGGTTTGGTCTAAGCTATCGTTAACTAAATTGGTCCGGTTGTTTGTATTTTGAGAAGACAGGTAGATAGAAACTTCATCAGTGTTCACAAAACACAATCGAACTTATATTTTGTGCATTAGTTATTTTAATTTGCTCATTACGTTTGTATATTAAAAATTTAGATTTCAAATTTAAATTCAGCTATTGGAATGATAGCCTTAACATTTCACTTTTGTCGATGCTTGAATGTAGATCAATTTACGAGGACAAATATGTTTAATGTTTAAAGTCAATATATTCTTCACAAAAAAGCCTTAAATTAGTAACCAGCGGTAAGGGATTGGCCAGTTTGCTAATACCACCCCCGCAGGAAATTACAAATTTACAAATTTGTCCCGATTTATGAATGACTACATGAAAATAGCTGAGTAGTTGCATGGATACAGTGCCACCTGATAGCTACAAGGTCACTGGTTCGATCCCGAGAAAAGCCCGAGTTTTAATGGTTCAAAACTGTACCCAGCTGCCCTGGCTTGAGAAACAGCTGATTTAAGTCATTATAAAGCGGTCACATTCATTCCCACTCATTCTTCACTCATTTTCTCCATTAAAATATACACCCAGCATCGGCGTTGCAGAAATCAGATTTTATTTCACTAGGATTTTCCACCCTTTGAAACCTATCACAAAAGAATCTGCCGAACATTTTGAAGCTTTTCATCACATCTTAACTTGTAGAACTAAGTATTCGCCCTCACCTGTTCCCAAGACAATAGCCAAATGGGATTCGATTTCAGCGAAGGAGCAAAACCAATAGCGGTTGTAATGGGTATCTCGCCCATACATCACGGACGATGCGGTGATATAGTTGACAGAGGCGCACGTTTCGCCCAGGGACGACCCCGGGGATGTCATGCGCATGCGCAACCGAGCAATTAAAACATTCATCACGCTTGCGCGCCGTGGCCGTGGCCTTGCAGCGCACACGGGGAATAGCAAACAGTAAAATAACAAACGGAGATATGATAAATGAACAGTAAACTATATAAGCATTGGGATTTCTAAACTAATTTAACCAATCACAATCTATTTCATACATAAAGTAGGCAGTATATTTATTCTACCATTGGTGTTTATTCTATGAATATCATTACCCCACACATTTCCAATACGGTCCACCGCAGTATTCTGCCATGTTTAAGCAGCAGTCCGCACAACGTCGCTTAGTATGCTAATTGTTTAGGTAATGGCACTTTTATACCTCAGCATTCCGGCAAGGCCTCCAAGTTGCAATTGTGTTTAAATCACCGCAAACGCATTCAGACACCGGCGACAGGGAAGGTTATTTTTACTTGCTGACTTGGATTTTTTATGGCTGGTATCAAAAAGTATGGTTATTTTCATGCCTTAACTGAAAGCTTTTTTAAAAGTTGTTTATTGTAATGTAATTTTTACTAGTTGTATCTAATGAAATTGAAAGTTTTTTTCGCTGGATCCATGTTTATGTTACAGTAAGTATTCAGCACCGTATTTACTTTACCACTTACTCTTTCGTACATTGCACTACAGTTCGCTCAGGGCAAAATGGTTTGATTCTTTTCTCGATTTGATCACGTTTTAGCTGTGCTTTTGGCACATATTTTTAAACGCGAAGAGTATAGTATAAACATATGCTAACATGACTACATGACAACAATTACCGTCTCAGGGGGCTGGTCAGAAACTGGTGAGAACCTCTTATGCGGAGGAGTGGGGGATTGTAGGAGAGCCCCTCACGTCAATTCAAGAAAAAATTGCAAAATTAATTTTAAAAGTAAACTGTCATAACCTAACCTAACTAAAAACATGCTGATATCACTCCGTATCGTTGCGGTAATGGTGTTCCTCAAGAGAAGAGAGTGACGTCACGCCCCCACTCCCTCGCAAAATAGGTTCTCATCGGTATCTGAATAGTCTCCTGAGACGCTAGTCATGACTACATGAGTAAATTGTTGCATTGTTATTGATCAGATCAAGCTGATCTTCAGCAAAGGTTATTAAATGATCAATGATCAAGGACAGAGTGTGATTTTGACCCTCAAAAGTTCTAAATACCCTTAGAGGGATTGATCGGGCTAAGTTTTCTTTTGCAATGTAAGCTATAATTAAACCTTTCAAATAATAGTCTTGAGTCAGCAAATGCCAAAATATCATGTTTTATCGTTTAAAAACATATTTTTATCCATAAAAAGTTCAAGGTAAATTTCAATCTTATATACATTCAATACAACAATGACCTTTTCCATTTAACCATGAGCTAATTGTTTCATGGCCTCGCTATAGCTACAAGTGTATGTTATCATATTTATTAATCTCCTCTGTCATATGAAGTTGACCTTGCTTCGTACTGTGCATCGAGTTAACACAGATTTCGTTATCTTTCTATACGACACGTGTTTTTAACTAATAGTTCACAGGTATTTTTTAGTCTTTTGCTCAATTATTTCTATGAAATCCGTTCTGTTTGAATGTTAAACTTAAATTAGCTCAAATATCTAACTAACTCTGACTACCAAACTAATATATTTGTATACAAAGTATACATATATGAGACAAAGTTTAATTTTCGTTAACATTATCGAGCTATAGTTTTGGGTGGTAATACCAGCTTGGGGTCCCCTGAACGAAAATGAGTGGTTTTCCAAGTGATGCCAGTGTTAGTATCCGTGTGAGTTTTCATGTACTGAGCTACAGCCTAGATTAAATTTGGTATGTGCGTACACAATTGTATCTCCAGGCGTGTCTTTAAATTTTTTTTTAAATTTTAATTTTCAATGTTATTTTTTAATAAAATCTCGAAAATAAATTTCATAAAACAGCTTGAACGATTGTGTTATTGTCCATTCAATTCTAAAGAAACCCCCAACGCTGTAAACATTCCCTAAATATTTATTGAAATTTTGTTATCATAGTCATATATTGCATAGTTACTCTCACTGCTTACATACATTTAAATATACCATCGCCAATCCAACCCAAGGATATATATATATTTTTAGTTAAATTTGCTCTTTCTTGTTATGCAGAAGATTATGTTTAGTTATAAGTTGTATGTATATATGCAGTTTATTTTTGTGTTAATAAAACATTTTTTCATTTTCATTTTCATTTCATTTTCATATATATTTTATATATTTAGAAGATATGTTTAACTATATATTTTTTTTATCAGGTTTTAATTCTTGTTGACAAACTAATTGCAGAAATTACTCAATTCAAATCACTTAGGCACAAAAATACCTCACTCTCATAAAAAGAGATTTACAAGTGATTGAGTGGTATAGTCCAATTCAAGACCAAAGACCACTGCACTCAGTGTAACATTAGCACTCAGTTGAGTGATATGACCGAACTGCACAGATGTGACACCAGACGTTCCTAGAATCAGCTGAGTTCTCATGGGAGAGCGCCACACGCAGGCGCGATCATGATCATGGTGTCAACTAGTGGAGTCATTTGTATGCTTAGCATTGCTGAGTAGTCTATAGCAACATGTGAACATCTGTGATCAGGGTGGTCTGAAAGTTAATCCTACTCCAAGTAGCCCTTCTTCGTCAAATTTAACACATACTTGAGTAATGGTGATGATCATGGTGTCAACTAGTGGAGTCATTTGTATGCTTAGCATTGCTGAGTAGTCTATAGAAACATGTGAACATCTGTGATCAGGGTGGTCTGAAAGTTAATCCTACTCCAAGTAGGCACTTCTTCGTCAAATGTAACACATACTTTGGCAAAACATATTTATTCTAAAATTGTTTTTCTAAACTTCAAAGGCAAGAAAAAGAGAGTCATTTTATGTTCGACTCGAGTAAAAGTATAACCTATGCAGTATTTGATTTCGACTAAATTGTAGAACACCATGATCTATGTCTTAAAATATTTTTATTGACTGACTTGCCTATTTGGCCTATCAATGACAGAGACTATACCAGTCCCCTTTCAATAAAAAATACTAATAGAAACTTGAATAAAGTTATTAAAAAAACTTTAGACCTAATTGTAAGTCTCACTGCTTGCGGTAATTCAAGTCAAGGGAGTAAGTCAAAGGAGATTAAGGGAAGTTAAAACTCAATCAACAGGTCTTTTTGTTAATATTTCCATAAATTTCAACCGACTTTCAATGTTTTTTTTCATAACAAGTGTATTATTAACAGTTAATCATTCGTGCGTTTTATAAAGTTATAATAACGCTTCCTTCTCTTACCACAACTAAGATGTAAGAATATGCCTTATGGCCTACCTTAAAAGAATTTTTTTCTACAAATCTGGTTCGCTTGGAATCCAAGTTTTCGTTTCACAGCTGGTGATTCTATTTTACTATGTTTACCAGACAGATCAAAATTCATCCATTGGGCCTGAAGCCAGACGAATAAATGAATCCAGAATCCATGATGTAATCGTGTATTAGTGAATACAAACTACCAAACTAGCAGTCGTTTCGAACTAGGAGGAAACGAACATGTACAACTATTTGAAACTTTATTTTGTTTCCTTAAGGCATTTCAACTTCTAATGTCTGCCTTCCTATGTTGAATGAATAATACAACTGCCCTGCAAATCGAATCTTTTAGTTTCCTGGCACAGTCACATTGTTACACAACAATAAAAATTCAGGTAGTATTTCAGTGAAATGTTTGAATGTGACTGTGTGTAATGAGTAAATGGCCCCGCCACAGCAAACCTATAGCAAATATTTCCATAAACAAGTCATATTTATTCTCCGTTAAAAAACATTTATGTAAAACTCCCATTAAAACATGAGAATTTCAAATGTACAGTTTTTGTAATTTTACCGTACGAGAGTGCTTCAGTACACAAAATGTTTTATTTTTTACGCTGTAAACAGTGGTTGTAATGAAAATTCTATATTTCCATGTTTTAAGAATAACATTTGAATTTTCCAAACATTACAAAACCTCATTCATCCCGTTCCCATCAACCAATCTTGTTGGCTCACCAACCCAATCATGAATATGTGCAACACATGCACATTCAAGCAAAATTTCAAATAAAACCGAGCCAAATTTGCTCAGGTTGTCCTGTTCACGGATATATATAAACTAAAATGGAAAACGTTAAATGTCCCTATGGGGACACCAAAATGAGAAAGGGATTCGGCCCTGTGTCTAGGTCTTACCACGAAACCTACGCTTGGTGTTCATTCGGTGTAAAATCATTCAACAGATAATAACTACGAAAAACTTATATTTACTGCACAATTTGACTGCTCAATTTCAATAAGTCATTTTTTCTGTTCATTGAGTAAACAGTTTAGTTCTATTTCACCCTAAAACCCGCTGCGAATTTACTGCAAAATCAAACTACCAACTATATCCATACAGTGGTCAAAAATTGTACTTGTATTATTCAAAAAGGCTGTGTAGGTTAATTCAAATAAGCACTCGGTAACAAACGTAACTTTCTAAAAATGTTTACATAATTTTTGTGAAAACCTACGTTTCTGTGACCACAGTTTTTAACCGTAAACTGACCACAATGACACTCGTTAATAGATAATCTCTTCGTTATTCCCGTTTTGTCTCCTAATTGGCCAGATGAAGTGATTCCACCTAAACCTCAGCTAAACCACTAAAACGTGATAATGAATACGTTGTGATTGTCGGAAAGATTGCCTCCGGTTCAGATTTTTATTAAGATGCCGCACACCCAGCCAGCCGTCTGCGTTTTGTTGAAAAGTTAATTAAAAGTTTTCAAAGAATCTGTCCTGCGTATTTAACTGTTTGTTCGCCCCATTTGCGTTTTCTTTACCTGTAAAAACATCTTGTATCAAAATAAATGTGACGATTTTTTTGTATAAAAATATAATATGAAACAGGACACAATGTAACATTTGAACTACCAATAATCATTTGTAACTAAATTATTTTATAGTAATCCTTCGTTTAGAAATTTTCCCCCAATCCATAATATATAGAGAAACAATTGTTTCGTGAAAATCTTTGAGTTTACAGTATGGGTGCAAATATCCGTTTGCCCTTTGAAGATCCAAAACAGTGAGTTTTAAATTGATGTCAAAGTTTATTACAATTAAATATGAAGTTTACTCCCACCACCCATGATAATAGTTTTTGACAAGCTTATCTGAGAAAGTATGTGTCAGTTCGCTGATAACTTTATTCTATTTATACGTTTCCAGTAGCTGGATGGCATAATAAATACAGTACTCATTTTATAAATAGGTTAGCAGTTTAAACCTGAAAAAATCATAGGCTTTTTGGTGGTTAGAAACCCAAGTCTTAATCTTTTGGATTTTTATAAATTTTCCTGAGTAAAAAACTCAACTGATATTAGTCATTAACAAAGCTGTCATATTATTTATTGTCAAAATCTGTCATTCACCTTCGCCCTGAAATATTAATAACGGTTTTTCGACATCGTAGAAATCAAATATAACCTATCAACTTACTTATTTACCATCGTATTAAATGTATATATAATTTTTTTTCAATCGTATGATGTTTTGTAAAAGAACGACCACGAGAAAACTACAAACCTCATGAATTGTCCTTTGACGAATATTTTTCATTGTATAATACACAGTGTTTGAACAACTTGACAAGAATTCGCAACAATGTTTTCGTTTCAACAATGTTGCAGTCAGCTACAACTACCAACAATGTATAGTAGGCGATGACTGGAGACTAATGCCAAGATTATCCAGACATGTCTCTCTTGTAGACGACATCCCACTAATTTGCTACAACCACACACTGTCTACAAATATGTCTACGGAAAATTACATTCGAGGAAAAACAGTGAGAAAAGCACTACATGTGTCGTTTGAATATGTTTCAATCGTGAATTAACTTCCCTAAACAACTGAAACCATTGTTCACCACATTGGCACAGTGTGGTATAAGCTTACGTTTACCCTGTTTCTCTAAAAACTGTAAACAACCTTAACGTGGTTATGGAAGTGGTTCTATCAATACTCTTCAAAGACTGCTTACTTTTGACTCATGGTTCAAAACCAAATTAAACCTACTACAGCTAAGTATGGTAAGATGTGCATGTTGCGGTATGGTGCGATCATAGTAAGGAACGGTCAGGCAGTTCATGTACTGGTACTAACGTTCACCTCGTCTTTAATTGAGGAAGTTCGCACTTATTGCAGACTCGTCGTGGGCATCGCATTAATTCCGCTCAGGCTAACCCGCTGGCAGCAACCCTGCGACCGCAGCTTGCTGATGCTGTACGCTAGAACTTGTATTTGGGCAGAATCTTTGATTACTAGTTAAAGAACTGTTACATAGGAAGGTATGCTGTACATGAACAATGGACTTTTAATCTCCTCACCATATTTTTTTTAAGTTTTCCATTTGCTATTGTTTTAAATCTTCACAACAAAACTAGCATAGTATTGCTTTCAAAGGGTGAATTTCTTCAAGGGGAACCCATCTATTCGCATTTGAACAATCTTGTGTTTGTTTGAAAGTTAGTATAAATTCGGCAATTTTTAAGGTGGATTCCGAACCACTGAGGCTCATTAGCACATAACTAATAGCCATAGGTGATTGGCAAGAATCGAACCCGGGCTTTCAGGAGAATGGTATTGCGCTCAGCTAGCCAGAACTCAATCTTCAATATAACAATGGACAGTTTTTGTATGGTCAGTTTTTAAACTTTATTTAAGCACTATTTTGAACGCCCAGAAATTATTCATGCAGAATGTTGAATATCATAGTCATCATAGTCTACTAAACTAGCTAGACCGACCAAGAATGGTGTTTACGAAAGCTACTTGAATATTGGTTTATTCTTACAAAAATATAGCCTAGACAATCTATTAAGTTTTAGATTCTCGGAGTTTTCTATCATGATTGAATTCATTCTAAGAACCAAGTTTTCCCGTATTTTGTCACGGAAATGTCAACTGAAACAACAAGGAAAGTAGTTTGAAAAGTATCAAAGTACAAAAAATAATGTAATTGTTATGATTGCGCGTTCAAACATTTTCAAGTGAATTTCAAGTTATATTAAATTATACTTAATACAATTGACTTTGAAGTACACTTATCCTTTTATTGTAGTATCTAAACCATTAATTGATAATGTTTGGCTTCTGTATATGTTTCAACTAATTCGTTCTTTCTTCTTTTACGGAAATAATACACTTTGTGCATTGTTTTATTTGGTTATGCTACCTGAGGACTACCTAAGGAATAAATCGTTATATTCTCTCATAATAATAGCTTTAAATGACAAAAAATTTGTAACAAGAAGGTTTTAAATCAGAGAAACCATAACGCATTAAGTATAGGGTAAGAGCAATGTTTCTGCTGATCCATAATGATGATAAATGAGTCAGGTGTATGTTTAAACCATTTTAAAGCCTTATAAATGTTTTAGAGTATCCAAAATGAATATTCCCTTGGTAAATGTTTTGGTTTTGTAAATTTACAAAGTATTATTTCTGTATACGTAAAGGTATACACTGTAGTGAAACATCATATAACACATTATCACATGAGCATGTGTTGTTTAAATCTATAGTGACACATTTAACCATGCCAAAATAGATCTTTCTAAAAATAATCACTCATTTCCTTCCAATTACAAATCATTCTGTTTAACAAATCCTATGTGTTTACAGACTTTTTTCATCCTTCCTCATCCCCATAAGGAACTAGTCTAACAGAACGTGGTACTTCAGGTTCAAATCTCGCAATATTACCGATGGATGGATTTTACCATTTATTTTTACAAGTTATAATGTCGAACCCCCTAGGTCTAGCCTGAAGTATTATGAAAAACTCTCCCAGGCTAGAGCCAGCGTCCAAGAAAAAAATGCTTCCTTATGAGTGGTCATCGGAAAGAATGAGGGAGCTATATTTTATTTAATTACTTAAGATTTTTGGTTTACTAAATACTAATGCTGTTAGACATGGGTAGAACATTGTTTCACAGCAAAATACATCCAAGCAGTTCAGAATGTGTTATAAATATAAATATTACTTTTTTAGTCAACATCAAAGATCCCACCACGTACGTAGAATGGTCATGTGCCACCTGTTATGCTACCTCTTCTACAGTTCGCCTCCACACCCTAATCTTTCGCTAAGTCGCCCACCTCGGGTTCAAAAGTCACTACGTGTCGCCGATCTGCCGGTAGCCTCACAGAGGTTAATTGAGAGTCTTGTAAGCGGGAAACTGCCGCATCTTGATCCGGACGTGACCATAGTCAGGTGAATCCAGGGAAGATGGCTGCAGAACTCCTGGATGTCCTGGAGAGCTTGTTACTGTAGTGTCCAGGAACGTGTCTATCACCAGATAAAAGATTTCTGTTTTTTATTCTCCGTCTGTAGTCTACACTGGTGCTGACTGGTGTCGTTGCAAACGTAGCATTCCAAGTGTGCGACGCATCAAAAAATCAGAATACATAAAAACACGACACAAAACACAAACATAATATGTAACGAACAAAGAGGGCGCTATCCTGTAACTTATCGGACACGGAAACGGCAGTAGACTCCAGAAATGTTTCCTATAGACGGAGATAAAATAGCCCATTTTTAATCAAGAAGGCCAAGGGCTACAGTATGGATTGTTTTAGTAGTCTTCACCGTGTTTTGACACGTATGGGCATAATGTGGTAATAATAAGTTCTTTGAGGAAAACGTTCCGATCAATATACATCCAATGGTGTATGCAACCAATGATTTAAGGAATCTAATCAACAGAGATGTAAATGGTAGTGGTGAAATTATTGCTTGGCAGATATTAGGTTTTTTTATCCAAGATGTAATTTGTTTTTTACATGCATCTATAACTCATTTAAAACTGATTAATTTGCTAACAGTTTTGCACATATGATTCTTCATACCTAAGCCATATATTTTTATTCATCCCCAGATATTCATGTTGTGCGTACACTTGGAAACAGCTTCACACAATTTATACGTTCATATACAGAACGTTTACTCCACCCCACAACATGTAACAAAATAAATCCAAAAAACTGATGATTTAGAAACTGTATTCAATTGTCTCAAAACACACAACAAAGTCATTGTCCCCGTCTTAATAAAATGTCGAGTTAATCTCGCCAACAATCACGCCGTATTCATTATCACGCTGCGCCAGGGTTTAGGCCGTAATCACTTCATCTGGCCAATTAAGTGGCAAAACGAGAATAACGACGTTAACGATAGTAACGAGGGTGGGTTATTAATTAACGACCGTCGTTGCTGCGGTCAGATAGCAGATAGAAGAGTCGTCCGTCGTGTCCTCGGCGCATGCGCGGACTGTGGGAATATTATGGGAAATTTCGCTATAATAACACCATAAGATGGCATGGGTGTTATCGAAGGCTTTGAACATGTAAAGGGGTGGATGCAAGAACACTTGTTATCCTATGAACAAATTAGGATTGTTTGTGTTAAATGTCCGGAGACTTCGTGTGTTATTTTAGGTAATTCCCTGTACAACATCATCTTGGGGTAAGCACGAATGGCCAAATACTAGAAGACGTAGTGAGACTCGGAACGGTAGGTATTATAGCAATGTAGAATGTTCAAATTAGGGTTAGTAGAACAATTTGCGTAGCAATAAAAAGTTTGATACAGTAAGGTTGGTAGGTTGGTAAGTTTGGTAAAGTACCACAAAACTGGCATGCGTAAAAAACGAAATTTGTACACGACTATTAAAACGACACCGTCAATTTCGGGGATAGTGTATGTTGTAGTTTGTTTCTTGTATGAACATGAAATCCTGTGTCATGACGAATATTGCCCTACGTATTGAGCAATTGGTAACGTAAGTGTAATGAATTGTCTGCAACAGAGGGTACTGTGTTATGCATAATTTTAGTTCCAAATTAACAGACTGTCTAGTATGTCAACACTTACAGAAATATCTCAATATTTGTGATGCCCAGTAAATAAGTCATTTTAAGTCTTTCGAGATTCTAGTCAGGAATAATTCCCAAGTACACACAACCCAAGTACAATCTATTTCCACCCTTGAACAAACGAGAAAATTTGTAATGTCTAGTGTCAAAGATTTTTAACATTGGTAATGAATGCTTCAATTGTTTTTTACCAACGTAAAATGAATTTGCTAGCCATAAAAGAACTTTTCACATGAAGCCCGTTGCAATGTTGGTGGCGAGTGTAACGTTAGAAGCTTGGATCCTGGATGACACCTAGACCTCCAGCATGGTGACTTATGCTGAAGTAGACACTGTACCAGGAACTATATCATGAGAACCGACTCGGTGGGAACCGATCACTGATCTGCAGAATCGGCAAAGTGTTTGGTTCCTCAAACTGATCCAGTTGTATCGGTTATATCAGATAAACCTTCACTTTTACTTTTAAATAGAATATAATAGCTGATCGAAATTACTAAATAATCAGATAATTTCGATACAAATTTACTTAACACTGGTCCTTTGCATTATCGCATAATCTACGCATCCTTGTTTATAGTTATTTCTACTTATCTAATGGGGGAAAATATCCCTGCAAAATTTTGGTATAGTAACTGTTACTTCTAATCATTTTCTTATAAGACTTTAATTTTGTTACACCTCTGATAAAATTGCGTGTTAGATCTTCAGTATTGTGGGTTTAAATATAGATTAGTTTTAAAACGCCAGGAAAATATGTGTCACAATCCACAAAACATTGTGATGATATCATTATTTAGTAAAAAATTATTAAATTATTCACTCATTGCAATTTACAACGAATATCAATTACATTATGACAAAAAAACAAACCAAAATCAGTAAATAAACATACGCCTTACAAAGTTAGTGGAATCTACGTTTACATTTCAAATGTACAAATCATCACAATTTTAATTTGAACCTCATACTTTTAGCGATACGTAACACATTGTGTACAAACAGAACATTCTTATCATAAATACATAACACCTGAACGTAACTTTCTTATAATTATTTTCAAAACTTACACAACAGGGAACAACTTACATCCTGACCTTGTTAACATCCGCTAACAAACTACACAGGACACGACCTAACTCAATGATTAACTCTGCTGTTCACTCCAATACACAGGTACGAGAGCTCATCCGGAAAATAGCAAGATGGCTTCCTCGCTGCAGTAATTTAACTTTAATAGAGTCTATATTGAAGTCTACAATCAGGATAACTGCACAATCTGAGGAGTAGTTTGACAAGAAGGGCGTAATTTAGCGAGTTGTTTAAAATCTTTGCAAGTATGCATGGTGTGGGAAGTTAAGGATATGTAGGTGTATAGAGAAGCCTGGGGAGCTGGTATAGTGGTAGAGCGCAGGACTTTGGTCTCTGAGATCATGCGTTCAAATCCCACTAATCACCAATGGATTTTCACCAAGTTATAATGCTGCAACCCCTAGGTCTAGCCTGAAGTAATGAGTTAAACATCCCAAGCTTGAGCCTAGAATCTAAGGGAAAAATCTATAGCAAAGCCAATAATTAGATTATGTGGACAATTTGGGGTAAGGTGTTTTATCCTTCTCATAACTACATAGAGGATAATTTTCACAACGATTTTAATACAAATCTCAAATAAAATAAAACCTAGGTAATTATTTTTCCACTGAGGGAAACTATTCAGATAGTTGAGCGTTGTTTGTTTGCCTTAATTATCGTTGAAATGTTGCATCCCTTAATTACTTTATCATTAAAATCACTCGATTTTTGTCTTGTCAAAATTCAAAACACAAATCAACATTTTTTGCCATCATGAATGTGTTGACTTTAAACCTCAGATAACACATCAAAAAGGAGGAATCGTAATTTTATTTTCTGAACACTTCGACAAAAAAACGTAAAGAGTATTGATATTGAAATGTTATTTTAAACCCATTATTTAACTTTCGACGATTTTTAGAAGAAGTTCCATTATGGTCTATATTAAAATAATTTGAGGACTGTTAGCTTAATCAGCAAAACATGTATTTTCAGTTTGTAAAATACAGCTTATTTATTCCCAAACTACAATATTATGATTGAATAATTATCCGACATTTTCCCAGGAAGTTTAGTAAGTTCCAAATAAGTTCCAACTGCAAATGAAAGTAATGTGACTTAAAATTGCAAAGCTATGTCAGAATGTATTTGCCGTTTCTGATTTTATGCATACGCTTGTATAGAAATTGGTCTGTTCAACGTTTGACATCAAAAATTCAAAGTTATTTGAGAAGAAAATAACCAATACCACACTGATTCGCATCATGACAATAGTGGGAGCAAACCAATATTATGTCAAAACAAATAATGTTTTATTCAAATGCAATATACCCAACAAGACTACGTTAGTCGAAAACCAATTCCGTTAGCAAGAAAGAAGGAGAGGAAATTGGACTTGTTTATCAAACTTAGTTTCAAACAAAATGCAGCCAAGTTGAATTCTGCGACTTTGGCAACAACCCTTTGACAGAATTTATGCTTAGCGTAGTATTACTGGCATATGAAGAAGTAAAACTACCTTGAATGTATCAATTTAAACAGTTAGCTTCCTGTGTAGTTCGATTGCTTAAGATTGTCTCAGTGTTTCAAAACAATATGAAAAGATCCTTTAAAAATAACAACATCCTTTGAGGAATTGCAAGTGCCTCGTCTTTTAGTAAACTAGTGTTTTTAATTCACAACTTCGTTTAATTTCACTGATGTCGACCTAATGGTCTCCTATTTTTATAAACATTAACATCATAGACAAACAATGTGTTGAAGGGGTCTACGAAATTTCTAGATAGGATAGTAAGGTAATGAATTTGTTTTTTCAGTGTATTCTACAGCATATTTATTAGACAGATTAGTGATTTGAATTAATAAAAAAAAAATTATAAACGAGGGGTTTAGTGTTTTTGAAACAAAATATTTGAAGGTTTTGATGGAGGACTCTAATTTCAATAATAAGGTGTAAATGGTTCCTGCACTACTTAATGAGTAAAATTACAACTAGGCCTATTGTTTTTTTTTTGTTTTTTAGAGAGGCGATGGAAATATAGCCTAAAGAAGTTCTTTAATTCTGCCATTAGAAAGAGACAAGTTGTTTTAATAAATGACTAAATTAGAGGTTTTTAGTGGTTTACTGTTCAAATAAAATAAGTGTATGTTTTTTTAGTTGGCAAATATTATCGGATTTCTAGTGCCTCTAGCCTTGTACTAATGGAATTACAGATATTGTATTGGAGAGAAGTCAAGAAAACGTCAATGTTGGTAGTGGGAGGTTGTGATTTGTGAAAGTGGTCAGGTCTATGGTTTCGTCTGATGTTTGATTAGTTGTGAGAGGGAAAAATCACATATTTTGCACTTGTTATTGGCAAATACAATACCAGAATTGTTGTACAAAGCTTCAAGTCGGTACTTCTATGACATCGTTTTTCTGTATAAATATTCTCCGGTACTAGGCCTATACATTACTGAAAATTATGTTAAATGTTTCTCTCATGCATGTGAACTTTCACATATACTAATATCACTAAAATTTGAATATATTAAATATCATCCTACTTTCAGCTGACCTGATAATTAGACCAATTCGTTAATAACAAGGCAAAAGTGTGGTTCGGATTCCACTATAAACTGTAGGTCCCTTAGTTGCCAGCTGTATGGGCTATTAATTAACAGCTGTGTGGAATATGTAGGCCTTAGTCACTAACAAGACTACAAGATCGCACCACTCATCCTACACTCATCTCCATTCATACTTGGCTACCTTTGTACCTACCTTTGTAAGAAAAAGTATTTAGAAAAAGACCCCACCGAATAGCCCAATATTGCTGTGGATAAAATAAATGTAAACATAAACAGCTATAAAAGAATCTGTAATTTACAATAAGCTGCTAATTGTATCTTGTTACTCAGTGGGAAACTTGAGGAGCAAACTGGTCTTCAGATCCCGAGGTCATGGGTTCAAATCCTGTCAACGATAAATTTCATCTTTGTATATTTCCGCAACCGTCTTGTGACCTGAAGTAATGTGTAAAATAGTTCCGGGCTTGAACCTAGTGTCCAAGTATGTGAAGCTGGGACAAAAAGATTCCATGTGTGGAACATAAGCTTAACAAACTAATCACTCTTGCACCTCCCAAGTACCATTGCATTCGCAAACCCTCAAACGAGGCAAGCCACACAACAAAGTGACCATATACCTCGTACAACCACGTGCGCTAAAAAAAACTACAATGGCAATTATTATGAGTTGTGACGCTTACAATTTTCTCTACAGCTAGACCCGTGGTAATAGGATATTTAATAGATATCAGTGGAGTGATATTGTTATGGCCTTCATTACATAAATACACAGTCTTGTCCCACCCCTAGTCACGTGGTCTGGCTATCCTCGTCTGTGGTAATGGGTTGTACGCTGTGAATACCCCCGTGCAGAATACCTAGGTGCTCATTGTGGGTGTGTTTTACAACTAATGAGACCAATTGTGTAATAATGGTAATGCTAGGAGTGGACCTTTTGCTTTGTTTATAATGAGTAACACCATTTATTTATTTTGCAATACCAACGGCCATACGCCATTTTACATTATCCATGACTGTTTGAATCTGGGTTTAGGCTATAACTTTAAAAGGGTGAACATTTTATTTTTTTAATGGTCCAATATGGGATATTTCCGAAGTATTAGTAGTGGAGCAGATATTTAGTAGTAGGTAGTGGAAATATTAGTACTGTAGCGGTAATGCCACTATTAGAGAGTGAAAAAGCTGGTGATACTACGAACAACTGAGATTAGTTACATGTATAATATCGCGGATTGATACATTTGAAGCTGAATAAGTTGGATGAAAATAGAATAAGCAAATATTTCCAATAAAAATTACTTAAATTGATATGTCTTAGATACGTGAATCTTCTACAAGGTATCAAGGAAATATTATCATAGTTTTTAACAAAGAAATTATTTGATTTGAAAATTAACAACCTGAACGTTGTAGTAAATACACAATTCAAATAATAAAACTATATAACCAAAACCTGTTCGTATCTATAAACGTTATTAATATTCTGAATTTTAACATCGCAAACTGAACACGCATTGGTTTAATAAATATACAGATAGGTGGAATGAAAAACAGACACTATTAATAGTCAAAAAGTAAAAATAAAATCAATGCATAAAATAGTCTAGCTCTCCAGTGTACATTTCTTTCGTGCGTAGAGCGAGACAGAGAACAACAATGAAATAATCAGCTGATTGCCGTCTGGTTCTGATCTTTATTACTGACCTATTTCTAAATTCGCTGCATGTTAATACTGGCAAGTTAAAATAAACTAGTTGCGTAGGATGACTAGTAATCTACTACTTTCTTGGTTAAATGTTTGGAAATTAGGCAATACCATTGACTATTGGATACAGAAGTTGTATTAATAGTCAAAGGCAATACTAAGTCTTATAGGTCAATATAAGTCTTGTAGGTATTCTGTTATGTTGTACAGTAGGCCTAATCAAATAGTTGTTCGGTATTTTACAATTAGTAAGTGGCGATCCTTTCTAGATGATTATTTCCAAAATCATGTTTGACAAAAAATTATCTAATCGTCCTCATACTGAATTCACTAGAAAATATCATTCTTACGAGTAAAATTATTTCCAAACATTATAGCATATTACTGAATTGCAATTTAACTTAACGCATTGGTATGTAAATTCCTTACTAATCGAAAAACCTCATTAATTATTCTTATTGGAATACAAAACACTAGCTACTAAAACAAAACTATTTACCTTTTCCAAGTGTTGCACCATTCTTTGCATCGCCTTTTTTAAATCACTTGAAACACACACAAACAACACAAATCACAAACACTACACGATGTACACACAGAAACCTAAACGAACACTACACGGTAACCACGACAAAAACTAACAAACATTACAAGTAGTGACAAGAAAGTAAGTCGAACTGTTTAATAACAAGGACAAGACAAAAATGAACCAATAAACTGTCAAATCATGCGAGTAAAGATCTTGCTCATCAGCTGTTTTTGTTAACCTGGCCTTTGGTTAAGAACGGCCAGTATTAGTGCTGGTAACTGGTGCTTTTAGTGTTCCATTGTGTGAGTTTTTTACGTTAAACCTTTTATAGATTATAGTGTTTTGTTATTTGTTGTTAATTGCATGTTGTATCATGACTTGACTGCTATACAGTGCATATTTTTTGACTACTACCCTCTGTAGTGTATTCCAACTTAGGTTGGGCGTTTGTGTATTGTTAGTTGTAATGTGTTAGTTAAGTTTTTTTCACCTGAAGACGGGATCAGATTCCAGATCCCGAAACGTTGTGTATTGTTTTTTTACATTCGTGATGGAAAATGTCCGCAATAAACCTTTGAACAACATTAACTCACCATCACCAACAATGAACTTCAAACAAAGAACAGTATGCAATGTTATGTTATTGCGTTGATTATTTATATACAGTAAATATTAATAATGAAATATACTTCCATTACGATGTGGGAAAGGAAAAATTTAGCTTTCAGGTTATTCTAGTGTTATTGTAATAATCTCCAACCATACCTAATTAAATAATCCATTGTATACAGTACTTTTGCGAGCGATTACATCCAAAAGTTCAACTATATATTGCCTTTCTTCTTTAATACTATCATACATTTATCGGGTCCAGTTCCGCGGAGAATATACCGATATATTATCGGATGTAATATTAGTTTGATAGATCGCATCGGAAATAGTTTTCGCTATGTAATATCGATTGTATGAATTGAATATGTACATTTCGAGCCATATGGTCTTTTCAAAAAGATATTTTCACACTGCTACGGTGGTTAGTATGATTCCTTTGGTCATAGATTAGTTTATGGTGATAACAAACAAGGGAACATTCATAAAAACAAGAGTTGTTATGATACAGTATGTAATTTGTCAAAGATGAAAATTTACGGTTTCGTCAATGTGTATTCATTCCTATTTTTCAAGGAAAATTGTGTTAATGGTACTTCCGTAGTTATTTTTTTTCATTTTATTTGTCATTATCATAAACTAAGCACTAACCTATCCTACTACTTGTAAACGCTGCAGCGCATTGAATTTAAAAGAGTGGGGGCCCTTTTCTTGAAAAGACCCTAATATTTATCTTAAATATTTGTATCTTGTGAAATCTCCCTATATATCAATGGTATATTTCGTCCGATATTATATCTTGTGTTCTATACGGAACTATAATCGATTCATCTCCTGTTCCCCGCCATAACTAGACACATCCCCTGATCCTATGTAAATCAATACTGTAAATATCCAGTCAACTCGCAACCCCGTCCTAACCTCTAGTTACCAGTTCCGTTAACCAGTTTTCAAAACCAATCCGAACGTTCTCCGAATGCAAAATGGAATCGTACAAACCAATCGGCAAGAAGCAGTTAGTGCGTGCGTCGAGCCCCGGGCAAGTCAATATCTGACCATAATCGGGCGAACAAACAAACTGGCATAATTATCGTCATTACAATGGTTCGTGGCCTCGAGCCGTCATTATGCTGCGATTCCGTAGCCAAATTAGATATTGGCAACGTTTACGGTGCCATCCTTATGTCTGTTTCAATCCCGAAATTTGATAGTTTGTAATTAATGTTCGTCGGACGATAATTACGTTGTCAGCGAGAGCCGAAGGCTGATATACTCCCCGGGTAAGTGATGGTGATGTATTGGTGTATCTACTGACCACTCGGAGTCGTCCTATACAGCGGGGGCCTAGAAGAGATACGAACTCCAAAACTCTACATAACTAGACATAGGCTGTGTAGACTTTGAAGTTTTTTTTTTTATTGAAATCTGTATGTGGTCGGTCATACCAAGAAAATGAGAAGTTGCTGTTAAATTTTGTTCTATGCAAATAACGGTGATGTAAACTAATTTAATAGCCTGTCCTAACCTAACCTAATCTGGTCTAACCTAACATAATCTGGCCTAACCTAACATAAACTAAAATAACGATATCCAACCTAACCTGACCTAACCTAACCTAACCTAACCCTACCTATCCTAACCTAGCCTAACATAAACTAATCTAACCAGACCTACACTAACTTGTACGGAAAATTTTAATAGTAGAGGCTCTCTCTTCTTGAAGAGACTTCAAAACGATTTAGTGCAATGAAAATATTGTGTTACTTATATGCTCCTTCATGGTCGACTTTTTAAAATCCATTTAAGATTGTAAAATTGTTTTCCTGAATTCCATAATTTGCACGACAATTCATTCAGTATCTTGTTTTGAATAGTGTTCCTTTTAATTCTCGAATTCAAAATTACCTGAAAACAATAGATAATCTAATTTATGTTACAAAGGATTATAGATTGGTAAAAATAGAGCTTTTTTTAAATCATCTCATTGCTTTCAACACTTCGACACATAAAAGTGCACTGTTTGTTTAAACAAAGTATCTCTTCGTTTTTTTTCTTTTCCCCGAAGCCTACGGGTATTTTATGACCGAGACGAAGATGAGGTAATATACTGTTTGAAATAATAACTTTTGAGACCATTGTGTAAATCAGCCTAAACATACTGCGGTCTGTTTTCTGTCTGGCTGGCCGTCCTCCCCCATAAATCAAAATAATGGAGTTTCGTATTCTCTGCCGTAAGACAGCACCTCTGCAGTCTTGCGAAAGTAATTCATGATTTTAGGAAGTTGGAAGTTTCTTATTTTCAGTAACCTTTGTGTATACAGTTCTTTTTACGCCTGTGTCCCCATGATGAAAGTTTTTTGAGAGAACGTTTTGAAAATAGCAATGTTTTTGGTGTACAAGTTACAAGTTCCTTGCCCTGCAAATGTGCGTTTCTAGGGGAACTAGTTGTGTAAACATGTATTTTCTGGTTTATTGGAAAATCCACAATTTTTTAGCTGTGTACAAAATTGAGAACGCCATGTTAATAGTTAAATCAATAGAAATACTACCCTATGCTCTACTGACTGAGATTCCAAAAAGAGTATGTTACTAATTGTATTTTTAAACTCTCCTGGTTGGATGGCCTGGGGAAGGGTGCTGCAGCAAAATTTAACATAATTTTTCCTACAGTCACCCGACAAAGTTGGCTTCTTTGCACTGTTTATAGTACAGAAAGCTGCTAATCGCTGCATGTACTTACTTTGTCATACGGTTTATACTTTGTCGTACGTAGAATAGGTTGGCAACACTAAATAATAATACTAGATCAGCTGATTGACTATTATAACTACGATTTAACCTGTCATTTCGTGTTTACAGTTTATGTTATATTTTCTTTCAACGCTTGGTTTGAACACAACCTATAACTAGTTCTTTTTGTCTATGCTATAACATAAGTTAGAACCTATAACTATTTGAAAGAATAATTATAAGTGGTATTAGGTATACCATTTAATTGCCGAATATTAACTTTCCTGCCCTAGTGTATAAATTAAAATAACTAGTTGGAGATTATTACAATAACACCTTAGTGTTATTTTTTTACAAAAAAAAACTGAAACACTGAACAACACTGAAAAATAACATCGAAAAATAACACTGATAATAACCTGAAAGCTAATCTAAAGCTTGTCCTTTCCCACGTCGTAATGGAAGTATATTTAATTATTAATATTTCCTGTATATAAATAATCAACGCAATAACGTAACGCACTATTATCAATGTATACTGTGCTTGTAAACGCTGGCTATTCTTAACCAAAGGCCAGGTTATACAAACAGCTGATGAGTTTAGATCTTTACTCGCATGATGTGACAGTTTCTTATTGGTTCATTTTTGTCTTATTCATGTTGTTAAACAATTCGACGTAATTTCGTGTTTATACTTGAAATGTTTGTTTTTTATCGTCTTTACCGTGAAGTGTTTGAGGTTTCAGTGTCTATATCGTGTAGTGTTTGTGATTAGTGTGTGTGTGTCAAGTGATATAAATAAGGTGATGCAAAGAATGGTGCAACTGGTAAAGGTAAATAGTTTTTTTTCAGTAGCTAGTGTATAAACTACCCAACATTAGACCCGGCTCCATGTTGTATCAAATAACACTGTATCATTATCCGACAGTCGTATTAATGGCTAGGGTTGTTTTGTAGGGTCAAGCGGGAGTTGGTCTCTCAGGACAAAAGACTAAGTCGCTGCCCTAAGGCTCGCCCTGTAATTACTGATGATGGTATTGTTATCCGGAATTAATTGGACTGAAGTACGAGGATAATGATGATATGGACCCTAGTGACGGGATGAAAGTTTTCAGCCCTTAATATACTTCCGGATCTTAGTTGTGAGCAGGTCTTAGATTAAAAATTTTCTTACTTTTACTTTTTGTGATTTTTATATTTGTCTATTTTACTAACTAAGGAATCAGTGCATAGCATTTTTACTTAAAGATTCTTAAGTTCATTATTTTCCTGAATAAAGCTAACATTTAGGTTTATTTTCCTTTACCATAAGCCGATGTGGGTAAAATATTATCGTAGTAGTAGGTATTTTCACAAAATAGTTAAAAACTGTGTTGTGGCACGATTAGATTAATGATTTCCAGTTTCCACCAAGTGCAATTTCCAAAACAAATGTTATAAATTAATGGCTAGGCCTAGTTTATGTGTTGCTATTTTAAATATATATTTTTTGTTAAAACCCTTTTTCTAAATGAGTATTTGCTAATAATGTTTTTATTAAGTGTTTCACTGAATTTATTGGTTAAAACATTGAGACATAGCACAGCCTTCTCTAGTACACAGAACAAGTATTAGAGGTGGCTATGGACATTTATTAGTTGAAAAACTAATGGAGCAAGTCACAAGAAATCAGTAAGATATCCCTAAAGTGCATTACGATCGTAATTTCCCTTGAGAAACATTCGTATGACATTTAAGGTGTATTTAACATCAATATACTTTTTTCAACCAAGGTAAAAGAAACAAAAAGAACCAACCAATCTCTTTAAGCCACGTCTCGATACGAAGGGCCTATACGTTTCACGCCATGTCACATAATTTAAAAATACTTACAAAATCGAATTACCAGGCTCAATATTGAATTCAAAATTTATCCTTATAGCGGCCTCGTCTGGCGCATAACCGTCAGGTCGGGTACCTTAAAAACGGATAAATGAGCTTTCTGTCCCCCCGTAAACAACCACTCCCACCCCCGTTAATTCGGGCTTTCAACATAAATAGATTCGTAAATAAATATGAAAATTAATGGCCCCATTTAAACCCATTCGATATTTACCTTCGGTACAAAAAGTGGAGGCCGTCACGCTGGATTTATGCAGGGGCTAATTGGACGAAGTCGCTGGTAACTCCCGTCTGTTCAGCAGAGAGTTTAAATAAGAGGAGGCGGCGAGCAGCATTATTTTCGATAAGTTACGGCCGTATGTTTACAATATTTGGCCAGTCCAAGTTTCGGCGCTCGGAACGCCCAGACCCATTTCGAAGGTGATTTTTTTTCCATTTGCAAACTTTAAATTAGGCGCCGGACCAGGCGGTCGCAAAGTCGGCCCCTTTGCCTGTCCCCGTCCTTGATTTATACTGGCTAAAGTGTGTAATTAGGTAAAGTTAATACGGATTCCTTTGAAGAGGGCAGTTAAATGGGAAGTTTAAAGTGTAGTTTTGGTAATTTATGAAATTGTTTGAAAAGTCCACGTGGTTGATTGATGGTGATCCAACTCGTTTTGTAGCTTACGCAGGTAAGTGAAAATCGTGTTTAGAGGTTGATTAATTTCTTAAAAGAATAATAAAACACCTAGTAAGTGTTTTCGGAACTTTTTGGATGTTACAAAACTTTAATACTTTTATAACTTTTAGAATGGCAACCATACAAAGTAGGTATTTTAAGCCAAGTATGACTGGAGATGAGTGTAGGATGAGTGGCGCGATCTTGTAGTCTTGTTAGTGACTAAGGCCGACATATTCCTTAGACACGACTGTTAATTAATAGCCCATACATCTAATGGTAACAAAGTGACCTACAGTTTATAGTGGAATCCGAACCACATTTTTGCTTTGGTATATACGAATTCGTCTAATTATCAGGATAATACTGCGGATAGTCGTAGTACTCACTCGTGCGGACGTTAATCCACACCAGAGAGTATCGCATCCACAGTGCATGCCTATAAATATACACAATTCATGACCTCCTAGTAGATGGATTACATGACGACGCCACCCGTCCCAGTCCAAAACAATATTTGAATATTTGGATTTGTCCTATACGAGTTTTTATTTGTATTTAATTAGCCTATTTTAAGCTAATTGAGGTCCGATTTTCTAGAATACTTTAAATTAGAATTTTAAATTAATTAACTAATGTACTATTTTGAGTTTGAAATATCAAGTCGACTCCTCAGTTACATATGTCAAATTTACCCACGAACTCTAGTGTATATTATCTTTCTCCAGTACCAAGGAAGGAGAATTTCTGTCGTCAGAAGTACTGAGTAGTGATTATTTACTTCCCAAGAAGTCATTTCTACGCAACAATCACTTTACCAGTCGTCCTGCCGTTTAGACGATTTCCGCTCGTCACGTGAATGCAAGATGCATAATTAAAACAAGTAATTAATTAAAACTGAGCGTGCTGCAACGTCGTTCAACGATACGCGAATTGTTAATTTCCGTACGTAAAACAAACAGTATTTGCATAACGGCCTATAATTGTTTTCAATTACCAGCTTTTAGAGATCACCGGTCTGTCGGTCATTCGGCATTAATTTTATAGACTATGATCATCAGGTCTTGAGCTGATTGTTGATAACGTTAACAAACAGCTGATAATCAAACAGCTGATTATCAAACAGCTGATTACCATACACCTGATGAGCCTGGCGTGCCACCTCAGCGTGGAGGTGATGGCGTGCCGTTAACTATTAGGGGTACTAAATAGGTTCAAATTTGAAAATTGTTTCCTTTCAGTGTCAGTTAACTTCCCGACTACGAAATAATACCCTGAGTAAACGATGCTTTGACTTTTTACATTTTCACAGAGAGTTTCCTACAAGTAACATTAGGTTTTATAGTCTATGATTGTTGAGAGCAAACGGAACGTAGAATTAGTATATCGTGAGCCAGACTGATCTAGATATTGTTGATTGGCAGTTTGGTAAGATTGGGAGAGAGCTTGAATCTCTACTTGGTGTTCCTCTGTGTATACTTGTAATTTATTCTTGAACACGTGTTGTTTCTCGATTCTACCATTACATTGTTAAATATGAACGCTGGAAAACTTTGCATGGATTTATCTATTCTTATGTTTGATATAGTCAGTTATTTTAGGATCAATGACTTAATTTTACAGTAGAAAACAGAGATGTTCTGACCAGTCATTGTGTTAACAAGTTGTCAGGAAGAAACTCCCTGAACACTGACCTAGTACATAATTTACAAATTGTTCTAGTAGTACAGTATTATTAATAGCATTGACCATTTATTTACTCTATAAGTATCTTATTTTTTATATTGCCAATTGTTTATATAGCTAATTGTAGTTAAAACGCAAATAACAATGGGATTGAAATTTACCACGTTATATACCCGATTTTTATTGTATAGAAACAGCTGTTTACATAAGCGTTTCGCTCAACTTAAAATTCTGATCTTCATAGAACAAGTCAAAATAACTGTACCATTTCCCCTTTTTGACACATGGCCGACGAAACAAACAAAAATAATGGAATAACAAAAAATGTATTTAAAGTATTTTCGAATTTTTACATTCTTCATTTAAACTTTTACCCCCATTATTTTTCTATACTTTTCACTGGCTTGATCGAAGCCAACCCGACAGTTTTGTCCGTCATAATCCGTTGCGACCTCGTCATCATTTCATTCACCACAAATTAATCCTGAGTTTTTCGGGCTTCATGTAAAAGTTATCCAATAATACCGGACCCAACCACTGAACCTACTTAATGCTGTTATGAGCGATCACTGGGTTTAAGGTTGCCATGTAATTAGATCAAAAGTGATTTCATTTTTCACAAATTTATATTTTTTATTTGTAAATCTGTCTTTCTAAGAATATCAAAAATCAATTTTATTACGAGCAAATTTAATAATTATAACTCTAGATTTTAATTTAGCTTAAGTGTTACATTAGAGTCAAGTCGTTAAAGAACGCATCTCATCATTAATTAGGCTAATGTTTCTATAACTTTTCATAGAAGTTGTATTTTGACTTGAAATTATCCTTCAAGTAATGAAATATAATATTAAGACCAAAATATTATTTAATTCCGAGTCTGAGAGCTAATCTGTTTACCTCCATTCAAATCTTTCAAGCTTTATACCTTAACAGCGTATTTAGACATGAACAACAAATTATAAAATTCCAGCATTTACATGATTTTTTTCAAGTATTGTTAATGTAATATGATTTACGAAACCTCATTGGTTAACCACGTTTCCCTTAAGTATATTTACATTGACCATTATCCGTATTACGTCACAGATCTTAGTTTAGATAGTGATAAGACAGTTACCACTCCATTAGAGAAGTTTACTTAACCTCCAACTGTGAAACTGTTTATTGAAGATACGCCGCAGAAATAATAGTTAACATTACGAAATAATCATGTTTTGTTATTGTATTGTCTGAAATGAATCACAATATGATCTAAATCAAAGGGAAAATGTAGTGTTTTTAAGTTTTCAGTATGATACTGAACTTCTCTACAACCCTCAGAAAATCCAGGACTAATTTCCACGTTTTATTTTAAATATTTGTACTTACATTGTATCTTTAGAAATGTATAATTAATTTATCAAAAGCCCTTGAATTATCTAGCACCCATTCCAAGTTACTAACACCATGTAAGCAATTTATAATGTTCCCGTTCAGTAAAACCTATTAACAAAACTCGCACTACAATTCACAATGTGTGGGCAGGACAGGTTGTGTGAAACAAACTAATTTATGTCAACATTGTTGAAATAAATCTCCGGAAACAACGGAAACGTTTAAATAATTAACGGTGACGAATCTTCAAGACCGGTAGATCCGAAGGTGAGGCGTGACAAATGGCGGGAGAAGTTTAAGGTGTCGCGGGAAAAATATAGACTTGTAGGGAGGGAAGGGTGTCGAGGGAATGTGACTGGAAATGTGCGGAATCACTGCACTTTGATTAATTGTGGCGAGCGAAGCGAACAAAAACTATTTAATTAGACAGGTACAACTCTTTTAATTTATGTAGACATTGTGAGAGAGCGGGCATTCCGGATTCGGCGCCTCCAAACTCTACGGACAGCCTGTAATTATTGCTCTTAAAAAGGTTAGTTTTAGTCCCGGGTTTATAAGTGTAATTTTTTGTGCCTGGCTTGTTTGTTCTCTGCAGTTATTCCCCTCTCATTATCCCTTCCCCCTCCATGGACCACACGCGGAGGACCGGTCGCTAGTCGCTGGATGCTGGATCATATCAATTAACTTCCTCCATTCATCAGATGAGGTTGTAAACCCGCGGTACAATGTACACTTGGAGATGCTTTATTGCTACTTGCTGGGGTACATTTTGAGCAAAGCAAATTGTAAGCCTGTGAAGGATAGAGATGTTGGTAGCAATGAAGATGTTGTCACACAAGATATACAAACACATGTAAGGTAGTACAACAAACACTCGGAGATGCTTTATTACTACTTGCTGGGGTACATTGTGAGTAAAGCAAACTGTAAGCCTGTGAAGGATAGAGATGTTGGGAGCAATGAAGATGTTGTCACACAAGATATGCAAACACATGTAAGGTAGTACAACAAACACTCGGAGATGCTTTATTACTACTTGCTGGGGTACATTGTGAGCAAAGCAAACTGTAAGCCAGTGAAGGATGGAGATGTTGGTAGCATTGAAGATGTTGTCACACAAGTGAGGTACACATGTGAGGTAGTACAACAAACACTCGGATATGCTTTATTGCTACTTGCTGGGGTACATTGTGAGCAAAGCAAACTGTAAGCCAGTGAAGGATGGAGATGTTGGTAGCATTGAAGATGTTGTCACACAAGTGAGGTACACATGTGAGGTAGTACAACAAACACTCGGATATGCTTTATTGCTACTTGCTGGGGTACATTGTGAGCAAAGCAAACTGTAAGCCAGTGAAGGATGGAGATGTTGGTAGCATTGAAGATGTTGTCACACAAGTGAGGTACACATGTGAGGTAGTACAACAAACACTCGGATATGCTTTATTGCTACTTGCTGGGGTACATTGTGAGCAAAGCAAACTGTAAGCCAGTGAAGGATGGAGATGTTGGTAGCATTGAAGATGTTGTCACACAAGTGAGGTACACATGTGAGGTAGTACAACAAACACTCGGATATGCTTTATTGCTACTTGCTGGGATAAAATATGAGTCAAACCAATTAATTTAAGCCTTTGAAGGATAGAGATGTATGTAGCAATGAGGTTGGCATTATATTGCTACTTACTAAGATATATTGCGAGGAGGAGATTTTATTTATTTTTTAGCTGTGTCAATTAGAACCCATTTCCCAAGTACACCTACTGATAATCTCCATTGTCTTATGGATCGCGAAGCGGTTTAAACTAATCTTCACTAAAGTTAATTTGTTGTAAAGGATACATTAAGGGATGATTTTGTAGGTAGTGTTTATATTTTATAGTATACTTTCATATATTACTAAAGCATCAATTCTCTTAACATACACCAAAACTTAACACCGCCGATGTTTCAAAGTATTCGCAAATACAAAATCTGTTTATTATATTCGCGCCCGAAATGGCTGAAGAAACAATATATTTTAATTTTGAGAATTTCCCTAGGGCCTTCCGTTCCAAACCCCTCCAAAACATTCCTTGGACTCAATTAAGTCGTATTAAGCTAAACAGAAAACTTTGCGAGTATCCCCTCTTATTATAATATTAAATCTCCATAAAGCTCGAACAAAGTTTGACTTTATTGGAGATGCTTTATAAGCCAGTGGGAGGCGGGGATTTTGGCGGTAAAAGGAAGAAGAGTTTGTTATACACTCCAATGGAACCCGTCACTGAATACAAACCAAATGAACCAAATAGAAATTCAACATCTGAATTTGTCATATGAAAACCTCTCCCCTTCCCTCTCCAATTATGCACAATAGACACCTGAGCCTGATTTTCTTGAGTTTCCTTGCGACCCATAAAATTCAATTGTTTTCAGTTGAATCCAATTGATTGAAATTATTAAAATTATTGAAATTATTGAAATCCAATTGAAACTACAATTGAATCCAACTAGTGGATCTTTCTAATATTAAAACGAAAATATTGTTTGACTAAAATATTTAATTATCTACTTGGTTGTCTGGATTTGATCTATTTCCTTGTTTTTTTTTATGTTTCAATGTTTTGTATATTTTAAAAATATTCCTAATAGCTACAGATATTTAATTTCATTGTATCCCTAACCATAAATGATATATCAAAAAGCATACGTAGTATGTTAAAAGTTGTAGATTGACAGTGCACCTTTAAACTATCGCAGTAAATGTCGTTTTAATATTTCATAATGTTCTAAATATATGTTTGTAGTATATTGTGTTTAAATTACAATTTATTGTTGTTCATTATAAGTATTGGTACCTTGAACCTTTGAAAAAAATTACCTCGTCGATTACCACAATAGTTATAACATCATCATCATCTCATCATCTTCTTCATCTTACCTATGCATAAAATGTACAGTGCAAATTTAAAAACACAGGAGGAATTATTACGAGCTAATTCAATAACACAGATCTATGGGAGACAATTACCCTTCAAATTGTAATTGGTTAATTTTTCTTCTTCGGAAACACATTAATTTGAAATTTGAACCAATAAATAATACAAATTAAAAGAGCGAGCTGGTCTGGTGGTAGAGAACGGTTCGGGAGGTCTCATGTTTAAATCCCGCAATTCACCAATGGATTTTCATGATTTTTCAGATGCCGCGTCCTGGGCTAGAGCTAACGTCCTAAGATGCGAAGGTGGGACTTACAAATCCTAAAACAAACAAAAATCACCAACGAAATTAACCAAATTTACATTCATCCCTTGGTGTAAGCCACAAGACAATTAAGCCCTAAGATCCCTTACATGCGGTTTACCCTAGGGGGATGACAATCGAGTGCCCTAAGCCGTGACTGCTCCGACTCCACGTGGGGCAAAGTCCTTCTGTTAATTCTGTCCCCGGGGTGGTGGGTTAAGCCAGGACTGTAAATCTTGGGACATTGTCTTAGGTTCCACGTTGTAACAGCTGGTAAGTTTTGGTTGTTGAAAACTGAAAAGCATTTGACACAAACTTTTTACTTTTCGTGACATTATTGGTTTGTTTTTTGCTTTGAAATTTACCGTAATCGTTTTGAATTTTGGTTGTATAATTATTCAGCATCCGCATCAATATATAGTGGAAATATAGAGTCTATGTCTCTTATAGTCAATATCTTAAATAGCTATATTGGAAATAATGCAATATCTGCGTTCAAGCTCACATACAAGTGTTCTTCCTGAGAACTTGTGTCCAAATTAATTAAGATTTTTGCCAAACCGAACTAAATTTATTACATGTATATGGATAACGTACTACCGTGTAAAAATTTCAGAGGTTATAGGAGTAATTTACTTGTTTCGCATAATTCGCCAACCTGCATCATTCATGAGTTATTTTACTAATATCATCAAACACTTGAAAATTTAACTTAAAATATTCTTAATTTAACCTACCCCCTTGTTTGTATAAGCTATTTTATTTGGTAAAACAAATTTAGTTGGAATTTGGTTTTCGTAAATGTTTGAACAAAATCGTAAGGATATAAACCACACAAAAATATTTATTTTCCGAGTTTTGTTGTGTCTAATTAGTAGCATAATCCTTTATTATGTTCCCTTATATTAACATTTTGTAAATATTCTTGCGTCATTTTGATTGCACAGAACAACATACGAGGTTTTAAAATACATCCGATATGTTTTTCAATCCTATCTACTCCGATCACAACAGAACAACACGTCCAATAGGATCCTTTGAGCCTCGCCCAACATTGGGGGATTTCGAGTTGTGTCCGGCTTTTACGATATGTAAATGACGTAAGCGGCGTCGTAAACGTTTATAGGTACAGGGACAGGTATACAGGGATTTGTAATTAATAGGTTTGATCCCAGATGGCCCTCGCCTTGCCCGTCACGACGTTATAGTTGAGTTGTTGTTACGTTGGGGTTGGTAAACGTTTATAGGTACAGGGACAGGTATACAGGGATTTGTAATTAATAGGTTTGATCCCAGATGGCCCTCGCCTTGCCCGTCACGACGTTATAGTTGAGTTGTTGTTACGTTGGGGTTGGTAAACGTTTATAGGTACAGGGACAGGTATACAGGGATTTGTAATTAATAGGTTTGATCCCAGATGGCCCTCGCCTTGCCCGTCACGACGTTATAGTTGAGTTGTTGTTACGTTGGGGTTGGTAAACGTTTATAGGTACAGGGACAGGTATACAGGGATTTGTAATTAATAGGTTTGATCCCAGATGGCCCTCGCCTTGCCCGTCACGACGTTATAGTTGAGTTGTTGTTACGTTGGGGTTGGTAAACGTTTATAGGTACAGGGACAGGTATACAGGGATTTGTAATTAATAGGTTTGATCCCAGATGGCCCTCGCCTTGCCCGTCACGACGTTATAGTTGAGTTGTTGTTACGTTGGGGTTGGTAAACGTTTATAGGTACAGGGACAGGTATACAGGGATTTGTAATTAATAGGTTTGATCCCAGATGGCCCTCGCCTTGCCCGTCACGACGTTATAGTTGAGTTGTTGTTACGTTGGGGTTGGTAAACGTTTATAGGTACAGGGACAGGTATACAGGGATTTGTAATTAATAGGCTTGATCCCAGATGGCCCTCGCCTTGCCCGTCACGACGTTATAGTTAAATTGTTGTTACGTTGGGGTTGATACTTCTAACAGCTGAGGAATACATGATTCGTTTGCTGTGTTTGATGATTCGTGTACTACATTTGATTTATTTATGCTCATTGGCCTTTGATACATCGAACTGAGGGTAATAGCTGTAATAGGATATGTTTAAAGGAATTTGTATTTACATGTTTGATTTTAGATTGTTCTTGCTGTTCCCAGTCACGAAACTATATTCAAATTGTTGTTACATTGGGGCTGACGCTTTGGGCTTTATACGATCTGGGTCAAACTTTTTAATGTTTGACCTGGATGGCTCTCTTCTCCCGTTTACACACTATAGGTAAATAATTGTGACTTTGTGCCTTATGATTCACCAAATAGCTGTGTGAGTATTAAGTATACCAGGGAAACGTCAAACTAATTGATGATCAAAGTATGGTAATGGTATATCACACGTATTTCCCTGTTGTTAAAATCAACCAGATGCATTCACCTCCCTTATGTTCCAAAATACTTTTGTTAATAGATTATATATCAATTTGCATATTTTAAAAACTTCGGGTACCGTGCTATGGTGAATGGAAAGTATTATTTAATAATCACAAAATGTTGTTAACAGCTATCTATATAAATAAAATTAGAGTTTTGTCTGTACATTGCTCAGAATCATACATTTTTAGGTTATTTTTACGTTTTATACATTAAAGAAGCCGAAACAAGTCTCATCTAAATTTCTGTCTGTCTGTCTGTCTGTCTGTCTGTCTGTCTGTCTGACACACTCAAGATGGCATTTTACGCAATCTTCTCCAGGAAAACGAGAGTACCTATCAAGACCCAAGTCATTTTAATGTATTCACTGGATTGGCGAGAGTGTCTTTAGCCATTAAAATATGGTCTCACTACTTTGTAATTAAAATTACGGCCGTTCAAAAATGCAGTTTTGTGCGATTTTTGTCAAGTTTTCTTCCAATTTGTATCACATAATCATCTATGAAACAACGAACAGCTGTTCGGATCAAGATTATTTTTTCTAGCTGTCACTGAAATGTTTACAAATGTTGTTTACAAACACCACAACCATTTCCGATCACGTTTTGAAGGCAAATCCCATCCAAGTGAGATTAAAAACGTTTTTATTACATAAAGGATTTAATTAATCGCAAGTGGAATAATATAGTGTAACCGTAAATTAAATAACTAGGCATCATCCAGGTCAGGAACCAGAAATATGTGTATAAAATTGTTTTGGAGTTTTGATAACCAGAAAGAAGACATTGAATCAAGATTGAATCAGTGTTGTATACGGCTGGGAAACTTAAATTTACTAATGACCGTCGCCAATAGCTTAGAAACAATGTTCTACTCATTGACGGCTCTTCAATGGCGGTTGTGTAAAGTGTAAAGCAAAATATTACAACTGCAGTGGGTGATTGTAACAGAGGTTTACGGATGATGCTGAACTCGATTTTCCAATGTGTCACTTTCTGTTCCTACCATTGACTATATAAAGTCAATAGTTCCTACTCACCGTGTGATGCAATCGCTGGACCATACAGCCAATAGGCTCATAGCCCTTCTCTTGGGTACGTGTGGTACGTATGCTTACCCAATTATTTATAACAACCCTTTCGACAACGATCCTTGATAAAGAAATAAAATTATAAACGTCCAAAAACCCAACGTTGTGTGATTTTTGTCACATTTCCTTATAATGTTAATATATATACCAGCAACCATTGTTTAGAGAATACGTAATCTATTAAATAACAGAAAGTTATGTTGTATAAGGTTTTTTTTTCAAACTGACACCGATAGAGTTGTGTACAAATAAAGCAATTAATGGGAAATAACTTTGATTGCCGATAACTTTTTACGAGAAAATCCAAAACCAAGAGATCAATAACCTTGATTAACGCATATAACTGGTCGGCTGTACTACAGTTCTTAACTGTAAACGTTGGTTTTTGGTACGGTACTGGTTCTTTTCCTTTTAACCTTTAGTAGCAGCAAGAATCATTTTTACGTACCAACACATCACAGTAATTTACAAATTAGTTATCGTTGGTGTTGCACCTTATTTATTACAGGCGTAGGCCTATTCAATTTAATTGATGTGTTCATATAGCATTTCCACAGAATTTCGAGTCATCTCCGGTCCAAGCAAATATAAATTGTTATGATCAAATTTTATGTCATTAACAAAGATTTCAAGTACTAATTTTATATGTACCTTTTTATGCTTAAAGCGTAGCAGATTCCCTAATTAGGTTCGGTATTTTTGTGTGTATGTATGATGGTAACGCATTAATGTCCTTGTTTCTCAATGTTTCACGGAAAGGACAAGAGCGCCTTGATAATGAAAATGTCAACCCGAATAAAGTGTTAAATTAAGAGGTTGAGGTACAGTAGTACCTTAAATACTTTTAACCATTTTGTTATAGTCCTTTAAATTCTGAACAAAATTGTACAAATCCCATTTCCGTATATTTACTCTCACCGCTTACACATGATAAAGGTTGTTGACAAACTTATGGGAGAAAGTATGTGTCAGAATGCTGAACCCGTTTATTTAGTTTAATCATTGGATATAACATATGGACCAACAAGATCCGGGTGACATTTAATTGCGAAGCATTAGTTTTGGCTTGAAACTGTCAGATACTGTATTTGCGAAGGAATAGTTTTGTCAGCATATCTGAAAGTATGCAAACCAACTGCTGTGCTTTATATAAGAAGGTTTTAACTGACTATGATAAGATCCCCGTGCGTAGAACGGGCACACAGCTAGTTTAACATACAACAATAGATAAAATAATAGATAAAGGTTACTTTCATGTAACCTTTTTTGGACCTTCGGTGGGTTATCATCTGATCAATAGGCTATTTGTATTTTTAGGTCTTAGTCTTTGTCCAACAAACAATACCAAATGGTATTTGTTGAGGCTTTGATTTCACAATTTGATCCAAACTGGGGAATATACCCATTCCACTATTTACTTTTAAAAAGGTGCTCCCAGTTTTCTTCTTTTAATAATGTGATATATCTTAAGGCCTATGTTATATTAATAGATGATCAGTTTTTAGCCAACCCCCCTTGGACCAGCTGAATCATTTCAACTCAGTATCATTCTAGGATCAGCACCCCTGACTTGTCTTTATTTATTGCCAGACTTAGAGGCCCCTGGCTGAGAAGAGGATTTTGCCCTTACAGTCATTATTGGACTTAACAACCCACCACTTCTAAAACGATATATGACACTTTGTACAAGACTGTGAAAATTTCAAATACTTTATACAGCAACCCTTAATGAAAAGCCAATTAAGCTTCTCCAGGTCACTTATTACTACTACGAATTTGTTGGGACAGTGCAGTGGTCTCTGCAAGGATTCATAATAATTGATACATTTATTTAATTTAACTATACACTATAGTCCTGATAGTATGCTATACATAAATAAAAGTAAAGTTAGGTCTACATATTTGTCTAACTCAATTAATTTAACTTCAAAAGACCGTTTAGTTGTTCGCACCCCACTGTAGACTATAGAGGGCTACACCCATTCTTCAGAAACAATTTCTTTCATACTCATGTACTTCCTATCATGTAGCTTTAAAACCTACTACCAAATTTTGAAAGGTAGTGAATGCCTCTTAATTATTTCTATGTACTTTATGCACAATGAATATGCATTAGAAAAACCTTAATAGTTCAAATAATATAAGTTCATGAAATATCAAATCAGTCTCTGCTTTACACTTCCAACCCAATACTTGAGGATAAATTACAATTACATGTTCTCTCCGACAATAGGATGGTTCTAGAGTGGAGGGTCCTAAGACCAACAAGAAACTTGTGTTATTTATTGTAGCAGCTTAACTTGCCACCCCAGAAGACCTCTTGGGGCAGAATTAACCAAGGGAGACTCGACTCCAGAGCTATTAGAAGGGCTTAACATCTGACTCTTCCCCCGAACTGAGATCACAAATGCTGCTGTTGATTCTGCTATCAAATTATCAAATCTAATGGTGCTTAGTAATGTGTAGTGTTCAATGTAAACAGTGTTTATGCACTCATAACAAAAATATGCACATACGAAAACTAAAACATACATCCTCTCAAGAGTTTAATTTAAGTAGAAACCACCATTAATTGTTTTACAGCAGAAATAATTGCAGTATTTTGGGGGATGTGTTGACAACGAATGCGTTAAACGAAATACAAATTTAATAATTTCAAGCAGTTTATGATCAAAATTGGTTGAAAGTATTTATAATATGTCCTATATCATGTATTTAATGTATTACAAAAACTGGCTAGAATTTATTTGATACTGGCATGATGCACTTAACACGTACAATTTGTATTAAAATGTAAAATAACTTAACAAGAACATTCTTTTCCATGTTTATCTACCAAAAAGATGTAAAAAGTTCGTAAGAAATGAAGCACCTAATTCAAAATTTGGAATAATTTTCGGGTGGATTAGGGTAATATAAGGTAAAATTTACGATAATATTCGTAAAATTCAAAATCAGAGTAGCAATCTACTTATCGTGAGTATGAACTTTCTCTATCATTTGTGTCAGAGAAGTAATTGTTATTTTACAGACTTAAATCCCCCTAAAACAGCCCCACTGGAATAAGATCCGAATATGAGATGCGACTTATTGGAATTTAATAGCCGAAGTAATTTCAAGAGGGGATACTCAAAGGTTTTCTTTTTAGCCTAATAAGACTTAATTGGCTCAATAAATGCTGGGGAGATGAGAGGAACCCTATTTACCCAAACTTGAAGATCAAATAGTTGGTTTCCCAGCAAAGGAAGGGCACTGGATCAAACATTTGAAAGTTATTTAATACTCCACCATTCAATTGAATGCTTAACTCGTAACGCAGTGTGTTTCATGCATATTTATACATATTTTCACACCAAAAGTGAAATTTACTCTGGAAAACAACTAGTATTAAAAGCTGTTGTGAAAAAATTGCATTGTTTTTCTTTGTGACAAAAATCAATTAAATATTAAGTGTGAAATCTTTCTCAGAGAAAAATACGTTTAAAAAACTCTGAGAAATGGATCTTTAATTAACACAAAGTTAGGAAAGCAAGAAAAATTTGTTTAATCACTTCCTTAACCATAAATACGTGATTTATTATTATTAAATAAACATTTTAATCTTTGAATTGTTCCAAACAATCTAGGTAAATATTGCAGAAGAGACCTAAGTTAGAAACAGATTAATTTAGTCCAAGGCTAAATTTCAAAATGGCGGCCATTATAATTTTCATAGTTTAAATTACCGAAAAAAGTTAAATTAAAAAACATTTTTAATTTTTGAAAATACAAATTTTCTGTCTAACGACTTCAAGTTCTAATATATAAACCGCCTTATTTAATGGTAAAATAAGGTAGAATATGATTATGTTGCACTTCATTATGACTTACTTTGCGTAGTATTTCAGCTATTTTTTATTTAATCTTTTTGAACTTGTTGTCGTTTAATGGAACGTTTTAAAAGCAAAATAAAGTGTTCTTGACGTTATTTCATAAAAACATTCAACAGTATCCTTGTAATTCTACGTAAATCCTATGAATTAAAATCCTAGTTGCATAAAAGGTGTAATAGGGCGTAGATTGCACATGCTCAACAGATAGTTCAGTGATATTTTGGGAACTATTGCATGTTTTTAGTTTTTCCATTTAACTCCAAACTAATATAATTCAAACACAAAGCTGTGTATAACTATTTACATTTATCTATTTCACTATTCGACACCATTGTCTGTCAGATTGAGTGTTTGGAGGTGCCTCTAGAGTCCTTCAGGATTCAGGACTCATCAAGGACATCAAGGACGAGAGCTGAACGCTTCGGTGAGCAATTATGTCAAGTTTTGTCCCCATCATGTTGCATCACAACGTAAAACTGGCGAAACCAGTATTTGAATATAGTTTGTTTTATATTATTTCTATACTATTTATAATAATTTTAGGAATTATGATGGTCAATAGGTAAACTACACCATTTGTTGGGGAAAGCAGGATAGAAGGTTTACAGTTAATTGCACATTTCCACCTTGATTGCAGATTGCACTATGAAAGTGGCACATTACCTGCAATTCTGTTGGTATGTAGGTCGTTTTTGGTTTGGAATACCGCCAATTCGGATTTAGGAATTACTTGGTTTTAGTTGTATACCAACTACGAATTCATAAAAAAATAACCAATTTAATGTGACAGATATGTGTTTAACATGTAGGCCTATGTATTCATTTCAAAAATTTTGTTTTCTTTTATGTTACATTCTTTAACCTGCTCCATTATAATTATAACTCTGAAATTCCTCTTGAGACAGCAAATTCTTATTGTAAGCTGAATTTAAATACAAAATGAGTGTAGAGTTGAGTGAGTATGTACAGATTTATTATAAGCTAAGATCAGCTGTCTTTAGCCAGGACCAATGATCAAAGACCCAGTTTCGAAAAATTAAAAATCTACTTCTCTAAGGACCATTTCCATTGTCAGGCGAGCTCTTTAACCCAGCCCCGTTACTTAAAAAATAAATGCATACAAGTCAAACGCAATACAATTATACCTCTAAAAGCTATTGTAAAAAGCTCAAACAAAAGCGGCCCTATCACTGCGCCTTGAGTACGCCGCGTTGTGGGGTCCAGAGCAGCACTGGGCGGCTCACGCGAGCCAGCACCTCTTATTAAAGTCTCTATGCTCGGAGATGGAATTCCTCGCAACCAATTTCCATGTTCGTGGCAGCTTATGGCTCTTAACTCCGATTCATGAGTCGATGATTGCAGCGTTGTTTGTTCTAGTGAGTTACGACTCATCTTCCTGATCAATCTTTGGTAATCGGACCCGTCCTGATAATTCCTCCTGAAATTCGCAACGAGATTTGTCGGTTTTTAATGGTGGGTGATTGCGCTTATAAGTATTGGATGGGAATTTAATGCTTTTTGGGAAATTTGTGTATTTGGAAATTTTTCAATCAATGAGGCAAGAAGAAATCAGTTATGGTTTGCACGTGTATGACTTGTCGCTCCTTTTGTACAATCATCGAATGTTCTTCAATTTGTGCAATTGTTCTTGTTATGACTACTCAGTACCATTTTGAGTTAGAACAGGTACAAACTGAACAATATTCCTGGTTGCAAAGAAGGATGTGAAAATTGTTTAATATTTCCTGATCACTGTCTTAGGCAGGTAGTGGAATAGAGAAGGAATTACAATTTCAAGTGTCAAGCGAGTTTGTCTCCTAACTAAACCTACATCCCACACATTTATCACAATTTTGCCAAAACTTCGTCAAGTTTGTGCTTGGAAATTATCGAAGGCAGGCAAAAATAGTCAAACAGTGCTGCTGTTAAAATATCCCTATTTCCTAAAAGGTAACGAAGCGTTTTTAATGGGCTTAGAAAAAAATTGGAATACATATTTATTATAGATACAAACAAAATTAAACATCAGTTTGAAAAACCTAAGACAAATATCGTTCGCGTTTAAACGGTCAAATCAAATTAATCATCAAAAGCCATAATATTTGGTGAAAGATGATGGTAATCAGTATATCTTAACTTGAACCCACATAGTTATTCATCAATAAAAAATCAAATGTTACAGATTACTGTATTCATTTCCACCAATTATAAAAATTTAATATATACAATTTTTAACAACCTCCTTACTCTAACATATACAGTATTTTGTATATTTTGAGATTGTAATTGATTAAAGAATTGGCTCTTGAAACGTAAAACTACAAGAACGATTTTTATAAAAAAATCTAGTCTGTATAAACTCTAAAAAAGTAAGTGATTATTCAGCAAATGGTGGAGTATAATCTGCCAAACCTCCTTCCGGGATCAAGCCCCACAGAAAATATTCATTGTTCAGCTTTTTAGCGATGCGTGTGAGTTTATAAGTTAACTTCCTCTGAAAATAAACCTTGCCCCAACCGTATAGTTTACCTTTATCAATTTGCTGTATTTTGATTAGACCATTTCAATAATATGACACATTGAACGATCATGATAGATCGTAAGGTATAGTCTTGAATTCACTTAAGATTATTTTAGTTAAATTACTTTAGACTTTGATGATTTGTGAATATAAAGTAGGGTGCTGACAGGGTGCTGAGTGATGAAAACACAGAATTGTTTTGCCTTTATGCATAGTTTTTAGAACCTGAACGTACTAAACGTACCTTTAACATCTTCCAGGAGGAGACATAAGTAATTGGTACAGCATATCTACTCATAAACCTCATTAAATACATTTAAACCTTAATTTACCATAAAAATATTTAAACAAATATTCAATATTCCAATCGGAACACTCTTAATATAAAGCTTTGCTTAACCGAATGCATGATTACATTTCTTCCAAACCTGATTGGGACGAAAGTAATTTTCACAATCATACAATCAAAACCATTACAAGACACAGGCTACATTAGCTAATACAATTGCAAAGGACAATATTCAGGAAGACAACAGATGCATGCAATAAAGGATATTGTTGGGAGACATCGTTACAACACAAAACAAGTGCTATTACCGCTGGTCTTTGTATGCGTCGTGGTTATACGTTCTAAACATCTTTCTGAATTGTGTTTTAATTTTCATACAGCGAAGATTGTCTCCAAAATGTGTACAACATGTTTGATTGTGTTGTAGTCAAGGTGTATAATTAAATATTTCAAAATAAAATTGGTATTTGAGGTTATCTGTAAAGGAGCACGTTGCTTTTCCTTAGATCTGAAATTGATTTGTGATTTTATTTACAGCATCCTAGCAAACACCAATCTCATCATTGCTAAATTTATTTATTTTTTAAGCTCAGGAAGAGTTTGAATTGTAATATTTTAGTGCAATTGTAATAACATGTAACGTAACACACCCGATGTAACAAGGATCGTTTGGAACAATTTACAGATAAAAATAATTACGTGAAAGATATCTGGGGCCCTATTTTTGAAATGGTTGACAGTTGAGTCAATCGTCAGCACTCAACCCAACCAACAACATGATTTGGTATTTTTGAAACCCAACAGTTGAGAAGCGAGTTGGGAATCACTAGTTGAGAGACTCGTGGTGGAAATGTAGAGCATACGACCGTCAAAAATTCAGATGACGTCATTTTGAACCAATCACAATGCAGAGTTCTTGCGGACTTCGATTTAACCTCTTCTTACTCTAAAATCTGGCAGCTAATCTCAATCTGCCATATTTCGAGACACTGAGGTAAACTGTCAACTCCGTTCTTGAGAGATCGAGATTGAGGTTATGTCTTGCTTAATCTTAGTGATTGCAAAGTACCTTAACTTAAGTAATTAACTAAAGTAAACTAAATAAAGTAATAAACTTAAGTATAAAAAATAAAATTTACTATGGATGTTTGTTTTAGGGTGTAGCTAATTATAAGTTTAGGCATAGGCTGCACTTTACTTTAGGTCCTACACTCATCCTAAATACATTATTATTTGCTTTCTTCGTCTCTATTTCGGAACACATCACCTTATTTTAGTTTCCTTCATCGGTTTGTTTTATGTTATTTTTAATTGTTTTTTATTTAGGTTAAAGCGGCTATTTGCCATTGCACTGAAAGCATATCGTAACTTAAATTAATTTGATCCCTTTATTAGGTGAATGGTATTGAAACAAACTATGATATTGTTTCTCTCTACCACAATCTCTAATACCTTAAATCATAGGTCTGATAACAATAATTATCTTATAATAAGTTCAATTAGTATGCCTAGTCTATTTCAAACATTCCAACAAGAATAAAACCCTTGATTAAATAGTCTAGTATTGACACAGTAAATAAAATTAAAATGCGATTATCCTACAGAAAACAATCGCATAATTGGGTGCTAATACATTGACAACAAATACATAACCTCTAAATCGCAATTAGTAAATTAAAGCAATAACAAAACAATATGGCGTCGTCTCAAAAAGAGTAATTTTTTGCCGAAAGAGAGGAAGAAGAAAGTGCAGTCAACCTCCACTCAACAGCTCGATAGGTGTTGAGTAGTTTTGGTTGTATAAGTCCACCATCAACCGTTTCAAAAATACGAAACGATTGGAAATAGAATGACTCGACACTCAACTCAACAGTCAACCATTTCAAAAATAGGGCCCCTGGTTGATAAAGTGATTTTGGGTAAAATGTTATTCTTGATTTACTCTTTATTTTGACCTGTGGAACCATTTCCCGGAGTTTTGCTGTTTACTTAGGGATATTCTGTATAACATGTACTCGCCTTTGGCTCACTGGGGGCTCCTACCCCAGACCTCTTTGGGTGAAGTACCTTATTAATTTACTTACCACATCCTTGGAAATTCTTAAGTTTATAGCACGTTTCTGAAAAGTTCAGATTAGGATACCAAAATACAGTAAGTCTTTTTTTGACCTTATTCCCCATTACAACAACATGGGGGGGGGAATTAGAAATTTAAGAGGGGGGGTTAAAAAAGGCGAACCCCAAGAAGCGTGCCAAATTTCAAGTCCGTAGTACACCTAGTGGTCTTGATAGCTCTGTCATGATACCTCAAGTCTCCATCAAATTTAAAGCAGTTAGCACAAGCGTTAATGGTGGGTTTCTATTGGTTTCTATATATTTGTGAGGGGGAGTTAACATTTGAGGATAACGTTTAGATTTGAAGATTTTTGAGTGTTGAAACTTAAGGGCAGCAATCCTGCTACATTTCAAGTACTTACTCGTTAATACGAGTAAGTACTCTGACATAATAGTCAGAGGATATTGGAATACTGAAAAAAGAACCTTTTTGAAATAATTATTTTTAAGACTAAAAACAGAAACTGTATAATATACACTATTAAAAACATAAATTAAACATAATTTCGGTAACTAACTGAACCCAATATATAGCTTCTTCATCAGCAAATGTAGTACAAAGTGGAAAAACAACGGGTCTAATAGACATTAATGTTCAAACAGAAAACCTGCATAAATAGTCGCCTCGTAAAATATAATTAATGATTCATTGACATAATGCGTAACAGTTTCCCATGGGTAATGACCTACCATAACTATGCTTGGGTGCAGCTTCTGTGATAATCGTGATGTTTAAAAGTCAATAAAATTAACAAGCAAATTAACATAATGAGCCAGGTAATTTTAAGAAGCGTTCAGAATTCCGATAGTCCATTAGAAGTCTTCTCTAGTGAAAGAATGTAGATGTTAAAATTAAAATGACTTGATTTAGTGTCCTATCGAGTCTTGTAGTTGTAGACAAGGATATGTTTAATTATCACGCATTTGGTTGAAGGTATGATGATAATTACTTTAAAATTGTTAAATTGTTGATACTTTGTTACTGAGCATATACACATTGCTTAGTAATTGTACGCTTAGTTATATTGTCTTGTATTATCTACAGGACATTTTGGGTCTGCAATCAATAGTTGGTTCCACGTTAGTATAACATTTACAAGTTTTAAATACCAGATCCAGTTTTATATATTTTTTTTAAGGCCAATTAATTTTTAAAGAGGTAGAGAAGAGAGATTTCCCTGTCTGCGCGACCAATACTTTATGTTTTAGAAATATTAGTGACAAAGTATATACTTCAGACATTCTAGAGAATTACTAGGCATTCGCAATGCTTGAAACTTTTAGGCCTTTGCCTTATCTATAAAATAAAGATATTTGTCTAAAAAATATTTACTTAACAGTATTTATTTATTTAGATTATGGTTAGGTTAGATAATATTATTTTATTTTATATATATATATTTTTTTTTATTTGATTGGTTATTGCCAAAAAGGGATCAACTGTTTTTTATTATCTTTAAGAATGATAAAACATTTTTTATGGTTAGATTAGGTTGGATAAGATTAGTTTATCAAAGTAGGATAGTTACCAAATACCCCCGCCGCAGCAAACCTGCAGACTAATCGAATTTCCAATTGCCTGATTGGATTTACACTAAATTGTCTCCTTAAAAATATCGAATTTATTCCCTATTTAAATAGAATCAGTTTAACACATACTTAGGTTTGCTGCAACAGGGGGGTAAAAGTGTTTTTTTATGTAAAATGTCAATAGTTAGTAAGAAATGAAAACATTTTCCAAATTTGGGCAAAATATGTTAATAAACAAGCAAACTACAAAAGTTTACTTATTCTCCATAAGAATAACATGGGAATTTAAATTTACAATTTTTTGGAATTTTCTCCGTAACCATTAGGCGCATTATAACGCTTCAATATACTAAATTATTTGTTTTTTAAGCTCTACAAAATAGTTTAGAAAGAATTTGCAAAATTCTATGTTTTTTGGGTCAAAAATGGGAATAACCCATTTTTACCCCATAAAAGCCCCCATAAACCCCCGTTCCCATGGTCCGATCATGCTGGTTCACGAACTCGTTCGAATAAACGTAGGTTTACACGTTTGTACCAAATTTCATCGAAATCGGATCATTTTTGCTCGAGTTATCGCGCTAACGGACATATATATATAAATATATATATATATATATGAATTTGAACGGATGGTATTTTTGGCCTCTAGGGACCTCAAAACGAAAAAAAATTGGTCCTGGGTCCAGGTCTTACCATGAGTACTACGGTAATAGCTTATTCCCTATATGGGAAATTCGCTAAAAGAGATACAAAGGTCAAAAATGTCTTACAACAGCGTATTTTATACTTTATCTTGTAGTTCCAACGGACACTATATACTACTTACTAGGTAGAATAAAATCATGCTTTGCCTGTTTCATTTTAGGCAATGTATTGAACACCTGATTATATACTTTTTCTGTAACATATATACCTACAGCTTAGGTCAGGTTCCTTATCACAAGGTCTCAAAGTTATCACAGAGCTGTAATATTATCGATTAGACGGATCTGATCCTGGTTCCCTGGGTGTCTCGAACTTCGATCACTACACCAGACGCTGTATACATAATTGACTTTAACATAATTAAAGTGTGAAAACTCAAATAAGTTCTTTGCCCAGTTATTCAAGGTATAAATAAGTACTTGAAGTGACCAATTAAACATAGTTATCTGTAACAGACATAATTGAGAGTAACATTTGTTGTAATTGGATTATACTACTAGTTTAGTTCTGCTAATTACAACATCAGCTTTGTTATCTATATTTACCTTGTAATACTACACGTCCATGTAATACACAGAATGGCAGGATGGTCTTGACTCTATTTGCACAATAATTTCCTTCCTAACTAACTCCTAGAGGTGCATTTAATAGAGAACACCGACAATTAATTTGCAAGACAGACTAATGTGTGAAAATAACTAGAACAAGAATGTAATTTTCCCCGTGCATATCCGGTTTAGTTTGCGGTTCATCTCTAGACTAATTGATTTCCTTGTATTTTCTGGAGTTATCGGCTAAGTAGTTACGTTGAGGTTAAAAATGTGTGTGTTTGGGATCATTTTTAAGACGGAGAATATTTTCAATTTTTATAAATCACTATAAGTTTAATTTTTGTTTAGTAATCGTTAGCTGTAGATTAACAGCTGTAGATTTAGGATACTGTAGGCTTTCGTTTATCCTATGGGGCTACTTATGTTATATTTTTTTATAAAGGTCAATGAAGGAAAAAAGATACTGTAGCTTTTACAACTTTCCCCTATGGATAGGTTTAGCCTTAAGAGGCGGTCGGATAGAGCCCCGTATCCCATATTTTGCAGGCGTCACGAGCAACAACACAGTCCTCCCAAAACTGACTTTTGTAATAGTACCACCCTTGGCCACCAGTTTCGTGGCTGTCGCATAACGGGATCTGAGATTGTTGACAACCTTGTGTTACCTAGAAACTTGAAATAATCAACTCGACTACCCTCAGCCAGTGTCCTAGCCCTTGTCTATTGTCCTACCGCATGTTTCACTCGGGGCTAGAGATGTTTCACTTTCACTGGTTTGCTACCTTCGCTCACCCACCCTTTGCGTCTCAGCAGGTCTCAGTTCGTCACCGCACAATATGCTAATGTTCCACACAAAAAATGTTTTGGAGATACAAATAGCACTTTCAGTAAGAAGTGCTACGCGGTGAGACCTACGCCCGGGACCGATTTACTTTTTTTATTTTTGATGTCCCCAGAGGCCAAAAACACCATTCGTTCAAATTTTTATATAGGCCTATGTGTGTCCGTGAACACGATAACTTGAATAATTTTTGTCCGATTATGATGAAATTTGGTTTGAAGGTGTAAGGTGGGAGGCGGGATAAACTTGAATGAGTTCGCGAACCAGCATGATCGGACCATGGGAACGGGGTTTTATGGGGTAAAAATTGGTTTTTCTAATTTTTGACCCTATAAACACAAAATTTCCCAATTTCTCTCCAGGCCTTTTTAAAGAGCTTAAAAAAACAAATAATTCAGTATATCAAAGTGTTTTTAAAGTACAATTAATTATTGGTTACGGAGAAAATTCACAGTTTAGTAGACCGTAAAAAATAAAAAGGTATATGTACACAACAAACATTAAATCACGTAAAAATAAAATGTTAAACGTTAAAAAAATATATAATACATTTAAAATAGCATAAATAAAACCTTTAAAGTATATGCTCAAACCTATATAAAAAACTACAAATATTGTCCCTAATTGAACTACAATAAAATACCTATGAAAAATACTGAACATGTTTACAAAAGACTGAATATACGAATGCTTCGCTATATAATGTCACCCGATCGTCTCTTAGTCCATATTTTATATCAGAAGGACAGAAGGAATTTCTTTTAGATCTATTTGGCATAGCCCTAACGTAGGCCTGTAATTGAAATTTACCTTTCACACTGGTTTAAAATAGTTAAAATACTACATCAACCTCACTACTGCACACTTTATTCAGGTTGAAATTTTCATTTACAAAGGTGCTCTTGTCTTTTCCACGAAACACTGAGAATTAAGGACATTAATGCGTTATCAACAGACATACTCACAAAAATACAGAATTGAATTAGGGGATTTGCTACGCGTTAACCAAAGCAAATTACAAACAAAATTATTTATTTAAAAGTTGTGATAGTGTCATCAAATTTTATAATAATCGTATTTAGGCCTAACCCTAATCAAACTCTAAAATTGGTGTAAATCCGTTGGCAAATATAAGTAAATAAATACACAGTCCACAAAACATTGATACGTTAACAACGTAAAGCCATAGTCAATGGTAAAGCTTTAAAAATGCATTATGGTTTGCCCAAAAAATGTGACAAAAACGCACTAATCTGAGGTTTTGGACCTTTGTAGTTTTACTTCCTAAGTAGGAAGGCTATGTATTCTAGGGAACATTACCGATATCGTTGTTGATATGTGGTTGTGAATAATTAGGCCTACGTAGGGCTTACCCAAGAGATGGGCTATGGGCCAAGATTTGCGGTATGGTCCAACGATTGCAGCACAAAGAGCCATGACAAAGAGTTTTGGTTACGTAGGAACCAAAAGTGACAGATTGGAAAAGCGAGTTTAGCTACATCTGTAAGTTTAACCTCTGTTACGATCACAGCGAAATCAGAAAGATCTTCCAAGATCGTAGCAACATCCACGATCACCCACTGCAGTTGTGATTTTTTACTTTGCACAACACAACTGTCCTTGAAGCGCAATGAGTGGAAACTTTTTTATGTTATTGGTGGAGATGATTAAAACATGTAAGTTTCCCAGCACTGAGCACTATACAACACTGATTCACGGTCTTTTCCCCGGTTATCAAAACTCAAGAACAATCGTTGCACTTGCGATTAATTAAACCGGCTAAGTAAGGCACAACGTTTTTAATCCCACTTGGTTTGGATGTGCTTACAAAACCTTTGATCGGAAATGGTTGCGGTATTTGTAAACAGTATTTAATGTAAACATATCATGTGTGACAGCTAGAAGTGAGAACTAATCCAAAAAGCTGATCGTTATTTCATAAAATTTAATATTAAACATTGGAAGAAAATTTGACAAAAATCGAACAAAATTGGGTTTTTGATGGTTCGTTATTTTGTTTTCAAAGAAGCGGGGGCCATGTTTTTATAGCCAAAGAAACTCACTAATCCAGTAAATACAGAAAAATGATTTGAACCTTGATCGGTATTCTAGTTTTCTATGAGTAGGCCGCGTAAAATGAAATTTTGGCGTCACTGACAGAATGAAAGAATGGACAGACAGACAGAAAGTGAGATAAGACTCGTTTCGGCTTTCTTAGGCTATGAAACATAATAACCAGAAACTGCATGATTCTAAGCAATGTAGGCCTACAGACAAAACTGTATTTTATTTATATAGATAGATGTAACGATTTAAATATAAAAAAATATAAAAAATAGAAACAGTAGGTCCTATATGTGTCGTATTTTTACGTTTCAAAGCCATTTGAAGTTGCAATCTGACTCTGGCTGTTTTTTCTAGATTTTGCCTTATCCTGTGCCTCTAATATATAAATAGGATTTCGGATGGGCACTTGGGGTTTTAATAGCTCGAATATTATAGACCTAAAACGGGACATCGCAATTCCAAGATAATCCATGAGTCAGAAGCCGGCTTGGCTACGACGCAGTGCTGGTCCGGAGGGTGGATTTGGTTCCTGGAAGACCTTAATCGTATATACCACGTATGTCAGAAAATACTTTTGTTCCACTGGACCTTGTTTTCTTACTTGCAAATAGTTTGTATCAAATCGTGTATTGCAGCAGCTATCTTTATACAGCTAAGTCCGTAATTAACGTACTAAGTATGACCAAAAGAGACGTTTATTCTAACGGAACATGTTTTATATTGATGAATAGTTTGTATCAAACCGGGTGTTGTAGAACTACTTTTATCTCTGATGACAGTAATATTTTAATACATACGGTAAATACACAGTCCGAAAATATTAGATTCTTAGATTCCTGTGAATTAAATATCACCATTTCCTTGGCATTATAATACATCAGGGATGTAACGACATAACGTTATTTATTTATTTAAACAGATCTGTATGTGGCCAGTTTAAATGAATTGTTTTGGCGCGGTTTGAAAACGTGCTCTGCAGTCCACAATCGACTGTGCTGCCATCGGCCGGGACATCGTCGAACTAGTACTCAGTCGGCAAGCAAGGCTTTTTTGCAAGCTTTTACAAAAAAATACAAAACTTAATGTTAACCATCGAAAAATAAAAATCTGTCACACTCAATACACTAATGAATATACGCTCTTCAATATGGCGTTTGAACCAGAATTGTTTATAGTGCCAGTCATTTTATATTTTAGCAGAAAGTATTGCAATTCCTTATGGGAAATGTAAGAAATGATTTATTTTATATCCGGCTTATAATTAAACATTATGATTTTTATATTGTACAGTCCTAATCCTACATACATTTACAATGTTTTGAGTGTGGGAAATAATTTTTGGAACACGGATAGACCAGAAAACGAGGAATTATTATATGCGCTCCATGTTAAAGTGACGGCCAGTGTCGGCAGCCGAGAATCTCTGTCCGACCGCCTCTTAAGAATTTTGTGTAGGCCTAAAAAACTAAAACAAACTCTGTCGGTTGCTCAGTTCAGCTGAGTTATTTATTCAAAGACTCTTCAACTTTTTCATGTAAATGTATACTTCACGATAGTGTATGGTTAGAATCGTAGGAGTACTGTATTAGGTAGGAATATATCACTTAGTCGTGCTTTAACATAGTACGTCATTAAACAATTTTGATTATTAACCCTAAGGTTTATCAATAATGTGCAACAAAATTGTAAATTTTCTGTACCAAGGTAAATAACACTCCAGTTATTATTCATAAATTCTTTCCAAGATTAATTTTTAATTCCTTTAACATTTTTTTATTTCAATTTAGTGTTCTGAAATTGAGAATTTTGGTCAAACATTTTATTTAGTAGAAGTTCAAACATATCTTAACAGGTTGATACAATACATGTTCTTACGGTAATCTTAAACCATCAAGCATGATTCATTATGTATACTCAAGTATAAATTTGGCAATAACATTTTTTCAAAATTGAAACATACATCTAAAAATTTAAGATAGAATCATAAAATAATGGATAGAAGGGATGATTCGCCAAGATGCTCAGAACATATGTTTGCCGGCTTCCGGAGGGACGAAACACAAGTTGGTGTCCAGATATTTCAACAGCCATGTCGCCGCCATGTGTCGGTCTCAGAGACATTTGGGCAACCACCTGCGCTGCCAACAAATTAGGCTCTTATGAGTTTCGCCACATTTGGAACCCCTTGTAGGGAATTCGATCGTCCTCCACCCATCTATCACTTGGGATAAGCCGTTGAAGTTGTAAATTTAGTCTTGATGAGACTGGCTTGAGAAGTTAGGGTTGTTTTCGTAGGATTTTACAAATAGCTGCTAAACTTACTGGAATGTATTTGTATGCATTGTATGTAACATGCTGTGTGGGTTGGACTATTTCACAGCAAAAGTAAATTAGATAACCCGATATAGTTTTTCACATTATTTTAGACTAGACCTAGGGGTTGCGGCAATATCACTCAGATGAAACCTATTCATTTGGTGGGATTTGAACCCGGGATCTCAGGTACAAAGGCCCAAGATCTACTACTAGACCAGCTCACTCCCCAAGACATGATGTAGCAATGGATTTGAATTCAGTTTTGTCAAAATCTTCCACTTCATAATAAACTATGCATTTTTGAAAATTTTCTCTGTCATTTACGATATGTGTATTGTTCTTCATAGATCATATTATTATGTAGTGCCAATCAATGGTAGTACGTAATGGAACATTGTCTTGGTCAACATTGACGCACACCTTAGAGACGAAACCTCTCGTGAATTTATATTAATTGGTTTTATACATTCTTCTAACAAATAATTTTGAAACCGTTGTGTAGGACTAATTTAGTTTAAACCATTGGAGCGGAGAGGTTAGTGTGTTTATTTAGCAAACAAACTGAAATGTATTTATTACATTGAATACACTGAACTCCAAGATATTTTCTGTCAAATTTGTTCATCACACAAAATTGTTCACTCTGAATTCATGACGTTACTGCATCTTTATCGTAAACCAAGAGGCATTTTCGACTGCTAACAGATCCTTACAACGCCTCTATTCTTTCAATTACTTTTTATCCGGAATAATCTTCCTCGCCACGTGTCCGAGGCAAGTCATTCCACGATTTCCCACACTTTCCGCATCACTAGCTCCACCATACTTGCCGCTCCCGCTTTTGTCATGAAGATTCCAGAACTCCTACGCCACCTCCTGTGGGAACTACCGGGATCCTGGATGTGTTATGCAAGTCAGTCAAATTGGAGCCGAAGACAATGGTGGACCTAGCACGTAGCTTTGTCCCACCGACTCTGTAGACTACGAAACAACTCCCACAACCTGCTTGGTATGCATGTCCACGGCGCGTACCTCTCCCAATGTTTATAGTATAATCACCTCACGATTTATGATCATTATGAATTACTACTGGTTTGACATCCTAACGAAATCATCGGATCTGTATGCTACACAGGCTTTACCCATCCTAGGTTGTGGGAGAGATTGGGTAGTGTTGATGTGACGGGTTAGTTACTTAAATGAGAGCTTGGGTTAGAATTCAAGTTAAAAAAGTTATTGTGTGGGATTTTTGGCACGAATTAAAATCCCTTTTAAGGGAAAGTAGTTTAAAACTTGTACATTTTATGGATACTTTGGTGATCGAACCCGTCGCTCTGACACCAAAGTTCGAGACGATGATTACTAGGCTAGCAACCACAGAGTAATTCTTTGCTCTGCAGCACAGCCAATTTCATTTTACTATAGCATCAGTATTGCATTTAGGCCTTTTATCATACAAACATGATTTTTTTCTTACTATGCAAAATTCTGTAATGAAAATATTTTCTGTGCTAATTATAAAAACCCAAGAATTTATAAAATATTCAAGTCACTAAAGACAACTGTTCACCCAATCTTGCAAGGTACTTGAACACGAATGAATCAGTTTACCTAAATAACCAATAAAGTATTTTCTCCTTCAATACATCATTCATCTACACCCTTAAAGTGAACGTCTTAAACAATTTACCAAGTACTAAAAAGCTAGGTCACCAGACCTTAAACATAAAAATGTTTTCTCTTTCACATTGAAAATCTCATACTGAATCTAAGATTGCCAATTCCACGTTACAGACGATATAAAGTTCACTTTACCGTAACCACTTTATGGTAATAGTGCACAAAATAGTGTTTATCGACACATTGCTATTCTGCGGCCCTCGCCTTTGTAGCCCATTATCTACCAATATGGCGACTCCGGGCCGTAAACTTACCTTCCCCGGCCACGGCCTACGCTATACACGAGACGTAAACTAGTGCTGTTATTTTGGTAACATTGCAGAATACAACGTCTATTACCAGATGACTTGGAAACCCTCAAAATGTGGTGAGGGTGTGTATTACTGGTTCATTCTCCTACGATACTTGTTTCACACACCTTCACATCCTAGAACACTTGGATTCTATCATGGAACTTACACAATACTTCAGGCTAGTCATGTAGTATCGTGGCATTATCAGATAGGTAAAGTCCATTGGTGATTGGTGGGATTTGAACCCGGAACCTTGAAATATGAAGCCCCAAGTATAACTTCAACCAGCTCGCATCCCTCCCAAAAGTATATTAGCCCTGCTATAGTAAATTCGTTATAAGCTACTAAGGTGTTTTTAGTTGCGTATTTATAGTGAATACCTAAATGTTGAAAATTGTACGTTTATGCTCATCAATTCTACAGCTTCTATTGAATAATCACACTAAACCACCCGTCACATTGGTTTGGATGTATTTAACCTAATTTTATATGCCTTTATTTAGTTATTAGTTATATAGTCATTTAATTTAAAATACTGATGTAGACATACCACTCGTAAGGACTAGCTGATGTCAATTTTATTTTTTTATAAATTTTTGTATACGTAGTTATATTAACACATAGTCTGTCACTGTCAAAATGAAATTCCTCTCTTAATCTTTGTTACCATGATGTTGATTTGACACAACATATGCTATAACATACAATGACTTGTCCTTTTAGTTGGGTCTAATTTAAAAATACATATATTCAACAAAATCAGTAATTAACATCAAAGTTTCTATCAATGGTTCTGTTCAACTACGTTCATATATTTTTTTACTGGTTACAACTTAAATATGGGAATGAAATGTCTATTATTATCCATAGTCAACGATATATTTTAGTATTAAAGTAAAATAATTCGAAATGTGATTTGTTGTAATTTTTAGCATTTGTAATACTTTTGCCTCGAAAAAGTGTGAGAATGCAGAAAAGAAGAATTCATTTATTCAAAACTACTGTAAACAAGTCATATTACAATTTATTACAGAAAATCGTATTCTCTTTTGTTTACATCAATCAGTAGTTAGGTGAACTAAAATTCAAAAACTTTATAAGCATAAAGGATGTTCTGCTCCATAAATACCTATTTATTTAAAATAAACCTCATACTCTAGGAAATATTTAGGAATGGAGCAAAGCCATAAGTAAACGTTTAAAAATATTCACCTATTTGTCCATGAAATACCTCAATACAGTAGTTGTATGTGTGGAAAATTGCAATACCTTATGTCCAGTGCATTTCGTAAACAAGCCTATTTTATATTACAGTATTTATGTAAAAAGTACTTAAAAGACTGCTCGTACGCGACACGTTACGCAAAGGTTGTTATTTATGTTGGAAAGTAGCCATGTACAAGTGTTGTACAAGAGCAAGTCTGGGGCCTGGGTTTCACTATCAAATTTCATGACCAGTTAATACAAATAGTCAGGTACCAGTTTCACTTTCACATCTCCAAAAATAACTTAAACAAACTGAGAGAAAACAAACGTAATGGTATTGAAATTTTAAATAAAATTATTAGGTGGTATGTTATGTTCTTAATACAATTCAGTCAGTAAAGATACAGTAAATAGCTTAGGATAAGGTATTAAGTGGTACATTTCATCACTAGGGCTTAAAGTCACTCTTTTCGACCAGAACTCAAGTTTCACAACTGAGGCGAAGCTAAGGTCGGAAAATGGGCTAAGATTGACAAGACCATAACGAGTAATATTTTGAAGTAGGTGGGATCATCTAAGAAATTAATATATTTGGAAATTAAGTGGTAAGTAAGGATTCCTGTTATATTGAGGACAGTTTTGGACATGTTCGTTGTTGAGCCGACCTAATTAGATATTAAGAATAACTTCAAAACGCTTACATGTTGGGTTTGCTTTGAAACAACATACAACTCAAATAAACCAAACAACAAATACAATAATTGTAACCTATTTCCAACAACCAGACGAACCATTATCGTGAAATTCTCTAAAATTGGTACCGTCAACGGATAAGTATCTACTTTCCACAACCAGAGACACCATATAAATATAAATAAAACTTAACGTCCCCAATACACGACGTGCCGATGTAAAAACCGCACGTGGGAAGAAGCGAATTCATTCAAAACGGAGTGGAGAGTGGAGAGGTCCTGTGTTTATGATAATACGTCTCAAAAGCCATTGTTGTACGGCTTACACACGCTAATGCATCAGACCTGTCATAAGTTGCGGTGTAGATCAAATAGTCTATACTTCACTGTGACGCTGCTGTGAATTTGATTTATCCATCGATGGTTCGATAATCTATAGAGACTTACAGGAGTAAATCACTAAACACATTCTTGTGAACGAACATTGATTACGTGAAAAATATGGGATGTTTTGGTGAATTTATGTTTTTAAATTTTATTTGCGTATGGATTTTGAAGGTTAAGGTAAGTTGTGAGAGGATTCTGTTTGCAATCACATAAATAGTTTGTATAGAATCGTTGTTCAACAATTTGAGGAAATTTCTGAAACGTTTGGGTTATGCGATATTTAAAATGTGATTGTGAATTGCAATATTTGTTGTAAGTTTCTGGTGTTACCTAAAGAAAAGCTATGTGCTTCGTAAAGTCAGTTATATTTTCTCACAATGATAATATCTATTCGTAGCATATAGAAAAAAATAACTTTAGGAAAAATCTGTGACAGTCTTAAGAAAAATATTAAGCTTCACAGATCATCTCATTCAATTTTACACACAAGTTTCGTCCATATACTTAATATACTCACCAAAATGTCTGGGTGCTGTCATAACCAAATGAATTGTATTTTTTGCCATACAAAATAACAGGTGTATGACGGGTATAGTTTATAGTTGCATAGACTCGCATTGACGATTTTTAAATCTAAGGTGTCGTAATTGTGGTGATGTTTCTCAATTAGTGAATGGAGATACGCACAAAATGTACTGTGAAAAGATCCCCTTAGTTTATTTTTACAAGATACATTATGTTTGTTTCAGGGTGCCTTCAGTATGACGTCACTGCAAGGGTAGGTCCCTGACAACCCCTCACCCTCCATCCACTGTCCCAGTGTGACGAGGGACAGATCGGACCAGAGATCTACCAGTGCGGTACCGACCAAAGACAAGATCAGCACAATCAGCACTATCAGTAGCGCCAGCTGCCTCGACTGATTGTCATTTCCAGTTAAACCGACCGAGTTTACAACCGCCCGATCCGATTTACATATCGATATCCCCTATCGGTTCGAACAAATATTAATTGTCTCCCTCTGTAATAAACCGGGCTGATAACGACGACTTCTGGAATCATCGATGTAGTGTTCGATAATCGTTCCTTCACCACACAGTCCGGTTTAGATTGCTGTGCGTATATGGAAGCACCAATGGGAATAAATCGCCGGGATTTTAATTGAATTTAGGGGCACCCCCCTCTTGGGCCGAGTCGCCGAGATATATTGCTGGGCGGTGGAGTAATTAATTTAATGTCATTTTGCACTATGGTTTTATTCAAATTCTTTCGTGTACAAGCTGTAATCACAGGTCGTGTGTTTGTTTTCGTTTTGGCCCGCGGCGTTCATCGTCGGAGGTGGAGGCATGCTAATGGTCTGTCCAAGGCCACCGAGGCTCTATGGTCTGCTAGGGCTACTGGGGCGTCCAACGTCCAACACACTTTCCACGGAATGCGACGAATCTGTAATCGTTGTGGTTTTCACACCCCGTTCATCACTTTCAGTCACTCACATTTATATTGGAGTGAAAATATGACACTGTCACATGGGTACTTAGGAATTTCTCTCTGAGTGGAAGAAGAGACTGTTCTATTGTAAAAGATGTGGGAGATCGAGCCGGTCTAGTGGATAGAGCGCGGGACTTTGGTGCCCGAGGTCCCAGGTTCAAATCCTGCCAAATCACCAATGGATTTTACCTAAGTGATAATGTCGCGACCCTTTTGGACTAGCCTGAAGTCTGAAGTAATGTGTAAAACAGTTCCGAGCTATATAGCGTCCTAGGATGTGAAGGTGAGACAACAGAAATGACAGAATTTGCATTTTAAAATTCAAATTCCTATTGACCGTTGAATGTAAGTGTAGTAAAAGCAATCCTTTTTACATCCACAGGTGGATACAACTACATGTAGAAAACCAGACTTAATGGGATACTCTGAAGGCTGTCGATTATTTAAGAAAATTTCCCAATACATCACTATTATCTTGTACTGCTGTCATGTAACAATAGTCTATGTGCAAATGGGAATTGATTAGCTTAGTTATACAGAAAGTTACATTTTAAATATTTGTTATACTTTTGTTCGCTATCCTTGGCTTAAAATTTCCCCTTGGTGTATAATTCTGTTCACTTTCATTTCATACATTTAGTTCAAGTTTGTTATTGTGTGATTTTTCATTCCAACAACTTATCACGCTTTACCTCTAGGCTGTATCATCGATGGAATCCATTTCTGTTGATGCAAGTTGTAGGTACTTCGTAGCACGACTATGTATACACTACTCACTATGTTGATATATGTGAACCGGAGGATCTGCATACACATAAACACGTCGGCATAATGCGACCTGCATGTTCCAATTGACAAACATCATGTGCAGAAAATACTTCACAATTAGCCCGTCACGACGGGAAGTCCTGAAAAAAATGGCTTAATCATTTATCGTAAAGTAGCTTAGATCAACAATGGTAGCTGGTAGGTGATTATATTAATTAGAATGTGGTGACCACCGGCGGGGCAAAAACAAACGCAATTATTGAAGGCCATCGAGATTGGAAGTTTGGCCCATCACCCATAATAAGCTTCGGCCGCTTTTCGCTACCCACTCATTACTTGTGCATTTGAATTTCATAATCTCTTGGATTCTCCCGATGACTGTTTTCGACCATTGTAATTATCGGATAGCCGAGTTTTATCGGATGCTGCGATACCTCGGCCGCATACCGGGTTGATATATCGCCGGAATCTCACTCGGAACAATGGATCGTATTTTCCGTAATTTGCCTCATTTCTCTAAATGGATCTTTGAAGGGTTTATTTTGCCAAATGACGAAAATTGGGGATTTTTCAAAGGTGATTGAAATTTTTCGAATAGCGTACGTTTATTTGCGGAGGTCGTTTCGCTAGAGTTATGGAGTAGCTTGCTCCTTGGCAGAATTGCTGAGTAACTTTATTGATTTAAACGTGGCCTTATTGACTTCCCGTTAAATTTTGATTAGTCAAGCCACTTTATCAATGCTGTTGTCTATGACAATCCTTTCAACTAGGATTTACCACCTTATTTTTCAGCCACACACCTCAAATTAGGACATGCATGTTTACATGCTTGATTCTTAGTATTTTACCGATGTCATTGTAACATATGATTTGTTCACTCATATCATAAACATTCTATCCTCATATTTTCCATTGGCGTCCCCACAGATCTAGATATAAAACTAGTAGTAGCACTGACACGGAAATTCTGCTAGAAAATCGAGATGGTATTTTTGTGAGGTTGGTACTAGGGGAATCAGCTAACAATAATTGTATGTACCATCCCACAACCCCCTTTATCAAAATTACTAAGTACAACTTAGTACCAACTTTAAAGTACAAATTGTTACCAACCTCTAGCAATTCGCTCAGTGCTCCAGTTATATCTCTAGCTCAGTGGTGCCACTACACTCCCCAAAACGATGCAACATGTGATTAAACCGTTAATTTCACCCAATAGTTCCCACGAATTCCTTCAACGTTACTTCCTCCAGACTCCGTCCCACCCCTGTAATCACAGGGTTGTCCGCCCTAGGCAATGATGACTCAGGGTTTAGAGAATCGCCAATCAACCCTGGAAGAACTCGTAACTTTAAACAAGGGCGGTAATTAAAGAATCGTAGAATTCGGGAATCGTGGTAAACGTTGGGGAGATAGAGCGATTATGGCTTTTATTGGTCTTGATTACAGCTATTAGGGTGAAAAAGATGTATAGGTTTGGATTGTGTTTGATGTCAAAAAGTGGTAAAATATTACACTATTTGTTAGGTTATAAGAAATTAGACATTTGTCGTAAATATTCCATCTCAATTTAGTTTAGTTTTTTTAAGCTTGAGTCATTTATTTGAAAAATGTAACTTATACTCTTGCCAATACGAGAGTTTTCCTGAACTTTCGTATTATTAACATTGTTCAGGAGCCCTCTCATATTGCTAAGGGTACAATATTTAAGATTTTTTTCCTACAGTAAACGAGCTATTGGTACATAATATGCTGTGAATAATGGAAATAATAACTGTTATGAAAATTATTTTAAAAATCTTTGAGTAACAAAGTTTTCAAACAAAATCAATTATTTTATTCTCAATTACAATTTAAATAGCTTAGCCTACTTCCACAATCATCGTTGTTGATTCATATACTAATAAAATTAATTGAAACATGACAATTACCTATTATTAAATGTTTTAAAACAGTAAAGTAAAAATTTTAATTGATCTCATTCGACCCTTCAAGATCGTTGTCGCCTAACTAAATACTAAAATAATTTGGAAAGATACTTATTAAACTTGTAATGCGTAAGTACAACTTAGCTAATTATGCTACATTAGTATATGAATTTAGACAATACAAATTTGAGACTTTTTAACAACGTTCACACGTTAAATATTGAGCTCTATGAATAAATAGATTATTTTGTTTTAATTTTACCACACCATAATGCAAAGTGTATAATGCACTTGAATATTTTTCCCTATGAATGATCCATTCCGAATGCTAGCTTCTCGCCAAGCCAAGGGAAGAATGTCGGCGGCTTCAACAAAAGCAGCCCCTAAACTAATCTGATCAACCCTTAAATCTTGTACGAGCTAATCTTCCCATGCACTTGGCTTTGTTGAATGAAAAGATGGATGCCCACAGATTGCCGCTCCCTAGCGAGGCAAATCTGGAATGCGGTTTTTATTAGCTTTTTGCTTGTATTTATAAATTTCAAAACTCTTTTATTTATGTATATTTTTCTGTTACAATGCGGATACATAGCTGTATTCTTTATTGTTTGAATTTATCAAGTGAATTTATACAAGTATACCGTATTTTTACATTAGGCCCACTGTCGAAACCATAAACAAATGTAAACAACACATGATAACTTTCTTACATCGTAACAATACATGATAACGTTCTTACATGATAACAATACATGATATCGTTCTTACATGATAACAATACATGATAACTTTCTTACATCGTAACAATACATGATAACTTTCTTACATCGTAACAATACATGATAACTTTCTTAAATTATAACGTTCTTACATGATAACAATACATGATAACTTTCTTACATCGTAACAATACATGATAACTTTCTTACATCGTAACAATATATGATAACGTTCTTACATGATAACAATACATGATAACTTTCTTACATCGTAACAATACATGATAACTTTCTTACATGATAACAATACATGATAACTTGCTTACATGATAACAATACACTATAACTTTCTTACATGATAACAATACACTATAACTTTCTTACATGATAACAATACATGATAACCTTCTTACATCGTAACAATACATGATAACTTTCTTACATGATAACAATACATGATAACTTTCTTACATGATAACAATGCAATAATAAGTTTCTGATGAATAAAATTGCATTTTATTCCAAAAAGTGAACTCTCGATTGTTTTCAATGTTCTACAACTAGGCCTACCATTATTAACTTTTTCGCATGTATGGAACCACAAAACAATGAAATACAATGAAAATTACATAGTGATGGACAATGGTCTTGATAGGTTTGTATTTAAATTGTTTGTATACTGAAAGGAAAGCATATTTTACTATGGAATGTAATAAGATATTTTAGGAATTATATTAATCTCGAACGTGTTTTATGGGTTTTCGTAATGTTAAAACTCACACTCTAATAGTTATTACATGGACCTCAAATTATTCACTACAAAACTTCGCATATATTTTGACTTAAACCCTTTTCAAGCCTCGAACCGTACCTTTCTTATTATAGTTTCATTACTTCACTTTCTTCTTTTCATCGATTTCAAAACCATCTCTTTTGACTCGATAGTCAGTCTAGATAAGGCTAAACACTATGATTCAGATTCCTGAACAATACAAATTTCTCACAAATGATCTAAAAAACTATTTTGCTCTCAAATCCAAGTTAAACCAAGGTAATCCAAAACTCACAGAATTTTCCATTAATTTTTGTTATCTCAATGGCCAGTTGAGCCAAGGCAATCCAAAACTCACAGAATTTTCCATTAATTTTTGTTATCTCAATGGCCAGTTGAGCCAAGGTAATCCAAAACTCACAGAATTTTCCATTAATTTTTGTTATCTCAATGGCCAGTTGAGCCAAGGTAATCCAACAGAACAGGTTAATATATTCGGACATCGGTGACGACACTAATAGCCCTTCATAATCCCGCGATGGGTGGAGAGATAGAGGATCCTAATGTTTACCAACAATCGCTTAAGGACCATTATGAAGGAGTTGATCCTGGCTTTGTCCTGATCCACCAGCCGCCTGTTATAATCCTGCCTGGTCGTGCGGCCTCTCGTCCTGCTGCGGCTGGTGAGCTCCTATCCTGGGACAGTGGTTCTGCTGTGGATATTGGTTGGTCAATCCAACGTTGTCACATAGGTTGGTTAAAAGAGATCTTTGGTAAAAGGATAATAGATAAACTTAAAAAAGGTTTTAATCTACGTCAAAGAATTCACTGCTCTCTTCGTTACAGAAAAAGATGTATTGGAGCAGTACTTTACTCTTTCAATTCAGGTCTGTTTTTGGTATCGATGTTACAATTACAATCAAATAAATGGATACTAAAAAAATAGCATAAGAACGTATACATAAACAGTATACCATCAATACAATAAATTTGACTTATTTTATTAATATTGTTGATGTGGTTCGAGTCAAACTTTTACAGTATTCAATGCTAATACTTATAGTTAAAAAGATAGTTTTTCCTTAGGAGTGTTTATACAGTTTTAGGGATATTTAAGAGTATTTGTTGATAACCTTATGACACCGACTAGTGCGGAATAGTTCAAGTAGAGTGTTGAACTACTTACTTAACGTTTAGTTCAACTAAAGTGACTTATTTATGTACATAACTGCTTCCATTTTAAATAAGTTTCCCGAAACGATGAATTTTACAGCCTTTCATGTCGAAAGCAAGTCAACCAACTTCATAAAGAAACACAAAGAAAACTCTTTCGTGGCATTCAACATTTAACAATCGTCCACAAAACACTGCATTTAGTCCTGTGGAAACAATTAGGCGAAATGGAGAAGACTGGAGGAAAATGGCGCCTTCGTGTAGATGGAGCAGTCGCGTGGTGCAGCAGAGTGGAACAGGAGTATTAGGGAGTGAAACTGTTCCCGGGATCGTTCCTGTCAGGAGTGGTGAAGTGGTGAAGTCTGAAGTGGCGGACGGCACGATATGTCATCAGGATTGAGTTTCACCAGTGGACGAAATATATATACGGGGGAGAGTAGATGAGTACAAGTGAAAGGTAGTTGATCTATCGTCGATTTTACCACCTAAAACACCAGATTTATTTCATTGTATTCTTTTGGTAATTGTCTAAATTGTCAAGGCAGTGAATGGATGAAAAGAACAGGGAATGAAGATTTGTATGAAGATCTTGCAGTTTGTGATTATAAATGTAGAAGGATTAGAGGGGCTGGCTAAGTTTGAGAAGAGAGGAAGATAATGGGAGACGGACAGGTGTCCGGGCAAATGCGGACACGGAATATTGGGGACACATCATTAAAGAGGGCATAAGCGGACACTAGAGATTACTGCTACCTGACAAGGGGTTTACAGGTTCCTGCAAATATTTCAAGGGCGGAACATTGCGGACACATGTATCTACGAGGGGGAAAAAGGTGCGAGTGAAGGTACGCGCGCACTGCGCCGTCACGGCCGTCACCGCCGTCACCGCCTTTTTCAGGGGGGGTGCGCGCACTGCGACGGCACGGCCGGCCGTCACGGCCGTCACAGCATTTTGGACTGATGTATTTTGCAATTGAGTTGTTTTGCTGTGAGCAGTGAGAGTGTGGGAGCTATGGATATCGACGAAGACGTGGTGGTAGTTGGATTAATTTTAGGAGAAGAGGAAGAGGAGAGGAAGAGGAAGAGGAAAGCGAGATTTTGGATACATAATATAAATAGAAAACGACTAGGTTTTGATGAATTTCACACATTATTCCCCGATCTTGTAGAGAACGATTACAAATTTTTCCAGTACTTTAGGATGACCCATGAAAAGTTCGAATGTCTACTTCGAAACCTAGAGGAGAGTCTTTCTAGACATGATACAAATTTCCGTGCCGTGGGGTGCGCGCACTGGGACAGCACGGACGTCACGGACGCCGCGGAATTGTCCTGAGATTCGCTCCTCCGAACTTTCTGACAGACGTCGGTGGCGGCGGTGGCGTCGGTGACGGCCGTGCCGTCCTAGTGCGCGCACCTCCATTACATTACATGGGAACGACTTTTGGAAAAGGCCGGCCGTGACGTCCGTGACGGCCGTGACGGCGCAGTGCGCGCGGGGCTTGAGGGAGGATTTTATACGCGTTACGTTTGTGCTTACAATGTTTTTAAAAATTGCTCCAAGGATTTCAAAAACTGGAACTAATAGAATTCAACAAATGCTGTTATTGATAATAAATTGTTTCATAAGTTTAACATGTACTTATTTTTCTGTGTAGTATGATTTCAGGTATCGTACGTTACCTTACTCGCCCTGTGAGCTTCACTGTTCTCGCACGAAAATCCTGCGAAAATCCGCGAACTGTCGTGCCTTCACGGTAAAACACCACTTACCGGGCTAGTAGTGTAATATACTATTCCTGTAGGCCTGTTAAAACTGTACGACGTGTCTATCGGCTTGACAATCAATTGACAAAGGTAACCCAAAGTAAAATGTGGACCTATAAACTATGATATATGGTATAAGACTAACTTTTATAACATTAAGCCTTGTATAATTTTAATGTTGTCCAGCTTCAAAAAGCGCTATATTTATCCAAAATTTTGCATTGTAATTTGATGCGTGTTTATTGACAATAATTTGTAATGGATAATTAATTGACAAATGATAATGGACAACAGTCTATCCACTTGTTCAAACTAATAATATCATATAGAACTCGATAACAGAATGATGTTCAACTTCCAGCTTCCATATTCCAGTCCATATTCCATATTCCAGCTTTCAATAAGTAATTAAAATACAAACAACAGGTATTGTTTATAAAGAATACATTAAACTTAAGTGATATGTACAATTTTAGATATATTGGGGGTCGATGTATATAAACATTAAAAATGGTAGGGAAATTAGTTTACATTTGTAAACCTATGTACAACTAAAACGAAACATATCATATGTACTTCTGAACAATATTATCATTACGTTAGTTATAAAAAATTCAAAAAATAATACGATTTTTGCAACATTTGGAACAAACGTGTGAAGTCGTTTCAAAGGAGATCGCGAACCAGCATGGACGGACTAATAAAGTAAAAAAAAAAACAATATCTCTATAGATGCCTCGTCTTTATTCTTGATTTAATTAATAAACATTTTTAATCTGGCAAGCGATCTCTAATGAAAATATAATTATTAACAGCTTTAAAATCAAAGCTAACAATTAACTATCAAGTTAATTAATTATCAAAGCTCTACAAAATATTCATAAGTAGCAACAGAGCCCGTTGTGGTTAAATACAACGGTCTCTAGTAAAATAATGGTTATGAAATCCATACACCACTTTACTCACTAATATTAATGGTACAGATGAAGCACATACAGTCACATTAGAATCATACACTTAACATAAGGAACACACTTTAAACACAATAACATTAAAATCAAAGAAAAATCAATTAAATAACAATGAAACAATAAGCTGTTAAATTATTAACACATGTTTCGTATGATTAGATGATGCATAGGCTACTGGTAAACCAATTATTGCCATCTCTAAAAATTATTGGTTTTTCTTTTCCTAGTCGGGTTAGCACTTCTACCCGACCGATTTTCATAATTTTGGCCTTAAACTAAAGGTATGGACGCACCACAGATTTGCCATCAAGCATCGGCATTCATTTAGACGTATATTTCGAGTTATGCACAAAATACGTCCCTGTACATTTCTTATGGGAGTTAAATTTGGGTTTTTTCGAGATTATTTGGCTCTTCTGAGTGTAGGAGTTTTGCCAACGGGTGTCAGGTAGAAAGGGTCCCCATCCGCGAATTCTTCATACTGCGGAGTTTTGCCATCGGTTGGGGATGGCCGTGGGAGGGGGAGGGGTGAGAGAGATATTACGGTGACCACGAGGGTGGCTTCCGCTAGGGGCAGACAAACCAGGCAGGATGCTAATTAACCTGCCTAATACCTAATCTAATACTTAACCTAACCTAACCTAACCTCATACATTTCCTCCCACTGTGACAAGCGCATTACTGCATTCCTATGAACGCGGTCATCACCCAGGTTGTCAACCCCAAGCGTAGACAACCCTGACAATCGCTCTCTCTCCCTCCCTCATACTCTATTTCTCCCGCCCTTACCGTTGGCAAATCTCTGCACCAAGAGGTGGCCGACGGCATTCCCCATCTACCTGACACCCGTTGGCAAAACTCCGGTTCCCGGCTCTTCTACCCGCCCGATTGGGGTAGCGGATTTTTATCCCCCTGGAATTTTACCCCCTGGGCAAACGTGACGTCACAAACCAGGGGGTAAAATTCCGGGGGGTAAAATTCCGGGGGTAAAATTCCGGGGGGTAAAATTCCGGGGGGTAAAAATCCGGCCCGTACATTTCAGTTGTCTAAACACTAGTTATATGGACAGGGGGTAAAATTCCGGTTTTTATCGCTAATTGAATTAATCACGCTCTGACTATTTTCATTAGACTTCGAAATCCGCGGGGGTAAAATTCCGGCCGCGAACAAACTTTTGGCCACTCAGGTTACTACGTCATAGTGACGTCAGCTTTGCCCAGGGGGTAAAATTCCAGGGGGGTAAAATTCCGGCGACCCGCCCAATTTTCATAATTTTGGTCTTAAAATAAAGCATTGCAAGCACATATTTGTCATCAAGCATCATCTTTCATTTATCTAATGTTATCTCAACAAAAACATTTAAATTAGATTTTTTATTTTTTACTTAAATCGAAGATGTATTCCAGCAGTTCTAATTACATTACCCTATATGGTTTGGTCTAAAAACCTTTAGTGAAATACCAGCTTTCATTTGAGCTATTGATTATTAAGATCCCGATCTTAATAATCCTACCTACAGCACACTGCTGAATCACGAATCCACAATAATTATAATCGTTTTAGTACCTATCTGCAATCAATGATTCGTAACTCTATTTTTATTTAAGTTATTTTATATGTCTTGGTCTTAAAATACTTCAAAGGCTTTCACTTGAGATACTGATAGTTTTAATCAGTTAAGTTAAAGATACTGTATCGCTTTATCAAAAAACATAAATTTGATTATATCTTGGATATGGAATTTAGTTTTAGATATATTTACTCAATTCTAATTACGTTATTCTTTTTGTTTTGACCTAAGAACCTTTAGTGAAATACCAGATTCCATTTGAATTATTGATTAAAGCAGACTGCTAAATCACGAACAATCCAAATTGTATAAAAAATTAGTTATTTATCATCGATTTATAGTCAAACGATCTTGCTTGCAACCTTAACAGTAACTGTCGACGTTGATAGGTTTAACCTAGTAAATCTTTAAGAAATCAAACTTTCATGACTATTTGCAAATATACACTAATTTGGCTTTCCAATGACCTATTAATTAATAAAATTGGTTCAGTAGAACTGTAGATTTAATTGTACAAAGTTTAACAATAACATATTTAATTCAGTATTTTCTCAACACTATAAATTGGGAGGTTCCTTAACATTTTTGCAAATAACTTGAAATGATATTCTGATAGACAATAAAATTTCCTACAAATTACTATCACGCATTTCTTGAAAATACTCAATAAAGGCAGCCTAAAGTTGGCTACAAATATAAACTTGGAAATATTAACTTGAAAAAAATAACGTTTTAAAAGTATTATTTTTTTTTTACCTCAAACATGTAATAAAATCAAACTTTTATAACTATTTGTAAATCTACACAAATTAGGCTTTCCAACGACCCACTAAGTAACAAAATCGGTCCGGTAGAAGTCTAGATTTAGTTGTACAAAATTTGAAAAAATATTTCGAATTTAGTATTTTCTCATTACTATAAATTCAGAGGTTGCTTAGCTTTTTTGCAAATAACTTTTAAATGAAGGGGAAATCGACCAAAGTGGATGTGCTATTCTAAAAGGGAATACACTTTACTACAAATAACTACTATGCATTTCTTTAAAATACTTAAAATACTTTTAAAATACTTAATATACTTTAAAAAGGCAGCCAAAAGCTGGCTACAAATAGAAACTATATATGGCTATATCGCCACAAATATTTAATAAAATCTCACTTTCATAATTATTTTCAAATCTACATGAATTAGGCTTTCCAATGACCCATTAATTAACAAAATCGGTCCAGTAGAACTCTAGATTTAGTTGTACAAAGATAAAAAACTGAATTATATATAGAAATAGATACATACGGTAACAACATTTGTTGAAGGCTATTAGTTCTAGTTTTTGAAATCCTTGGAGGCATTTTTTTAAACATTGTAAGCACAAACATAACGCTTATAAAATCCTCCCTCCCTCGCACCTTTTTCCCCGTCGTAGATACACGTGTCCGCAATGTTCCGCCCTTTAAATATTTGCAGGAATCTGTAAACCCCTTGTCAGGTAGCAGTAATCTCTAGTGTCCGCTTATGCCCTCTTTAATGATGTGTCCCCAATATTCCGTGTCCGCATTTGCCCGGCATTCGACGGACAACGGACCAGATCTTTGTTTGGGTTGATCCCCTGATTTATGGCCTGAGGGTAGTGGTCACCGGAGGAGGGGTGGGGAATCGAGAATTCTGAATCCCATCGGAGGCGTTAACTTTTTGTCAAAGATTTCGCTTAGAATGCGAATACTTCAACTGTACATTTTTTGTTAGAATTTTTAATTTTATGATCAGAACTATTTTCGATTAGGAAACCTTTATTCAATTTTTTCATTATCAGCAAGTTTGGTTCGTTTGGTTAGGTTATGATAGTTTAATTTTATAATTAAAAAAAAAATGAATTTTAGGCATTTGTAATTTTATTTTATGAACAGAAATTTTTTTTATTAGTAAACCTTCATTCGATTTTTCATCATCAACAAGTTTGGTCAGTTTTGTTAGGTTATGATAGTTAAATTAAATTTCATTAACATTATACCTACAAACGATACGTTTTGAGTTTTGATAGCGACGGTAATAGAGCTAACAATTTGCAGCGAACAAGTCAGCATGCCAAGTTCGACACCACCCTAAAACTGACAGGTCAACCGACCGTGATTAAGAGGATTACAGCCTCGGTCAAGTGCCTACACCCGAAGATAATAATTGAAACAAATAGACCTAGTAATAAGGAACCCTGAAGGAAGAAGACCAAGAGTAAGGCCAAGACAAAATGGTGAAAAATGTGAAGAGTGGAAAAGTGACAGCGATAAAAAGGAAGATCGAGGGAGATGGTGGCCAAATATCCTTAGATATTTCATTGATCACTTAATTGAACATTATCTCTTTGGACTGGTCAGGTTAATTTTTAAACACTTAAACAAATTGGATTAAACGCTTAGAATACCACTCTATTCAACAACCAAAGCAAACACGGCCTGTGAGTATTTAAACCGCAATAAAGTTAACCATCGATAAAACTGACTGATACTATCAATATGACACGTCATTAAAATGTCCTCCGGCCATCATGATATAATTTACGATGGCGTGAACATTGTCCATGCAGCTCCGCTGTCCACGCGAGTTGCATGTACCTGCACTGTGCGTGTTCTATGTCGCCATTACAGTTTTCATGCTCGTTAAATTTTGAATTCTTTTACTGTACTTGTTAGCCACGTAAGTTTGTTTGCTTGTTATAAGAGTTGTAATGATAAGAAGTTTTAAATTGATACTTTAGTTGTGGTTAGATAGTGTGTAGGGTGCGTGCCCGCCGGCGATGCACCATCAGTGGATATTTAAACTGCAACAAGGAAATTACGAAATTATTATAATATTATTGTTAGGTAATACAAATTAAACAATTTTTCTAATTTTCAAATTTATGATATGTTTTATTCTGCTTGTCCCATAATTATTTATGGAAATCCAATGTTATTAAACTGTAAAATCCACGGTTTTGAGTTATTTAAGAAACAAAAATTGTAAATGGCCTCCATTTTGTTTTATAAATTTTGAAAACTGTCATAATATTTGTGTAGATTTTTCTAGTTTTTATAAAAGTTTGTGCAAAGTTTCACTTTCGTATGTTTAGCCACTTTTAGAAAAATAAATTATAAAAAACAAAATGTCGTCTGTTTGAGTAACTTACGACTTCCGGGCTATTTAAATATTATGAAAATTAGATATGTTTCTTACCCAGGAACAATGCCCTAAAATATTGGTAGATAGTTCCGGGACACCCTTTATTTATACTATAAGGGATTATGATATTACGGGGTAACCGTATATCCCCTCGTGTTGTTTTATGCAGGTTTCAACATATTTTGGTTTATATTGGTGTTTATTGTATAATATAGAAAATAACTAATTTTAATTTCGTTGAGTCCAGGCAAGTTGTGCAAGATTGATAGCATAAGCAAAATTATGTTTGTAAAATCTTAGATTCTCGTGAATCGCCAATAACCTAACCTTATTTTCTTTTGTGAAATAAGACTAAAGTTATATTAATGCATTTATCTATATGCTCTCCAATCGTAATGTTGGCTACACTGTCAACCTCATAATTGAACGTCTCATGGCTCCATCTTTGAATAATTTACCGAAGTAACGAGTGAAAATACATCCTTTAGACATGATAGGTTTTTTTTTTTTTAAATATTATAGCTATAACCACTATGTGTCTATAAAGTTTAAAAAAATCAATCACCAGATGATGTCAGTAAAACACTCGCTTTTGTGGAGCAAAGAGAGAATTTACTGCCTGTAACGTTGGTAACGCTCACTACAGCTGATCAACAATAGCTATAACACGACACTGATTTGATCTACATGTATCTGATACGATAGTCATCCTGTTACTGATCTATATCTCTAGGTACGTGTGTTAAAGTAGCGGATAGTGTTTATTATACAATACTAATAATTTCATAACTACCAGGTTAACAGAATAGTATACAGAGCCACCCGCACCTACGAAATGTTCTAGGGTTTTGAAAATGCACAGTATTTATATGTAATTTGTACTTAAATTCGGAGTTTAGTAGTTGGTGTCTAAATTGTGTTTTAAATTGCTTATTGGTTAATTTTTTCCTGTAAATAAGTTATAATTTAAAATGGAAGAATTATTTTATCTTAGATGTAAAATCTATCAAAGTAAACCATTTTAAGCTTTTGGCTCTTAAAATTTTAAAATGTATCCATCACTTAAACAGCAATAATAAACTAAAGATATATTTTAAGTTTTGTGTCTATGTGTAGATCAAACTAAGTAATGTAACCATTTAGTTGGGGTTTTTATTAAACTAAATAAAAACAAAAAGTATTGCCTATCATTGAAGGTAACACATTTCGGCAATCTATGTTGAAATATTCAGACCAAATGTTGTTTAATAAACTTAGTCCTGTCACAGTACAAATTTTCCGTGTATTCCGTGTGGTATTCTTAAACTACTTATTCCTGATAACGTTCTTTCAATCACATAAGTAGACGGTTTCATTATTTAACTCAAAACAATATAAACCCCACAATTTCACAATGACATCTCAAACGTGACGAAGATTCCTGAAAAGATTGACTGGTCTGACAAGACGGCAGCTGCTGCTGAGAAGATACGTCATGCGTGTTGGAAGAAAAATCGGACCGGATTATTAGTTTTTGTCACCGGCGTCATATGCAAATGACACCCCAATATGAACAGCGCAGCTGCATGGTGTCATAGTCTGGGCCTGCCCCTCAACAGGGGTAGGCCCTATGCTAATATGAGGTAGATAGACGCGCCACACGCATTATTGACGTACAGTGAAAATTTGACTATTTTAGTGTTTGTAATGATTTTTTAAAGAATCGAATGAAAGTCCAGCAATAAACATGTAATAAATACTATACAAAATCGATTTCCAAAAGATTGCGCGTGCTAAATGCATAATTAATCACGTTTAGTGAACATTTGACTATTATTTTTTAATAATTCTTTGAATGAAATGTATGTAATTTATATCAAGAGTGTCTGAGAATTGAATGGACGTACCTGCAACAAAAAATGTACAATATCTGATAATATTCAAAAATGTTCTAGCTTTTATTCGCTAGTAGTTTTTCCCTATTTGTCATCTTATGATATTTGATGAGCTTAGAAGTGTTCATGTTATATTCCTTGTATATATAGTAGAATCGTCATAGGCATTTTCATTATCTTATTTCTAACATTTTATCACTTAATTTCAAATGGTATATACGTATAACTTGAAAGATTTGTTTTATTAAAACCAGTAGTCCATCATTATCATTTTACCTATTTTATAAAACATTTATCAATTATGGACAATTAATGGTATAAAACTGTGTTTATCGTTTATTCATAAAAAAGTATATAATTTTTTAAGAATGGCTGAACAATGATCTGTAATTTTCTTTAAACTCCAATCAACTATGCTAACTGTTCAACGTTAATTTTACAATTAAAAACTTCCCACTTTTAGATATTTATTTCCCCTGTCATTCACACGACTTTTCTAGATTAAAGTTGCATATATTTAACCACAACGTCATCTAAAGATCAAGGTAATTTCGACTTGCATAGTTCTAAAACTGTGTTTGTTTAGAACACTTCCACAAAGACAAAGATGGGCAACTGTGTGGAGCAGTTGAGTGGGTATTTACTCGCCTTGCCTGTGACTAAATATGTATAAAACACAGTTCACATAACAATCACAGCTCGGGTGTTAAGTCCAGTCCACAGTTGAGCTCAGTCTCTCAGTACAGTTCACAGTGTTCATTGCTGCTATAAACCAACTTTGTTTATGTGACCAATTTTGTCACAGGCCAACTGTGGTTGGAACTCATTGCTTTGTACCTCATCTTATATTTTTTACTCACCAGATGAAAGTAATACTGTATCGTCATTTTTTAGATTTTGTGTGAACATGTATTTGCAGTGTACTATGTATCCTCTGGCATCGTATGTTAGAAAATACTTGCATAAATAGTGGTTTATACATTTCTAGAAATCTCAAAAAATTATTTAAAGTCGTTTTAGAAATTTTTCCTGAGGTGGTGGGGTTATAAATATACTTTCAAAGACAATACCTATGTCCAAGACCACTATTCCTATTATTATGTTTAAAGACAAACGACGAAAAATTGTCTGAAAAATATTCTCTCATCAATTTCTATAAAGAATTTAACAAATACTACCCCAATTCAAATTAGCTTCAAAAGTCAAGTAATGTGGCCTAATATTTATGGCTTTATTTTTGCCTATGGAATAAACTAGACATCCCGTTCCCAAATAAAAGTTGTTGATCTAAATTCACTTCGTAGTGGTTGAATTGAGCTAAGATAACACATTTGTATTTCTGTCAAATTAGCAATCTTTTAACGAAACCAATTGAAAAGATAAACTTATTGTACGTTACAGCATGTTGCCTCATCAAAATATCATGTACCTAACAATAACTAAACGAGAAAATCAAATAACAAAAGCAGCTGTTTCTCATATATGTACTATTTAATCTTACAAATTGGCTACAACCGGTCCATATAATTGCGACATCTACTTTAGTCATTTGTGTAACCCTTATATTTTCAACATTTATAGGTACAACTACCTTTTACACTACCTTTTAGCTTTGCTTTAAGTACGGCTAGGCCTATATATAGCTTTGCAGCAATTTGTGAATTTTCACCCTTCCTTACAAATAACTCCCCTTACTCCATGGTCAGATGTTCGGAGGTTTCAGCGTCCTTGAGGTCAACAGAGCGGCTTGAAGAGATAGGACAAGTAGACTTTATCCTGGACATAATCCTTCAAGGTTCATTGCACAGATCACTGAGTAGCCAATGGCTGTGCGTACCTTGGCTCAAATTATGTCTGACAACTATAGCTCCAAAATATATTCTTATGATTGATTTTTTACTATTTAATTCAATGTGTTCTAGAAGTACATAATACTTTTGTTGGAAAAGATTGTATTTATATATATTTTAGGTGTATATTTTAAACACCTTTAGAAATTAATTAGTAATAAATAACCCATATTTGATATTGGTTTTGATATCCAATGTTGGCAATTTGATGGCAAATCATGAGTACCAATATACCAATGTTTTGGGTAGTAAATATTTCATATATACTTTCCTGATTACAATTTTAAATTTATGTTCCAACCAAAATGGACAGGATTTACCTTTACCTTGAAAATAATTTTCCTTAAACTGCAAAAACACCTTTATAAATGTATTGCTGTAGTAATAAATAATCCATTCCTGACATTGGTTTTGAAATCCAATGTTGTTGCTTTGATTCATGGGAGATGATCAATAAAGCAAATATGAATCCCAATAAGTTGGGTAGTAGAATAAGTGTTTCGCATATACTCTGCTGATTACCACTTTCAATTTATGATCTTATATATTATGATCATGAATTATTATGATCAATTTCAAAGATGTGCATGATTTACTTTGCCTTAAAAATACTTTTCCTCAAACAGCAAAATTATCTCTTTTATTCATTAAGTACCTTGATCATTATTGAACTGATTACCTCAAAGTATCTTATTAATATTTTGTGTAAGCGTTTGGAATTAATAGTAAAAAAACTTTGATTGTTTAAATGTTGCAGTAAATTGAGTGAGAGAAAAATATCAAAAACAATAAAGTTTAGAACAATATTTATGTTAAATGTACAAAAGCTGTTTCTCTTTTAGGTTTTGAATTGTAATCTTTGTTATTTGTAGTATTTGAATAACAATCTTACATCATTTTGCAAATGCATAAAACTGATATTTAAGCTTAAAACGACACTATAACAAATTAGGAGGAATAAAAACAGTTTATCATTTTGTATATAATACAACAATAGTTTATTTCATACAAAATATGTTGCTCAAATCACTGGTGTATATTCTATATTTATATACAGAAGCAATATACAACAAAATATACATGGCGAACGTAGTGGTAAGTATTTGCGTAAATATTATTCTAAGGGCTCAAGTTTTCTAACGAGATACCATTTTAAATAAATATTTACAAATTTAAATTTACATACGTATGAAATTTCACTTTCGAGTTACCCTGAAATTTTAGAGATATTTACATGAAAGGGGAGAAAATAAGCTAACATTTTACCACTTTTCAAATTGTGTACCCCTTAAAAAGTAGATCACAGACTAAATGTTTGGAAATGCCATGCGGTAGAATTTAGCAAAGATCCAAGTTAGAAATGGACTAATGTAAAAGTTAAACATTAAACAATTTGATTTAAAATACATAAGTCTAAAAAAAATATAAAAACTGGATATCTCAATAAATTCTCTACAATTACTGTATTTAAAAAAGTTAAGAATTTTTCCCATTGAATTACAACTTAACTAAATCTTAAACCAAAGCACATGTGACAATGAATATCTCAAAACAAAAAATTGTTTCTACACTTCGAAATTTTCTGGTATCAATTAGTAATAATTAATAATATTTCTATGTCATTATATTTTCAGGAACTCGTTTTGCATTTCGAAAAATTATATTAAATCAATTGCGCATGACTAGCTAGTACATAACAAAACAAATCAGAAAAATAGAGGACAATAACTAAGCGCTACATCATTGTATATACACTATTATACAAAATTCACGATGTTATTGATTTTATATTAAGCATAGAAACAGAGTTTGACAGCAATAGAAACACATTAAAATGGATGCAAATTATTTAAAATAACAAATAAAAATATAAACAACAAGGACAAAGACTCACATTATTCCTGAGTTAATATTTCAAAATATCTTTAATAATTTATTTTTAAGAAAACTAAAAAACACTTTCAGCAACTATAATAGTTAATTTAAAAAATTAAAACAACACTAAAACAACAATCTTAACCAAAAACCTAACACATTCCAACAAATATTTTTTGAATACTTTCCAATTATTATAATAATTAAATGTTTGATACAATCATCTCTTCCGACCCATTCAACAATATAGGAACGACGTGCTAGCTTACGCACCTTATGAGCATTTTAAAAGAATTTAAGAAGGCATAGTAAAAAGTACATAAGGCTGATCAGTCTTGCAAGCTTAGGTTCATCCCAGACTTTAGGAATCAAACACAAACATAATGAAATAGAGCCGAAGTCTTACGTATATAATACAGTGCAAAATATTATCTAGAACTACATATGTTTACAATAAATAATCAGCTGATTTCTAGCCTGTCAGTCTATTTACACGAGCTTAACAATGTACAAAATAATATAAATCACATAGGAGTAGATCACATGAGAAGCCAAGGGGGCAGGAGTGCTGCAGCATCTGAAACAAAAACAAACTTGTTAGTTCGGTGGAAATTATGTGTAACAAAAACAAGATTATTGTGAAAAAATTATAATTACAATTAATTCCATGCAATTTTGTAAGGTATAGAAGTGTTTTGCAACCAAAATAAAACAAGAAAATGCCTTGTAAGGCTACAAAAAAAATGCTATTAACAAACACATATTTTTTGTAACCAATAAAATTAAACGTTAATGTTATACCTATTTTTAAAATGTTATTTTAAGAAATACATTACATAGTAAAAAACTTATCATTGTAAGTTTGTTCTTTGTATAGACCTACTGTATAGATCATATACAGATATAGTATTTGATTAAAAACTTCCATTTTAAGCCCTTTCTACGACTCTAACAATATAATGGTAACTAGAATCGCCATGTTATCAATGCGTTGACATTGCATTGTTATCGACCGTATTTGAATGCTACACGTTGTGAAAGAAAGCGTTGTCGACGAGTTTTTGCAGCGTACGCTCGTTCCCTACGGACTCGACGTTGATGTTTAGTTTTATAACATTATTTGCACAAAACCTGCGTTAACGTTGCGTATAATTAGTTCCACATTATACTTTCCTGGAATCTATTACACAACGGGGTTGCCATTGTTTGTGTTAATTAAATGTTGGATATTTATTTAGATTAGTGTATAGTTTGTTTACACAAAAATGTAATATGAGTTTGACTTTTGAGGATTACATTTTGATTTAGTTGGTTATGATGTATCGATAGTAATTTTAGAATCGTAGATAATATTGTAGTTAATTATTGTTTTATTTAAAAGGAAACAATTAGTAAATCATTATTTTTTTCAACATTGGAAATATTTTACTATATATTTTTTTTTAGATAAGCTGTACAACAGTTCTATTAACTTTTAAAGCACAAATCGTTTACATTTAGTTCATCACGGATAAGTAATAGGCCGAAGACACCACTTTCACTATTAATTTCCCCATTTCCAATTCCCCCAGAGGTGTTTCATCCCCATTACCCTCGGGTGACTAGGGGATGCTAATTCGGGTGGTTTTTGGTCTCACATCACCTCTATAAGCCCTCATTAATAAACATCTCGCACTTCGAGGGAGAATCATCCTTACAAGTCCCTAATGTAACAACCTAACGCAAACATATTGCCCTTGGTAAATTCAATTCTAGCGATAAAGGGGGGTTAATTTCGCCTGTGTGTTTTGTGTTTTGCGGCCGGATGATTTAGTAAGACTGGCCGCAAGACGGTACAGGGAATTAATTGACTTCCCCCCCCTTTTGACTCCCCCTTCCTTACAACGACCCCCCCTTCCTTACGGCACCCCCCTGGACTTCTTCTCTTATTGCCTGCGTCTCCTCTCGTAATGTTTAGTTAAAATGCAGTACAGCCCGCTATATTAGTCTCTATAAAAGTTCGCTTATTGCCGCTTAACTCTGGTACAAATTGCATCTTTGTTGGGGGAATTTTTATCGTGTAAAGAAGTTTCGCAATTTTGGGGGTTTAGTGTTAAAAAGCCATCCGATAATGGACACTTTGTAATGATTACGATATTTTAAACTCATTTCTTGTTTCTCGTACTTAAATAATATTCAGGTTTAGGTTGAATTACGTTTTGCTAAATAAATCCAAAAAGGAGTATAATTCCTTTTTATGTCCCACCTTCACATCCTAGATGCTCTAACCCAGTAATGTTTTACAAATTATACTCTGTAGTCTGTATGATGTAACATGTCTCCTACCTCCGTCTAGGGACTGGCCAATGGTTTGAGGCCCGGGCCATTCCCAGGTAGAAAAGGGGTCAGTAGACAGGCTCATTCATACAGAGTATAATTTATTATAGGCCTTGAAGATCAGTTGGTGATTGGTAGGATATGAACTCGAGACCTCGGGGACCAAAGCCCTTTGCTATACCACTAGACCAGCTTGCTCCCAACAAGTAAAATATTCTACTAAAATCGTAACTATTAAAATTTAACTACGAAATTAAGCAAAAGTTCAAACATAAAGCACTATTATGTGTTCCAAATACATGTAAACTATTCTAAAACATTAATGTTAAAGTTCTACACACATGCTGTTTCGTTAGAACAAGTAAACGCATTAGGGAAATACACCCAAGACTCGGCAAGCATTAGCAACAAAACGCATAAAGTCAATTAGTTGCCCACAAACGGTCAGAACTCCACCAAGTTTCCCTTGCATTACATCTTCACATGAGCTCCGGAGAGTACCAAATCTTTATTTGGAGCTGTTATCTTAGAGTAACCGAGAACGGAGGAACGGTGATTACTGAAGCTACGTTCCCTCTGTAACTGTTCCTTATAATTATTGTGACTTGTCGCCGTGAACTAATTGTTCCAGTCTGTTCAACTTTGCTCCCTTGTAATTCAAGTTATTTTGTTGCTTAGTTCTGTTACATAGTTACTCAAGTTTTTCCATACATTATTTCTGTTAATGTTAATCTTTATGACTGTTGAATTGGTGATAAAGTAAAGTAATTCTTCGTTTAGTTTTGCGTTGATAAAAACAATTATAATATAACGTCGCGAGAAAGGTCCTAAATTTATTTTAGATGTATTTGTATTTCGACTACGCTTTATTCAGTAAATTTCCTGTATTTAAACAATAAATAATTTTTTCCCAAAACTTAACCATCAGTTTAGACTAATGTTTAGATAACATTTAGCATATTTAGCAGTTATAGTTAACAGTATGGTAGCGATTAAACTCCTAACATCCACATAAACTTTGCTACAACACATATCAACTTTGACTTTGTGTTTTACACAAGAATAATTACAACAAAAAACAACTAATATCGGTGAATTCCGATAGCCGCGAAAGAAAAGTTCCGAAGAAATATTAAGAAACATCAGAACAAAACATTGGTGGATCAAGAGGGTTCGAAGGTTATTGGATAACTTTTATATGAAAAACTCCGGATTAATTCTGACCAAATGAAATGATGACGTTCATCCCTAATCCCCTGACAGCGTGACAAAAACCGAACCGCGTCTGTCTGTCTGTGTGTCTGTGTATTTGTGTATTGTGTTTGTATTTGTACATGTCTGCGGTTACTGGATAACTGGAATATTTGAACAAGAGGAATACTAAACGACTACCACGCAAAACACTTGTGTAAATACTGTTCATGATTGCTATGTTTAAACAATTATTAAATAAATTGTATTTATTATTTTAACTAATGTTAAACTAGGCTGTAGGACCGAATACAAAACAAATAATGAGATAAAGTACGTTTTATGTTAATGAAAACATTAGTTGGGTTTACGTTGTAAATATTGTGTTTTCAAATTGTGAAGTAAAACATATGTATAGCTGCCTGCATGTCTACACAGCCTAATTAAACAAATAAATATGTATGTCCTGTTTTAATCCCTTAGGTTGTTGAACAAATTTAAATTTAGTGAATGATTCAACCAAGTAGTATAAATATTATACGTAACTTCTAACACAATTTCTCATTTTTACGAAGAGTAGGGCTATTGAAAGTTTCTAAGAAGCGTCACACACAGGCTGTGTCGCAATTCTATCCTCGGGCGAGACGGGCACTTTATCACCAGCGCCGTCTTGCGCTCACTATCACGTAGAAAATTTAAATTGCCAAATAGTCTGTTCACGGGAAGAAGAAATATTCGGTACGTGAGCGGCGTACGTAGTGACTTGCGGACGACGATGTTCCCTACTAATTTCTGAAACTCTAATCAGCTGTTACACCTCCCCCACCCCTCTTTTGGCTACATTACACCCTGTTTTGTAAACAAGAAGCTGTAAGGTTCTTCAGTTGTCATTTCCCCCTTAAGTGGGAGGCTTTTGTTTAACGTGTTCAAGTCGGAGAGCGGATTAGGGTGAAATTATGCTAAGTTGGATTTGAGTAAAAGGATTTGGTAGGGGATGAGATTTAAATTCATGCTCATGTACGTAGTTATTAATATCACGATTTACATATACAAAAAGGAAATCGTTTTACAACTAAAGACACATTGGATTGAAAATATATAACCATGTAACCGATGAAAATAAATCCTTACTTTTTCATCCAATATAAATTGCAAGGCCAACATTTGTAAAATCGAAATATTAAACCACAATCGGAGCTGACTAATCCTACAGAACGTATAAATTCAGTTAAAACTGTCGAACCGAAATCGACTCCAATATGTAACCGGATCGCAGCGTTTCGTCGCAACCGCGTAAAAACGACGGTTTTCACCATTAACGATAAGCCGTGTATTAACTTGTTCGCTTTAGACGGTCGGGGACAACTTTTTTAATCGCGGCGCTGTCCGTCACTCAGGGTTTAATCTGGGGGGTAATTTCGTAGTCGCCTCCCCCCCCACCCCAACCGAAATGAACAATGAATATGTCTGTTTTTTGTGAAACAGTGAAAAGACCAAAGTTTGTGATTTTTAAACACTTATTTCAAAACCACATCTTAATTTGTATCTGTTGCCAAAAAATGTAGCTTTTTATTCCCCAAAGTGGTACTTGAGGTACTTTCTGAGAGTTTGTAACAGTCATTAGATAGTTAAAATACCATTCAGTACCATACTTAAATTCCTTAATTTCACTTTTTTCAGTTTTTCAACTTTTTACAAATATTCTGTATGCATATTTTGTGGAACACTGCATTTAAATAAAATATTATACTTAAACCTCCATAGTAAAAAAAAATCTTCTAACTAACAAACTACCACTCAAAATCAAACCCCAGACCACTACAACATACGCCTTCATACAACATCCCGCCATGAATGATGAAACATGAAACCTCCGCTAAACAAAGTGCAATTAATGCAAGTACAATAGCTGAGTAAACAGTTGAAACTTTTTCCCAGAAAGACGTTTAGCTGAGATGATTCCGCGAACGTGGAAGAGGAAGATTACGAGTAATGACATAGGAGATGGTCTCGGTCTTGAGAATACAGCGACAAAAACGCGGGTCAGGCGCTGCGCGGCGCTCCACGACCTTGGGCCATAATAACCGATGCAACTCCGGGCTGCAATTAAATTTAATTACAGACGGTTTAATTACCATCCACCGTAGTAACTAGACCGGTCGCTGAGAATTATAAGCAAATTACTCCGACAGCCAATGAAGCAAAAATTGCTCCAATTTAATTTCGTGAATATATGATGATTTTCAATTGTTGCTTGCCAAGATAATTGTTGACCAGGTGATAGGTGAGTTTGTTTTACAAAGTGGTTTGACTGTACACTGTGAGCTAGTTGTATGTTGGACAATTTAAGTGACATGCAGTTTTACAGTTGGTTTCAACAGAATTAATTGTCAGTGAGACTACAGAGAAAAAACTAAAGATTTTAATATACAGGTAGACGGATGGATTTCATTGTTCTATGGTGGGACGTACATTAAAGGATTTGAATAAAAAAAAGTTATTTTACAAGAGTAGCTAGATCATGTTAGATCAACTTTAAGCTGTGTAAATTGTAGCATACACATTTCCTTAATGATACTAACATCTACAACAAAAGATGTTACAACGCGTCGCTTCGAACAAACAGATAATCTCTTCACATCTAGAAGCGGAATACTCAAAGTTTCTCAGGAAGTGATTTCAAGCAAATGAGATAAACACGAAAACATTGCCGCGCAAGAACAACATGGGCCCAGCCTCAGTTAGTTATGTTTTCCATTAAATAAATTGACTAAGAAAGGCAGAAGAGAGAGAAAGTTGGGATAAACTTGCTACAATTACAGCGAGTTCATTTGAAGCTGCTTCAACTGATTATTAGGAGGAATTCGCTCAAGGGTTTAGGCTCTGCTTGTATCAAGACTCCACCAGAATTCTCAAAAAGTCATTATCTAATGGATCAACATCACTGAAACGTCTTTAAATTTAAAACTTTTAAAAACTTTCTGTTTGAAATTCGAAACTAAACTGAATTCATTAAAATAATTCAGCTATTATTATGCAACTGTAAAGTAGCTTCTTTGGTATAATTTAAATCTAATTATTGCATCAAAGGTGGTAATTACGATGCTAATTATTGGGCAGATATTTGACACAAGTTGTTTTAATTGGTGAATTGAGTTATGTCTTGTTTATTCGGTAATAACGCGGTATCTGACAGAATCCAAATGAATTGTGTATGTCTTGATGTGTAACTCGAACCAAGTGGAATATTTTAAAATAACTCTACATTTATTGTTTGTAATTACAAAGTATGCGCGCTACGCAGTAATTACGGTTCTTATTCAATTTATGGTTAAATTTCAAACTGTACTGTGTTATTATTACGGTATTGCTGTATTTCCTACACGGACCACAGCTACAACAGTTTCACGATTCCCACGAATCTCTCAGTTATTTTTCAGCAGGTTATGTAATTTTTTACTAGTTCAAGTTTACCGTTATTATTCCTTTTGGTAACAGGCATAGAAGAAATCTAATAGTCTGCTGGCGATCTAAAATCCTACATGAAAGCTATGACAAGGTCAAACCAAGTACCTATATAACATGTTATACTCTTTGGAGATTTAGTGTCTCTTCGCGCCAGCTTGGACTTGCACATTGTTGGTTTGAAATTCCGTGTATCTGACTAGCGTCAAACATCTCATCACTTTTCAAGACAAGACGTTATGACCGTTTTTACAACAGCCAGATCACTCACTTGGTCAATTCCATGTCTCCCATGTATGAAGCCAAGCAGCAAACATCTTATCACTTGTCAATATTCTATGACAATGTTCACACCAGAACTTGGCCATTCCATATACATATCACTGACGTATGAAGCCAAATTCTGACATATCCCGACTTGTGAAGACAATATGCCAATGTTCACACCAGGCCACACACTCGGCCAGATCCATATCCATATCACTGACGTATGAACCATTTGACATATCCCGACTTGTGAAGACAATATGCCAATGTTCACACCAGAACTTGGCCATTCCATATCCATATCCCCGGTGTACGTGGCCATATTGATTTGCGGCCAGCGATGAAGACTTCGCGACCATCAGATACCGTCCATTGTAAGTTCAGAACAATGGGGGAGGCATTATGATGCTAATCTGCATCTGGTCACGGTCCGTGTCCGCACTTCACTGCGGAGCGGCCATTAATTTGAAGAATCGGACAAAAGCTATACTATTTCTATTTCTGGTGACAAATCGCTGCGCGAAGCGGTCTCTTGAAACACACACCATCCCCAAAACACCCGTCCGAACTGACAGCCCTGAGTAATGATTATTTGATATCCACCCGGCAGAAGTATCCTTTGTCGTACCCGCCCTAATCTAGTTTTGCAACAATAACAACCTCCGTTGAATAGAAAGGGGCAGTCCGCATTCGGAACACTCGAAACGTAAACGCGCCCTGGAGGAAGCTTGTGACAATGGACACAATAAAAAGGTCGGCAACTGAGACGGATCGACGGATGTAGATTAAAATCTCGTTTAACGACGGACTGCATTTCACAAAGCAACAGTTTTGAGTTCAATTGCCTGTGAGCACGATAGTCGTAATGACATTGATCATGGGTGGGTAATCATAGGGTTATGGGAAAGCTGAGGGCAATCTGAATATAGATCTGTCTGCACCCAAGTGGGTAAACGTGGTTAAATTGTAGAACTTGTTGAGGTTGAGGCCAACTGTTACCAACAGAGCTGAATGTTAATTTGAATAAGAATAAAACGCTATGTTATTCGTATTGATAAGCTTAGGCCTACACTTAGCACTTAGCAAAATCTGGTCTTCGTGTGACGAACGCGTGAAGATTACGGTGATGTTGCCGACGTTTCGGACAAGACGCAGCAGAGCATTCTCAAGACATCAAAACTAACTTCTTCAATCGGCAACCACATAATGATTTTTATGGAGTTTGTCATGTCAACCAAAGAAAAGATAACCTATAACATTATTTTAATGTATAGATTGAACAAATTCTGTGATAGCTTTATTTCACCAACATACATTCTCCTCCCGCAAACACATTGCAACCAACAAACTGACACGACCGACGTTTTCTCACCCGACGTTACCGACGTCATTTGCAAGCCCCGATGACGTCACGCGATTCACGTCACGTGATACACTGTTATGACGCCTCCAGATGGCACAAGATCGCGTGTGTTGTTATTTCTCAGACCGCCAACGCGATGTTCGTGCTCTAGAGGAGAAGCCCGACAAATATGTTACCGCAACTATTCCACCCCATCACAACCCCCGACTGGGCAGATTTATACCCTTGACATGACATCTTGTTGTTCAGGTAAAAAGACAGAGGTTCCACTCGATCGCTGCGATTCTCAGACCATATCGTACTTTCCCTGTCGTATTTCAGCATTTGTCTTTCTTTTGGATACAATTGATTCGAGACGGAATGTAGCACATAACTCGTGGTTTGGAAGAAATATGGAGAATACTTTTGTTGGGATTTTTTTATTTTGGAGTTTATTCATTTTCATGAGGGAAATACAAAAAATGTCCTTTTGCTATGCTCACTCGATATTTCAAGAAACCTTTTGCTAAGTAACAATTAATTATGCATAATATTTTTTATCGTTAAGAATAGTTAATTACTTCAATGAAAATTCACATTTGATCCATGGCTCGAGCTCAATAAAACTCTCTTGATTAAATTACCTCCAAAATTGATTACACAATCTAAGGTAGTTACTTCACCCCCGACTGTAACAAATGAAGACCTACTAACTACTCATTGCACCCAAAATTCTACCTAAATTAAACTGCCCATAAACGAACGGAAACGTCAAAATTATCTAAGATAAACTACCCAAGAACATCATCCGATTTTCCTCTAAATTACTCATCCACGAAAATACCCATAAATATCTCCAAAAATATGCCTCAAATATTTTCCTTTGGCAAAAAGAGGTCCATAACTCAGCGATGTTTCTATGTTAGTATTGATTAAGGCATATCGCAGTGATTACTGCATCAAAGAGCCTCGACGTTTGAAGGTATGCCAAATTAGGACCACCGTGCGCGCTCAATCTTTTTGACGCGCGTTCCATTTGCTGACCACTCTAATTGGATGTCTTCTGATTAGTTTTTACGCTAAAAATGACTCTTTGACGTTGATTCATCGCCACTAATATTTGTGTTGCCTTGCGTCTATGCCGTGCCTTTTAGGAGAAGATTAATGTTGAATTAAATAAAAACTTTGAACACAGAACGTGAAAAATGTGTTTAATTGAGTTTAATCTAAAGTATTTTGTTTGAACCCCTGTTTGTATAACATTTTGATCTACTTGCGACATTCAATTGTAAAACAGAATGAATAATTATGACAGAAGAATGAATTCTGTTTTTCCCACATTTACTTGACATATCTAGATCCATCAGTCCTTGAGTGTTTAGGAAATCCTGGTGAATATCACAATGTTCATAGTTTATATCACCTAATTTTACAAACAAAGAAACAATTACACGTAGTGTGTCCTAAAACAGAGAAGATAATTGTTTTACACTAGTCCCATGACAATTCCCAGCTAGTCGCTAGTAGTTGACATTTCCTGAAGTAACGAGATTACAATTAACTACGATAATCACGAGTAATTCGGTAATTCTCGTCGCGAGTCGCCGTTACACTGTTATTTGCTAACTAGGCTGGTTAATCACTCAAGATTAGCTGACAATCATGAGAATCCTCAGCTAATTGCTGGATGAGTTTAGCACACAAAAGAATGGTAGCCGGAAAACCGTTTAAATCTAAGTGTCGGCTTTCAGCTTCTAGGTGTCCGACGGTAAAAACAACGCTTTAATTGTCCGTTGGAGGCAAAGATGGATACAATTCGGACCGGAAACGCACCGCCTTAAACAATTCCAACTTCCGGTGTAGACTCCGCCCCCGATACGCCTGAGGGCTTCCACCAATGGCAAGCTGAGGTAATTAAATTGCGAAAATCAACCGTGACTGGGAAACCCGACCGAGCTAAGGGGCTTCTGGAGGATTACGTCGCCATTTTACCATTTATAGGGACTTTATCTAATTCGACTCGACTGCGATGAAGTTCTTATCTGAACTGGTTGTAACGCGGATACGGGTATTAGGTCGCGGCTTAGGCTAGGTTTACATACCTCCGTGCCTTACTGTGGCAATGTGGTCAGTGGTAGAGAACCAAGCTTGTGACAAAGTTTGGATTTGAAATCCAAAGAAATTTGAGAACTTCCTAGAATATCTCAACATCCACTTAATACATATTTTAAAACAACTCCTAAATTAATTGATAAAATAATTACCTAGCAAAAACAGGTTTCATGGATCACCACGACAAAACATTAACCCCTGATGGGGGTACCCGTAATGCGTCGATACGTGTTCTAGTCTGGCACGATAGCAGTATGGCAAAAACTGCGCGGGAAAGGCAAGAATTAACAGTGGCAATAACAGTAACGATTACGCCGCAATTTGTCGGCGACGGCAAAAACTCCGTCACATCCAGATGGGCTGTCTAGCATCTGGAACACCTACACTACTGCGGGTTACACGTTAGGTTAGCTCTTCATACGGTACGTTACTTATTTGGTTAGTCAAAATATGTTGAACAGGAAAATAAAGTGGAAGTTGTTTGAAATGCACCCATTCAACTTACATGAAAAACAACAATGGTGAGTTACATTTGTACTAACGGCTACACTGTCTCTTACAACGTGAGTTTACAATACTACACACACTTTTGGTTTGAATTTGATACATTTTGTTTACAGTCTCAATCGTTCTTTGGCAACAAAATTTGTGTTGGCTTTTTGATTTTTGAAAGAAAAAATCCCAATTGTTTCATACATTTTATATTTATATTTTTTATGGATAGTGCATATTATGTAAACACTTACATTGAATTTTTAACATTTCATATGAAAACACTGACTAACAAATTAACAAATACCTAAGATAAACGGTGTGCATGTGTTTGTCGTATGAATAAATTAGATCATATTCTAACAAATCCTGGATACAGTTCTCAGGTAAATAATTTAAAGAGCTGCATAATTGCATGAAAATAATTAGATATCGCTCTAAACGGACTTGGATGACAGACTGTGTGCACTGAACTATGATTAAACCGTTTAAACCTTTATTTAACGGGATTACCTCGCGATAAAACGACGGCGATATTAAAAGCTTTTGAAATCTGGAACGCTATTAAACATTATTTACGCCCTTTTCATTATTCGTAAATTGAATAAACGTTATTGAAGTTTAACTATTAAACATTTAGATTTTTAAGTTGATTAATTTTGTGTACAAATTCTACGATTAAAGGTGAAAGGCATTTTAATATTTTTACAATTTGAATTCTGTTGAAAGTGAAATGATTAACGTGAAGGTTTTATTTAGATCCTTGCCCTTTCACGGATACTGGCAAGGGTGGAGCGCTTATTGTTATTGTGGGCTCCAGATGTTCATTTGCATTTTCAGTGCCGGTGTTTCTTACTTGCCAAACTTTTATCGAATATTTCTATGCCTTCAGCGACTGTGTCCATTTCCCTTTTGTATGGAAAGGTCATTATGTAACAGGTTGCTATACGTTATGTAAGTTATATGAGTTTCTGTTAAACTTTCTAACTCTTAGTTTTTAAATCGAAAGATTATTTTCCACTGTGTGAAATCGTGGAGCTTTTCACTTTGAATACATTATTTTATAATCAGTTAAACTTTTGCACGAGATTTTGCATAAAACACTGTTGTTGAAAACTGATGTATTATTTAGGGGCCGCTTGCATGACTGCCAACTTTACCAAGTCAGTAACTCTACATTTCTTTGTTTACTCTGAAAGCTCTTGGTCAACCGAAAAGTAAATTTCTCAGAGCTTTCTCAGGAGAAATCAACAGGCGAAGATGAGGCGGATCCTTGAGTGCAAAACGTACTTAGCTGCCTTCGTCATACAGCTAACTCTCCGTCTGTAGCGCCAAATAGGGTCTGTGAGAGTGGATTTAAACCCTCGAGGAATTAACGAAACAGGCGAAATAAACAAATATACGGGATGAATAAGTTTTACATTTATTATAATTAGTATGAAGGACGTAAAGGGTTTTAAAGTTTACTACAACTAGTGCTCAATGGGTTCCTTCGAAGATCAACCAAAAACAAAAGGGTTATTATGTAATACTTTCTAGTCATAGAAGATTACTTCGTAATGATTCAATTCAATCGTATTCTCTTAAAATATTTGGGCTCGAGAAAGAAGTAGCCTACATAGAATTTGTTTCATTTCTACATGTCTTTCATTATGTAGAAACTCATACTGGATCATGGGAGAGTATTTTTTCATTTCAACGTATTGTTTTAGACGAAATTCACACCATTCGTAGACATGATCAGTAGTGAGGGTGTAAAGGTGGCAACATGCAAGAACATCATGGTGGAGTTAACAGATGGGTCGTTTTCTACCAACTTATCAACAACAAACATCACTCCAACCAATAAAACACGCCGCTTTTCCTATCCAAACACAACCACATTAGCGATAAAGATCCCAAACAAAATCCGAAAAACAAGATGCATCATAATTAGTTGATTAAAAAGTCCATACAAAACCTCAAACTGTTTAAAATGTAAATTCCATTCGATGGCGATGAAAGAGGAGGTTCCAAAATCCAAATGCGCTTCATCATTTCAGATATCATCGGCGGGCGTTAAGTGAGTTTGCGTGTCTGTGTGAGTGTGTGAGTAGCATGTCTGTGTATGTGTATGTGTGAGTAGCATGTCAGTGTGTGAGTGTGTGCGTGTCTGCGTGTGTGAGTTGCGTGTTTTCCTCGCCAAAGAAGCTCTCAGAGATCTCTGGTCTCGGACACGTGGTCATTACCTATTCGTATGGAAGGATTAATAAGCATGCCGGAGTCCGCCATATCTCAAGTTGTGTTTGTAGTTTTGGAGCATTAGTTGACCACAGAGCCATTACCCTGCTATTACCCGTGGTCCAGTTAGCCCTCATCATTCTACAGACGGTTGTTTGGAGAGGTAGTCGCTTGTCAGCTATCCAAGGTTGATTGTGCACTCTGGATCAATCTTGGAGTGTTTCCGGAGTGGAATGTTTGTGAATTCTGTCATGAACTTTGTATTTCCAATGAGGAAAGTACTTTCTGGATTCTCAGGAGGTCGGGAGTTTAATATTCAGCCATCATCCGAGGTTGATGGTGCACTCCGGATCAATCTTGGAGTGTTTCCGGAGTGGAATGTTTGTGAGTTCTGTCATGAGTAAACTTTGTATTTCCAATGAGGAAAGTACTTTCTGGATTCTCAGGAGGTCGGGAGTTTAATATTCAGCCATCATCCGAGGTTGATGGTGCACTCCGGATCAATCTTGGAGTGTTTCCGGAGTGGAATGTTTGAGAATTCTGACATGAGTAAACTTTGTATTTCCAATGAGGAAAGTACTTTCTGGATTCTCAGGAGGTCGGGAGTTTAATATTCAGCCATCATCCGAGGTTGATGGTGCACTCCGGATCAATCTTGGAGTGTTTCCGGAGTGGAATGTTTGTGAGTTCTGTCATGAGTAAACTTTGTATTTCCAATGAGGAAAGTTCTTTCTGGATTCTCAGGAGGTCGGGAGTTTAATATTCAGCCATCATCCGAGGTGGATGGTGCACTCCGGATCAATCTTGGAGTGTTTCCGGAGTGGAATGTTTGTGAATTCTGTCATGAGTAAACTTTGTATTTCCAATGAGGAAAGTACTTTCTGGATTCTCAGGAGGTCGGGAGTTTAATATTCAGCCATCATCCGAGGTTGATGGTGCACTCCGGATCAATCTTGGAGTGTTTCCGGAGTGGAATGTTTGTGAATTCTGTCATGAGTAAACTTTGTATTTCCAATGAGGAAAGTACTTTCTGGATTCTCAGGAGGTCGGGAGTTTAATATTCAGCCATCATCCGAGGTGGATGGTGCACTCCGGATCAATCTTGGAGTGTTTCCGGAGTGGAATGTTTGTGAATTCTGTCATGAGTAAACTTTGTATTTCCAATGAGGAAAGTACTTTCTGGATTCTCAGGAGGTCGGGAGTTTAATATTCAGCCATCATCCGAGGTTGATGGTGCACTCCGGATCAATCTTGGAGTGTTTCCGGAGTGGAATGTTTGTGAGTTCTGTCATGAGTAAACTTTGTATTTCCAATGAGGAAAGTACTTTCTGGATTCTCAGGAGGTCGGGAGTTTAATATTCAGCCATCATCCGAGGTGGATGGTGCACTCCGGATCAATCTTGGAGTGTTTCCGGAGTGGAATGTTTGTGAATTCTGTCATGAGTAAACTTTGTATTTCCAATGAGGAAAGTACTTTCTGGATTCTCAGGAGGTCGGGAGTTTAATATTCAGCCATCATCCGAGGTTGATGGTGCACTCCGGATCAATCTTGGAGTGTTTCCGGAGTGGAATGTTTGTGAATTCTGTCATGAGTAAACTTTGTATTTCCAATGAGGAAAGTACTTTCTGGATTCTCAGGAGGTCGGGAGTTTAATATTCAGCCATCATCCGAGGTGGATGGTGCACTCCGGATCAATCTTGGAGTGTTTCCGGAGTGGAATGTTTGTGAATTCTGTCATGAGTAAACTTTGTATTTCCAATGAGGAAAGTACTTTCTGGATTCTCAGGAGGTCGGGAGTTTAATATTCAGCCATCATCCGAGGTTGATGGTGCACTCCGGATCAATCTTGGAGTGTTTCCGGAGTGGAATGTTTGTGAGTTCTGTCATGAGTAAACTTTGTATTTCCAATGAGGAAAGTACTTTCTGGATTCTCAGGAGGTCGGGAGTTTAATATTCAGCCATCATCCGAGGTTGATGGTGCACTCCGGATCAATCTTGGAGTGTTTCCGGAGTGGAATGTTTGTGAGTTCTGTCATGAGTAAACTTTGTATTTCCAATGAGGAAAGTACTTTCTGGATTCTCAGGAGGTCGGGAGTTTAATATTCAGCCATCATCCGAGGTTGATGGTGCACTCCGGATCAATCTTGGAGTGTTTCCGGAGTGGAATGTTTGTGAATTCTGTCATGAGTAAACTTTGTATTTCCAATGAGGAAAGTACTTTCTGGATTCTCAGGAGGTCGGGAGTTTAATATTCAGCCATCATCCGAGGTGGATTGTGCACTCCGGATCAATCTTGGACTGTTTCCGGAGTGGAATGTTTGAGAATTCTGACATGAGTAAACTTTGTATTTCCAATGAGGAAAGTACTTTCTGGATTCTCAGGAGGTCGGGAGTTTAATATTCAGCCATCATCCAAGGTTGATGGTGCACTCCGGATCAATCTTTACAAATCAGTTTACATTTGGTAAAAAAAAACTGATTTTGTAGTGAATTTGTAACTTTGTAATTTACTCATCTCGAATAAAATTGCCAGATGAAAATTTAACCACTCTTTGTGTTCTACAATTTTTAAAATATTTTCAGCTTTAAACATAAAACGATAAAATCAAAATTAAAAACATAGCCCAGCTTTACAAAGTTTCTAATAAATACAGAAACGATATGACAACTCTTTGAAACGTCTTCCATTTACTTTAAGCGAAATTGAATAAAGAAGCAAAGAAGACTTTCCTAAAATAAACAAGAATTTAATGACAATGAATCAGCTCTGGAAGTTGTTTTCTTGGCGTAGTTTAAAACTATTATAATGTCGCTTAATTAAATGAGAAGCACTAAGATGATGAATTAATAGGAACAACTCGGCGCGTCGTGTCCCCAGAGAGACGATTGTTATTAATAACTCCACACAGAGTAAGGTTCAGTTTTCACTCGAAATGTTTAACTAATTAATTATGTGCTCTATGTAGGGTAGCCAATTATCAATAAGTACTAGGTTTTTATGAGTTGATTTCTTATACATTTTTCACAGAAAATCTTAATAATTATTTTCTGCAAACTATTGTATGGCTTTTGCTAAAAGCAGTTGAAGGCTTCTCTTTAGCCGGAAAATATCCAAAATCGTGTTTAAAGCATGACAAAATTTGAGTTAAGGTCAAATTTAGCTGATGAATGAATTTATATATATTCCAGATCAAATAAAAAAATTACTAAGACAACTTCATATAAATTTTTACGTACTGTAATCATAAAATAGTGATTACACCTGAGTCGCAACTTTTAACTAAAACTATGAAAAATGTTTTATTTTTATTTTTTGATTGTTTTTAATAAGTTGCCTTCCTGTTGAATTTAAAAACTTCATCAAAAAAACCTCACAAATAAGAAAATGTTATTTCCTCCACAGCAACCTCTGAAGGCCTCTTCTTCATCCTTCACAAATATCTCGGTCGCTTAGTCTGATGTTTACCAAGGCACTGATTACACGCCAAACTCACGTCTAGTTTGAGCGTGTCTAACTCATTCGACTCTTTTAATTAACGCTAATGACTCAGATCACAGGAACTTGGACCAAATCTTCCCTCCTGTTTACAAATTACAAGGGGTGCGAGAAACAATGGGGTGAAAAAAGTTTTAGATCAAGAATGAGACGGTTTTGATGTTCTTTTAGGATCGAAATGGTGAAAATGTTAGTTTGGAAAATTGCTTGTTTATTGGATTAAACGATTAAACTATCAACAAAACGATGATGGCGATTATTCGCGAATTTGGTGAACACCATACTTTTTAAACTTTTCATTGAAATGGCGACCATACAAAGTAGGTATTTTAAGCCAAGTATGAATGGAGATATGTGTAGGATAAGTGGCGTGATCTTGTAGTTTTGTTAGTGACTAGCTGACATATTTTTTAGACACAGCTCTTAATTAATAGCCCATACAGCTAATGGCAACTAAGAGAATACGAACCACATTTTTGCCTTGGTATTAACGAATTGGTCTAATAATCACGATACTGCGGATAGTCGTAGTACTCACTAGTGCAGACGTTAATCCACACCAGGGAATATCGCATCCACAGTGCATGCCTATAAATATCCACAATTCGTGACCTCGATGCCACCGTCCCATAGATTTAGACAAGCTATAGTATAAACATATGTTCAAATAACGCTTGAGTTAAGGAAATTCCACCTTTCCAGAAATTAATTACCAACATTATTTCTCCTTGGCTAAAGATTTTGGATTCTCCTTTCACTGAGGTAAAAACTTAAATCACCGCATGCTTCGATGAAAAAACAAACCTCCTGTCTCCAGCATTTGAGCTCTCAAGTGACGTCGTTTAATCGTGCCGCTGTGTCGTGTACGATTTTCCGCCGTGCGCAAAAATGACGACAAAAACGTCACAGGCCAGGCCGGTAATTGTTGTACATTATGGCCAGAGTAGGCGTGAGTCCTCGCTCTGCGTCGCGAAATTGTGTTCGTTTGATTGATGGGACATTAGACACGCTTGTGGTTCAAGGTTGTGGACTACATGGGTGGACGTGAGTAAATAATGAGTCAATCTAATTAGTAGGCAAAATGAAGTAGGGTAAGACCGACTGACTCTTAACTGTGAGTAGACTCGTTTTGTTGTTGGTTTTTCTGCCTTGGTGTGTTCGGTCAAAGGCTGTTTTCTTGTCTTTTTTATGGTAAATGCTACATAATGTTACGTGTGTCTTTGTAAATTATTCTAGAAAACGAAAGGCTAGAAACAGGGAATTTTGTTAAACGTTGGTCGTGTGGTTTGGGAAACTGTCAATGTGCTAAGAACGACAAAAATATACGGGTAGGCCTAAATGTGAAAATGTTTGCTATATCTTAACCTGGAATATGTAAGCAACAATTGAGTATGACTAGTATATCAGGGATTGACAGTTAAGAGTTAAACTTACGAAATAACATATCACGACCAGAAAAAATGGTTTGATACTTTACCGTACTCAAATTCTTTTTGTGCGTCTAATTGGTCAGAAATAATGTAAACTTTTTTAATGATTCTTCCAATATAAAACTTTATTTTGGCAGTAATGAGTCAATTGTTTTAATAATTAAAGAAAAAGAAGTTTCAAGAACGTATGAGCGCCTGCATCTTAAACTACAACCAATTGTGAGATCAATCACACATAAATAACAGTTAATTTTCAGTTAATAATAGATTTTCAAGTTGTGTAGTAGTTTAATACTGATTTAACCATTCAATAGACTACACACATAAATAATATTCAGTTATAGCCACGGATGAACACATTGATGTGTTTGTACATATTGAAATGCACATAGCCAGACGATTTATATTTATGGACAATAAAACACATGTTCGTTTACCGACTCAGTTTATGGACATGTTTCCAACACGATTGTTTTACGTCTGCCATTGATTGTTTGTACGTAGTACGTAAAATACACATTTATAGTTGCTCGATGTTATACTGTAATAACGTGGTTTGTGTGATCACAATAAGAGCGAGAATTGTATAAGTGGTTAAGTAGTTGTATTTAAGGTTGCTCATGGTTTTAAGATTCATTTTAGGTGCATTACACATCATAAAAAAGTAAAATGACTTGCAACACAATAATGCCCAGAATAAGGGTTGAAAAGTCCTCTAACAAATCAACAAACCTTCTTCATAGATTTTTTAAGAGATCTTGTAGCTTGACAAATACACCAATGGCCTATACGAAAATAAAAGAATCTAATAGGCCTAAGTTGTTGACAAATTTCAACCTTCATTGCAGGAACAACATTGTCCAAGTCTAAAGTAGCCAACATTATCAGAATCCTACTAGTAGGTTTCTTGGGTTCATATAGCTAAGTTGATATTTTTCTCTCCCAAACATCAGTACGGTCCAGGTTCGATTTTAAGAATTTTCATAATGGTTCCTACCTGGGACCTATTGTCCTTGATCACATGGTCTTTATTTAAAGATCCCAGCTTAAGAATCAGCTGATTTTGGTCATTAACAAAGCTTTCGTCTAATTCATTCAACACTCCTACTCTTATTCGCCATTAAATCCTCACCCAAATTAGTTGGCGTAGTAAAAATATCTCTATAATTACTAATCTCATTCCCAACTGACGTACGTCGACTTCAAGAAAATCATGCCTAATTCCTTTCAATCCCCGCGATGGATATGCGGACCAATTAAATCTTGTAATTTCACGGTCGGCTTTCCCCTCCTTGTCTTTCGGCCACAATGGCACAATGGCATCTCACAATGGTATCGACACAATGGTCGGCGTGTCACGACGTGCCTATCATGGCCACCAAAGCTTTCCGACGACAATGTCTTCCGCCGACAATGTCTTCCACCACTGATGGATCGGCCTCGACAATGTAAACGTAAACAGACCAAACCGCGATGTCCACAATAGCGGACGAACGTTTGTTTTGGTAGGGATTTTCGATTGATGTTTTCGTTCGGGGACAGATGGCAGATGTCGGATTAGATTTTGTGATGGTTTAGTGGGTTGCGTAAACCATTGAGTTGTGATGAGACATGTGAGCATTCATACCTAGATGTAGCGATAGGTTATTCTCATATTAGTTAACCGTTGTTTATATTTAGACAGTTGTATAGCGTACTACCATTATAACTCATCATTAGTCATTCCCTAAGTTTGACTTGGTTAAAAAGATTGTGTATTCGGCAGAATTTAGTCATTTAGATCAGCGCAATCTGTAGGTGGCTCACATCAACTACGACGATTTTGACAAAAAAGCTGGCTACAAATTTAACATGGGGATGGAATGTCTAAAAGGTACCTAATACATAACCGTTTGGTCATGTAATGAAGAACTGTGAGTAAAATAAAAAAAACTTAAATAAAAATACTTAACAAGAAGTGGGACAAAAGATACAAACTATCTCATTTTTTCTCCATAGTAAAATCTTATCACCCTTGTGCTTAAATGTATATTAAACGCCATTTTGAATTGAATACAATACGCCATTGCAAACAAATGAAGAAGAGGGGACGTATCATTTTAATAATAACCCCTTGTTTGATCAAGCGAAGGGGGATGTATTCAACTCGTATATTAAAAAAAAGTAACCTCATAACTTTCTCATGAGAAAATAATCATCGTGATTGTTTGTTTAGTATTTTAAAATATGAAATCCAGTTCCAGTAACTTAAATTTAGGTTACGTTAATTTAAATTATGTGTATTTGCTCTTTTACAATTTTAATTGTACTCATTCAGACTTGTAGACATGTACTGTATCATTTCTGCTAACCAGGAATAATGTTCTTTACCTCATCTGACTGTAATATTAGATCCTACTTATACTTCCTTTCTGATAATAAATCTCAAGGATCCAAGGATACCTTGTTAAGGTCTCGCCGGCATCAAAGGATAATTCAATAGCCATCTTGTCCGTCCTTTCGCCATTGCTTCTCGATTCGAATAATTGACTTTTTATTTCCTTTCGTTCGAATTAAATTCAAGTTAAATTATGATTTCAAAGAATGTTATTAGAACATATCTTTTTATTGCTAAATTACGTAGTTACAACAATGTATTTTTTACAGTAATTAGAACAGAAATTTTACATTATTTACGTATAAAACCAGTAAAGTGATCGCAATGATTAGGTTAAAATAGAGAACGTAATGATAATGTTTTGTTAGGCAGAATAATCTTAATTTTATTTACCTTTAAAGTTTACTTCAGTTAAATTTGGATCTGAATGTTCTGTATATAAAAAGGGATTTGTTTTGAAATTAGACAATACAGTACTTAAACATTTGCAATTTGAACGACTAAATATAACTTTAGAAGTTAAAGTGATCGTGATTAGGATCAATTCTACATTAATTTATCATATTCAATATGACCATAGGCAAACCATGTTTTATCTATGATACGGCCCCAAAATCGTTCATTGTTCTAGTAAACACGTTTTGCCGTTAGGCAGCGCCATCGGGTGAATTACGACCGCTGTTAGTTCCCGCCAAAAGTGGCGATTGGTTTTTAATCTCATCTGATACACCTGATTTACTTCCGGTTTCGGCTGTAAAACTGGCGCGAAAGAGTTGATAACCCGCGGACCGCCGTTTTACTGTTCCGATTTATGTTCGAGCTTTGTTTAGGGGAGTAACTTTTTGACAAAATACGACTGACGTTTGGTAAATGCATTGCCCATTCAGTGAAATATTGCAGCATGCATAAACAGAAAATTATTTTTCCTACAGTTACCCGACAAAGTGGGCTTCCTTGCACTGATTATAGTACAGAAAGCCTTACTTTGTCGCACACCAGTATTCCAACCAAACAACACAAAACAGCGTGCTTATGCACGTAATCCGTGTACGCTTAAAAATAAATTGGCAACACATAAAGATATTACGACTACGATCAGCTGGTGCAGCGTTTACCATTTCGTTAAATGTTTGGATTTAACCTAACCTACAAACGTGTTGTATAGTGTTAGAAACACAAATTATCTATCTGATTTATAATTACTGTAGGGAAAATATAATGTGTAACACGAGTGCAAACTACCTTTGCTGCACTCGAGAAACTTTCCTCTGCAGAAGAGAAAACATTTCTCTCGTGTGCAGCAAAGTGCCACTTTGCCCACCAGTTGACACAAATAACTAGTAAATAATTTTTTGAAAGACAATTAGTTTTATTTGTACAAAATCAAGAATCTATGACTTAATATTTCTGCGTTGCACATAGCACATATGTACATAACCGCCTACCTCAATATGTAATGCACCGATCTTGGTTTACACAAGAAATAATCGTTGCAAATGGGCGGATTTTGCAAATTATTGCGGATACAGTTGACTGGCCTTGATACAAATTGTGCCTTTAGGTCTAATAACGCCTCGTTAGGGGGATTTATGAATGGTTATCTTTGCTGATTATGTTTGCTCATAAAAGAAAATTACGTAATGATAAGGTAATGCCTTTTGTTTGCGCTGCAATCTCTAAGTGGGCAATATTTGTTTTACCAAGAAGTGTAAAATGTAGTGTACACGAATTGAAATAATTATTTGCTTCCATGAAATTAAATAATAGAAACTAAACAATTGGTAACAATTTTTTGCCACAAATATTCTTTTCAAGTTCACACGATTGCTGTACATTACAGGTAACATAAACTCAGGCTACAAATGGAGGTAAATTTGAAAAACAGAATGAATGTTTGAGGCAGATATGGACGCCATGTTTGGTAAATTCGCGCGTAAACAAGAAACAACCCGCGCTCTATAAACCGATAGATAAAGCTAAATAACTGGCGCGGATCCCTCATTCATTGTTAAGTGCTTGTTTGAATGCATCGATACCAGATGTTTATAGTGACTGTGGTACCAACGATTGCAGGCGGTTTTGCATGCGTTTAGTGTAGGATAGTCCACAATATGTATCAACTAGGTGTATCAACGTGGAATTCAAAATTTAAATGTACAAAACACAAAACTAGTTTTAAAAATATGACGAAATAATCTATGAATACTGGAACACCTGTAAATGTACAGTAAGTTCATGATTTTAAGTTAAAATTAAAAAAATTTGATAATTTCTCAAATTGGATTAAAATGTAAATTCATATAGACCACACTTATGCTCAAAGTATTACGAAGTAATCTATCTTCATCCAAAACTAAACATTTTTCTAGACAGGTTACAAATGTAAAAAGTTCGACTGATGAAAGTAGTTTTCTTTTAATTTCCGTTCGTTTGCCTTCTAAACAGAAAGTTTTGTAATCAATTTGTCTCAAGTTGTCCTCGAATGCGACACAGTTATCGTTTGTTGCAATGTTCGAATTGTACCGTTGATTAATGAGTTTATTTCTCGAAGTTGATTAATTAAACTAATCATCTAATGTGGTTTTAGTTACACTATTAGTAATGTTTAGACTAGTTTCAAATGTACAAGCAAAAGCTTGAATAATCCTAATTTAACTATCTTCCAAACATACGTATTTTCCTATTTCGTTTCACTTGAATTTTAACAAAATCAATCTTGATCAAAAAATATTACAGACTAAAGTGTGAACGTTGAAAATACTTGACTCAATGAGCTATATTTTTACGTCCTAAGTGGTTACGCACAATGGAACGGACATTAGTTATATACAAAATTAAAACTGCGGACGTTAAAGTGTTTTACAAATGCACAAGACCGATTTAAAAAAACAAAAATCCAACAATGTCACTAGTCACTACTCAAATCAACTTCCCCTGAACCATCGGACACTGTCAGCATCGGCGTGTTAAATTTGACATATTTGCATGACATAGCAATGAAATGACAAGCGAAATGCAAACCAGTGTTCATATGCACGAGCACGTAGCGGATAACCCCACCACACGTGCACCCTTGCTGCAATTAATGAAGCGAAGTTTGTAAGTAAAGTAACCGTTGCTACTTTGGGAACAGCCCTAGTAAGTTACCTGATAAGGTGAAAAACTATTTACTTAGGATCAGTAAGTTTCTCAGAAAGACAGGTGTTAAGTTTCACAACTGGGATTTTTTTATTTTCATTAGGTTCTTCCCGTTAGTACAGTAGTGATCAATCAAAAGGAACTGAGCCAAAAATAATACTCAAGTACTTCTGGGTGAAGAAGTTCTGGGTGAGTACTTCTGGGATAGGACTGGGACGGTGGCGACGTCCTGTAATCCAGCTACTAGGAGGTCACGAATTGTGGATATCTATACGCATGCACTGTGGATACGATACTCCCGGTGTGGATTAATGTCCACATGAGTGAGTACTACGACTATCCGCAGTACTATCCTGACAATTAGACCAATTCGTTAATACCAAAGCAAAAATGTGGTTCGGATTCCACTATAAACTGTAGGTCACTTAGTTTCCATTAGCTGTATGAGCTAGTTAACAGATGTGTCTAAGGAATATGTCGGCCTTAGTAACAAGACTACAAGATCGCACCACTTTGCTTAAAATGCCTACTTTGTATGGTCACCATTTCATTGAAAAGTATTAAAGTATTCTCTATGATTACTAAATGTAAGCCCGGAAGCAACTAAGAGGTTAAATTTCCCGTGAATTTCGAAGGAATTGCGTCGAAAAACTTATGTGTGTGCCGAAACCTTATTGTGAATTGACCCTTGTACCATAATTATTGCGACCACGTCAATTTCTTCCAAACCTTCTCTCAAAAGTTATTGAAACTCGAACGATACAAGTCACAAATGAAAGCCCAGAAGCAGCTACGAGATACGCTTCCCGATGAAGTTGGACGGAGTTTCATCGTAAAACCACCTGATATGTGAATCAATCCGAGGCTGAGCAAACTGTTTAAAGATGGCGGCGAGCGAGGCAACCCATCATTACCTGCCGTGTTATTACGATGCCAGATAAACCTAAGTCAACACTCGTGGGGATTCGTCCGCGACCGGACACTATACCGCTCAGATAGGCAAATTAGGCTGAATTTACATTATAAAATATTCACTTTGGCCGATGTGATCGTTTCAACCCAGGAAGGCGCGGCTAAGCTCAAGTCGCAACTTTGTATCAAACCGAAGTTTCGCCGGACATCACTTTTACAATATCAAACTTCTGCGCGCTAGAAGATGGATTGTTGGGGATCTCTAATCACGTTTTTTGGAGCTTCCAAAGCTATTAAGCGTGAGGAATTCTTTCAGGTTTGAAACTTCTTCGAATCATTTCGTTTGGTAGTTCGAAGTGATCCTAACGAAATTCTGTGCTAATAATTTCGGAAGGTGCAGTTAAATGGATTTCGCGCTAAAATTACATAAAATGACTTGATTAACTATTTTCCCAGTTACAACTCTTTCTAAAAGTCGTACCGAGATACTATAGTATTAAACCACGTTTATACTGGACAAATGGGGGTTGGATTGGTTGTGTGTTGTCGGGTTAAAAAAAATAATTAGAAACTGTAAAAGGAATTCCGCTTACAAACCTCGTCCCACTTTAAACTCCGAGGAACACTTCTGACCGAATACCCATAATCGTTCCATCACTTATCGTATGCGAGAACACTCGGCTATGTCAACTATGTTAACCGGACAGAATCCGTTACAATCGTTCACTAACGTTAAACCCCGGACACCCCGTAAACTAAACACAACCAAGCCTGTGAACGGGACAGGAATTTGTAAAGGCGTCACTAACACAATACAAACCGAACGTTCGACTTGTTAGTAATTTAAATGTAAATCGTCCCTAACCGACGGCCGTTCGTTAGACTAAAAATACTTTTTAGATGTTCCAGTACCGTAGCTCACGCGGGCAAATTGAATGTCCGAGGAGTTTGGGGAGTCGATAACTCGACGGAGAAATTCCGGTTGACGTTCGTCGGTCCCGTTGCGTCGTAAAACAGACACCGGAACGTATCGAGAAATATCGGCCGCTGCGACTCGATTTATAAACAAATACGAGGGGGTCCGCCGTTAATTTGGGGGAATTCTAATCAGGAACGGAGGGCCCGCATGGGGGGCAGGTGTGACATCGCAAGATGGCCGCCACAATCGCACGGACGTGTTCATGGTAATCAGCTGTCGTTTATGGCGACGTTTGGTGGAGTGGACTGAGCTGTCAGAGCACGACGTGTATTTGTCTAATGGTCGACAACGCGGAGCGAAGTGGAGCGAGTCGCGAGAGCGAGAGTTACCGATCACGAGGATTTGGAAAAAACGCTGAAACACTAAAATGTGAACTAACATAGTAAAGTCTAAGACAAACGATTGAAGGATCTTAATAGCGTTGAATGATTGGCTCTAGATCTAAAACCTACAGGTTAAACTAAAAGACACATCTTCAAGCTTCAAGTTCACTGGTACGATTACGAAAGAGTGTTTTGTATAGCGAATTATCCCTTGACACAAATCGGACGGTGTGAAGTGAAAGCGTTTAATATCGCTATTAGCATCACAAAACAATAGTTGAATGTTTTATGAGTATTTAACGTATTTTTCTCACGAACATGTACAACCCACTAAAAATTTGTATACACATTTTTCTATTGCGAAAACAGAGAGCAAAACGAAAATCTATTATGAAAAACTTAAACACTTAAAATACTCATCAATAGTTTACCTGTGTTTGCACTTTTACTCGATGATTTATTCATATGAAAAGTGATGATCTCAGTAAATATTTAAACGCGTGCATTGTGGCGGATGCACTCAACGCAGGGAAAACTTAAACCATTGAAAACCAGTGTACAATACTCCTTAATGAAATAACCCCATTCATTAATGGTGAAAATATATTTTTGCCAAATTGGATATATCTAACAACAGTTCAATCACTGTTTTGGTTCCTTTAATTTTTTTGTTAGTTTTTACTTCGTCGAAAATTTTCGGATCGTTTCCAGTAAATTTTTATTTATCTTAATCTTCAAATAATCAAACTTAATGTTTAATATTAGTTTCAATTACTTGAATGAAGGTTTCTTACCCAACTAGCTGTTATTTTTCATAGCAGTACACACCTGCAAAAGAAGAAATAGGTTAATCATTAAGAAACACCGTGATACACATTTAATGTTATTAGCACCATTATTGAGTTCAACCATAATCAAATACTAAACTTAAAAGTTACTACACAGAATAAAAATAATTACCAGAGTTAAATCGTTAGGGCCCCCAATATAACATACCCTGACAACACTTAACACTTAAGGCCGGCCAAATTGAAGCCACTAAACATGGAAAAGTTAAAACCACGCCTCTACGACGATAAACAATCTTGAAAAACAATGAAAACCCAATCGAAGAATCCAAATCACCAGAATCACAGCAACACATTGCTATGGTAATTGGTGACGATTCTAATTCGTTTCGGGCCACTGCATAAACATAGATTTACATTTATGTAGACCGCTCCTATGCCGAATATCGGCCGATTTGAATATAGATTCGGCCGACTACGGTATTCAATACATGGAACCATAAATCGGCATTCGGTTTATTACCTTGTCATTCGGTACATTGATCAAGCTTATGTAATTTATGTAAAGCCGTTTTACAAGTGTAATAGCTGTAACTTTCATTTTCCAATTATTGGATTAGCTATAAAATGGTAAACAAATTCGCTCTCTGCACATAAACTAGGTGTAGTAAAAAGGGGATGTAGGATCATGTTGAAAGAAAATTTTACACATAAATATTCAGAAACAAGTTAATAAGCTAAGAGATGATTGATCTAAGCAATTTAAATTTTTTCGAAATTTTACTCAAGACATAGACTTATTTCCTAAAATTCTTCTAGAATTATTTCCTTCAGTACTTGAATACATGACAGGTTTGCTGCGATAGGGGTATTTTTTTCTTCATAGAGAGAGGTGGCTGTGGATTAACATATAATGGTCTATGAGGTTCAAATTTCTCCCTAAAGAACTATTTTCCATTCAAACCCATTTTTGAAAATTTAAGCTCATAAATTCACACTTCATTTTCATCAATGATTCCCCGAATCCATCCCACTTACTACCTTAACATCTAGTAAATATTAATATACCACCAATGTGACCGCGAGTATAACCGTTTATCGCCTACAAAGGCTTAGTTAACCTCATTATGTTCACGTGGAGCGCCTGCACATGAATATGAATGTGGGACTATCTTGCGCAGGCATCAGCCAAACAAGCCTGCGCACTGGTAATTAATTGGGACGACACAAAGAAAATTAAAACTTAAATATTGTGAGTTGCCAGTCACAGCAAACCTGACTTGGGAAAATGTGTTTGATACAAGATACTGTTAAAGTTAATGTTGAAATATCTGCATGCTTAAGTGTTTAGATATGGTAACTTTGTAGATTACGTAAAATTATTTTTCAGTCGAGCAAAGTTTACAAGGTATCACACAAGATTAAGTTATTTAGTATTCACGTTCTAAGCACCAGAGAAGTTATAACGGAAATCGAATTAAATATAACATATTTTGATGTAAATCTTTCAATGTTAAAGTTTAGACAGCAATAATTATTCCCTCAAGGAACTTAGTAAAAACTAACTTGCTAGCTTAAATTGTTAAACAGGATTAGACATGTTTGGAAAGGTAAGAACAATTATAAGTTCCAAAGCTAAGCTACTGCATAGCTCATGATTAGTTCATAACATAGTTTGCAAGCTACAGTACTTCCCCAACCCGAAAAAATTACAAGGTAAAAAGGGACAGCAGCGTTTACACTACCCACAAAACCATTAAAAACTAACTTCAACAATTTAAGTTCAAACAAACCATCTCCAATCGCCCACAATCTGATGATCCAATCAGGTGACTTTAAGGGACGTTTCCAACTAAAATAGGAGAAATAGTAATCTAGCCGCACATAAACAGACTCTAACGAAGTCTCGGGCGTAGGAAGACGTTAGACTTCTAAACTGTAGATTACCGGGCGAATTCGTTAGCTACTTGATTGTATGAGATTGATCAGTAGGACATAATAATGGGCTGAACTCGCGGCCTCCAGTCTCGAGCAGTAAAATCAACTATAAACTGCATCCAACCTAATTTACGATCTTGCTTTTGTTTTAATTATCTGTAGGTGTAAATGATGAAGTCCAACAGAAAATCTGCATTAAGTTTAGTTTATAGTTCGTTAACTTTAGAAGTTTAATGTTGGGTTTAAATAGTGATGACACCTAGGATTGTATTTTAAACACAGTTCGGGAATTGTACCCATTACAGATAGTTTAAATCAATTATTTTACAGATAGATGAGTCAATAGGCTTTATTGCTGGGATTATTTATCCACTTCTATGTGACATAAATATCATTATAATTGTAAGTAAACGGAAAATGAAAATATTATACACGTAGATTTGACGTAATCCACACTACCGATAGTTCATATAAACCCATTGGAAGAGACTGTACTAAGTATTTTCTGTTTGTATATTTTTTTACGGTTTGAAAAAAATTTTCCATTATTGGTGCAAATGCAAACATTGTGCTCATTCTCGTTGCTTTTTGAACAAAAACTTACCAATTAACACTGCGAGTAAAATAGATATCTACAAATTAAACATTTTTTATCTGACGTTTTTCGTACTTTGACTTTGGAATAGTTTATAAATACTATAAACGAGTGAGGCGGCCGTGGCGTTTGGGGGAGGGGGGAAGTGTGGCAACTATCGACAATGTGACAAATATGTCACAGTGAGCGACGTATTCCTGATGAAATCTACAACTTGTATTAAAGTAGTCCACACAATGTGGTGCTCGGTCTATTGTCGAGATTATGTTATACACTTGAAGTATTAACTTTGTATTGTGCTCTTGACGTTTCAACCAGTTTACAAATTGTTTCGTTGCGTTTTAATGTTTTTATTAAATGTATATAGTTTTGAAATGTTAATTAAATTTTGAATTTTCAGTGTTTGTCCAAGCAAGGATATTTTAACACACCTAATGACTCTTTTAGTTTAACAAAACATTGTTTGTTTTAATACATTTCTAGAAGATATATTTATTTTGAATTACTATTTCCAACAATGAGTTGGAGTTGTTTTATACCTAAGAAATAACTGTTATTGCTGCCACAAAAAAACTATTTACAAAACATTATTTTATCAAAGTATTAGTTTACAATGTATTTGACATGATTTTTGTAGAATATATCGTATTACGTTTTTTTAGTCAAGACTTAGAAGCTTCATAAGAAATAATTTTCTTCAAATCACACGTAGGTCTCACACATTCAGTTATATCGGACGGTTCGCCAAATCCAAATCACAGAATATCGAGCGAGAAAGCCCACGTAATCATTTCATTGTTCGACAAGCTATGAGCCAATCCCACACGAGATATGTAGATTTATCTGACAAAGAACACCGAGATTTTCCATTTTCGCGTCCGCGACGACGATTTATTCTTCCGGAAGGAGCGAATCTGCAGCAAATCAAGTCTAGACGGAAATGTAGCAGTTCCTGAGAACGCGACAGTAATGTATCCTCGACCACGGTTTACTTCGATTTATATCTGAAAATAAACGGACATTCCAATAATTTTAGTTCGATTTATGGTGAGGTATAACTCAAGGTCTGTTACTAAAGGAAATAATCGGATCTAGTAGGTGAAGTGTTGTTAGTCATGTAGTTGGCGTCTTGGAGTTTGAGAGAGTGGTGCAACACTCCCCGACCCCCCAACATCCATAAACTTTGAGTGGTTGGGGGGAGGGGGTTAATCTAGCTCAATGAATATTATAATGACATAATATAATAACGTATAATACATTAGGCATTGAAAAGCTCATCTGAAAAGCCCACGCTGGTCATAGCCTTCAGAAATGTTAAACATAACCAACTATCCCTCTCTGAATAAACTAGGGGGTGAAATTTTAACCGAAATGCTAAAAAGCACACATTTTTATCCAAAACACACTATCAAGACATTTTAATCGTAACTAATTGCACAACAAGCACCTATTCCTGTACCCAGTGGTACTCACTCATCAACTCACAAACCTCAAATAAACACCAAAGACACCAACAAAACCATACAGCATGATGAAAAATGCAAAACAATTACCAAACCGACACACTCCGTCCGAGCGCCGAGCGGGCGGACCCAATCAGCCTGCGGGCGAGCAAATGACCGGACAAAGAACCAATCCAATTATTAGATGTCAATAAACACAATATTTGTCGTGGCCTCATAACGCCGCATAAATCCGACGGGAGCGATGTGTGTATTTAAATGAGGTCGGAATCCGGCGAAGAGAAGGTGGAGAGCGGAGATGGAGAGGGGAGGGAGGGGCCCCGGGCGGATCAGGTAATCATTGTAATCAGAGGACCACTTGCTAGGCAAACAACGGCAACCGCTCATCACTGCGGCGATTGAAAATATCCACGGAACCGGCCCCAGACGCTGACCGGCCAGACTTTCTATGTGGAACATTCCTGCAGAGGCTGACGACTCTTCGGGATTGCGGTGTTCTGGGTGGTTTTGTCGAAGAATTGTACGTTGCATGTTTAGCACATTGTCTGATCCGGCAGACTTTCTATTAGTATTCTTGCAGAAGCTAATGACTCTTCGGGATTGCGGTCTTCTGGGTGGATTTGTCGAAGAATTGTACGTTGCATGTTTAGCATATTGTCTGATCAGGAAGACTTTTCTATTAGTATTCTTGCAGAAGCTAATGACTCTTCGGGATTGCGGTCTTCTGGGTGGATTTGTCGAAGAATTGTACGTTGCATGTTTAGCACATTGTCTGATCAGGAAGACTTTTCTATTAGTATTCTTGCAGAAGCTAATGACTCTTCGGGATTGCGGTCTTCTGGGTGGATTTGTCGAAGAATTGTACGTTGCATGTTTAGCACATTGTCTGATCAGGAAGACTTTTCTATTAGTATTCTTGCAGAAGCTAATGACTCTTCGGGATTGCGGTCTTCTGGGTGGATTTGTCGAAGAATTGTACGTTGCATGTTTAGCACATTGTCTGATCAGGAAGACTTTTATATTAGTATTTTTGCAGAGGCTGGCGACTCTTTGGTGGATTGCGTTCTTCTGGATAGTCTTGTGAAAGAACTTAATGCGTTGAGAATTAAACTGCTGAATTTTCAGCACATTGGCTTCTTTTATATAGCTTTGTCTCATAGAGGTTAGAGCAACAAACAATAGACTCTTCAGCACATTTCTTCTAGAAAGGGTTTAGAGCGGTATTACGCAATTGGCTGAGCAGATTGTTATTTCTGTGTTTTATGAGAAGAGTTTAGGGCATTCAACAAGAATTTACTTTTCATCGTTGCCTTCTTGGTGGTTTTCATCTACGAAGAGTGACATTATGCAATTGAATCTTCAGCACATTCCCTCTAGTCGATTATTTTTCCTCGTAAGAAGAGTTCAGAGCGGTCAAAGATAGACTTTTCAGTACAACTTCTTCATCTGGATGAGTTTATCAAAGAGGTTAGAGCCTTCAACTTGATAGAACTTCAAAGTGATAGTAGTTTTATTAATAGTCTCATGTGTTTTCTTCAACTAAAGGAGTGGACAAAAAGGCTACAGATTTTTTTATTACATTCTACGTCACCTAAATTGGTAAACAAAAGTGCTTCTCAATTTTGTTCACTATTTAAGTTCGATTATACAAAAAAATCGTAACGTGTTCTTGTTGTAATGAGACCCAGACAAACAAACAACTATTGACAGTTCAAGTGACACCTCTTGTATCACTACCCGTTAGAGATTATATGTACGCGTGATTAACGTAGAAGTGAGCTGAGAGTTCAGACCTACCCTTTGCTTTTGTACTCCAGCGAAGCGCTTCTATCCTTGATAGCCTGGCCAGTATAGGCACGACCGGCTGACTTCACCTATTGTCTGGCCATTCTATCACAGGTTACTTGTCAAGGCTGGCACTATTGATATAAAGACAATTTGCTGTAACCATCCCGTTAAGTTTCAATAGGTTGCAACATTTTCTGTGGACGTAACACTTGACAATAGTGTTTTGAGCCTAAATGACAGCAAAACTGTGAATATCACTTTCAATCTTATAGGTAAAAGATTTTGCATTAATTTCGTAAAAAACCCGGACAGAATTATGCGATTTGTCTGTATGCGGCTGAACACGTAACAGAGTGGGTCTGTTACGTGATATCGTGCCAGATAGTGTTTCTTCGTTTAAATTCTCCTTATAGCGGCACGCACACCTATGCAATTCCTATCATACTGCCATTTACATAAACATGCTTTCTTATGAGTTCCACAAACAGTAAGTTACCCTGGCTTCCATCGATAAAATGACTGCTTATGTTGTCAATGCTCACAGCAATTATGCTTTCCGATTCAATTCGCTACAATGCAATAGTGTTAATTGACGAGTTGTGTTCGATAATCTGCGATGTTCTTGCACTGATTTAGTATCTCAAGCTTCTAACAAAGTATCTTAATATTGTAAAATCAAATCTCTTGATAGTCCTTAATCCACAGAGAAGACAAGTTTTTTGTTATCTCACTGAGAAACACTGTTATTCCTTCTTTTTTCCTTATCTTAAAGGCTAGAGAAGATTCATACACTACAATCTTGAGTACTGGTTATTGGTCGTGTCAGGTCATTTCTTCTTCAACACGACACAAACACAGTTACATCTTTGCAACTGTTCAAACAGTTATGTTTTAAAATAGTTGCAAAGCTGCAGCTTGGACCAGTTCCACTCTCCTGAACAAAGACGTTACAGGTACTTCAAGGACCCAGAAGGTTTTAACTTCACTTCGATGGCGATCTCCCACACAGACTTTTATTTTCCATTTGACAGCTTTTTAAGCACAGAGTCCTCTGCTAATTGGGAATTTCACCAGTCCGGATCCCCTAGATCCGTATCTGAGCTCCTGTACGCCCGTGGGTGGAATTAATATCCCATTTCCCCTGTTTACATACGAATGCCCAATTAAAGAACGACATGGGCTTATCGAACTGTCGATTGGACGTATATTTACGTGAGACTCCGCAACAACTTTTATTGTTATTGGAAACGTGCAAGACGTGGATTGTTGGGAAGATGTTGACGATGTGTGTGGTTTTGCCTATTTTGCGTGTAGACTGTATATACGATCGAGAAGAAGGGATTTTGGGAAGGGTCTGAAGAAAATGTAAATTGCTATCAAACCTTTCCACATTCCAAATTCTTTCCCTGTTCTAAGCATGATTATCAAATTACTTAACAACTGGAAGATTCAAGAATCAAGGATTGAGTAGGATTGAGCCAATGCAATACTCTATTCTCTACATTGAAGCTTTGGACGAAGAGAGAAGCTTACACAATACAATAGTAACAAAATAGCTATTCATAAAAACTATCAATTGAGTAGTGAATAGTATTTGCCACTGATTCCTTCGTATATTTGCCGCTATAGAAGAGTATTTGAGAAAAGTTCATGCCATTATCACAAATCCTGAATAAGTAAAGGCTTTCGCAATGTGTTTATTTACAATATTATTAATCCTTCTCCAATGTTCCACGTAAATTATTGTAACCCTAAAACGTCTTCAACATTTCTTTCGCGGTTCCCATGTAGTTATTACAGAAACAAGAAATAAAAAGTCAACTAACAGTTAACGATCGCGAAACATTTTAAAACTTGTTTTGTTTGAGTTTTTCACGAGTCAAACCTGCACGCATGAGGAAATAAGTCATGCACGACAAGTAATGAAAACAGAAGTTGGAAGTTGGCAAGTTGGCGAAGAGGCCGAGTATTATTCATAGTCGAGCAAATATGATATAAAGTTGGCTTGTGAAACTTGCCAACAGCCAAGTTGGTTGGTCATTCCATCTCGGACCTCAGAAATATACAAAGTTGTGACCAACTTTGAAAATCAATCCGACTGTCAATCGCCCTTGTCATGAACTTTATATTAGTTCGATGGCATTCAACAGCTCGCAGCTCGGGGGCTTAAAGAGGGATAAGTATTTTGTGGCATTTCACGAATGGTTTTGTTTCGCGTTTATATTCATGATGTGGAATAAATAGTAGTTTTCTTTGCAACTTCTTTGTTGTTGCAGTTTTTTCATGAGCAGTAACGATCACATTGATAATAGGATAAAACTAGAATTTGTACGTATAAATGACCACCGCCCATTACTCTGGCATGGATTTACATATTCACATTGTTGCCACAATTTACTTAACGGAGGTTGTGATACAGTTTTAGACGTTAAACATTACTTAAGATAGTCACCAAACGAATTTAAAAAAATCCTGTGGGAGGACCCCTGATCCCGTTTATTCTTACAGTGTCCCACACTCGCCACATAGCTCTTCTTTAACTAAGGCATAGACCTTCACTGAAATACAACTTATTTCTTATTTAGCATCAACCACACTATGTTAAGCTACTATCCTAGCCTCTCAGCTGACAATTTCACCGCTGCACGTATTGAAGCACCCTGTTAGTCTCCAGCTTTGTAACACGACATAACTCGTCAAACAGAAACCGCAATGATTGGCAGCAGACGACACCGAGCGTTCTGTGAATCGGAACGGAATAGGAACGGAATGGATGCGTAAACGGGTAGAACTAGTTTAATAGAGTCTTCCGGACCTTCCAGTCGCTCGATCCGGTCCAGTTAGAGCGGGCAATCTGTCACTTAGGCACTTGTACGTTCCCCGTTATCTACATAGCGGCTGTGGACTTTTAATGATGAGTGAGTACAGGTGGTACAGTGGGAATAGAGGATGTTAGAGATGTAACAGTGCACTTTCAAGAAACAACTATCTAGATAGCTGTACACGTATTTCGTTAACTTACATTGCCCCTTGTCTACTTGAATAATTTTGGGCTACCCTAATATCGCTTGAAAATATCGATTAGTAAACCTTCATTAGATTTTTCACTATAAGCAAGTTAGGTTAGTTATGTTAGGTTATAACAGTTTCATTTTATAATTAGCCTATATTGAGTTAAAAATATCGATTATTAATCGACGTTTTCAATCTATATTAGCCCAATTAAGAAACTGGTGATTGGCATGATTTGAACTCAAGACCTCGGGGACCGAAATCCCGTGCTATACCACTAGACCAGCTCCCATTGAATTACATAATTGGTGAGACCAGTTTTTTAGTAGTATACAGTAGGTTGTTTTCAGTTTCCCATTTTAAAATTATTTTTTTTGTGTTTCAATAACAAATCTTCGTCATTGTTCGAAAATAAGTGAGTTATGGAGACGTACTTTCTGTTTGGACTTCATCTACATGATTTTAAAATATATATAGAAGTTACTAAATACTAATAGTTTGGTTTTTACATCTAATAGTTTCCTAAGTATACCATTTTACGTTACTTTTTAATTCCAAAATATTCTTAGAGATATAGGTCTAAGAGTTTAATGTCAAAATGTTTTAAAAAGTAAAGAAAATGCTATAATGTAAAGCTCAACTGAAAAGTAACTTCCTAATTCTCTCTGAGTCTGAAACAATCAAGAAGAATTCCCAGAGACAGCCAAGTCAGGTAGGTTTAGAAGGGAGCCAATTTTAAAACACTTATTGCGTGTCGGAGCCCGCACTGGGATCGCATGGAGATAATAATTTAAACTACATTCAATTTCGCGTGGTTTTGTCCTCCAAGGAACCCGTTTTTGTTCTTTAAGAGCCTATAAGCATTAGACTGTCAAAAAATTTGCATGATAAAACTTTAAGATAAATAATTACATACCATGTAGGCTTATATTATTTTTAATTCCTGCGATATTTTATTGGCATTGTACGTAGGGTTTCATTTGTGTTATTTAATATTTTCTACTTTAACTTGTTACGTAATTTGATGAAGAATGTATTGAACAAAGGTTGACTTGTAAAACAGCAAAATGTAAAAATATTAGAGTCTTCATATAAATAAATATATATATATATATATAATTTTCTCTGGTTGTTGATGATGAAAATGTTCCCATCTCCCACCATGTTATGTGAGAACCCAGCAGGTTTCGATATAGAATTCACGTTCCTATGCGAAATTATATGCACTGAGAATGGGAAAAATGTATAGAAAAAGTGGTAGAAAAAGGTTTGGAAGATACAATTTTAAATTTTGGACAAATTTCTCTTTTGCCGTAATTCTCAAACCATCCAAGTGCTGAAACAACGTAACCGAAACGAAAACAGTTTATCGACGTTGCGAGATGGGAAAGAATGTAAACTGGTTATAAAATTACTTTAACTAATTCATTTTGGGACCTCATTAAATTATGAATAATTTTCTCCTCATGCCTGCCAGCTGTGGTCTAATGGCGGTTGTTTGTATAACAAGGGGGCTAACTGCATTGGGCCTAAACTGGATACACACTCGTTTAAATTACAGAGGGAGACGTCTGGAAATTATTATTTTGTAAACTTTTGTAGGGAGGGGTTTCGGTGCACCTGGTTTATGTCACACAGCTAATATTATTGTGAAACATTTCTCACAAATCTCAGGTCACACGTTTGACCTATGTCTGTCAAATATCTATAGTCTGTATGATGGAATCTGCCTTCTTAAAATCGATCTGGGGACTGAATAGTTAAGCCAGACTAGTCAGGAGGAGACAGGTTCCATAATACAGTCTATAGTGACCAATGAGATTTAACTGACAATTTTGCCTTGCGTTAAACCTTGGTCCAAAATATTTAACTACATTCAGCGCCGGGCAATCAAAGATTACAAGGCAGGCGTTTTCTCTTCGCCTCTTTGACTTTGTATTTCGCCGCTGAGACGTATTGAACCTTGGGCCTCCACACTACTGATTCACGCATCTTCGGCATCACATTCCTAATATCAACCAATAGTCTAGTAGCCAACATGTGGTTTGAGAACGATTCTTATTTTTTTTTTTTGCCGATACCACTTTTGAGTATGTTTACGTTTGATCACACTCCTATAGTCTGTATGATGGAACCTTTTGCTTGTCCTTTGTCTAGCTGGGACTAGCAAGGACCTTAACCCATTGCCCAGGGAGGATATATGTTATATTACACAGAGTATAGATACTTTAACATCACCTCAAACTACATTCCCAAAGATTGTTGGTATACCGACGATATAACAATTTAACAGCTCTGAGGAAAGAGACACAACTTTTCCACCAGGTACTTTCTTTGTTCTGTACTCTGTTACCAATATAAAAATACATATCCACTCACACATAAATTTACGGATCAATATCAAACTTAGAATTTTGTTTCATCCAATTAGGTACATGGTAATCCTAAACACACGCAAAACTTCTACGATAAGTAAATTCCACGTGAAGTACTTAAACATTTCCGAGCGGGTTAATCACACAATCCTTCTCAAGGTCATTACCACGATAGTATCACACAGCAACAAGTCGGATTTATGTACACCTGTTATCAGTAATCTTGAAAAACGAGGGTTGAACATCTGATAAGAGCAAACATAATCAGCTGGGTAAGAACGATCTGGGCGAATTTAGAAGATAAGTTAATTAGACCACAAGCAAGTCACGATTAGAACATGTACCTATCCCCCCCCTCCCCCCTAGGGTACCCCCTACTCTACCCAGACGTTATCTATCCCCCTAATTACGATCTCGTATATGTTTAATTGCCTTAACAACCCGTATTTCTTGATTGACTAATTTTTCCAACTATTTCCCTTCTAGTAAATGCGTTCCTAGATTAATTTCACTGTATGCAGATAATACCGTGTTATTACGCCCCGACGGAAGCCATTTACTTTATTACTGCCCCTTATCTCTATTTGCTTGTTTGTAATATTTTATCTGATATGCTCAGTACGTGTTCGATATGTTGCACTGCGCTGTACAATGTAACGCGCAGTGTAATTGAAATGGGAGGTTGGGGATTGAAAATTATTATTGATACGTAAATCATGTTGGGTAGGTGATTTTTGATAAAGTGTGAATAATAATTCGCACATAACATGTTTTATTTATGATTTATATACATGTAAAAAATTGCTTCTTACGCTATATATGTAATTTACAAAAATAAGTTAAACATTTTTTAGATTAGCGTGCAATTATTTGACAAGGACAGTTCCACCTATAACATTGTTTCTAACATTGTTAAACTAATTTCAACAAACTTAACATATTAAAATCACGCCGACAATACACTTTCACACAGAATTTCTCAACGAAAGATCGAGATAACAATTCTGTAATCCGAGTACAAAGCTTGTGGGAAATTTCTGCGGCATTTAACATTGCATGAAAAGAAAATCCCAAAGAGCGAATTGGGGACAAAAACTGTGGAAAGTAAAAAGCGAGACAGGCCCAATATTGCGAGCTACATCAGCTGTGTGGGGGGCAGCAATCATACCCCCCTTACACCCCCCCCCCCACAACAAACTATCCGACCCACACTACTCGTACCCTTCTCTTTACAACACCCAGACGGCATAAGCGACACTTTGTATCCTTTCTGTGTTGCCCCTTTTCAATTCTTTGGCCCGTTTCTCCCTCAGGAAAAATATTTGTTTTGGGGTAAACAATTTTTTTATTAAAACATCATTTTACGAGTCATTAAATAAACCAGAGGAAGTAATTCGTTTGATAAAGGTGCATAAAAACGTCGAGAGACATTTTCCCTTGCAATATTCCGGCATTGCACATATGACATTACTGGCGAAGTTATGTATTATTAAACATTCTCAGTGGTTCTTTGGGGGATTAAATGGGCGTATGAATGTTCTCTTTTATGCGCTACGTAATTTACCAAGGGTAACCCTGTAATGTAGAAATGTTTATTTATGTAACAGCTTATTTTAAAATAAAACTTTTATTTTAAACAATTACTTGTTTAATTACTTGTGTAGCTAAAAACAGTCTACTTGTGATTTATGTGTGTATCATACGTATAGAATATAGAAAGTTCGAGTCTAAATCAAGTTTTGTTTCAGTACACGTCTTAAATTCCAAATGAAAAATTACGGGCATTTGATATTAATACCTATAACAATTGCAGTGACCGATTATACCACTAATCAATCAAATACACCGACGTTTCGAGTGCAATGTTGCACCGAGCTTCATCAGGCCCGCCTACGCACTCCCACTCAAACATCAGTCACCTCTTTGCCGGTTCTATTAATATCTAATATATTTTTGATTCTGCTGCATACCCATAACTCAGGGTACAATGGCCTCCTACAGGTCTTTGTTGGTTTGATTTATCCTGTTCAGGCTACATTTATACTAATGAATCAACGCGCTTCGCAAGCCCTCGTTTGTTAAAGTCAAGTTTTGTTTGTGGCTGCGGAATTAATGTTTTGTGTACGGCATTTGTGTATCGAGGCGGAGAGTGATTATAGATGAGGGCAAGTGGGATATAAACAAGTTATTGTACAATGATTTCATTAACTCTGATTTGAAATATATTTATAAGGGTTTATCGTCAAAATATATACTGGTACACCTTCCTAAGATAGAATATAAATAGTTTTAGAAACTCCAAGAGTATGTAAATAACACCGATTACTAGAACATAAGATCGCGAACACACAAAAGAAAACTCACAAGGATACTTATTTAGTCCATGGTGTACACTCTATGTTTTGAATTAAAAATATATATATATATTCTGATCAATTTATAACATACTGACTTTGTGTGCAGTAATACTTCACTCTCGTTAAAGTACACAAGATCTTTTAATATCAGAATCGTTGCAATTTCCAAATTTCGAAAACTCCAAAATATCCAGAATTTAGTATACCTACTTTTTTAGTAAAGTGGAACATTGAATTTTCAAAAATTATCATTTACTATTTTTACTTCACAACGTTCATTGTAGACTTTGAACAATACAAACAGCATAAACTGTCAATTCGTTCTACATTGAATTAATTGAATCCAACAATACTATGGTGTAAAAGGTTTAAGCGATGTATAGGACGTTGACCGTAATCGCAGCCGCTCCAGTAAATTCTTCCCTCTTTGACAAATATTAGCTTTTAGTTCGTTATTTACACTATTCGGACTTTGATCAACAAATTGTCACCAGTGGAGACTTTAGCAAACGATCAGCTGTGACCTAGTTAGATCTGAAGTATTTGATGTGATTATGAAAGGAGCTGAAACTTTCATTGCGCACTATTGTATCTAGTTGAACAATTGGTTTTAGCTTAATTGGAGTTAGAAAGTATAAGATAGGTTTGTAAAAGGACTTACGTATGTTGGCATAAGTGTTGCTCATACATACCTGGAAAAAACAATATTGATTAGTACATACAACAAACACGTTTAATCACAGCCTTCTATAATCTAAATATTCCAACTTAGAATCACGTTTGATTAAGTCTGCTAAAACAAAAATACTTGACAAGTACTGATCACAGTACTTTTCATCATCGATAAAGTTGAGCAGTGTTGAAAATTAACTACTAAACAGAAATATTTTAAAACGTTTGAACTACTCCAGTAAGCACAAACGTGTTCACATACAAGTAAATCAACTTTATAGGGTTTAACAGAACAGAAACCTCTCTTCACTGAAACCCTTCAATATCATAATGACTCACGTATCAATATCAATTCCAAGTGCAAACATCTGTGAATGATATATCAAACAATCAATATCAATGCACTTATGATGTAGCAATACGCAACTCGCGGAAGCGTAGCAGGAGTACAACAGTGACATTTCTACGCTCCACTCCCATACACACGGTACACACGGCGCGCGGCGATAACTCAATAGGTCGGTAATTGTTTTACGCTCCTGCATTTGTTGAACCGTTCTGGCAAATCGCAATTGCATCAGAGTTGCATGCATTGACGATTGCGTTACTGCCTTATGCATACTAACAATGTGACAATGAACGGATTGCGAAAATGGGATTGTCTTTGTGCAAAGGGTTTTGAAAGACCTGATCAGATCCGATCGCGATTCCCCTGCGAATCGATTTTCCCCTTGTGTCAATTGAAATCATTGGTTGTTTTGGCTTGTAGATTTTTTTGGTTAAGTAGCTTTTTGTTTATAGTTATTATTATTTTTGTTCACTTTAAACGTCGATGGTTCTGTTCTGAGAAAAGTCTGAGTTTTGATGGTTCAAAACTAAACTCAGCTGTTCTTGGTAATTGTTTCATAATTATTTTGGCATAGGAATAACTTAACTTAGTAATTATGTTCGTGGCATATGCACATAATTCATTCAACAATCATCCTTCATCCATCCTTCATCCATCCAACACCCATCCTTAACCCATCCTTCATCCATCCTTAATCCATCATTCACCCATTCTTAACCCATCCTTCATCCATTCTTCATCCATCCTTCACCCATCTCTCATTCATTCCTTACCCATCCTTCACTCATTCCTTCATCTAGAAATACGCATCATAAAGTGTTGAAGTAATATCAATCCTATTTAACCTAACTCAAACAACTAGGCACGTATTTTCGATTTTGAGAAATCGTTAAGTTTTTAAACTTGCAAGTAAAAAGCTCTCATAGTTCAGCACACATATGGATCTTCGAAGTGAGGTTTTGTAGCAAATGGAGGTCGTCGTTTATTTGAGTTTGGATAAGCCAGCCGTCACAGGAGTACGGAAGTTTGTTTTCCACCAAGTTTATTAGCACATCCCGTCACACCTTTTCCTCCATTGCGACTTATCTTTGCTTCAAACTAACTGATCATTTAGGAGGAAATCGCGTTAGTATTTCGAGGCTTTAATGTGTTTTCACAGAATCGAAGTAAGTGGAATTGACCTTAATGCATTCGGGTATAAATTATGTTGCTCACAATTCTCTAAACACCATTTAACGGAAGTGCTGTTTAACAGTTTCACAAATAACACGCCACAACACCTTCAAACCCAAATTTTATTTCAATACATCATCAATTAAAAATTTCGATTGGTCTACTGTGTCCTTCAACCGTAACCAACTATAGTGCTCGCCTTCAAATCAGAAGGTCGCTGGTTCGATTCTAAGCTAGATCAATTAATGATACTTTATTAAAACTTGTCAACGATAAGACTAGGGTTTGTATAGTTCTCTTACAAAAAAACTTTGATAATGCCACTGTCGTAAATAAACACAATAGACGCAATAAAGCAATATCTGGTCAAATAATTACAAACATCTTTGCCACCATGGTACAAAAGTTTTAGGACAAGGCTACCCAGAGGACATCATTTGCGGACCGTTACCTCCCCTCTCCCAGAAGGTTATTTACTTTTATAATTATTCTCGGGTCTCTAGCCGGGGGCAGCGGGTCAGTTGAGGTCAAAAAACCTCCTTAATAGCTTGACCATTTTGGGCGCCTGGGTACACATTTCGGAACTTCGATGGATATTGCGATCCAAGGGACAGAGCGAAGTAGGACAAGTGACATATGGTGCTGGGAGTGACAATGGGAGTGGTAACTGGGGCTAAGTGATACTATGTGGGAGAGTGAGAGGAGTATGGTAAAGTTACAATGGTATATTGATGAAAGGTTTGTTTTTTAACTATTTAAGAAAAAGTACGTCAATTAGTTGAAAATTGAGGTGATGTAAATTAAAATGTATGTGTTATAACATAACCTAACCTAACCTAACACAACATAACACAAAGTATCCTAACATAACATCACCTTACTATATCCTAACCCTAACCTATTTTCAAATTTCAACAGTGGCAGCCCTATTCACAAAGACCTGTTTATTTTTATCCTATCGGCTGTACAGTTGGATAGTATGGGTAATGTGTGGGTCTGGCCGAGTTATAGAAATTGCTTAGTTACGTTGTTAGTACAAAAACATAGGTTGGCATGAAAATGGTTGGTAAACCCAGTTTGGGATTTGTGAAGTTTGCAAATTTGAATCGCAGAAAAACTTGTAATTAATTTTAACTTTTTGATTAGTGTTTGTGCATTTGCGAAGACTTAGTATTTTTAGCAATGAATCTCATAATTCAAGAAAACTTAAGTACTTAGAATGAAAACGCAATAAAGTTAACGTCTCCAAATGAATTTATTCCTTCCTACATGTTCAAATCTCTCATACCATTTCTTGCACGAGTTGAAGAAGCAATTGCTACCGATCTATCTATATTTCCTGCAATAGTTGTTGGTTTCTACAAATCACCCCGTGGCGGTTTAGACACAATAGTAACACAACTTCACTGACACGTGATCCCCAGAGCAAGGAAGGACTCCAGGATGTGCTGCGGGTATTGTACAGTTAGTGTGAGGAATTTTACGGTCTGGTTACTAGAGCGAGCAACCGCTGCCGTTATGGCGTGACAGACACTTGGAGTGATTGCACTGAATATATACAACTGTTATACGTGAAAACATACAGTATTCAAGTTGGAGGATTTTTTATTTTAAGGTTGAAATTTCAAAATTTTATGTTGGACGTTTTTGTTGATTGATTAATTGTAATTTTTTATCGTCATAGTTCAGATATTTAAAATGTGATGCTGCTCGCTACGAATATGCAATTTTAAGTATATTTTGTAACAAAATATCTTGAGAAAAGTGTGAGAAGAGTGTTTTACCTTCATACAATCCCGTTTAAGTTTGTTGTAAAACATTAGGAATAAGTGTTCTTGTTTTGGATCGTGCAGTGTGTGTAATAGGAGAGATTATGGGTATAAAATACACAAAAACAATGTATTTAGTAAATCTAAGTTTAGAAAATGATCATAAATAAAATATTTTAAAAATCTAAGTATAACGTATAATAAAACTACATTTCAAAATTATACACTTTATGTATCAAGCGTATACTCTGTATGACGTAACCTGTCTACCTCACTCAGGGGGGCCAGGACAGGTTCCATCATACACACAATAATCACAAAAATCATTTTCAACATACAAGATCGAACCGATTCTCAGCATAGTAGGGCACTGAGGCAACAATAGTAAATCATATCACTCCATAACCATCTGGGCCGGCACCACAAAGAGACAAAAGACAATAAAATGTCCAATGCAAATAAGTCTATAGATCCCCAGGTAAGGGGGGCGGGGGGATGGGGGGACGGGGGGTCATCACGTGATACGGGGACATTATTAATTAAAGACCGTATCAGATCGTCGGTCCATGGACTTAATTGAAAAACAAGAGTTGATCGCGATCTCGACTCTCGATATTCTACTTGGAATGTTCGGTTTGGATTTCTTTTCTCTGGAAGCACGACAGCCGCGGCGTTATTGTTTCGGAAAACTCCGAGGAAAATATCCCGCCTTCATGCTCCGGATTTCGTAAATGGTTCGGAGATAACTTCCGACGTTATCTTTGGAGTTTTACGTTGTAATACAATTTTTTCATTGTAAAAATAGTGCGTCGTAATATTTTTACGGTGTAAGATTGAAGTATGTTGTAAAAACTGAAGAGAAGTGTTTACATATTATAAATATTTTATTGAGCTTTGTATTGTGAAGATGAAGGTAATTTTTTACTATAAATATTTAGTGTAGGATTCCTTGCGTTGTATAGTTTGAAGTGTTTTATATTAGAGTAAATTAATTGATCATGAACAAATTAAACAGTTATTTGACAGAATTATATTGTTGAAGCCCATTTTCTTAAGTAAACTATTATTTTCACGTCACTAATATTAACACTAGGATTAAAAAATTACAATATTATTGAACCAAGCTTCGCATCGAAAGATTTATACTGTATATCACGATAAATGTTAACCATGAGTTAAAAATCAACCATTAACGTATGCGCCACTCTAAAAAATTACAAATTTCTAAATCAATTACAAGAGTATTTTACTAAACAACTTCTTTACATTTATATTACCTCCAGATGATGGGTCGCCTCTATGAAATAGCTCGGATTCTGAGCTCTAATGTATTTTTCATAGCAGCCGACTCTTCAACTAGACTGTACGTGAGAGAAATCCATTACGTTTATGGATATGTGACAATGGCGCTCATGTTGAATGAAAATTACGTTTGAACAAGTCTCTCTGTTGACCTACATCGCCTCTTTGTCATTTTATTTTGTATTTTGTTTCGTTGATGCTACTCATTCTATATGCATTACCAAAGATGATATTGTGTATGATACATGATGTGCTACAAATATATGCATCTTCCTCTCCAAAAGTATTTGATGGAATAGTAGTCGGATCGTTGAAAATATATTTAAAGAAATTCGACTTTGGATTTAGTCGAAAAATCAAGTGAAATTGCAGGATCACATTTATTTGTACTAATGATAACCTTTACTATTGATTGGTGGGTTTATCATAAGGTACCTATATAACAACGTTAATTTTTTGTTATGTTTTATGTACGTTAAATAAAATGGTCTGGATATATTTTGGTGTGGCCCAAACAATATCTTAGGTTATATATAAAACAGAAAATTGTATTTTTTTACCTAAAAGTATAGTCCTATTTCGTTTTTACTATCGTTTCCAAGATGTTTTTCAAAATTTCTGTAACACTCTAAAATATTAGTCTCCGTATCCATACGTGTGAATAATATAGCTACATGGCAACCAATATTAGGGGAAAGTCCTAAAATATCACCCATCATACGTCAATTAGCATTATAGGTTTTACATAATTGCCGATTCCCGTATCAATTAAACAAATTGCTAGTTAATGGCACCGGTGGCACGTGGGATATTAATATGTAACTATAGATTCATTATAAATCAAATTAGTTTCACCTGACCATTATTATATTGTGGGACGAAGCCCGGGGCCGAACTTGATTCGATGTCAAAAGATGTTTCCATTACAACTTTCACAAAGGTTATTTGCGAGAAAAGTTTAATCTAAATTACAATTAGTATCGAAGATTCCTTTGGGCTGTTCCGGTTGGTAAAATGGTAATTAAAAGGATTGTAATTTATTTTACAAAACAAAAAACATTTAGAACTTTCAAATGGAATTGTGTTAATAATGGTAATTAGAACAAATAAATACTTTATTATTTAACAAAGTTACAATATGAAATAGCAGGATTCGTCTTTATATTATTACGTATTTCCTGTGAAAGAAAGCACGTGAAATAAGGTCTGATGTTTCAGTATTCAAAGAGAAAGTAGGATTTAAGGGCAAACGAAAAGAAAATCCAATTGTCGTGGAAATCAAATTCGCAGACTCTAAGGTATTTTGCCACTTCCATCTCCGGGCGAATTGCTTGCGATGATAATTCTGCTTGAATTCACGCCATCTACTATTATTGTTTGGTAATGGATATGCTGCAGGTCTTATACAGAGTGTTTAAAAGGTGCAGGGTAAAAGTATAGTATTTTGGTAAAAGGAAAGTATTTAGGTATGTTAATGATAGTCATCAACATTATTTCTATGTATCAAGAGTTAGTATGTTGTTTGTAGTTGGTTGTACTATTTTGCGTATCTCAAAAATTTTCGCCATTCTCTAAAAACCAGCGTATAATGACTGCTAAAATAGAACAGCTTCATAAACGAACACATCCATCATAGGTTAATAGTTGAAAATCCAAACTACATCATTTTTTTTCAAATTATTTATGCCTCGGACGTTACACGACATGCACACCAAGCTTTTCATATTATTTATTTGACTATCATATCTATCATTATTTGATTATATAAATCAAAGAAGTGTTCATGTACGATATATTACTCTAAGCTCCAAAAGTGAACTGATATCACAAAATACCCACATATTTAACTGTACATATCACAAAGTTGTCCCATTATCACACTCCCAGGTGGTCCATCACAGTTTGTGATGCAGACGATACCCCAACCTCAATAAAGTTGGAGATATCCCCGCCTCAGGGCAGACTGGTTACGGAAATCGATAAAACCAGTTGGGAATCAAACCCCTATTTAACTGGGCCCGAGGGTGCTTCAAATGACAAAACCACTAGGGACAAAAAACGTTCAAGGTTCAATCATGAGGTAGAACACAACTGTTTCGGAATTTGATAACGTTACTTTACTTGGAAGTAATAATAAGGGTAATAATATTATACAAACATTAATGAAATTAGTTTTTTCCTACAAGGAGATTCTCCTAATGCTGTCTTAGCTCGAAAGATCTGTATTGTATTATGTTTTGGGATTGTGAACTTAAGGTTAGGGTGGTCTCCTAACCACCAGGCATTATCACAAGATTAAAGATTTTCATTGATCGGTGGGTCTTGAACCCGAGGTCTAACTATATGTATACCGCATCTGGACATGATTCAACCTAGTGATGCGAATTTGAAAACCATTTTAATTTATACTAAAACTTTAAAGATGCGTGCTATATTAGGCTATTTAACTACTTTGCATAGATCATTAGAATAGTTTTAGTTTAAATATAAATTTTAGCTCTGGATCAACATGGATTGTTCAATAATGGGTGCATCACTGTTTTGCTATACCGTAGTGAATACACGTTAAACACGAAAAGATTCCACTGACTCGCTGGAACCAAATAATTTCATCAGAAGCTTCCGTAACAGACTCAAAACGTTGAACAAAACCAACAATTGTCAGTCATTGATCGATTGACCCTGCGGGCGACTATCGCGATTATCGCATTAAATCTATTCAAATCCACAAGATTAACGAGTTTGTTATGTAAAGGCACCAAACTGACACTCGCTCTCCAAGGGATAAAAAACTGTGACAGGGTGGGAAGTCCTTATCAGTATTGCCAACTGATAAGAGATAAGGTTCTCAGATTGTTATTAAGTTGAAACAAAGCGAGTCGGTCTCAAGGTCGAAGTTCACGTACGTGAAAGTGATTGATGAACGTTTGGGAATTAATAACAGATTAGAGGATCCAGCGCCGCTTACATTAGACGGGACAATGAAACATCAAACTAATTGAATTTGTAAATGGAATTTGAATTTCGCGGAGGAGGATGAAATCGTTAAGTGTGAGTTGTGTCTTCTGACAGCCGAATGAAGACGAATTTGGTTTGGAAATTAAGACGCGAAGTGTCCGTTTGATTTGGTGGGTAATTATTTGTGGCGAGTGTAAATCGATATATGTGAGCATTGTTGTGTGTTGAGTATGAGTAAAGACTTTAAAATATTTCTCACATGTTTTAAGATACTTTTGACTAATTTACTTTACTTGGGAACCGTAGAAACGGATGCAATGCCTATAAGCAAAATACAATAACTTAAAGTAAAAATCTTCATTTGTTTCATTCTTTCACTTCATTGACATTTGCAATTACGGTACATTAATAGGTAGCCTTTTTAGTCAAGTTTCTATTCATTTGTACCCCAAATGAGATCATGGACTTTGACCATTCACAGGTACGCGAAACAAAATCTAAAACTTTTTCCAAGAATCCTATGAAACAAATTGACAACCTCAATTCAAGTAAAAATGACTCATTTCAATTCCTATCCACAGCATCATGTTTCTATTTCCATACAACCTCTCACCAAGGTTACCATGTCGCAGCAAGGCAGACCACAAGTCGTCAAAGTTATTGCAAAATTGACTCATCCTAAGTGTAGAAGGATAATTGCAAGTGCATTTGCTTGATGTTTGCACACGCGGTCGTAAACCATCTGTTCTCCCCAGGATCAAGGATTATTCAGGATACAAGGATCAAGGATAGTTGCGTCACCCGGCCGCGTCGTGCCACAGTCAAGGTCGGGAGGATAGGGTTTACTTTCAGGAGGCGGAAGAAAGAGACAATCTGCCGCGCGGAGTAATCTTTATAACGTCATTTCTATGGCAAACAGTGTCACATCAAATACATGATCAAAGGTATCCCGAGATGGTAAATTCTTCAAAACTATGAACTTGTTAAATATGTTACAAGAAAGCAAAATATTGTCCTCGTAGTTCTTGGTTATTCGTTTATGTTGAGTGTAATTTTATCGCAATTTATGTAACAAATGTAGTACAATATAAGTAAATATTTGTATGACTCTTGGCTAAACCCAAGCTAAACCAAACCTTCTAGAAATGGGAAACAATGGGACTAAGAACAAATGGACATTATACTTATACTATTTGTAACGTTGTATATTGTATGCCTAATGTTCTCCAAAGAAAAGTAAGAAACCAACAATTATAGCTGTTCCAGAACAGTGTGTGTTGTTTTAAAAACTTTCTTTTATCTGTAACCTCTGTAACGTTTACAAACAGTATCAGTTGACAGTTTGCTGTGCGATACTATGAACATGTGACCGTGGCATTTCCCAACGTTTTTCCATTCCAACGCAAATACCAATTCCCAAGATGTTAAAAGCAAAAACTATATGAAATAAGATTAAAATCCTCCCACTTATCGCGACATCTCCAGATGCGCGTTGCCATGTGCGCAGATATCGTCTATTTGTCGTGACGCGCAGACGCCCACACAGCGCATGCGCGCAGCTCCCCACACGCAGCGACGCAGCGCAATCAACGACGATTCATCAGCAGAATCAATTGATAACGCGGTGATCGGCTGAAGAGCTCACATTCTGCGATGACCCGTCGCCGGAAGCCGATCATCGATCAATTATCTTGATCAGGAATGTCGCTGGTTTGATCACCAGATAACCTCTGAATTGATCGCGGATCGTTAATGTTGAACGGTCCTGCTTGGCGGTTCACACGGCGCCGTTTAAACACCATTTATCATTGAGTCCGATTTATTAGTATTTAAGTGGCTATTTTGACTGAGAGAAGTTGAGTGTCAGCATTAGTCGCATGTCTAGGTTTCGATGTGTTGATATCGCTTAAACTTGAGTAGGCCTAGTATACTGGCCCTAGTAGGATGTTAGGTAATATAAAAACTTAGAATACGTTCATCCGTGTTTAATGTTGCTTCTGTTTAAGCAATATTGCATGGGAAATTCGAACACAATAAGTAATAAATATTTTGGATTTATAAGATGACAAAAATAATTAATGACCACAAAGAAACATAACCACTTTAACAAAAGTTAATTATTCCTCGATACGGTACTTACGTATTATACGGAGGCCACATATTTTACAGCGCGCTGCAGCGGTTATGTTAGGTTGGGTTATCATAAATATATGTTTTTTTATCAAATTAAACTATCTTAACCTAACCTAACCAACCAAACTTGCTGATGGTGAAGGTTTACTAATCGAATCGAATCTGTAGGTTAGGTGGCCTCCGTTTAATACGTAAGTACCCTAGATACAGTAAAACGTTACAAGAGTGCGAGGGGTGGTGAAATATTAATATAACACAGCCAGCCTCACGTGTACGGATGTTTGCTCCACATGTCCTCCATTTTCCAGCCCAGAAGTATCCAAATAAAGGCTACAGAGCGGGTAATTACACAGGCTAATCAACATATGCATTCACCAACACTGGTCTCTAGCTACACATTGCCGCTTTAGCCTCCATTCAAGTAACTTTATTAGCATAAGGAAGCGTTTATAAATTAGGTAGAAATTATGAAAAGGTTATTGAAGTGTTTTTAGATAAACTAACAAATTGCTAACTTTTTAGGTATTGAGAGCTGTGCATATTGGATTGAGGTTAAAAGGAATATTTGGATTTTTCAATTCGCCATATTCGAGTTTTACCACCGTTTTCCCCGTTTTTCATTACCGACAATTCTTAAAGTTGCAAAATAACGCCTTAATTTTTCATTTAGATTCAACAAAGAAATTCCTTATTAAATCCGCAGCTCAAATTGGAACTCGGTGGACACGGGGGAGGCCGTTTAATGCAAATCGTCACAGTCGATTACACTCGCGATTAATCAATCGATAGAGTAATCGATCAGACAGCAGATAAAATCGGCTTGTAGAAAAACCGAGTATTCGATATAGATATTAATTACACTCTAAATTGGTAGGTCGGGCCGACTCGGTTGCATGAATGCAATTTCGCGATGCATTTATAATACGCAAAATGGCGGAAGTGTACACAAGGGCTCTCGGCGCTCCGCTCAATTATTAATTTCCTGTATCAAATTTCGTCAACGCCGCATTAATATGTATTAGAGACCAGATAGCCGGGCAATAAAACACGATTTTTGTATCTCCACGCAACAGCGCGTATAATTGCCGATCGGACATCTTCTAGATATAAATATCCGCTCTGAATATGTAGTCCGAGTACACGATTTATACGGTTATCGACGATTTATGGTCCTTCGCGCCGGATTCACCGTCGCACGCTCTGACCGATTATGTGACATAAATTTGTTTACTTTATTGCCCCATGGTAACGACTAGTTGTGAATTAGGATAATGTACTGTCGGCGAGCTGTTTAAATATTTATTAGGCAATAAACATGCAAATTATAATAATCGGGTTTGTGTATCGGCCGGCATGTAGAACGCTTCGGGCCATCCTGATAACAGATAAGGAAGGACGTAATTAAGTAATAGAGATGGCAACCTGCGGAGGCTTACGGGAAATCTGATGTGATACTCGTAAAGCCACTGGGTAATTATGGTTAATTAACATGAGGTTGGTTGTATCTTGGTATGTCAAATTGTTAAAATTATTACTCATAAAAATGCTAAATACACAGTATTTTATTGTAACACACACTTATATATATACATCAAATATAAGTCTGTTAGCGTAAAACCCCACGATTTACACACTCTAGTACAGAATCCTTTTTTTAACATTAATTAAATTACGAATTTACTGTTTAGAGTATAATAAAACGAAGCCACTCGCTTGATTGAAGTTGAATGGCTCCATTAATCATTACAAGATGAGTCTACCAAGTTTGTCTAGCCTTGTTACCAAGTCCGCCACTTTCTTAGTTTTGATTGGCTGTTAATAACCAAAGCGCTCTGAGCTTCCTCGATTGCGGAACATTGTTAGCTTTTTTCTATGGACAATGATAGACTTACACAACATTAGTTAGTATTTACCCAAAATAGTTCAGTATAAGTAGATTATCTACCGAGAATCTTAACACTCCCTAGGGTAAATTCTCAAAATTCTACGGATTTCCAAATATACTTCTCAAAATGAAACAAAAGACAAATAACCACCAAATTGTGAAAGGGTTGGCGTCGTTCCCAACGGGCGCAAAGCTAATATTCCTCCAACGTCCATCTCTCCGACGATTTAAAGCTACTGGAAAACTCAATCACATTAATTGCGAAAGCTTGTACTTGTGCAACGGTGTGGCGCGACTCCTTCCAGAGATTATGAGTTTTGGAATTTACAACTTCGACATCGGATGGCAGTAAAGCGCGCGTCGTGTTATGTCGCTCCAAACGTCGTAAAACAGGACAAACTTGATGTGTATTGAGCAAAGTTGTAGCGAATTGATACTTTGACCTGGAACGGCGAGGAGTGGAGATATCATTTGATATCTTGGTGTAATGTTCGCTTATTAAATCGTAAGATTGTCTGAAAGTGTAGGAATTAATTCCTCTAATACACTGTGAATTTGTTGTACACTTACAAGTTGTATCGTGGGTAAAAATTAAACTATTTATGATTAAACTTTACCTTTAGTCGGTGCTCAAATTGATTGGATTTGGTTAATCAATCACTAAATTAACAGGTAAAATGTCAAAAGTCACTAAGCAAATAATATGAAATTGTAAACCACGTATAATCTTGTACGGTAATGATTTTCATAGTTAAAAACAATACGGGGTCAAATTATTTAGGCGATGCCAAATGTTTTGCGATACAACGAATGTTTATTCGTAAACGCTAGTAAAAGTAAACATTGTAATTAATTGCAACACTTAAAAATTCACAAAGGAGTTTCAGTAAACCTAAATGAAGTTACTGCAACTATTTTCCCCATCTTATCCCCCCTTTTAAAAGAAAAAACTCGTTTATCCCAGAAAATAAAATCGCAAATTACTTCAATCCCAAACAAATCCTTGACAAGGGTTGGTGGCCGCAATCGAGGGCTAAAGGAAAGCTATTCCTACAATCCCTGTTGATCGCGGGGCTAAAAGGATCTGGAAACAAGGGTGATTCTTTGTACCCTCGAAAATAGTGGGATTAGGGGGTCGGCACGTGTTGGCTAACGCAATTTTGGATTTGGATAATCGCCCTAGCCCGGCGCTTGTACCGTGAAATCCCGGCCTATTAGAGGGAGCGGTCAGCGCAGGTTCAAAGGACGATTCGTCATCGTCACCCTGTGACTCAACCTTGGGAACAAAATATGGCTACCGTCAACCCGGGGAAAGTGAACCATAAACTTAATTGCTACCCGAAGACGAAAGTGAAATACAACTGGCCTTCGAGGAACCTTTCGATTTCAAAGAGTCGGGTTCACGGCCGATAGAGGTCAGATATTCGAGTGGGCGCGGTTAACAATTCAATTAACCAATCGGTTATAGATGGAGATCGTGATGGTACCTACCGCGTAAGATGATAGTGTTGTGAGTCTAACGCGCAAACGCAATTAGACAACGTCGGTCGAACTTGCCATTCGTGCTGAGAATAGTCGCTTCGCTTAGTACAATAACCTGGACTACCAATAATTTTACTTTTGGGATTGTAGTTTTGGGGGTCTATTGCCTATAGTCTCTACTGAAACTATTCCAAATAAAAGCCACTTAAAAGTTTTAAGACGTTTTAATATTCCAAAGAATGGCAGAGGGAATGGTCTTTCAAAATTATAAGACATTTTGAGAAATATGTAGTGAGTTACACATTTTAATGTGTTTTAGTAGTCAAAATCTCATTTGAAAGGTTTTCATACTCTATAGGGATTTGTCCTGTATTATGTATTAAAACTTGCAATGCTGGCAAATAACCAACGAGAATATGGTCTAATAATCTTAATCTTCATTTTTCTCTAACAAAATCCACATTTATTTCATCCTGAAAACCTACGTTAATTGGCAAGTCTTCCCTTGTTCTTCACGAAAGCACTACTAGTGACCCAAACTCACAAGCAATAATCTCACATTCGTATTTCCAAGCCTCTTCTGTGCACAATACCACTATTACCGCAAACAAACCTCCTTTCACAGCTAACACTGTTTACTGGCACATTTCTACGAGTTACCTATCAATTAGATGGAACAGTGTCGCTCTATTCGCTCTATTAGGTCAGAAGGTGTATAACCGCATGGAGATAATGGTGCGACCATTGCGTGCTAGGATCAGCTGGGCATAAAGTTTAACAACCGGGTTATGGCACTTACACCTTCCCCTCGTCTACATTACGTCATTAGCTTCGTTACAAGTTCATTTCGTTCCAAGATGTTCATGGAGTGTATGCTGCATGGTTTAATGTAGGGGTTTTTGCAAAATCGATTTGGATTGTACCTTGAAATAATTTAATAGTTGCAAAAGGTGAGTTTTGGTTGTATTTAAGTGATGACTCATTTTAGATCCGCCATGTCGGCAAAGTTGTTGATGATTTCAAAACGTTATTCGGTACAAATCATCAATTGATAAACTTTTATGTTACTTCTTTAAATCAAAATTTCTCAATTATGAGGAGCTTGAAGGTTATATCCATAGTATCATAATAATATTATAAAGTTGTGAATCTTCGATCCAGCACCAAGACCACATACACGTGCCAGACCGCATTTGCATAAAGCGAAGAAAGGTTGCCAACGGTGAAAAAACCAAGGACGTTTTTTACTCAAATTAATAATCGGGCATGCAACATTCCCCATTAGGGATAAACCGGGATCGTATGGCTTCTTCGGCCATGTTTGGGCGTGAGTCGGCCCAAGATAATTGGTCCGAATGGTATCATTATACCAGGGTATTGTTTAGCTAGTGCTGTGAACCCCGAGCATTCGACCCGGCTAAGTTGTACAGGCTTTCATTAAAAATCAATTTTGGAAGATGGAATTTCCTGTGGGAGGTTTCACTGGAGGCATGAAAAATTATGTGTCAGCGTTTGGGCCCAAAACCCCGTGTGAAAGAGTTGTTTAGAAAAGATCAAGTAGTGGTGAATTGATTGAGGTTGGTATTGGAACTGGTTGGTTAGTACTGTAGGTATTGTTGGGTGTATGTTGGTGGATAAATGATCATAAGTGAAGGTTCGGTACCACTTTTGGGAATTGTTGCATGGATAAGGGTAATTATATTTTTGGTCCTTCGGTTTTAGGATTTAAACCCACCCTAGATCACTTTATGATCTCCCCAATCTTCGACCAAATGAAAACCTAAATTTTACCTCTAACGCATAAACCTTTTTATAGAAGCTTAATAAACTAAAAACATGAAAAGTTGAACTTTTGAAAAAATTTACTTACGCCACTGTCAACATCTTCACAAAATATTACAGAACAATCAAAGCTGAAGAAAACTTTACCTTGCCACAACCCAAGTCCGTTACCTCGGAATCGAATTCCAATCGCAGCCAACAGCCGTGAACCCTTATTACACCAAACTGAACGGTCATAAACATAGCCTAACTAGCATCTAGCAGTAGGCGAGCATAACTTGCACATGAGCCTTATAAGCAGCACAATGAGCGGCCCACGTGGACGTATAAATAGCAACGTTGCAAAGGTGTTGCGAACGGTAGCCCCAGCAACACCCCGAGCTAGATCTAGATTAAGGGCTACCGTAAACTAGAGGTATCTACGGTGGAAATATCGCTCGTAAATAGACCGCGTAAGTAGCAACAATCAATGCAATTCTACGTGTGGGCGCGGCATAAATTTGTCGCTGGTTGCAACAGTTTAAGTCTTTGGTAACTTGGTTTGACATTGTATTGTCAATAGATTGTGTTCACTATATTCCTCTTTATGGTTTCATTGCAGGTTTTCTCGCTAGGTTTATGCAAATATGTTGCATGCAACCGTAGAGTAGTGTTTACTTCAGAAAATGGTTGCATGGAATATTTTAGTGTTTCGTTTTTCGTATGAACCTGCGCACAAAGGATGTTTAAGCTCATACGTCAACCATGCTTCCCCTAATTCATTACAAATTAGCTTATATAAGTTTTAGCCTTTGGCGTCACGGTTATTGTTACTGTATTGGGAAGTGAATAAGATTCGGCATGTTTTCTATCAAACGCAACCCATGTTCAAAGAATAAGTACAGTAGTATTTATGTTTACACCATACACAACTTGTGGTTGATTTATTGGGTGCTGATATCATAGCTTAAAAAGGTCAATTCACCTAAACACATTTCTAGGCATAAAATATGTGGCTTACTTTAACATTTTTTTTTCAAAATAATTGCACTCTGATCTTGTGAAACACCATGCAAATTTCCAATAACACTAAACCGCTGATTGCCAATGAAGTAAAGAAAGCAAGGCTGCCAACGTATGAGATTGCCATGTCCCTTAATAGTTAATCTCTGTATTTGTAATTTCCCTGTATTTTTAACTGAAGCTTTTGATCGTAGATGATGAACTAACATACTAAATTAATACTAAAACTATACAAATTGTGTTATACAAAAATTTCAATTTCAACATTTCTAGGTAGGGATTTTGTTGACCCAACATGAGCATATTAATAACACAAGTCACTACAACCATCCCCTCCCACATAACAAATAGCCTCTTTTTTCTCCAGTAATGAAATGCACGCCGATCCATCTCACTGTGAGCTGTATTTCACCCTGGACAGCTATTCATTTCAGGATGCTCCCATGGAACAATACCGCTGTAGGCTACAGTCCGAACTTCTTGAATCATTCCACCTCTATTATTTTAATTACATAGGTCAGACTGCCGTCTAATATCCGCTTCCGCACACCTACGCCCTGTAGATTGTGTGTACGCCCCCCGGAGTCCCCCTGAATTTCTCAGCAAGGTCAGGCGATGATCACGTGTCGGCTAACTTGATTACATCGTTGTTTGTTTTAAGATCCGTGAGTCGGTGATCCAGTGGGCCGTGGAGATAACGCTACCTCGGGCTTTTCGGCTAATCTAACTAGCGTGTACTTGTGTATGTAAATCACAGATCGCCCCATATCTCATCGGTCCGACTTGGGTCCAATTTAAATAAACAAGGTTCCGAGCGATTGGACTGAAACCAATTACGGTGGCGTTTTGGAAACGATAGACAAATTTTCAACCTCTCACTACTGTGTTACGGGTTTGTTTGAACTTGTGTTTGGATTGTCTCATTTTCCCAACAAATTTTTATAATGAGAAAAATCATTTAGGCCAATTGAGATGAACACACCAACTTGCGAGTTGGTTAATGTGTTCCCTCGGCCATAACCTTATTGACCGTATAATTAAAAGTAAGAAGTAAACATGTACATTTTGGTTACAAGGATACAGGCATGCGTTATAATAAGTCTAAGTCTGGAGTGAAAGATGTAAGTATTATTCCTAATGCTTATGTTTTTTGAAATGTGTGCTGTAAAAATGTTTAAAATCGCATACCCCTCTAAGCAAGAATTGTTTAAGATACAGTATTAAGACATTCTGGATCCAAGATGTCCACATTGAAATACAAAACTGTTAGAATCTATTTGCTCATAGTCCTTTAAAGATTAAGATTTTATACATTCAATTTACAGAAAAATTAAAATACCATCGATTAAAGTATAACTTTGACATAAGTGTAATGAGTAGAATTTCAATATTGCAACACAGTACATTGCAACATGGCAAGTCTATATTCACACCAGAAAGCTTTCGCAAAGAACATAATCTACTGTCCAAACTTCAAGCCCTAGAACTCACAGCCTCCCCGAAATCTAGACAATACAGAAGCTCAAAGGAACACCGTCACACAGTATCAGGACGGTTCGTGGGTCGTGTTGATCAGAATGCGATCTGATGCGGATGAGCAGCAAGAGGGGTCTGAGGGGGGTAGAGGGGTCTGGGGTCTGGTCATGAATAGAGACCATGATTTGATCGGTCACGCCGGGCCGCGCCTAGTCTAGACCCTAGGTACTCCAATGTGACTCTCACAGTTCACTTTCACTCCAGACCAACGTGCTTTGTGTAACAAGTCGTAAGTAAGATTAATAAAAAAAATCATATTTTTCGAATTTCAAAAAGAAGAAATTTGTAGTTCTCAGATACTGTAATGGGAAATAAATTGGGTTAACTCTATGGTCTATTGAAACCTATCAGATGTATTCTATTGATTTCGAGTAGTAAGTGTAGTGGATGTCCGAAAGAAGACGAATGTGATCTATGTTTAGCACAGCGCATTAATTAGTTCTTGAAATTCGTATTTCATGGGGTCATTGATCAGTGCATTGATTTGTGAATGAGTCTTTCATTCTGTGACGAAACTGCTTATAATTAATCGCAGCCCTCCAAGAATCATGAACAGATTCGTCAAAAGAATATTAGAGATATGCGTTTTAATATTTAGATGAATCGAAATTGTTAAACGTGGCAGACCGAGTACCAAAAAAGTTTAAAATTTAGGCCTTGATGGGAAGTATTAAAAAATAACACGATATATTCTGTACATATAGACATTTACTATCGATGCCTTGTAAAGCCAATATTTTTGACAACACGAAATTTCCGGCCATTAACCACACCTGATTTGCTCAAGACTCGTCCTACATCAATAACAACACTAATAGACTGTGACTCTAATTAACACGTCAATCGAAACATTGACTTCCGAGATTCGGTCAAGTCAATTTCCTGCGATCAGACCAATTATCATAATCACAAACTCCCGCCGTAAACAAACTGTGCGGTCATTAAACGTAATAGGGAGAAAATTGGCGCGAAAAGCCCCCGGACATAAATCGATTATAATGGACGCATTAACAACTTGTTGAATAATTAGGCGACTCATTATCCTCGAACAATGAGACGTAGGATAATTAAGTGGAACGTCGGAGACGTAATTATAAAACTAATAAGAAATTCGTATCTGGTTCAATAATCTGATTAGATTCCAATTGGTTTCCGATGGGCATCGGATATGATAGCCTGTGTGTTTAGGTGGCAGTTGTTAATAGACTAACTGTTGATTTTATTCGTAATTAAAATATCGACCCGTCCCATTTTTCGGACGCGGTCGAATCGGTCGTTTATATTCCGGTCGCAAACCTGCTGGCCCCGTTAATTAAAACAATAGACGTTTCTATTCGGTTAACTGTACAAGCTGTTTAAATTCCGCCGGTTAATTCGAGTCGTAATCTACTTGTTTACGATTTGTCGGTTTGTAAATCTAGTTTTTTATAGATCAAGTGTCGTCCCTCAGTTATTTTGACACGTGAGTGGCTTTATAGTTCGCTTTATATACTTCCTAGCCAACGTCGTTTCCTGACGGTAAAAGAGGTCCAAGAGTTGATATAACGGTAATTAGTTAAGGAAGTTAGAGGTCGCTAACCGCTTGACATGCTAATAGTTCGGATTATCTAATTTAAGCGTATTAAGTATGTACGGATAATTTGCTAATAGGTTTTCAATTAATGGTAATTATTCAAATACGCTCAGGATCAGAACTTAATGTGTAACCTAATTTGTATTGAACTAATGGGATGTCAATTAGCGTGAAGATTAAGATTTTCTATTTTTCACCCACCGGAATGAATACTACATAATTAATATCTTGCATAAAATTACTCTAAAACATTACCGAATTAAACAAACCTCAAAATCAACCGCAAATTTAAACCGAAACGACTCAACACACAGATTCAACACAAGTAGCAGCATGGTGTCGGTGACGGCAAACAATTGTACTGAATCAGCGTCGCAATCCACAATACATATCACGTCTACCGCACTGATGGCGGGATCTCTTCATCATCTGCCCGACTGTCTGTCCGTCTGACTCTTGACCCCAGATCAATCATTGATACGGACACCGCAATCAGCTGGTGACTTTGGTTGCGTCACTTTCACAGCTGTCTCTCTCTTTGTCTCAGCTGTTTGATTGTTGTCAGTGACCGATTAGGAATAACGTGTAGTGATTGCATGTATACGAAAACGCAGGTGCTTAATTGGAGTTTTCGTAGAGATGAAGTTAGCGAACTGGTCTAGTAAAGCGCGGGGTTTCGTTCCCTGAGGTCTCGGGTTCAAATCCTGGAAATCGCCAATGGATTTTATACGTGTTAATTTCGTGAGCCCCTAGGCTTTGAAGTATTGTGTTAACGGTTCCGGGCTAGAACCTAGCGTTTTAAGAAGTGATATTGGGGTATAAACGAGAAGAAATAGGTGATACAACGTGTACATATACGTGTAGATGTCCAGTAGGAGTTTTCTGATTATTAGGCTACATAATAGCCTACTAAGATTTGAGGTACCTACTACTGTATAATTCTCCTACATGGGCACAAACCGAAACATCAACAAAATATATAAAGGTTAACAAAATTATCACGTGAAAGTTATTTAAAATTTTCACAACACCGGTTTTACGTTGCGCTCGGCTCGTAACAAAATTACGCAGCATTCACGTGTGTCTCTCCCGGGACACGGTTTACAAATTGTTTCATTCAAAACCTGTGATTTGTGGACAAAGGCTGCTGGGCGCATCGTGTAGTAAAACACAAAGCCTAGCGGGGCGCCGGCCCACCATGTTTTGTGCCTATTTGGAAAAAGGTATAGTTATTTATTATAAGGGAATCGCCGCCGGCTCAAAAAAGTAACCCTCCCCCGTCTAGTAAAGGTGATGGATGTTAGGGCTGGGAAGTGGAGTTTTTTGGAATTTTTAAATTTGGGTCACAAATGAGTTTAGTTTACAAAGTAGGATAAAACTTGTACTAGGTTACATTGTATTGAAAAATTGAAAGATAATCAGTGACGTGCAGTATTACCTTTTGGTTACAGGAAAATAACATACTGTAGTACTGTAAAATATATTTTGAAGTAGACCACTCCAAATGTTTAGTTTTTGTGTAATAAAAAATTAGAAATTACACTTTAGGACCTTTACGACTGCTAACACATTGTACTTATTCATAAATTAAAATTAAAAAAAAAAAATTAATTTTTGTTACATAGATTATTTTGGTGAATTGTTCGCGACCGTTGTAAAAGAACTGACCAAATCTTGGCGTTGTTCCTGTATTCATCGAACAACAGCACAAACTTTATAAGAAATACTCGCAGTGAATAGTAGAATCCTACATTTAATCTAAGTTGCACTTACGGTGCTTTAACACAAATTCCATTTAAAACATTTTTCTCTCAAATATTTAACCGGTTCCCACCAACAGCATCATCTTCGTCGAGAGATTATTACAAAACATTAGACCTAGAGAGCGTGTCTGTGGAGTCCCACAGGGCTGCACTATTGTGGCCAGCATTAACGCCTGATTCAGACCCGTAGAAACGCTCCGGTCCACAAAGGAGTTGCGAATATAGGCTATCCTTTGTCCTGCAGGATTAATGGACCCCGGGTAAAAACCGCTAGTCCGAGTAACTAATGATTGGAGGTATCTGGGTCGCTTATGTGGTTAGGTTTTGAAATTAGGAAATGTCCTAAGCAGGCCGTTGAGCAGGAAATCGAATTCTATGAGTCCGATTGTAATGGCATACAAGTGTGTACGTTTGTAAAACCTACAATTTCGAACGATTTTGCGAACCAGCATAAACACTGTTGTAGGGTAAAATTTCAGTTTTTTTCATTTTTGACTTATACTAGTAGAGCTTATATAGGCCTACAACTAATTTTGTACATGGAGATATTATTGTACGTCTAGGGCTACGGAAAATTCCAACATAGGTAAATTAAAAATGCGTACGTTATCCTTACGGAAAATAAATAAACTGTTTGCTTTTCATTGCCCTTAGGTATATTGTTATCTCGTTAGGCAAATTTATTTAGGTTTTATTTTACCAAATGCGTAAACTGAACATTTTACACACACTTCATATTTATCATAATCGTACAATTAATGAGAGTGCGTTTGCACAGAAAATTGACATGGGCAATGTTTACTTACGCTCATGTGAAGACTGGAAAAGGGTTTTATGAAGCTGCGGACGGCATTTAAAATTTAGCATTTATTCACTTCATAAACTCTTTAATATTTTCAACATCAATTTGTAGGGAGTGTAAAATTAAAAACTGTTACAAATAAGAATGTATAGTATATTGTACAAAAATAAAATATATATTTCGCAGATACAGTATGGAAAACAAATCTAGAATAAATACACGTTGCATGTGATCGTTGGTTGCATCGTTGACTATTTTAGCTACAAAATAAACTGAGCCATGAACATCGAGAAACTATTTCTCCAACATTGCCTCGCCTGATTCTAATTAAACCGAACTTGTTTACGGTGATTGAAACCGGGAAACATGAGCGAGTAGTAAAACAAAGTCGTTCTGTCCGAGACGGAACGGCAAATCAATCACGGCTCTCGTAAAGTTAATCGGTCCGACGGCGACGGCACGCAAACCAAAACCCAAACAGCTGATTTACTGGAGGGAAGGGGGGTCAAAACTCGCGCGTAAATCACACAGTTACAAGTGATAAGTAAACACGTCCCGAGCACAGACAAAGACTGTTTGAACAAATCTTGTCGATAGCGTCAACGAACTGTGCTCACTGTCGTTCGGTTACTTTTATTTTAATTTGTCCGGGGTTTTCCAATTTGATTGTACCTAGGATGTTCCTAAAAATTATGTATAGCATATCCTTCATAGGAAATAGTTATTCAATTTACCGTAAGATGAACAAGAGTGCTTCGATCAAATTTCATTTTTGAAAGTTACATTTTTAACCCATAGGAGAAATGTTAGGACGATTTTTAAACGTGTTAGTTAAAGTTCACTTGCTTATATCGTGTACGGTACCATAATTGAATACTAATATTTCAAACGAAGATTTTTAAGATTTTACCAAACTTGTCTATACCAAAAATTTGTTAACATTAACAATAAGTTAATAGTTTGTAACTTTTCCCTACAGTGCAAAAACCGCTAATTTCTTAAATAAACATAAATATAACTCAAACTTAACCCTTATCCAGTCACTTTGCTAAAATTACAATTTTCTTTACACACACAAAAATCTACTGGTTTCACTAAACAAACTTGTGTTCAAACTTAGACAAACAATACACAACCGTTAACAGGAAACAAAGATCATCATGTTATCTGTGGGGCACCGGATGTGAGATGTTAACCTTTGTCGCGAACTACGTTAGAACTTACGATGGAACTTGGATGGAACTTACCGCCAAACTTGAGACTTATCACTTAACCACCTGCTAGCACTTGACAATAATCGCCTAAGATGACGGTTATAAATTCCAGTCGAATGATGCTAGGCAGGAGATTACAGTGTGGGGCCAATCGCCTTATTTTCCACCGTGGTCTGTATTTAGTCAGCTGGGCAATTATCAGCTGTTTACCTTACGGGACACGCTTTAACCGTAAAAATTACACTGTAAAATGTTACCTCGGACATCTTGGTAAATAACTGAAATTAGTGGTTCTTACTGATAAAGTCATAGAATTGGTGGTGTTTCTATGAGGTTGGTGAATTGATTTATTGAAATAAAACTGAGACATAGTGAGACTTATACAATTAAATCTAATTTAATTTCCAACTGGTTTACTTGACTAATAAGTTAGTTAGAAAATATAATGATTGAGACATGTTATAGGCCTACTGATCAATAGATTAGTAGATTCTAATTCAGATATTTCTTCAAATTCTTTACGTCTAAGGTCTAAGGTATTTTCAAATTCTTTACTTCTAAAGAGTTAAAGAAAAGAGGCTATTTTTACAATTATTTTAAAGCTTTGCCTACTTTAGTCTAGCTAGGTAATAAGTTCAGGTGATTTGTACCACCTTACATATGTGAAACATTTAACGGAGAATCAATACCTAGATTTATTTGTTTTACTTTATATTCAACCTGTAAAATTGCTGTATGAACCAATACACGTAGTGCATCATTTTTAATAAACTTTTTATTTAAATTTATCGTAATGCTTATATTTTGTAAGAATATTTTTATCGTTTCACAACACAACTACTATGATATTTAAGTATTTTATTAAAATCAGAAAGTATTAAAATTAAAAAAGTGCACTATTCACATGTTTATAAAATCCGAGTATGCAAAATATAAACGTACAAATGTTTTATTAAATAATTTTTACACATTTCAGTTTTTTGCTATCAGGTAAATTCAGATAAATATTAGTAATCGTCAACGATATAAACAAATTCATCGTTTAACTAATTGTATGAAAATGTAGGCTACACATAGACCGACGGACGGGGTATAGAACTCTGGCGACTAGCATTACTCAAACAGAGGACAACTTAGTAATTAATTCCCAATCTATGACCGTTTGAAGCTCCAGTAACGTAAAGCGGATTGAACATTTCTCTGATCGCGAGATTCTTTGGCAACGATAATAAATTGTATTTTAAACCTTCACAGCTGTTACTGTAACCTATTTTTTTTTGTTTCGTGTCAAGATTTAACTGAATTTCTTACACAATCCATTTTACATGTAATTCTCTTGTAACACTAACATTTTTGGGGAGAAATATACGCTCAAAGAAGAGATCAATCGTTATTTTATCTGTTTGTGCCTAGCAAAATACTTTACGATGATTTTTTGGAGGTACCTAATCTAATTATACGAGTTGGTGATGTAGTGATGATTACCTGAGTTAGACGAAGTAGGTCCTGCCCTGGCTAAACGCAGGGTCGGGTATACAGCTGTACACATGGTGATGGACCTTGTTGTGCCTCTGCTGATAGTCGATGCTGACGTAGCTATGAGGATCCTCTTCCTCGTCCGTCGTCCTCTGAGACGACTCCTCACTGACGCACGTACTCTGGGTCGGCGCCGAGCTCTGGGTCATGGACGCCGGAGACATCCTGTACCACGACTCCAGCGCTGTAGGGGTCGCTGTGTACCTGGCGCTCGTCTTGCCCTCCACCACGACCTTCTTCAGGTCCGGAGCCCCCGGTTTTCGCCGGACGTCCGGCATGGCGTACCTCAGCTTCTCCCAGAACCTCTTCTCCCCCCAGGAGATCACCCTGCACGCCTTCAACAGAAGTTGCAGCTCCGAGTCCGGCCCAATGTCTGTAGTCAGCAGAAGTAGTACTTTACTTCTGCGTGTTCTAGTACGCTCCAGGCAGGCCTGCAGAGCCGCTCGGAACGCCGGCCGCTCCCATTCGTTTTGGAGGAAACTGAGTGATAACACTATAATTATCCTTTTAGCGGCGTCTGAAGCCCCCAGCACGCTGTCGGTGAGGTAGGAGGGATTCATGACGTGAAGATCTCGGTAGTGTAGACACAAGGAGTAGCCGGACCTCTCCAGACTAGAGGATATCACTTGGCTGACAAACTCCTCGTCTTTGACACTGTACACCATGTAGGCGTCGTAGAGTCTGTCGTCGTCTGCGTCGTTGGCGTCGCTGAAGATCCTGACGCCGTAGCGAGAGTGGGCCCAGAGGCTGACGTCGTGGCGGAAGATGAACCCGAGGGTAGTCACCAGGAAGATGATTATGAAGACTACCAGACTCGCCGCCACGAAGGGGATGTAGTCTGCGCCCAGGATGGTGGGGTTGAAAGGTGATCTCTGCACCACCGAGGTAGCCGCCGCCGAGTCTCTGCTTTCTCCGCATCTTTTTATAGCGTCAAATAGTGTTTCTTTGCCTCCCGCACACAATAGCTTGTCCACGTTTAGCGCATCAGCGTTTTCTCTCAACCACGCTTCCATCTGGGCCACAGTGTTACAACGACAGGTCCAAGTGTTGCCTTCTAAAGACAATTCCGCTAACGTTTCCGTGTTTAACTGAGTCCAAGGGGAAAAATTCACAATATTATTCGCTTCCAGGGTTAAAATCTCCAGTGTTTTCATGGTTTTGAACGTAGCGTTACCTAAGTGTTTTAATTCGTTGTGGTCCAGATATAGCTCGTTAAGGTTTTCTAACTGGTCGAACTCGAATCCCCTCAGTTCCTGCAGGTGGTTGTTCTCCATATGGAGCACTTTCAGAGACGTGACACCGTTGAATGTCCTGTTGTGTATGGAGTTTACGTTGCTGTTGTTGAGATATAACACTTCCAGCTTCTTCTTGCCGATGAACACATGACTACCGAGCTCGCCGAGGTCGTTGCCGTCCAGGTAGATCTCCGTGGCGTCCATGGGTATCTTGGTAGGCACCGAGCGGTAGCCGGCGGACGAACAGTCGACCACGTTGGCGGACCAGGTGTGGTCGTGGTAGCAGGTACAGTTGTGAGGACATGTCATCTCACAGTCGCAGGCATCGAAGTCGCAGCAGTGACACAGGGCGAAGCAGTGTGTCTCGTAGGGACACAGGAACTGTGAGGGCTTGAGGTCGAGCAGAGGTCGTGTAGGATTACCTCTGGAGTGAGTCAGCTGACACGTGACAGAGTCTAGGTCCATCACTCTGGGGTGACGCCTCAGATGACTGAGTTGGTTGATCCTCTGCAGCCACTCCATGGTGCAGTCGCAGTGGATGGGGTTGTTGCCGATGTAGAACTGAGGCAGTTCCTTGTCGTCAGGGAAGGTGTCCAATGCCAAAGCTGCGATATCGATGTTCTGAATCTGGTTCGCGAACAACACCACTCTGCTCAGGTTAGATTTCCGCAAAAACGTATTGGGTTTCACTTTGCGGATGAGATTGTCGTTTAGAAACACACTTTCCACACTGTCCGGTATCGACGTGTCTCCTATTTCGGTCAACCTGTTGAAACTGGCGTCCAACATTTTGATCTGCAAGTTGTCCCGTTTCTCGTAGTAATTGCCGAGGTCCGCCACGTTATTTTTGTGCATGTCCAACCACTCGAGCGACTGGGGGATCAGCGCGTAATCGAACCACTGCAACTGATTGTCTGAAATGTTTAACCACCTCAAACTAGGTAAATTCACGAACATTCCGTTAATGTCTTTTAGTTGGTTTCCGTCTAATCTGATGGCGTGCAGGGCAGTGTTTGCGCCGAACGCCCCCTTGTCTACGTGTTTTATCTTATTTTGAGCCAGATTCAATATTTGTAAAGAAGGAAGGGTGGAAAACGAGTCTTTGGTAACGTTCACTAATTCGTTCTCGATCAGTCTGATACTAAAGAGGTGATCTAATCCTTGGAAGGAGGAGTTTTCTACGTTCTTGATTTTATTTTTACCGAGATCTAACGATTTTAAAAGTCCAATCAGTTTTATAGCTTCGGGGATTTGTGTAAGAGAATTGTGGCTTAACCCGAGATCTTTCAGGTTTGTGCAGTTTTCGAAGGCACGTTGGTCGATGTCTGTTAGTCTGTTATGGTCTAGGAAAAGCTGATTGACAACGTAGAGTCCAGAAAAGTAAAAGGGTTCGATTGTGATGAGATTGTTGTGGGACAATGTCAGGGCGTGCAAGTTACTGAGCGTTAGAAACGCGCCCTCCGCTATTGTGTCGATCTCGTTATATTCCAAGTTGAGGATCTGCAGAGTGTACAGGTCCTGGAACACGTGGGTGTCTATCCGAGATATCTGGTTGTGGCCGAGGTTGAGAACGACCAACCTGACCAAGCCGGAGAAAGTGTCTCTATTGACCCAGGAGCTCGTCAGCTCGTTGTACGACAAGTCCAGCACCAACAGCTGATCCAGGCCTTCTAACAGACCCGGCGCTAACACACTGATAGAGTTGTTGTGGAGATAGATCTCCCGCAAGTCCCGTGTGGATTGGAACAGTTCGGGGGGAAGAGCAACAAGTTGGTTGCTCGAGGCGTTCAATACCTGCAGCGCTACGAGACCTACGAACGCTCTGTCTGCCATCTGAGCTATGTGGTTGTCTTGAAGGAACATTTTTTGTAACGACCGCAAACTAGTGAACCCGTTATCGGGGAGGGCGGATATATCGTTGTAGGACAAATCCAACTCTTCTAACCCTACGTTACACGTTTTACCAGGGGCTCTGGGACCCGCACCCCAGTCTGAAAATCCTAATTCTAACACTTCCTGCACTCTATTCTTAGACAGATTCAGACTGGTGAGAGAAAATAGGGGACAAAACAGTTCTTTAGGGAACGACCAGATATTATTATCGGAAAGATCGAGATACTTTAACTGCGTCAAACCTCTGAAGCTGTCCGAGTGGAACTCCATGGCCATGGCTGACCAGTCGGTGTTGTGGGTGCGGAGAGTCAGGTTCCTCAACTCCTTGGACACACTCAACACTGCCGGCGGCACAAATCTGATCTTACAGAACTCCAACCGCAACTCGCGCAACCGCCTCAGCTGGGTCAGGTAGCTGTTGGACTCCAGCGAACTCTCGAAAAATAACACATCACTACATTCCAGTTTGAGGGAAGTTATCATATCCAGTTGAGCAGAAGTCAAGTTGGACAACACACTATCCGCGTTACCGATAGTTCGCAACCGACACTGTAGCAGAACTTCGACCTGAGGGTCGTCACCGCCACTGAGGACGCGTTCCCAGTCACAATCCGGCTCCAATGCAGCACACGCACAGGCGACCAGCGCCGCCACGACCGCGAGTCCGAGAGCCATCTTTACATGACGGCAGTGTACGCCCGACTGACGGTGCGACGCGAGTGTTGGCTGCGAGTGGTGAAGTTGCCGATCCCGCCGCTAGATGTCAGGCGCTGTCAGGTCGGCGCTAGGGGGCGGCACCTCCCCCCTACAACAATGCTCGAACAGCTGCCATTTTAAATTCGACTTCCTAATTCGTTATTTACTCGGGGTACCCCCTAGTTTGTGTAATTAATTTACCCGTCCATAAATCGACTTTCTTATCGACACCGATGATCTTCACATAATTTAATACTAGGAGAAAATTACTCGAATCAAAACATTATATCATAGCCGAAAGACAAATAATTACTGACGCGCGAACAATGCCAGAGACGTGCGGTGTAATTATTGGTTCGTCTGTTTGTTTATGTCGTCTCTTCGCCGATACTGTGATAAATGCTTCCATATTTTCTCTGATATTAGACATTGAAGTGTTTACTGCAGATAACGCATGCATGGCGAAACTGTTTATTCAAAACTCAATATATCCTATCCGCATTTTGGAATAACCTTGTACTGTCCGAACCGTGCGAAACATTCGCACTGTATCTTTCTCCAATCCCACTAAAATTGAAGTACACAATTGCCTTTAGTTAATAATGCGTAGTCGGTGCGTCGTTGATCTAGGGGTCCTTATTCCAGGTATGGATTTGTGTTTACATTTTAGATCATTATGGTCATATGCGATTTGTGTGTGTATGATTTGTATTACACAGACATAGTTTTCACTAAAATATGCACCTATGCCAACGTCACAAACAAACAACTGAATGTTTAAAAAAACGGGGTCTAGTCCAGGAGCTGAGGGGGTTTTAGCATGCATGAAAGTAGTACGCAATATTATTGCTGATTATTGCAATATGTACTGTGGTGATCAAAATTACGTATGTCGCCTATTTCAAAAGTGGTCGATATGGTGGGGGGGAGGGGGCAAACATGGTGGGGGGGGGGGGCGCTAAGCGTTAAAACGCTGATATCTCGCAAATGGCAAAAGAAATAGCATCGGTTAAAACGTGGTTGTCATTCTAAAAATGTGGATTACAATAATGGTTATTGAGTCCGAGGTCGTATCTCTAATAATAAACAATTTATTGTATAAAATATGTAAAAAAGGACTATTTGTGTCGTTTTCTTTTACAGAAACTAAAATTAATTTGTCAGTGTCGCAAATAAGTAATATCAAATATCTTTGCTGATAGTTATATGTAATACGGACTGTGGTGATAAAAAATACGCATGTCGCCAACTTTTCAGGTGGTCGAGAACTTGAGGGGAGGGGAACAAAAATGGCGGAATGCGCTATGCATTGAACCGACTATATCTCGATAACGGTACGAGATGGGACATCAGTCAAAACGTCGTTTTAATCTAAAAATATGGCCAATAGAAAAGGTTACTAGGTACAAAGTTGTATCTTAAGTAATAAAAAAGTTATAACAAAAATATATTTCACAAAATCAACCTTATAGGCCTCAGCTATTTTGTTTTCAAACATCGTTGGAACTGTTGATAAATAATAGGTTAATTTGTAAATTACTCTACTAACTATTAACAAGATGTATTTTCTTATAAGGAAAAATCTAATACTGGGTTACGAATACATAAGGTTTAAAATGTAAAACACAGCCTCCAAACTCCGTATTAAATAATACTTGGGGTTTCGCCGTAGTCAAATGAATGATACAAACTACCACTACAAATGCAATTTTAATCATGCTATATTGTTATAGGTTATTGCAACATGATTATGCAACAAGTTCTTATTGAATACAGTTATATGAAATAAAAAACATAATTACAAATGTAAATACCTTATAATAAAAATATAATAAATCTCGTCATTTTATCCATAACATTTACATAATTTGTTTCATATTATTTGTTGTGTTAAATATTCATTTGGTTCCATTTTAATTTTTTCTTAGCACCTAGTAATATAAACAAATTGTAAATATATATTTTTTTAATGTATATTATAATAAAAGAGAACGGTCAAGAAAATTAAAGTTTATAATTCAATTCAATTTATTTATTTCCACGGTAACACCATTTTACAAATATAATGCTTTTTGTGTTTTTTTATATGTTTTCTATTTAAAATTGAATTACACTATATATTTATATTTTTTATTTAAGTATTATTTGTTTTATAATTTATTTATTATTATTTTATTTATATAATAGCAAGTGTATAATAAAGTACAAAATACGAGTCAAACATCATTGGAAAAAAACATTAAAATATTTGTGCACAACGATGATTATTGTAGATATTATTAGTGAATACTTATAATAAGTACAGCTGAGGTATTTTTAAAATTAGGTGTGTGGAAAGTTCCCTTTAGAAAGGAATTACGACCTTTAGGGCAATTGATGAAATAATAGTTTTGCGCAAGGTTTCTCGTCATGACGAACATTTTAAGTACCATAGTTTATGGGGGTGTGACTTGTAGTTTTCCCAAAAGTTCAAGGGTACTTTGGGATTTATTCATGTATATGGATTTTTATGTAATTTTATGGATGTATATTTTGTTTATGGATTGCAAAAAATACAGGGTATCTCGGAACTCTCTACCAATATTTTAGGGCATTGTTCCTGGGTAGTTAACATACCTAAATATCATATTTAAATTGTCCGGAAGTCCTTAGTTACTCACACAGCCGCCATTTTGTTTTTTTTAAGTTATTAGTTTTTTTTCTGAGGAATGGTTGAACATACGGAATTGAAACTCTGCACAAACATTTATGACAACTAGACAAAGCTACCAAAACATTTTGACGATTTTTCCAATTCATAAAACAAAATGGCGGCCATTTAAAATTGTGTTTCTTAAATAACTCGAAAACCGTTGATTTTACAAAGATTTTACAAGAATAACTGTTTAAAGATAATTTTATTACAAATCGATTGACACCTTAATTTTGAAGATTGGACAAGTATTAACTGAGATATGGTATTTTTAGTGATACGTGACCGCTTTCAGCATGCGCTGCAACTAACCTCCAGCGGTTACGTATCACTAGAACTGCCATATCTCAGTTAATACTTGTCCAATCTTCAAAATTAAGGTGTCAATCGATTTGTAATAAAATTGCCTTAAAAAAGTTATTCTTGTAAAATTTTTGTAAAATCAACGGTTTTCGAGTTATTTAAGAAACAAAATTTTAAATGGCCGCCATTTTGTTTTATGAATTGGAAAAATCGTCATAATTTTTTGGTCGCTTTGTCTAGTTGTCATAAATGTTTGTGCAAAGTTTCAATTTCGTATGTTTAACCATTCTTTAGAAAAAAAATTAATAACTAAAAAAAACAAAATGGCGGCTGTGTTAGTAACTAAGGACTTCCGGACAATTTAAATATGATATTTAGGTATGTTTCTTACCCAGGAGCAATGCCCTAAAATATTGGTAGAGAGGTCCGGGACACCCTGTATAATAGTGCTGCTCCATCTTGGTAAACCTTATAACTATTTATTGCTATTGAATATCATAGAACCAACTTGTTTGGTCTAATCAGCCGACAAAATTATTTAATTCCTTTTAAATGTGAATATAAGTTAACATGGGAAACACAAAGGCCCACTAGGGCGGATCCTGAAAGGAGTTTTGAGATAACAATATGCCTATATGTTAATCGGGAATGTGAGCTATCATCACTCCAAATGTCAGCCCAATCCGACCAGTATTTTTCGCGTTTACTTGTCACAAACATCCATACATTCGTACATCCAAACTTTCTCATTTATAATATTACCGCGGAGGTTCCCTAGTTCTCCCAATCACCGCTAGATGTATAACCATCGAGGTTCCCGACAGTTCAAAAAGTCTCCGCTAGATGACGTTGATGTCGGCCACAACTTCATCCACCAATTGTCATTCTTTACTAATAATTTAAACAGTTTAAAATAAGATTTAAATCATAATTGGCTTCCAATGAAACTTATCACAACCTATACTTTTAAAATAACCCTCCATTTTCAATTTAAAGTTGTGGTAGTTAGCTAAAAAAATCATTGTATCCGTTGACTCTCGCAGTGATTTTGAGGTAGCTCTTTCAAGACTACCACATTTTGGCCACGTATCGGAACCTCCAAATATCTGTAATACAAAGATTATTTTAAAAGCCGAGAGTCGTGTCTCTTACCTGAGACCGATGATTGGCTTATTATCAACAAAACTAACTATTTGTATTATTCGCTCTTTTTCTAATAGTACGTTTATAACTTATAAGTGGTACTAGTTTTATTTATTGCCTTGAATTAATAATTATTGGGCCTGGATTAAACTATATATATGAAAGCTTCATATGCCCCATAAGGAATAAGCAAAATGATTGTTTTCGTAAACATATATTGTATTTTTATCGATACATTTAAAGTCTTGAGTTAGACTGCTGTAAAAATATTAATTCCATACCAAGCTAGTAACATTGAATTACACCCCTTATTACCCTACCATGCCTGTAGTAGCATAGCTGCTACCTTAAACCTAATGTTGTTTGTATAGGGAAACATCTGAATTTTGAAACAAAATATTTTTGTGTATATCCAATCAGGCGAATGGATATTCGCGTAGTGGGCAGGTTTGTTGCAGCGGGGAATTTTTCTTTTCGCAGAATCTATTAGTATAATCTATAATTAAAAGCAAGTAGAACCGAACGGGGCTGGGATCGTGTGTGTTATTGAACGCTTTATGGTAGTGACATGGCCATAATAGAATGAGAACTACAAAATATTTGGTTAGTACCTCCGATTGGATTTAATAATTCGGCAATAATTCGCTTAGTAGTCACATTAGTATAGGGTGTGAGGATTTAAACATTTTTAATGTTTATCGTTAGTGTATTTCATACAATTCCAACTAAAATATATTATAATACATATACACTGTTTTACACAATAAAATAGGTATGTTACAAAGGTGGAATTGTTAGACACTACTATATGGATTTTAAAGTTATTGGATCGATCACAGAACATGCAAAAATTTATTTAAATAATTCATTAATATATCCACTCAATTGGTTTTCGACAATATTAGCTGGCAACGTCAACAAATCACATGTCTACATTTAAATAAAAAATACGTTGATACAACACCTTGTTAAGAAACCCTGTTTTAATTTCCTATCTGCTTAATCAAGATATATTTGTTATATATTCTTGCTACGATAATAAAGAATAAAGAAATAAACTCCTACGCAAGAGGAGGTCCTTACAGTAATGATGAATAAAATATACATACTAAATGTCGTATGTGTATAGTGTATACATTTATTATGTATATTGTATTCATACGATGGCCGATGATTGAAAAGCCACTTTCTAATTTGTTCAGTGCAAGTAGTTCTAATGTTTTACGCAAGTTGAGCAGAAAATGATTTCTTCAACAGTGTCCTCCATAGCAAAAATGATGTGCTGAACCAATTAGAAAGTGGTTTTTCAATCATCTGTTGGTCAAATAGCCTCTAATTTACGCCGTAACCAGCTGTTACTGGAAGTCGCCATTTTTATAACGATTCTAAATGGTTAAAAGAGAATCAAGGGGTCAATGGTGTCCTCCGTATCTTTATCCACCTACCTGACTATCACTACCAGGTATAAGATGAAACTAGTTTTAATATAGTTTATTTGTTGTTAAAAATTAAGAAAATGCCACCGACACAGCAAACCTGCAGAATAAACTACAGTAATTTCGATTTGACTGATTACATTTTTCAAATATATATTTCCGGAGATTTTTCACACATATAATGTTATATTTAAATACAACATTGGGTTTATCGAGTACCTATGCTTTCTGCCTCTGGGAGGGTAATATCCAATGTTTTTTTTTTTTTTAGTAAATTGTATAAAATAATACTATACAGTAGTAATAAATAAATCCGTTAGAATAAAATAAATATGTGGCCAAATTTTATGAAATTATATCATATAATACGTGAAGGAGATTTCTACGAAACACTACTCCTCCGTTAATAATGGACGGATTTTTACAAACGATGTGTCAAAATTAACTATTTTTTTTTGTAAACGACCCCTTTCATCAATTTATGTAATAAAAGTCCTCGGGCTTTGGCCCACAGGCCGTCAAAATCCCGATGTATTTCTTATGAAGAAAATATTTTGTTTACTTAAATAGACGAATCATTTGTTTTAATTGCATAGGCCTACCCTATGCATGTAACCTATGCTATGTATGAACAGCTGTTCATAGTAAACACATGATACACACAAGAGCGTTCGTTTTCAGTTTCGATAACTGTAGTGGAGTGATTGATTACACATTATCTTTGAGTTGACTTTTTTAAGTCATCGGAAAATATGATTGTTATTTGTTTTAAAATAATTCCTGTAATTGTTCGAATTCGAGCAACAGGTGTAATACAACAGCAACAGGTGCAGCCAGCTATAATATTTTTATTCATCTCAACAAGAATCGTAGAAAGTGTTAAATTTACACTTATTTAAATTTCTTGAGTAACTGATAAACGTACCAAAACGATTTAAAATACTATAATTTTTAAGCTCTACAAAATAGTTTGGATATAGAATTGTAAATTTTATGTTTTAAGGTTCAAATATGAGAAACCCCAATTTCTACTCCATAAAAACGTAGGTTTGCCTGCTAGGTCCAAATTCATCAAAATTGGATAATCTGCTCGGAATAGTGCTAACTGATACATGTATAAATATATGCTATTTCAACCTCTGGGTAGATTATGAATAAACAAATAAATAAAAAAGTAAAGCGGTCCCTGGTCTAAGTCTTATCATGTGATCTACGAATTACGGAATCTAAAACCTAATTACAGTACAGTATCTTCCTACAGCTTGGACACCCCTGCACTGTTGTGAGTTGTTCAAACACCGCTAGGGTCGCTACCATCGAGGTTCGAACAGTTCGCCTATTCACCGCTAGGGTCGCTACCATCGAGGTTCGAACAGTTCGCCTATTGACCGTTAGGGGCGCTACCATCGAGGTTCACAACAGTTTGGCTATTCACCGCTAGGGTCGCTACCATCGAGGTTCGAACAGTTCGCCTATTGACCGTTAGGGGCGCTACCATCGAGGTTCGCAACAGTTCGCCTATTCACCACTAGGGTCGCTACCATCGAGGTTCAAACAGTTCGCCTATTGACCGTTAGGGTCGCTACCATCGAGGTTCGCAACAGTTCGCCTATTCACCGCTACGGTCGCTACCATCGAGGTTCGAACAGTTCGCCTATTGACCGTTAGGGTCTCTACCATCGAGGTTCGCAACAGTTCGCCTATTGAACGCTAGGGTCGCTACCATCGAGGTTCGAACAGTTCGCCAATTGACCAATAGATGTCACCGAATGCAACATACTTAAATCTACCGTTGTTGTTTTATTTATCAATAATTTACCAGACTGTATGACAGACAACAAACAAATGTAGCTTCATTTTGAAAAAATGCATCAACAATGCATTTGATTTTAAGCATATTTTTACTATTAAAAGCCGTGATCGTAAACTGAGAAACCTTTTTCTTCGTTGACTCTCGCAGTGATTTTTGGGTAGCTCATACTAGACTAGCTAATTAGCAGGGTTATTCTAGCTAGGATTAGGCATGTTAGCCACATATTAAAATATTTACATTATTTGAAAAGCCGAGAGTCGAGTCTCTTACCTGAGGCCGATAATTGGCTTATTGACCATTAATGACTTGTTGAATTGCCTTAAGGTAGTTATCACAAAATTAACAATAGAATGGAGTCAAAGAAAAAGAATAATCAGATTGTAATTGGGCTATTCTACTTTTAGGATTTTCTAGCTTGTAATGGCAGTTTACGCAACGATCACGTAAATATAGCCTTTACGACACGTAGAATGGTACGATCCTTGGCGAGTAAAAAGCACTTCTACGAATGTCGTAAATGCTTATTACACGAGTCGCTCACACTACTTTGCCTCCGATTGTTAATTACGTTTCTTCCTGTTACTTTACAGGGATGGTAGGCCTACTGAGAGCAGCATTTTCGCATATACACCTATTACATATTTGTTAGCAATACTGAATGTATTATATCGGTTCTCTAAAAACATAAAAAATAAAACATACAAAATTAAGGTATCTCCTTGGTTATTCCTATTATCAGAAAAGGGTAATAAGAAGGATCTTAAAGGATTTGCACACATATTATTTTCTCATAACGTTTCTTTGATTAAGGTGGCAAACGATTATTACAAACCTTTTCAGCCCTTGCTTCTATGTCGTCTATTTCACTAAAACTATCCAAAGATTTTTAAAATCTTCCATTAATTTTCCTGCAACTGTTAGTTAGCAAATCGCTTAGTCCAATTTTTTTTAAGTGAAGAAAGTATTAGTTACCAGCTAAAGTCAGCTGATCAATAATTGAGTTCGTTATGATCAGCTGATTAGTTGGCTGCAAAAACACAAATATAACTGTGTAGTCGTGAAACTGGGCTAAGCTAGTTAGTCTCATTGTACAATTAAAATTGTGATATTTAAATTATTTTTAATCGATCTTTTTGAACTTGGTGTCGTTTGGTAGGATATATTAAATACAAAGTAAAAGTATCCTTGACAATATTTGATAAAATGAGCCAATGTCTAGCAATTAAAATAATTAAAACGGTGCAATTTTTGTACGACGGGTCTCTTCTACCTTAACATACATATGAAGTTGCATAAAGATGTGTTGAAACAATTTAAAGGTAAAAATATTAAAGTAAAATATACAAAATGGTGGACAACTAGTTAACAAAGTAATTTTGTAAAAATCATGATTTCCCCTTCATTTATCAAGCAATCACTACATAAATTATGTCCCCACTTTTTTTCAAACAACCTGCATATGTATTGGAACGGATGGTTTTTGACCTGCAGGTCCAGGAACGCCAAAAGGAAAATAAATTCTGTCCTGGGTCCAGGTCTTATCTCGAGACCTTCTTTAATATCTTCCCTAAATGGGAAATTTGCTCAAAGGACATGCACTGTACGTGGTACGTAATGAGATTTAGATTTAAAAACACCTGTTATCTATTGACTAGAACAGACCACGGAAGACTTGTGGACCCAAATAAGCTGTTTCCTACTAGGAATGCTGCTGTAATGGCCAAAGCAGCTGCAGGATTGAGGATGTGTTTGCTTACGATTGCCAGAGGTATAAGGGTGTTTACAGGATACCAACAACTATATATAGCGGAAAACCCAGTGTAAAAGCCAGTCTCCAGCTAGCATGGCTTCGGTGAGTGTTTTAATATTCATTGTGTCCGATTTAAAATTAATTAAATGTTAAGGGTTTTAAATATTGTTATAAAAATATTAGTTTGTAAAAACAGTTTGAAACCTGATTTTTGGCCTTGGTTCGTAAACGAACTACTGTAGAGAATAAAGTAGTTATTTTTGATTATTTGTAACTCTTCATCGCTCAAACAAACGCATCATTCTAATAATATTCACGTATAATTTACATAAACATTACAAGCCCTACACTTATTAGGAAAGATATAATTTCTTGTTCATTAACTTAATAGTGTATTTTGCATTTAGAGGCTGAATTGGAGAATAATTAGTTGAACAAAATATTGGTCACGTTTAGTATATAAAAATATATTTGCTGTACAACTGATCGTCCATATGTAAAGCTAAGAATCGCGAGCTTTTGAGAAAACCGTGTGGTGCACATCAACCGGGTACTTGAATCTTGGTGTGAAACTTCCACGCAAAATATTAATTTCGATAAACCTTCCCCTAAGTTAAACTTGGTAAACTTTAATCAACTGATTGTATTTAATCGCATTCAAAATATTGAAGATGCATCAGCTGTTATTTGTTTTTATAGTATGTTTACCTTTCCCATAGATAAACTTCAATAGCTGATACCATAGATAAAACACATGTTTTATCTATTGTTACCCACGGGCTTCAGCCCGTTCGACTTCATAATTATTAATAAGTTAAGCTGAAATTAACAAAACAGAATACAGTAATACAAACAATCACACCTGATTTTAATGAGGCAATACATTTAAAGAATAACAGGTGATGTATTTGTAGCATTAGGTATACGGAAAGTTCCATAGAAAGGAATTACGACCTTAAAGGGCAATTTATGAAATAATGGATAGTTTTGTGCAAGGTTTCTCGTCAAGACAAACATTTTAAGTATATAGTTTATGAGGGTGTGACTTGTGGTTTTATTCAAAAGCTCATGGGTACTTTGGAATTTATATATGGATTAGGCTACGTTTTCACTTTACAATGAAGTTATTAGTTTTGATTCTGCTACACAGTTTAATTCGAACATGAAAGAGATTTTTACTAAAATAAGCTATAAGTAAGCTATGATCATATGATCATAAGTATGGTTGAGATTTTGCCTGTATAATCCATGTAAGTAACTGTAAGTGTGTGTAGCTATTTTCTACAGTAGATTCAGAGACCATAATTATTCTCCTAAATAATTTTGGTTTGTTGCGAAGTATAGGTAGAATAATTATTTACAATTTTAATTAAATTAAAATAAGCAACAGGTGTGATTTGTTGTTATTTGGCTTCTGACGTGAGCGATTTAAAACCGTATTGTTTACTAGTGCTGTTTCTTTAATGGTTTTCCCACACAAACCCAATCAATTATAAATAGCTACATTCACTTGTTAATATCGTAATTGTTATTCTTGTTGAATTGCCAATTTCTAAAGTTATTCTTTCCCACAACAAGATAACTTTGTAAAAGAATATGATTATTTGTTTTAAGTTAATTGTTGGTTAATGTTTAAAGGTTTATTGCTAACATTTTTCATCACAAACCTGCGTCTTATTTTTCTTTTCCTACTTAAAGATTTTTGTGTGTTTTGTGATAGGTTATTTTGTATTTTGTATCATCACTTGTTTGAACTACAATTTTTCACAGTAATAAATACCATAGATTAAATCTATGTAAATACTCTTCAGATAATTCTGAGAACGAAGAACAATTTTAAAGAGTAATCTAGCTGCATTTACTTACTAATGAGTAGTTATGTAAGTAGTGATTATGATTAGCAACATTTACCAATAGCAATCAATTTCTATTTGATCTTATTACAGTAGTTTTATCTCGAAGTTGCAAGGTTGTAAATAAGCAGTGGTTACGTATTTTAGTTCGTAATATCGCCACACTTCATCTTCTAAAGCAGCACTTGCTTTGTAATCTACTTTACCGACAGTGGCTAGAGGTTCGCAGATTCACTGCTAGATGTGTCTAAGTCTGTTTCACTCCTTGCTCTGTTTAAGTTTAAACAAAATTGCATTATAAAATAACAATCAATCAGAAAGATTATTTCTGATGAATTTATAGTTGTGCAGAATATGCTAGATACCTTATTACAAGCTGTAAGTAATATTTTTTTTTGAAAATGAGCTTTACGTTGGATTAAATCGTTCGAAGTTCTCGCGGGGATTTTGGTTTTACGATTTAGCTACACCCTTACCAGACGCCAGATGAAGGTATTAAAAGGGTGTTTGCCGCTTACATGGCATGCAGGTCCTCTGGATCTGTAGGGTATGGCTATCAAGACATACCCAACACATTATTTTTGTAACGTGGGGCTGTTGGCTGTCTAAGCACCGGCGCCCCCAATTAACCTACATGCCGGTACGTGGCGACTGGGTAAGCCCATTTAATTTAACTTACGAACAGTGTTTTTAGGGACAGATATACCAAAATATCTCTAATGTAAGACAAATAACTGTATTAATAATATTTAAACAAACTAATAATTAATTTAACTGTGTGTCACGAAAGGTATCCCTGTACACCATATCCTTTGAGTGAAACCTTTTCTTCCTTTGCCTTGGTTTTCCTTTATTAGTTTTCATTTAATTTCTTCCAGTGTTTTAAATCTGCTGAGGCAACAAATGTAATTGTTTGTGAGTAAATACTTGTTATTGTTGCTAACTGTAAACAAAAATAATCATCGATTGATTTCTAAATATTTTGACACTTAGGGTTCAGTTTCCCAGTTGCCGAAGCAAATCGCCAAAGCGAATTCCTTTTCATCGGCATTGACACGAATATTTTAGTTAGAAGAACTTAAACGGGAACTACCTCCAGATTATACTGTTATGTATGTATGCTCCCTTTATATACTATGCATGCTATGATACATTGTTTGAACTCTTTTCTTTGAACAATAGGTCCAAAACAAAAATTAAATCTTTCCCAAACAATAAAACTTTTCCATCCTGTCCTTAACAATTCTCTATGCTTTGTACCATTCCTAAATGCTCTCCTTCGTAGTCGGCCTACCTTCATAACGGTACATTTCAACACTGCATTACCATTCTAACCCAAAAACAAAACAATAAACACCTTTTTTCTAGTTCAAAATATTTCGTGGGGACCGACTCGCTTACGGACGTAAATATATAATTTATAAAGTAAAAAGCGCAAACTAGTGTTTTAATGTGGCCGTAATTATTTTTTATGTTGACCCTAGTGGTTTAATGTATTTTACGTACGGCCGTTTTTTTAAACTAGGCCTAGCCGTTTCAGTTCATTTGATAGAATTTGAAAAAAGATTCCCTTGTCAGCATTGTTTACTTACTTAACAGCATTGTTTTCTTAACAACACGGGTAACGGACCAATGACGTTTAAGGGTTGGGAGAAAAAAGGAAAATTGTAATGCTTTGAACTTCAACTAATCAGCTGTTCAGGCCAATAAGTTTGAGGCGTGGTGCAATTGGTGTTTGGTACAATGATTCGTTGCGTCAGTGGCAATGAGAGATTATGAACGAAAACATAACCTCTCTTAGAAGTTATAAGTATAGATTGTTAGTATTCATGATACAATAGTAGTTTACGCAACGATCGCGTAAAGATAGTAATGATGACACGAGTAGAAATTTAAACTTACACGAGTTGCGTAACAGTACTTTACCTGCGACAGGGTTTTAATTACTAACAATTGTTTTGTTTAACTGCACTATATCAGCATTAGCCCAAAGGACTGTCAGCTGGGCTGACAGCTTTCCTGACATAAACTACTATATTGGTATTCATCTGATGAATTAGTCAGTTAATTGTTAAATAGCCATTGTTCAAAATCGTTTGGTGAGTAAATGTACCGTTTGATTATTTGTTAAATATAGATCGATAAGCACGTAAACAATTGCTCAAAGTGTATTTATATTTTTAGCTTATGTTCCATATAGGAAATACGCTATTGCCGAATGTCTAGTGGTAAGACTGGTGCCTAGAGCCGCCTTACTTTTTCGTTTTGATCAAACCATAGGCCAAAAACGCCATCCGATCAAATATAATACATAATATTTTTGATTAATCAAATCAAAATATATTTATTCGTACAAGACAAGTACATGTAAATCTGGGGTACATATGAATAGTGTCAACATAGCTATTTAAATTAACATAATGCTTAATTATTCATATACTCTTCTATTGAATATATTACTTTGCAAACCGAGTAAGTTTTAGTTTAAATTTGGAACTGTTTATTTGAAATTTTATTTCTTTTGGTAATTTTATGAAAAAAACTTGCTCCTTTATAAGACGGCTTTTTGGTGTAAAATTCAAGTTATGGTTATGGTGAGCGGATATGATTTTATTATATTTGATTGTGTGCCTTACTCACGTTACTTATGTCTGAGTTCGTGAACCAGTAGGCCTATACACGGACTATGCGAAAATTAGGTATTCCCATTTTGACTTACAAACATGTTTCTTCTCTCCAAACCATTTTGTATTGCCAATTACATGTACAGCCATCGTGTTGAACTCATATCAGTATAACAAATCTTTGGAAGAGAGATTAGTTAAAACGCTAATGGGAGTTGACCAGGTTTGGTTATGGTATAGACAATATAATTTAATATATTAACTAGTTAGAAATATTACCTAACGTGGTATTCACCCATTATTTACCGCGTGGTCAGACTTTAGTACGAGGATACAGAACAAATTCAACTAATGTACCAGATTACAGATTCCTTGCACTAACATTTCGTAGTAAATATTTTTATGTGTAAATTTACAAGGATTGATTATATACTCGTAGTTGAGTCCTTCGCCGCTAGAGTATCTACGGTTGAGGTTCGCCGCGTCACCGCTAGATGCCACTGAAATCGACATATCATAATCCACCGTTGTTTAATAACTCACTAATATTGTTAACAAAATATACTGTATAAAATTTAGTAAGAAAATTGTCTTCAGCTAAAGAGATAATAAGCTATGCGTTTAAAATGATATTTTTTTAGATTCAAAGCCGTAATACTTCACATAGCCTCATTGTTATCCGTTGACACTCGCAGTGATTTGTAGGTAGCTCGTAATAGACTACCTCAATGCTTAATCAACTTATTCGATTCCGAAGTCCGAAGGTTGCCCAGACGATTCTATGTAATCTGACTGTAGTCGGATAACTTTCATTCTTTAAAAAGCCGAAAGTCGTGTCTCTTACCTGAGACCGATGATTGGCTTATAATAAAATGATTGATGATATACCGTACCGAGAGAATATTGGGGGTCTAAATACTAAGGTATAGTTCGGCCGCTTAGAAAACGACCTGCGCGCTAATGCTAAACCAATGCTAGAGGAGGTCGCTTTCTAAGCGGCCGAACTATAGCATTTTGTTGCTTGTTCTCGAGGGTAGAGTAGAGATGGCACATTTCATTACTAAGACCGAAAGTGGCATTTTTCGGCACGAGCTCAATTTTCATTGGTTAGGCAATGACGACCAAAGGAAAATCAAATTTTACGTGGATGGCGAAGCCGAGCATGTGAGAGTTATTTTGAAAATCAACATCTCAACTTATATTGTTTTGTGACTATAGATTTGTATAGATTACTTACATTGATTTAAAATGTTGTAATTCGCACCAGTTTTTAAACTTTCTGTATTCCTCTTCATATCTGTCTCGCGTTTTCTCTGGTGGAAGGTGATTGGTTACATCTGAAGCTGTTTTCATCAAATCGTCAGGAATGTCAGGCATATTTTCAGTAATTTCAAACACCCACTATGCTAAAACACATCAAACAAATAATGCCTGTTTCCGTATACATTTAGATTGTGCAACATTGAAATCAGCTGATTTTAATCATTAAAATAGACATTAAGTGGTATTTTCCGACGTGCGCTAAAAAAAATCACATGTGAGGCAAAACCAAGGATTTTCTCCCGACGGGTTGAACCCTGAGACCTTCAATTTATGAACTCCTTACCTTGCCTCTGAGCTATTGCTATCTGTGATTGTCGATATTTAAAGTTTTCAATCGTGAAAGAGGAGCCGACAGTTGCAATGGTTGCAATACTTGAAATATTTTTGATACTATTATTCTGTTTAGGCAACAAGTTGTAGAATTGTTTTCTGGAAGTTGGGGAGGACACCGATATCGGTATTTGAATATAGGTGAATTAATTACCATGAGTTACCACAAATATCTGTAACTTATGCATTATTAATTTACCTATTAAAGTACCCTAATTCAATATTCATAATGTAATAACTGGTACGAAATTTAAAACAATTGTAATATATTTTCCAAAAAAATTATTTATAAGAAGAATTAATTAACTACCATGCTTTACCTTTACAATAAACATAGCTTTTTAATACTTTCCAATTACTTCATTTCATTTTCAAACAAAAAATTTAAAACAGTATAAGCTGTTATTTAAACATAAATGATAAAACCTATTTAGCTAGGATATTTAAATTAAATTCAATCGATTTTAAAAACGACCATAAAAGAGATCCAACCCATTAATTTATTAAGATTAAATATCTCAAGTTTAATCAAACATAAATAATCAAACAAATTAACATTTATTTCAACATTGTTTAAACCTGTACTTTTGAGATCTACACAAACAATTGTTAAATAGTTTTAAAAACAATTTAACTATTTTTTTATACAATCGTTTTAAAATTGTTTTTAACAAAATGACAAAACTAAGAATAAGACAATTTTAAAATAGTTTTAAAACAATTAAAACTCGTATTAAAACTTATTTTTATATACTGCAAAAAACTTATTTTTAAACAATTTATTGATTGTTTCAATCTCATATTAACATTTTTGTAATATGAAGTTTAGTCCAAATGTTTTTTAATTGTTGTAAAACAATTGTAATACAGCTTGTGACTATTTTTATCAATTTTGTTATCTACGGATCCGGTTTCCTGTTAAATGTTTAAAATGTCTATAAATAATCAATTTATTTAATACTGTTATCGAAACATTTCATACAAGACGAGTACATGTAAATCTGGGGTACATCTGAATAGTGTCAACTGTCAACATAGCTATTTAAATTAACATAATGTTTAATTATTCATATACTCTTCTATTGAATATATTACTTTGCAAACCGAGTAAGTTTTAGTTTAAATTTGGAACTGTTTATTTGAAGTTTTATTTCTTTTGGTAATTTTATGAAAACAACTTGCTCCTTTGTAAGACGGCTTCTTGGTGTAAAATTCAAGTTTATGGTGAGTGGATATGATTTTATTATATTTGATTGTGTGCCTTACTCACGTAAAGCTATTTATGTCTGAGTTCGTGAACCGGTAGGCCTATACACGGACTATGGGAAAATTAGGTATTCCCATTTTGACTTACAAACATGTTTCTTCTTTCCAAACCATTTTGTATTGCCAATTACATGTACTGTACAGCCATCGCGTTGAACTCAAATCATTATATCAATTCGTTGGAAGAGAGATTAGTTAAAACGCTAATGGAAGTTGACCAGGTTCGGTTATGGTATATACAATACAGTAGAACCTTGATAAGAAGACTGTCATGGGGATCATTAAATAAGACTTGTTATCAAGGTTGACTCCTTATTGAGGTTTGCATAACATGTGATTAAGGTAAACCAAATTAAAGGGGATATGACAATGGCACTTGTTATTAAGGGTGATTTTTTATGGAGGGTCTTCTTATCGAGGTTCCACTTTATAATTTCATATATTAACTAGTTAGAATTTTACCTAACGTGGTATTCACCCATTATTTACCGCGTGGTCAGACTTTAGTACGAGGATACAGAACAAATTTAACTAATGTACCAGATTACAGATTCCTTGCACTAACATTTCGTAGTAAATATGTTTATGTGTAAATTTACAAGGATTGATTATATACTCGTAGTTGAGTCCTTCGCCGCTAGAGTATCTACGGTTGAGGTTCGCCGCGTCACCGCTAGATGCCACTGAAATCGACATATCATAATCCACCGTTGTTTAATAACTCACTAATATTGTTAACAAAATATACTGTATAATATTTAGTAAGAAAAGTTTCTTCAGCTAAAGAGATAATGAGCTATGCGTTTAAAATGATATTTTTTTAGATTCGAAGCCGTAATACTTCACATAGCCTTATTATTATCCGTTGACACTCGCAGTGATTTGTAGGTAGCTCTTAATAGACTATCTCACTTGCTTCATTAACATAGTGCTCTAGTCGGCAAGGAGATGGTTGATTCTATGTAATCTGACTGTAGTCGGATGACATTCATTCTTTTAAAAGCCGAGAGTCGTGTCTCTTACCTGAGACCGATAATTGGCTTATAATAATACCCCCACCGCAGCAAACCTGCAGACTAAGCGAATTTCCATTTGCCTGATTGGATTTACACTAAAATGTCTCCTTAAAAGTATCACATTTATTCCCTATTTAAATAACATTAGTTTAACGAGTACTTAGGTTTGCTGCAAAAGGGAGGGTAAAAAGGTGGTTTTTTTGTAAAATGTTAATAGTTTAGTATGAAATGAATGCATTTCCCAAATTTGATCAAAATATGATCATAAACAAGCAAACTACAACAGTTTACTTATTCTCCATAAGAATAACATGGGAATTTTAAATTTACAGTTTTTTGGAATTTTCTCCGTAACCATTTGGCGCATAATAACGCTTCAATATACTAAATTATTTGTTTTTTTAAGCTCTACAAAATGGTTTAAAGAGAAAATGCTAAATTTTAAGTTTTTAGGGTAAAAAATGGGAAAACCCAAATTTTGCCCCATAAAACCCCCCATAAACCCCTGTTCCCATAGTCCGATCATGCTGGTTCGCGAACTCGTTCAAATAAATGTAGGTTTACACGTTTGTACCAAATTTCATCAAAATCGGATGATTTTTGCTTGAGTTATCGCGCTAACGGACACATATATAAATATATATATATATATATATAAATATATATATAAATATATATATATATAAATATATTATGAACTTGAACGGATGGTGTTTTTGGTCTCTAGGGACCTCAAAACGAAAAAGTAAATCAGTCCCGGGTCCAGGTCTTACCATGAGTACTACGGTAATAGCTTATTCCCTATAGGGGAAATTCACTAAAATTATTAATGACATACCGTACCGAGAGAATATTGGGGGTCTCTAAATACTAAGGTAGCGTTTTATTGCTTAATCTCGAGGGTAGAGTAGAGATGGCACATTTCATTACTAAGACCGAAAGTGGCATTTTTCGGCACGAGCTCAATTTTCATTGGTTAGGCAATGACGACCAAAGGAAAATCAAATTTTACGTAGGAAGCGAAGCCGAGCATGTGAGAGTTATTTTGAAAATCAACTTCTCAACTTATATTGTTTTGTGACTATAGATTTGTATAGATTAATTACATTGATTTAAAATGTTGTAATTCGCACCAGTTTGTAAACTTTCTCTATTCCTCTTCATATATCTCTCGCGATTTCTCTGGTGGAAGGTGATTGGTTACATCTGAAGCTGTTTTCATCAAATCGTGAGAATGTCAGACATATTTTCAGTAATTTCAAACACCCACTATGCTAAAACATATCAAAAAAATAATGCTTGTTTCTGTATACATTCAGATCGTGCAGCAATGAAAGAGTTTGTTTTAATCATTAAAATAAACCGTAAGGGGTATTTTCTGACACGCGCTCAAGAAAAAAATCAAATTTTCCCCCGACGGGTCTTGAACCATGAGACCTTCAACTTCGCCTCTGACCTTACCTCTGAGCTATTGCTATCTGTGATTGTCGATATTTAAAGTTTTCAATCGTGAAAGAGGAGCCGACAGTTGCAATGGTTGCAATACTTGAAATATTTTTGATACTATTATTCTGTTTAGGCAACAAGTTGTAGAATTGTTTTCTGGGAGTTGGGGAGGACACCGATATCGGTATTTGAATATAGATGAATTAATTACCATGAGTTACCACAAATATCTGTAACTTATGCATGATTAATTTACCTATTAAAGTACTCTAATTCAATATTCATAATGTAATAACTGGTTCGAAATTATAAACAATTGTAATATATTTTCCAAAAAAATTATTTATAAGAAGAATTAATTAACTACCATTCTTTACCTTTACAATAAACATAATGTTTTATGTATTCTAATACTTTTCCAATTACTTCATTTCATTTTCAAACAAAAAATATAAAACAGTATAAGCTGTTGTTTAAACATGAATGATAAAACCTATTTAGCTAGGGTTGTGTAAATTAAATGCAAGCGATTTTAAAAACGACCAAAAAGGGATACAACCCATTAATTAAGATTAAATATCTCGTGATTAATCAAATATAGACAATCAAAAAACTAAAACATTTTCATTCGTCTAGCTGGTGGCTGGGATGTCTCTGACTGTATAGTCGGATAACTTTAATTCTTTAAAAAGCCGAGAGTCGTGACTCTTACCTGAGACCGATGATTGGCTTATAATGAAGTCACACTAGTATACCTGTTGTTGGCTCGAATTCGAGCAATTGCTAAGTAATACAGGCGTTCAGGCGTTATTTAAAAACTAATAACAGTAATAATTTCTGATTGCAAATTAAACTGATTCGACTCAAAGATTATGGAAATACTCAAGATGTGCATGACGGATCGATATAATCAACATTTCTTGTAAATATCTTATCATTTTTCAAAAGTTGATCTTGTTTTTAGTGTTTTCTAGAAATAAAAATATGGCGTCACTACTTTGTAAATAAAATGAGACGGACGTTTAAAAACCCAATTTTGTGCGATTTTTTGTAAAGTTTTCCCAATGATTATCACATATTCAACTATGAAATAACAAACTGCGTTTCGAATCAAGATTATTTCTTCTAGCTGTCGCTGATATGTTTACATTGAATGTTGTTTACAAATACCGCAACCATTTCCGATCACGTTTTGAAAGCAAATCCAAACCAAGTAAGATTAAAAACGTTTTTCCTTACACAACGGATTTAATTAATCGCAAGTGCAATAATTTGTAGGGTATCCGTAAATGAAAATAGAGATTCTTTGTGTATAAAATTGTTCTTGAGATTTGATAACCGGGAAAAATACCTTAAATCAGTGTTGGATATGGCTGGGAAACTTATTTTTTAAATGAGCGTTTTCAGTCGAGACTCGGCACACGACCGACGCGCGTCTACATGTCCATAGTAAAAATAAAAGTAGGCCTACCGTGTATTTATGTTTTATTCGTCATGTGTATAGGTGTCCAGTTCGTGTACGTGTTTCAAAAACTCCAAGACGCACCTAATGGGGAAGCTCAAGACCTTATATTTAGGACTGATGATGGCGATTTAATTTTGCCGAAATGCATCTCCTGTAATAGGATACATTAGGATCGACCGGCGTCCGGCGGACACAGGTAATTTAACCTTTTATTGATTGTCATACCGATCCGGAACAACAACAAACAACATAAAATGAAGTTATGTATAATAGTTTGGCCAGCATATCTGAAAATATGCAAACCAACTGCTGTTTTTATATACGAAGGTTTCAACTGAATACTAAAAGATCCCCGTGCGTAGAACGGGTACACAGCTAGTCATGACGAACATTTTAAGTACGGTATATGGTTTATGGAGGTGTGACTTGTATTTTTCTCAAAAGTTCAAAGGTACTTACTTTGGGATTTATATTATGGATTGCAAAAAATATAATAGTACTGCTCCCCGTTGGTAAACCTTCTAACTTTTTATTGCTATTGAATATCATAGAACCAACTTGTTTGGTCGAATCAGCTGACAAAATTATTTAATTCCTTTTAAATGTGAATATAAGTTAACATGGGAAACACAAATACCCACTTGGGCGGATCCTGAAAGGAGTTTTGAGATAAAAATAGGCCTATATGTTAATCGGGAATGTGAGCTATCTTCACCCCAAATGTCAGCCCAATCCGACCAGTATTTTTTGCGTTTACTTGTCACAAACATCCATACATTCGTACATCCAAACTTTCTCATTTATAATATTACCGCGGAGGTTCCCTAGTTCTCCCAATCACCGCTAGATGTATAACCGTCGAGGTTCCCGACAGTTCAAAAAGTCTCCGCTAGATGCTGTTGAAGTCGGCCACAACTTCATCCACCAATATTCATTAATTTACTAATAATTTAAACAGTTTAAAATAATATTTAAATCATAATTGGCTTCCAATGAAACTTATCACAACCTATACTTTCAAAATAACCCTCCATTTTTGATTTAAAGTTGTGGTATTTAGCTAAAAAAATCATTGTATCCGTTGACTCTCGCAGTGATTTTGAGGTAGCTCTTTCAAGACTACCACATTTTGGCCACGTATCGGAACCTCCAAATATATGTAATACAAAGATTGTTTTAAAAGCCGAGAGTCGTGTCTCTTACTTGAGACCGATGATTGGCTTATTATCAACAAAACTAACTATTTGTATTATTCGCTCTTTTTCTAATAGTACGTTTATAAGTGGTACGGGGTAGCGGATTTTTACCCCCTGGGCAAACGTGACGTCACAAACCAGGGGGTAAAATTCCGGCCGCGAACTTTTGAGTTTCGCGACATCAGCTCGATGGATTAAACGCGGAATTAGACATATATTTTCACGGTTGTGAATTTAATCAGAACACATCAAATTATAAAAACCTAGAGTGTACGGCCCGGATTTTTACCCCCCGGAATTTTACCCCCCGGAATTTTACCCCCGGAATTTTACCCCCGGAATTTTACCCCCCGGAATTTTACCCCCTGGCTAGATATAAAAATTAGTGAGAATGATTAATTATCTTCATTCTGTTTTAACTTAATAGTAAACATTTTATTATTAAGTAGCCTATATTAATTTCTTTGTAAGAAACAAACCGAACAGGTTTTGAATTTTAATTTTGAGATTCTAGTATTAGGATTCGATCTTTGAAGCTAACAGTTGGTTAATATGACGTATAAACAATCAACTGAATGATAATTGTTTCGAACATTTCTTTAAAAAATAAATAAATAAAGATAGGCTACTAAATAATGAAATGTTTACAATTAATTACAAACAGAAATAAGAAAACCAATCATTCAATTTCTAAAATCGGCCAGGGGGTAAAATTCCGGGGGGGTAAAATTCCGGGGGGTAAAATTCCGGGGGTAAAATTCCGGGGGGTAAAATTCCGGGGGGTAAAATTCCGGGGGGTAAAAATCCGGCCCGTACATTTCAATTGTCTAAACACTAGTTATATGGACAGGGGGTAAAATTCCGGTTTTTATCGCTAATCGAATTAATCACGCTCTGACCATTTTCATTAGACTTTGAAATCCGCGGGGGTAAAATTCCGGCCGCGAACAAACTTTTGGCCACTCAGGTTACTACGTCATAGTGACGTCAGCTTTGCCCAGGGGGTAAAATTCCAGGGGGATAAAATTCCGGCGACCCAGTGGTACTAGTACTAGTGTTATTTATTGCCTTGAATTAATAATTATTGGGCCTGGATTAAACTATATATATGAAAGCTTCATATGCCCCATAAGGAATAAGCAAAACGATTGTTTTCGTAAACATTTATTGTATTTTTATCGATACATTTAAAGTCTTGAGTTAGATTGCTGTAAAAATATTAATTCCATACCAAGCTAGTAACATTTAATTACACACCTCATTACCCTACCATGCCTGTAGTAGCATAGCTGCTACCTTAAACCTAATGTTGTTTATATAGGGAAACATCTGAATTTTGAAACAAAATATTTTTGTGTATATCCAATTAGGCGAATGGATATTCGCGTAGTGGGCAGGTTTGTTGCAGCGGGGAATTTTTCTTTTCGCAGAATCTATTAGTATAATCCATAATTAAAAGCAAGTAGAACCGAACGGGGCTAGGATTGATTGATTGGCTCTGTGTGTTATTGAACGCTTTATGGTAGTAGCATGGCCATAATAGAATGAAAACTACAAAATATTTGGTTAGTGCCTCTGATTGGATTTAATAATTCGGCAATAATTCGCTTAGAAGTACAGTAGTCACATTAGTATTGGGTGTGAGGATTTAAACATGTTTAATGTTTATTGTTAGTGTATTTCATACAATTCCAACTAAAATATATTATAATACATATACACTGTTTTACACAATAAAATATGTATGTTACAAAGGTGGAATTGTTAGACACTACTATATGGATTTTAAAGTTATTGGATCGATCACAGAAACATGCAAAAATTTATTTAAATAATTCATTAATATATCCACACAATTGGTTTTCGACAATATTAGCTGGCAACGTCAACAAATTACATGTCTACATTTAAATAAAAAATACGTTGATACAACACCTTGTTAAGAAACCCTGTTTTAATTTCCTATCTGCTTAATCAAGATATATTTGTTCTATATTCTTGCTACTATAATAAAGAATAAAGAAATAAACTCCTATGCAAGAGGGGGTCCTTACAGTAATGATGAATACAATATACAAACTAAATGTCGTATGTGTATAGTGTATACATTTATTATGTATATTGTATTCATACGATGACCAATGATTGAAAAGCCACTTTCTACTTGGTTCAGTGCAAGTAGTTCTAATGTTTTACGCAAGTTGAGCAGAAAATGATTTCTTCAACAGTGTCCTCCATAGCAAAAATGATGTGCTGAACCAATTAGAAAGTGGTTTTTCAATCATCTGTTGGTCAAATAGCCTCTAATTTACGCCGTAACCAGCTGTTACTGGAGGTCACCATTTTTATAACGATTCTAAATTGTTAAAAGAGAATCAAGGGGTCAATGGTGTCCTCCGTATCTTTATATATCCACCTACCTGACTATCACTAACAGGTATAAGATGAAACTAGTTTAAATATAGTTTATTTGTTGTTAAAAAATAATAAAATGTTGCCGACACAGCAAACCTGCAGAATAAACTACAGTAATTTCGATTTGACTGATTACATTTTTCAAATATATATTTCCGGAGATTTTTCACACATATAGACATGTTAGATTTAAATACAACATTGGGTTTATCGAGTACCTATGCTTTCTGCCTCTGGGAGGGTAATATCATAGACTAACCAACACAAGTAGACTTCTCATCCCATTGTAAATTTTGAAGCTCGTTTTTCATGTCTAGTTCATGTACGCCACACTGGGCGCTAGTGTCGACGAAATTTTGTTTCTATTATTTTAGGGTTAATTTCTTGATTTGTGCTTTACTGTTTGGTTAAATAACTAGGGGACAATTTATTGTTTATGATTAGATCGTATTATTTGGTTAAACGATGTTTTAAATGACTGTATTAATGGGAAACAAATTGTAAACAAAACACGACCTCTACATAAACCGTACAGAACTAACAATAAAATTGTCTTCAGCTGTTCCATTAGGATGACAAATCTACTAAGGGAGTATGTTTTATCTATGGTAATATCCAATGTTTTTTTTTTAGTAAATTGTATAAAATAATACTATACAATAGTAATAAATAAATTCGTTAGAATAAAATAAAAATGTGGCCAAATTTTATGAAATTATATCTTTATATAAAATACGTGAAGGAGATTTCTACGAAACACTACTCCTCCGTTAATAATGGACGGATTTTTACAAACGATGTGTCAAAATTAACTATTTTTTTGTAAACGTCCCCTTTCATCAATTTATGTAATAAAAGTCCACGGGCTTTGGCCCACAGGCCGTCAAAATCCCGATGTATTTCTTATGAAGAAAATATTTTGTTTACTTAAATAGACGAATCATTTGTTTTAATTGCATAGGCCTACCCTATGCATGTAACCTATGCTATGTATGAACAGCTGTTCATAGTAAACACATGATACACACAAGAGCGTTAGTTTTCAGTTTCGATAACTGTAGTGGAGTGATTGATTTCACATTATCTTTGAGTTGACTTTTTTAAGTCATCGGAAAATATGATTGTTATTTGTTTTAAAATAATTCCTGTAATTGTTCGAATTCGAGCAACAGGTGTAATACAACAGCAACAGGTGCAGCCAGCTATAATATTTTTATTCATCTCAACAAGAATCATAGAAAGTGTTAAATGTACACTTATTTAAATTTCTTGAGTAACTGATAAACGTACCAAAACGATTTAAAATACTAGAATTTTTAAGCTCTACAAAATAGTTTGGATATAGAATTGTAAATTTTATGTTTTAAGGTTCAAATATGAGAAACCCCAATTTCTACTCCATAAAAACGTAGGTTTGCCTGCTAGGTCCAAATTAATCAAAATTGGATAATCTGCTCGAAATAGTGCTAACTGATACATGTATAAATATATGCTATTTTAACCTCTGGGTAGATTATGAATAAACAAATAAATAAAAAAGTAAAGCGGTCCCTGGTCTAAGTCTTATCATGTGATCTACGAATTACGGAATCTAAAACCTAATTACAGTACAGTATCTTCCTACAGCTTGGACACCCCTGCACTGTTGTGAGTTGTTCAAACACCGCTAGGGTCGCTACCATCGAGGTTCACAACAGTTCGGCTATTCACCGCTAGGGTCGCTACCATCGAGGTTCGAACAGTTCGCCTATTGACCGTTAGGGGCGCTACCATCGAGGTTCACAACAGTTCGCCTATTCACCACTAGGGTCGCTACCATCGAGGTTCGAACAGTTTGCCTATTGACCGTTAGGGTCGCTACCATCGAGGTTCGAACAGTTCGCCTATTGACCGTTAGGGTCTCTACCATCAAGGTTCGCAACAGTTCGTCTATTCACCGCTAGGGTCGCTACCATCGAGGTTCGCAACAGTTCGCCTATTGACCGTTAGATGTCACCGAATGCAACATACTTAAATCTACCGTTGTTGTTTTATTTAGCAATAATTTACCAGTCTCTATGACAGACAACAAACAAATTTAGCTTCATTTTGAAAAAATGCATCAACAATGCATTTGATTTTAAGCATATTTTTACTATTAAAAGCCGTGATCGTAAACTGAGAAACCTTTTTCTTCGTTGACTCTCGCAGTGATTTTTGGGTAGCTCATACTAGACTAGCTAATTAGCAGGGTTAATGTAGCTAGGATTAGGCATGTTAGCCACATATTAAAATATTTACATTATTTGAAAAGCCGAGAGTCGAGTCTCTTACCTGAGGCCGATAATTGGCTTATTGACCATTAATGACTTGTTGAATTGCCTTAAGGTAGTTATCACAAAATTAACAATAGAATGGAGTCAAAGAAAAAGAATAATCAGATTGTAATTGGGCTATTCTACTTTTAGGATTTTCTAGCTTGTAATGGCAGTTTACGCAACGATCACGTAAATATAGCCTTTACGACACGTAGAATGGTACGATCCTTGGCGAGTAAAAAGCACTTCTACGAATGTCGTAAATGCTTATTACACGAGTCGCTCACACTACTTTGCCTCCGATTGTTAATTACGTTTCTTCCTGTTACTTTACAGGGATGGTAGGCCTACTGAGAGCAGCATTTTCGCATATACACCTATTACATATTTGTTAGCAATACTGAATGTATTATATCGGTTCTCTAAAAACATAAAAAATAAAACATACAAAATTAAGGTATCTCCTTGGTTATTCCTATTATCAGAAAAGGGTAATAAGAAGGATCTTAAAGGATTTGCACACATATTATTTTCTCATAACGTTTCTTTGATTAAGGTGGCAAACGATTATTACAAACCTTTTCAGCCCTTGCTTCTATGTCGTCTATTTCACTAAAACTATCCAAAGATTTTTAAAATCTTCCATTAATTTTCCTGCAACTGTTAGTTAGCAAATCGCTTAGTCCAATTTTTTTTAAGTGAAGAAAGTATTAGTTACCAGCTAAAGTCAGCTGATCAATAATTGAGTTCGTTATGATCAGCTGATTAGTTGGCTGCAAAAACACAAATATAACTGTGTAGTCGTGAAACTGGGCTAAGCTAGTTAGTCTCATTGTACAATTGAAATTGTGATATTTAAATTATTTTTAATCGATCTTTTTGAACTTGGTGTCGTTTGGTAGGATATATTAAATACAAAGTAAAAGTATCCTTGACAATATTTGATAAAATGAGCCAATGTCTAGCAATTAAAATAATTAAAACGGTGCAATTTTTGTACGACGGGTCTCTTCTACCTTAACATACATATGAAGTTGCATAAAGATGTGTTGAAACAATTTAAAGGTAAAAATATTAAAGTCAAATATACAAAATGGTGGACAACTAGTTAACAAAGTAATTTTGTAAAAATCATGATTTCCCCTTCATTTATCAAGCAATCACTACATAAATTATGTCCCCACTTTTTTTCAAACAACCTGCATATGTATTGGAACGGATGGTTTTTGACCTGCAGGTCCAGGAACGCCAAAAGGAAAATAAATTCTGTCCTGGGTCCAGGTCTTATCTCGAGACCTTCTTTAATATCTTCCCTAAATGGGAATTTGCTCAAAGGACATGCACTGTACGTGGTACGTAATGAGATTTAGATTTAAAAACACCTGTTATCTATTGACTAGAACAGACCACGGAAGACTTGTGGACCCAAATAAGCTGTTTCCTACTAGGAATGCTGCTGTAATGGCCAAAGCAGCTGCAGGATTGAGGATGTGTTTGCTTACGATTGCCAGAGGTATAAGGGTGTTTACAGGATACCAACAACTATATATAGCGGAAAACCCAGTGTAAAAGCCAGTCTCCAGCTAGCATGGCTTCGGTGAGTGTTTTAATATTCATTGTGTCCGATTTAAAATTAATTAAATGTTAAGGGTTTTAAATATTGTTATAAAAAATATTAGTTTGTAAAAACAGTTTGAAACCTGATTTTTGGCCTTGGTTCGTAAACGAACTACTGTAGAGAATAAAGTAGTTATTTTTGATTATTTGTAACTCTTCATCGCTCAAACAAACGCATCATTCTAATAATATTCACGTATAATTTACATAAACATTACAAGCCCTACACTTATTAGGAAAGATATAATTTCTTGTTCATTAACTTAATAGTGTATTTTGCATTTAGAGGCTGAATTGGAGAATAATTAGTTGAACAAAATATTGGTCACGTTTAGTACATAAAAATATATTTGCTGTACAACTGATCGTCCATATGTAAAGCTAAGAATCGCGAGCTTTTGAGAAAACCGTGTGGTGCACATCAACCGGGTACTTGAATCTTGGTGTGAAACTTCCACGCAAAATATTAATTTCGATAAACCTTCCCCTAAGTTAAACTTGGTAAACTTTAATCAACTGATTGTATTTAATCGCATTCAAAATCTTGAAGATGCATCAGCTGTTATTTGTTTTTATAGTATGTTTACCTTTCCCATAGATAAACTTCAATAGCTGATACCATAGATAAAACACATGTTTTATCTATTGTTACCCACGGGCTTCAGCCCGTTCGACTTCATAATTATTAATAAGTTAAGCTGAAATTAACAAAACAGAATACAGTAATACAAACAATCACACCTGATTTTAATGAGGTAATAAATTTAAAGAATAACAAACAAATATGTACAGGTGATGTATTTTTAACATTAGGTATATGGAAAGTTCCCCAAAAAGGAATTACGACCTTAAAGGGCAATTTATGAAATAATGGATAGTTTTGCGCAAGGTTTCTCGTCATGACAAACATTTTAAGTTTTATAGTTTATGAGGGTGTGACTTGTGGTTGTATTCAAAAGCTCATAGTACTTTGGAATTTATATATGGATTAGGCTACGTTTTTACTTTACAATAAAGTTATTAGTTTTGATTCTGCTACACAGTTTAATTCGAACATGAAAGAGATTTTTACTAAAATAAGCTATAAGTAAGTAAGCTATGAGTATGATTGAGATTTTGCCTGTATAATCCATGTAAGATACTGTAAGTGTGTGTAGCTATTTTCTACAGTAGATTCAGAGACCATAATTATTCTCCTAAATAATTTTGGTTTGTTGCGAAGTATAGGTAGAATAATTATTTACAATTTTAATTAAATTAAAATAAGCAACAGGTGTGATTTTTGTTATTTGGCTTCTGACTTGAGCGATTTAAAAACACATTGTTTGCTAAGCTGTTTCTTTAATGGTTTTCCCACACAAATCCAATCAATTATAATTAGCTACATTCACTGGTTAATAATTGTTATTCTTGTTGAATTGCCAAATTCTACAGTTATTCTTTCCCACAACAAGATAACTTTGTCAAAAAATATGATTATTTGTTTTAAGTTCATTGTTGGTTATAGGGAGTTATGTTTAAAGATTTATTGCTAACATTTTCCATCACAACCCTGCGATTTTTCTTTTCCTACTTATAGATTTTTGTGTGTTTTGTGATAGGTTATTTTGTATTTTGTATCATGACTTGTTTGAACTACAATTTTTCACAGTAATAAATACTCTCAGATAATTCTGAGAACGAAGAACAATTTTAAAGAGTAATCTAGCAGCATTTACTTACTAATGAGTAGTTATGTTAGTAGTGACTATGATTAATAACATTTACCAATAGAAATAAATTTCTATTCGATCTTATTACAGTAGTTTTATCTCGAAGTTACAAGGTTTTAAATTAGCAGTGGTTACGTATTTAAGTTCGTAATATCGCCACACTTCATCAAAAGCAGCACTGGCTTTGTAATCTAGTTTACCGACAGTGCCTAGAGGTTCGCAGATTCACTGCTAGATGTGTCTAAGTCTGTTTCACTCCTTGCTCTGTTAAAGTTTAAACAAAATTGCATTATAAAATAATAATAAATCAGAAAGATAATTTCTGATGAATTTATAGTTGCGAGGAATATGCTAGATACCTTATTACAAGCTGTAAGTAATATTTTTTTTAGAAAATCAGCTTTCCTTTGGATTAAATTGTTCAAAGTTCTCGCGGGGATTTTAGTTTTACGATTTACCCACACCCCTACCCTAGGAGGATTAAACAATAAGGAGAGGACACGCTGTAGTTTCGTTGAAGCCAGTGTACTGAGGAGGGGGGGAGGCAGCGCTACTCTCCCGCCCCCTCTCATTCTGCGTTGTATGGAAGATTACTGGAAGATTTGGTAACAGAAATATGATTATTTAAAAATTAGACTTCATCATGCTACGAAAATTAAAAAGTTAAATTCTAACCATAATATTAGCAACCTATTAAGAGGAAAGTCATATTTATGAACCAATAGTACGTTCAAAGGTGAGTAATTTACACAAGGATGACTTATTTTTTTGGAATTCGTTGTCCTTGTTTTTATTTTTTGCCATACTTGTATTGTGTATTATTTATAATACTCTAACCAGAGCGCGGGACTCCGGTACATGGGGTCCCGGGTTCAAATCCCACCATATCACCAATGGATTTTACTGTTTATAAATTAAAACTGAAATCATGAGTAGTACTGTATGTGTACTTGAACATTTTCTTAAAGAGAAATAAAATAAGTTTTAATCCTTTAAAAGAATGATAAACGCACTTTGGCGGTTACAAGACGCGATGATTGTTGAACATTTACACTTTTTACTCGAAGTTTCTTTAGGTAAACAGATAGTTCAATATGATATTTAAAAAATCAAGAATTTGATTGCCAAGAAATTGATTTACTTTTTATGATTGTAATTTAATTGTAACGGCTGTTGATGTAAAAAAAGTTATAGCGGCTTTGCATTTTTTCTTAACCCTGGCTATTTAAAATCACCTGCCTAGCACACAAATGACTTAAAACTAGTAAAAAATTATATTAACAAATCGAGAAAACTATATAAAGCAAATTTAAAATGTATTTCATCACCCGAATTAAAATTTTCATTTTAACCTATTATTAGTAAGATTGTTTTATAAACTGGAAAAATTTGAAAAAACTTTATAGTAATTATTTTTCTAAATACCACTTTTAAATATAGGTAAATATATATTTTTTATTTCAAGAAACTCTTAAGGAACACGAATAAATTGTTAATTTGTGTAGATACATCATATTTTTATCAAAAACGTAATTAAAGTAATCGTATGTTCAAAGTCCAGGTCAATTCTTTCAACTTTGATCTTCAATAATAAATAATAAATAATATTTTTTATAGGAATGATTGACACTGTTCGATAGGAAATTTAATTTACTTTAAGAATGCCATCGGTGAATAACACAGGTGTTTTAGTTTAGCGGCAATTTTAATTCAAAACAGCGCGCGTCGCGTTTTTCCCTATCTCTCCCATGTTATAGCCGAGGCTTTTTGCCACTCTACGGCTCCGCGTGCCCCTCTAGTGTTCTGCTAAAGCTGGCTTCCCCGCAACACGCGTATTCCTATTCGCGTGCCCTCTCCTTAATGTTTAATCCTCCTAGCCCCTACCAGACGCCAGAAGAAGGTATTAAAAGGGTGTTTGCCGCTTACATGGCATGCAGGTCCTCTGGATCTGTAGGGTATGGCTATCAAGACATACCCAACACATTATTTTTGTAACGTGGGGCTGTTGGCTGCCCAAGCACCGGCGCCCCCAATTAACCTAAATGCCGGTACGTGGCGACTTGATAAGCCCATTTAATTTAAATTACGAATAGTGTCTTATAGATACAGAAATACCAAAAGATCTCTAATGTAAGACAAATAACTGTATTAATAATATTTAAACAAACTATTAATTAATTTAACTGTGTGTCACGATAGGTATCCCTGTACACCATATCCTTTGAGTGAAACCTTTTCTTCCTTTGCCTTGGTTTTCCTTTATTAGTTTTCATTTAATTTCTTCCAGTGTTTTAAATCTGCTGAGGCAACAGATGTAATTGTTTGTGAGTAAATACTTCTTATTGTTGCTAACTGTAAACTAGGTGGCGTTTGCAGAGGCATCCACAAAATTGAGCGGAGTCATCAAGGGTTCATATTATATTGTTTTTGTCATACTGCAGTAAAAACCGTAGTTTTTAATGCATGATGCGTTGGGGGTCTAAAGTAGCATTTTTAATATTTAGTGAATAAAAATAGTTTTTAGCCTCTAAGGAGTAAAAATCAGCTGTTGTCAACTCAGTTGTAAATTTCGATTGTAAACGATTGCATGTATAGAAAATATGTATCGATTCGTGCTTCGTAATCATTTTAACATACAGTCTACAGTCTCTTCCCGTAGTATTTTAGCATTGCAGATACATTAATCCATTCCCAAACTCAACACTGCTCACCTGTACTGCTTCCTTCACCACACCCTACGTCGTGGACCTGTTTTCCTCTCTTCCCATAGCATTTTAGGATTGCAGATACATTAATGTAATTGCCAAAGACAGTTCCCACACTCTGCATTGCTAGCCTTACTACTTCCTTCACCACATCCTACGTCGTGGGGCCTGTTTCCTTCCCTTCTCATAGCATTTTAGTATTCCATTAATATAATATCTAATAATAATACATTTGCCACAGACGGATCTCGCACTATGCTGATACTCATACTTTACTACTTCCTAAGCCACTTCCTACGTCGTGGACATATATTCATCACTTTCCGTTGCATTTTAGTATTTTAGATACGTTAATCTAACTGCCACAAACCTTCCCACACTCCGTACTGCTAGCCTTTACTACTTTTTCACCATTCCCTATGTCGTGGGCATGTTTCCTTCCCTTCTCATAGCATTTCAGCATTGCAGATACATTAAAACTGCTACAAACGGTTTCCAGTTCCCACACGCCACGCTGCTCACCTTACTACTTCTTTCACCTCTTCCTACGTCGCGAATCTGTTTCCCTCTCTTCCCATAGCATTTTAAGATTGTAGATACCTACCTAAATCTAATCGTCATAAACAGACCTCACACTCCGAACAACTCGCCTTTAGTACTTCCTTCAACACTTCCTACATCGCGGACCTGTTTCCCTCACTTTCCTTAGCATTTTAGGATTGCAGATTCCTTAATCTAATCGTCATAAACAGTTCCCACACTCCGGACAGCTCGCCTAAACTACTTCCTTCATCATTTCCTACGTCGCGTACCTGTTTTCCTCCCTTCCCATAGCATTTTAGGATTGCAGGTACCTTAATCTAATCGTCACAAACAGTTCCCACAGTCCGGACGGCTTGCCTTTTCTACCTCCTTCACCACTTCCTACGTCGCAGACCTGTTTCCCTCCCTTCCCATAGCATCAAAGGATTGCAAATACCTTAATCTAATGGTCACAAACAGATCCCACACCCCAAACAGCTCGCCTTTTTCTACTTCCTTCACCACTTTTTACGTCGCGGACCTGTTTCCTTCCCTTCCAATAACATTTTAGGATTGTAGATACCTTAATCTAATCGTCATAAACAGTTCCCACACTCCGGACAGCTCGCCTTTACTACTTCCTTCACCATTTCCTACGTCGCGGACCTGTTTTCCTCCCTTACCATAGAATTTTGAAATGCAGATACCTTAATCTAATCGTCAAAAACAGTTTCTACACTCTAGACTGCTCGCCTTTACTACTTCCTTCACTACTTCCTACGTTGCGGACCTGTTTTCCTTCCTTCCCATAGAATTTTAGGAATACAGATACCTTAATCTAATCGTCAAAAACAGTATCCACACTCCAGACTGCTCGCCTTTACTACTTCCATCACCACTTCCTACGTCGCGGACCTGTTTCCCTCCCTTCCAACAGCATTTTAGGATTGCAGATACCTTAATGTAATCGTCATTAACAGTTTCCACACTCCAGACTGCTCACCTTTACTACTTCCTTCACCACTTCCTACGTCGCGGACCTGTTTTCCTCCCTTACCATAGAATTTTAGGAATGCAGATACCTTAATCTAATCGTCATAAACAGTTTCCACGCTCCAGGTTTCTCGCTTTTACCACTTCCTTCACCACTTCCTACGTCGCGGACCTGTTTCTCCCTTCCCATAGAATTTTTGGAATGCAGATACCTTAATCTAATCGTCATAAACAGTGTCCACACTCCAGACTGCTTGCCTTTACTACTTCCTTCACCACTTCCTACGTCGAGGACCTGTTTTCCTCCCTTCTCATAGAATTTTAGGAATGCAGATACCTTTATCTAATCGTCATAAACAGTTTCCACACTCCAGACTGCTCGCCTTTACTATTTCCTTCACAACTTCCTACTTCGCGGACCTGTTTTCCTCCCTTCCCATAGAATTTTAGGAATACAGATACCTTAATCTAATCGTCATAAACAGTTTCCACACTCCAGACTGCTCACCTTTACTACTTCCTTCACCACTTCCTACGTCGCGGACCTGTTTCCTTCCCTTCCAATAGCATTGTAAATCTGGGGTACATCTGAATAGTGGCAACTGTCAACATAGCTATTTAAATTAACATAATGCTACTTTGCAAACCGAGTAAGTTTTAGTTTAAATTTGGAACTGTTTATTTGAAATTTTATTTATTTTGGCAATTTTATGAAAAAAAACCTTGCGCCTTTATAAGACGGCTTTTTAGTGTAAAATTCAAGTTTATGGTGAGTGGATATGATTTTATTATATTTGATTGTGTGCCATTACGTGTGATATAACTCACATAAACAATCATCCAGTTTGATTATATTTGGTGCAAATAAACCCATGTTTATTCGAACGAGTTCACGAACCAGTATAATCAGACTATGGGAAAATTTTCCCATTTTGACCTACAAAACATGTTTTTCTTTCCAAACCATTTTGTATTGCCAATTACATGTACAGCCATCGTGTTGAACTCAAATCAGTATAACAAATCGTTGGAAGAGAGATTAGTTTAACCGCTAATGGGAGTTGAACAGGCTCGGTTATGGTATAGACAATATAATTTAATATATTAACTAGTTAGAAATATTACCTAACGTGGTATTCACCCATTATTTACCGCGTGGTCAGACTTTAGTACGAGGATACAGAACACATTCAACTAATGTACCAGGTTACAGATTCCTTGCACTAACATTTCGTAGTAAATATTTTTATGTGTAAATTTACAAGGATTGATTATATACTCGTAGTTGAGTCCTTCGCCGCTAGAGTATCTACGGTTGAGGTTCGCCGCGTCACCGCTAGATGCCACTGAAATCGACATATCATAATCCACCGTTGTTTAATAACTCACTAATATTGTTAACAAAAAATACTGTATACAATTTAGTAAGAAAATTGCCTTCAGCTAAAGAGATAATAAGCTATGCGTTTAAAATGATATTTTTTTAGATTCAAAGCCGTAATACTTCACATAGCCTCATTGTTATCCGTTAACACTCGCAGTGATTTGTAGGTAGCTCGTAATAGACTACCTCACTTGCTTAATTAACTTGTTAGTCTAAGGTGGGTCAGACGCACAGACGACTCTAACCGCAATTGGTTAATTTGCATTCTTTAAAAAGCCGAGAGTCGTGTCTCTTACCTGAGACCGATGATTGGCTTATAAAATGAATAAAGACTTACCGAGATAATATTGGGGTTAAAATTCTAAGGTAGCACTTTGTTGCTTATTCTCGAGGGTAGAGTAGAGATGGTATACAGTATTTCATTACTAAGACCGAAGTGGCATTTTCCGGCTCGAGCTCAAATTTCATTGGTTAGGCAATGACGACCAAAGGAAAATCAAATTTTACGTGGGAGGCGAAGCCCAGCATGTGAGAGTTATTTTGAAAATCAACTTATATTGTTTTGTGACTATAGATTTGTATAGATTATTTACATTGATTTAAAATGTTGTAATTCGCACCAGTTTGTAAACTTTCTGTATTCTTCTTCATATCTTCCTCGCGATTTCTCTGGTGGAAGGTGATTGGTTACATCTGAAGCAGTTTTCATCAAATCGTCAGGAATGTCAGTCATACTTTCAGTAATTTCAAACACCCACTATGTTAAAACACATAAAAAATAATGCCTGTTTCTGTATACATTTAGGTTGTGCAGCAATGAAATCAGCTGATTTTATTCATTAAAATAAACCGTAAGAGGTATTTTATGACGGGTGCTCAAGAAAAAAAAAATTACCCCCGTCGGGTCTTGAACCATGAGACCTTCAATTTCGCCTCTGACCTTATATTTGAGCTATTGCTATCTGCAATTTTCGACATTAAAGTTTTCAATCGGTGAAAGAGGAGCCGACAGTTGCAATGGTTGCAATACTTGAAATATTTTTGATACTGTGATTCTGCTTAGGCAACTAGTTGTTGAATTGTTTTCTGGGAGTTGGGGAGGACACCGATATCGGTATTTGAATATAGATGAATTAATTACCATGAGTTACCACAAATATTTGTAACTTATACATGATTAATTTACCTATTAAAGTACTCTAATTCAATAATCATAATGTAATAACTGGTTCAAAATTATAAACAATTGTAATATATTTTCCAAAAAATGATTTATAAAAAGAATTAATTAACTACCATTCTTTACCTTTACAATAAACATAATGTTTTATGTATTCTAATACTTTTCCAATTACTTCATTTCATTTTCAAACAAAAAATATAAAACAGTATAAGCTGTTGTTTAAACATGAATGATAAAACCTATTTAGCTAGGGTTGTGTAAATTAAATGCAAGCGATTTTTAAAACGACCAAAAAGGGATACAACCCATTAATTAAGAATAAATATCTCGTGATTAATCAAATATAGACAATCAAAAAAATAAAACATTTTCATTCGTCTAGCTGGTGGCTTGGATGTCTCTGACTGTAGTCGGATAACTTTAATTCTTTAAAAAGCCGAGAGTCGTGACTCTTACCTGAGACCGATGATTGGCTTTAATGAAGTAACACTAGTACACCTGTTGTTGGCTCGAATTCGATCAATTGCTAAGTAATACAGGCGTTATTTAAAAACTAATAACAGTCATAATTTCTGATTGCAAATTAAACTGATTCGACTCAAAGATTATGGAAATACTCAAGATGTGCATGATAGATCGATATAATCAACATTTCTTGTAAATATCTTAACATTTTTCAAAAGCTGATCTTGTTTTTAGTGTTTTCTAGAAATAAAAATATGGTGTCACTACTTTGTAAATAAAATGAGACGGACGTTTAAAAACCCAATTTTGTGCGATTTTTTATAAAATGTTTTCCCAATGTTTATCACATATTCAACTATGAAATAACGAACAGCATTTCGAATCAAGATTATTTCTTCTAGCTGTCGCTGATATGTTTACATTGAATGTTGTTTACAAATACCGCAACCATTTCCGATCACTTTTTGAAAGCAAATCCAAACCAAGTAAGATTAAAAACGTTTTTTCCTTACACAACGGATTTAATTAATCGCAAGTGCAATAATTTGTAAGGTATCCGTAAATGAAAATAGAGATTCTTTGTGTATAAAATTGTTCTTGAGTTTTGATAACCGGGAAAAAGACCTTAAATCAGTGTTGGATATGGCTGGGAAACTTATTTTTTAAATGAGCGTTTTCAGTCGAGACTCGGCACACGACCGACGCGCGTCTACATGTCCATAGTAAAAATAAAAGTAGGCCTACCGTGTATTTATGTGTTATTCGTCATGTGTATAGGTGTCCAGTTCGTGTATGTGTTTCAAAAACTCCAAGACGCACCTAATGGGGAAGCTCAAGACCTTATATTTAGGACTGATGATGGCGATTTAATTTTGCCGAAATGTATCTCCTGTAATAGGATACATTAGGATCGACCGGCGGACACAGGTAATTTCACCTTTTATTGATTGTCATACCGATCCGGAACAACAACAAACAACATAAAATTAAGTTATGTATAATAGTTTGGCCAGCATATCTGAAAATATGCAAACCAACTGCTTTTTTTTATATATGAAGGTTTCAACTGAATACTAAAAGATCCCCGTGCGTAGAACGGGTATACAGCTAGTCATGACGAACATTTTAAGTACGGTATATGGTTTATAGAGGTGTGACTTGTATTTTTCTCAAAAGATCAAAGGTACGTACTTTGGGATTTATATTATGGATTGCAAAAAATATAATAGTACTGCTCCCTGTTGGTAAACCTTATAGCTTTTTAATGCTAATGAATATCATAGAACCAACTTGTTTGGTCGAATCAGCCGACAAAATTATTTAATTCCTTTTAAATGTGAATATAAGTTAACATGGGAAACACAAAGACCCACTTGGGCGGAGACCGAAAGGAGTTTTGAGATGACAATAGGCCTATATGTTAATCGGGAATATGAGCTATCATCACCCCAAATGTCAGCCCAATCCGACCAGTATTTTTCGCGTTTACTTGTCACAAACATCCATACATTCGTACATCCAAACTTTCTCATTTATACTGTAATATTACCGCGGAGGTTCCCTAGTTCTCTTAATCACCGCTAGATGTATAACCGTCGAGGTTCCCGACAGTTCAAAAAGTCTCCGCTAGATGCTGTTGATGTCGGCCACAACTTCATCCACCAATTTTCATTAATTTACTAATAAATTAAACAGTTTAAAATAAGATTTAAATCATAATTGGCTTCCAATGAAACTTATCACAACCTATACTTTCAAAATAACCCTCCATTTTCGATTTAAAGTTGTGGTAGTTAGTTAAAAAAAATCATTGTATCCGTTGACTCTCGCAGTGATTTTGAGGTAGCTCTTTCAAGACTACCACATTTTGGCCACGTATCGGAATTCGGAACCTCCAAATATCTATAATACAAAGATTATTTTAAAAGCCGAGAGTCGTGTCTCTTACCTGAGACCGATGATTGGCTTATTATCAACAAAACTAACTATTTGTATTATTCGCTCTTTTTCTAATAGTACGTTTATAAGTGGTACTAGTTTTATTTATTGCCTTGAATTAATAATTATTGGGCCTGGATTAAACTATATATATGAAAGCTTCATATGCCCCATAAGGAATAAGCAAAACGATTGTTTTCGTAAACATTTATTGTATTTTTATCGATACATTTAAAGTCTTGAGTTAGATTGCTGTAAAAATATTAATTTTATACCAAGCTAGTAACATTTAATTCCACCCCTTATTACCATGCCTGTAGTAGCATAGCTGCTACCTTAAACCTAATGTTGTTTGTATAGGGAAACATCTGAATTTTGAAACAAAATATTTTTGTGTGTATCCAATCAGGCGAATGGATATTCGCGTAGTGGGCAGGTTTGTTGCAGCGGGGAATTTTTTTTCGCAGAATCCATTAGTATAATCCATAATTAAAAGCAAGTAGAACCGAACGGGGCTGGGATTGTGTATGTTATTGAACGCTTTATGGTAGTGGCATGGCCATAATAGAATGAGAACTACAAAATATTTGGTTAGTGCCTCTGATTGGATTTAATAATTTGGCAATAATTCGCTTCAGTAGTCACATTAGTATTGGGTGTGAGGATTTAAACATTTTTAATGTTTATCGTTAGTGTATTTCATACAATTCCAACTAAAATATATTATAATACATATACACTGTTATTTACACAATAAAATAGGTATGTTACAAAGGTGGAATTGTTAGACACTATGGATTTTAAAGTTATTGGATCGATCACAGAAACATGCAAAAATGTATTTAAATAATTCATTAATGTATCCACTCAATTGGCTTTCAACAATATTAGCTGGCAACGTCAACAAATCACATGTCTACATTTAAATAAAAAATACGTTGATACAACACCTTGTTAAGAAACCCTGTTTTAATTTCCTATCTGCTTAATCAAGATATATTTGTTCTATATTCTTGCTACTATAATAAAGAATAAAGAAATAAACTCCTATGCAAGAGGAGGTCCTTACAGTAATGATGAATACAATATGCATACTAAATGTCGTATGTGTATAGTGTATACATTTATTATGTATATTGTATTCATACGATGACCGATGATTGAAAAGCCACTTTCTAATTGGTTCAGTGCAAGTAGTTTTAATGTTTTACGCAAGTTGAGCAGAAAATGATTTCTTCAACAGTGTCCTCCATAGCAAAAATGATGTGCTGAACCAATTAGAAAGTGGTTTTTCAATCATCTGTTGGTCAAATAGCCTCTAATTTACGCCGTAAACAGCTGTTACTGGAGGTCGCCATTTTTATAACGATTCTAAATGGTTAAAAGAGAATCAAGGGTCAAATGATGTCCTCCGTATCTTTATATATCCACCTACCTGACTATCACTAACAGGTATAAGATGAAACTAGTTTTAATATAGTTTATTTGTTGTTAAAAATTAAGAAAATGCCGCCGACACAGCAAACCTGCAGAATAAACTACAGTAATTTCGATTTGACTGATTACATTTTTCAAATCTATATTTCCGGAGATTTTTCCCACATATCATGTTAGATTTAAATACAACATTGGGTTTATCGAGTACCTATGCTTTCTGCCTCTGGGAGGGTAATATCCAATGATTTTTTTTTTTCAGTAAATTGTATAAAATAATACTATACAGTAGTAATAAATAAATCCGTTAGAATAAAATAAAAATGTGGCCAAATTTTATGAAATTATATCCTTTTATATAATACGTGAAGGAGATAGGTCTACCCTATGCATGTAACCTATGTTATGTTTTCAGTAAATTGTATAAAATAATACTATACAGTAGTAATAAATAAATCCGTTAGAATAAAATAAAAATGTGGCCAAATTTTATGAAATTATATCCTTTTATATAATACGTGAAGGAGATAGGTCTACCCTATGCATGTAACCTATGCTACGTATGAACAGCTGTTCATAGTAAACACATGATACACACAAGAGCGTTCGTTTTCAGTTTCGATAACTGTAGTGGAGTGATTGATTACACATTATCTTTGAGTTGACTTTTTTAAGTAATCGGAAAATATGATTGTTATTTGTTTTAAAATAATTCCTGTAATTGTTCGAATTCGAGCAACAGGTGTAATACAACAGCAACAGGTGCAGCCAGCTATAATATTTTTATTCATCTCAACAAGAATCGTAGAAAGTGTTAAATTTACACTTATTTAAATTTCTTGAGTAACTGATAAACGTACCAAAACGATTTAAAATACTATAATTTTTAAGCTCTACAAAATAGTTTGGATATAGAATTGTAAATTTTATGTTTTAAGGTTCAAATATGAGAAACCCCAATTTCTACTCCATAAAAACGTATGTTTGCCTGCTTGTTCCAAATAAATCAAAATTGGAGAATCTTTGCTCGAAATAGTGCTAACTGATACATATATAAAGTATGCTATTTTTACCTCTGGGTAGATTATGAAAAAAGTAAAGCGGTCCCTGGTCTAAGTCTTACCATGTGATCTACGAATTACGGAATCTAAAACCTACACTTCAGTATCTTACACAGTACAGTAACTTCCTACAGTACTAGAAGAATGGTGACCCCTGCACTGTAGTGAGTTTTTCAAACACCGCTAGGGTCGCTACCATCGAGGTTCGAAACAGTTCAGCTATTCACCGCTAGGGTCGCTACCATCGAGGTTCGAACAGTTCGCCTATTGACCGTTAGGGGCGCTACCATCGAGGTTCGAACAGTTCGCCTATTGACCGTTAGGGGCGCTACCATCGAGGTTCGAACAGTTTGCCTATTGACCGTTAGGGTCGCTACCATCGAGGTTCGAACAGTTCGCCTATTGACCGTTAGGGTCTCTACCATCAAGGTTCGCAACAGTTCGTCTATTCACCGCTAGGGTCGCTACCATCGAGGTTCGCAACAGTTCGCCTATTGACCGTTAGATGTCACCGAATGCAACATACTTAAATCTACCGTTGTTGTTTTATTTAGCAATAATTTACCAGTCTCTATGACAGACAACAAACAAATTTAGCTTCATTTTGAAAAAATGCATCAACAATGCATTTGATTTTAAGCATATTTTTACTATTAAAAGCCGTGATCGTAAACTGAGAAACCTTTTTCTTCGTTGACTCTCGCAGTGATTTTTGGGTAGCTCATACTAGACTAGCTAATTAGCAGGGTTAATGTAGCTAGGATTAGGCATGTTAGCCACATATTAAAATATTTACATTATTTGAAAAGCCGAGAGTCGAGTCTCTTACCTGAGGCCGATAATTGGCTTATTGACCATTAATGACTTGTTGAATTGCCTTAAGGTAGTTATCACAAAATTAACAATAGAATGGAGTCAAAGAAAAAGAATAATCAGATTGTAATTGGGCTATTCTACTTTTAGGATTTTCTAGCTTGTAATGGCAGTTTACGCAACGATCACGTAAATATAGCCTTTACGACACGTAGAATGGTACGATCCTTGGCGAGTAAAAAGCACTTCTACGAATGTCGTAAATGCTTATTACACGAGTCGCTCACACTACTTTGCCTCCGATTGTTAATTACGTTTCTTCCTGTTACTTTACAGGGATGGTAGGCCTACTGAGAGCAGCATTTTCGCATATACACCTATTACATATTTGTTAGCAATACTGAATGTATTATATCGGTTCTCTAAAAACATAAAAAATAAAACATACAAAATTAAGGTATCTCCTTGGTTATTCCTATTATCAGAAAAGGGTAATAAGAAGGATCTTAAAGGATTTGCACACATATTATTTTCTGATAACGTTTCTTTGATTAAGGTGGCAAACGATTATTACAAACCTTTTCAGCCCTTGCTTCTATGTCGTCTATTTCACTAAAACTATCCAAAGATTTTTAAAATCTTCCATTAATTTTCCTACAACTGTTAGTTAGCAAATCGCTTAGTCCAATTTTTTTTAAGTGAAGAAAGTATTAGTTACCAGCTAAAGTCAGCTGATCAATAATTGAGTTCGTTATGATCAGCTGATTAGTTGGCTGCAAAAACACAAATATAACTGTGTAGTCGTGAAACTGGGCTAAGCTAGTTAGTCTCATTGTACAATTGAAATTGTGATATTTAAATTATTTTTAATCGATCTTTTTGAACTTGGTGTCGTTTGGTAGGATATATTAAATACAAAGTAAAAGTATCCTTGACAATATTTGATAAAATGAGCCAATGTCTAGCAATTAAAATAATTAAAACGGTGCAATTTTTGTACGACGGGTCTCTTCTACCTTAACATACATATGAAGTTGCATAAAGATGTGTTGAAACAATTTAAAGGTAAAAATATTAAAGTAAAATATACAAAATGGTGGACAACTAGTTAACAAAGTAATTTTGTAAAAATCATGATTTCCCCTTCATTTATCAAGCAATCACTACATAAATTATGTCCCCACTTTTTTTCAAACAACCTGCATATGTATTGGAACGGATGGTTTTTGACCTGCAGGTCCAGGAACGCCAAAAGGAAAATAAATTCTGTCCTGGGTTCAGGTCTTATCTCGAGACCTTCTTTAATATCTTCCCTTGGAAATTTGCTCAAAGGACATGCACTGTACGTGGTACGTAATGAGATTTAGATTTAAAAACACCTGTTATCTATTGACTAGAACAGACCACGGAAGACTTGTGGACCCAAATAAGCTGTTTCCTACTAGGAATGCTGCTGTAATGGCCAAAGCAGCTGCAGGATTGAGGATGTGTTTGCTTACGATTGCCAGAGGTATAAGGGTGTTTACAGGATACCAGCAACTATATATAGCGGAAAACCTAGTGTAAAAGCCAGTCTCCAGCTATCATGGCTTCGGTAAGTGTTTTTAATATTCCTTGTGCCCAGTTTAAAATTAATTAAATGTTAAAGGTTTTTAAATATTGTTATGAAAAATATTAGTTTGTAAAACAGTTTGAAAACTGATTTTTGGCATTGGCTCGTAAACGAACTATTGTAGAGAATAAAGTAGTTATTTTTGATTATTTGTAACTCTTCATCGCTCAAACGAACTCATCATTCTAATAATATTCACGTAAAATTTACATAAACGTTACACGTAGCCCTACACTTAATATGAAAGATATCATTTCTTGTTCATAAACTTAATAGTGTATTTTGCATTTTAAGGCTGAATTGGAGAATAATTAGTTGAATAAAATATTGGTCACGTTTAGTATACATAAAAATATATTTGCTGTACAGCTGATCGTCCATATGTAAAACTAAGAATCGCGAGCTTTTGAGAAACCGTGTGGTGCACATCAACCGGGTACTTGAATCTTGGTGTGGAACTTCCACGCAAAATATTAATTTCTATAAACCTTCCCCTAAGTTAAACTTGATAAACTTTAATCAACTGATTGTATTCAATCGCATTCAAAATATTGAAGATGCATCAGCTGTTATTTGTTTTTATAGTATGTTTACCTTCCCCATAGTTAAACTTCAATAGCTGATACCATAGATAAAACACATGTTTTATCTATTGTTACCCACAGGCTTCAGTTCGACTTCATAAGTATTAATAAGTTAAGCTGAAATAAACAAAACAGAATACAGTAATACAAACAAATAATCACACCTGATTTTAATGAGGTAATAAATTTAAGAATAACAAACAAATATGTACCGGTGATGTATTTTTAGCATTAGGTATATGGAAAGTTCCCTAGAAAGGAATTACGACCTTAAAGGGCAATTTATGAATTAATGGATAGTTTTGCGCAAGGTTTCTCGTCATGACAAACATTTTAAGTATATTGTTTATGAGGGTGTGACTTGTGGTTTTATTCAAAAGCTCATGGGTACTTTGGAATTTATATGTGGATTAGGCTACGTTTTTACTTTACTATGAAGTTAATAGTTTTGATTCTGCCACACAGTTTAATTCGAACATAAAAGAGATTTTTACTAAAATAAGCTATGATCATATGATCATAAGTATGATTGAGATTTTGCCTGTATAATCCATGTCAGTAACTGTAAGTGTGTGTAGCTATTTTCTACAGTAGATTCAGAGACCATAATTATTCTCCTAAATAATTTTGGTTTGTTGCGAAGTATAGGTAGAATAATTATTTACAATCTATACTTATTTAATACGCAAGCAGGTTTTTTGTGACAATTACTCCTCCGAAACTACTGAACCGATTGACATGTTTTTGGTGTCATTGGAAAGAGGGTAACGTGAAGTTGTGCAGGAAACTTTCATTTTAGGGAAATAATGAGAGATTGAGGCCCTGGAGCCCTTTAAAGTTTCGTATTTCTCCAGAAGGATAACATGGGAGATAATTTTTATTTACAGAAACATATGTTTGTTACTTGAAAATAGTCAAAGTATACTACATAATAATTTCTGTGTATTATGACTCTTAATGTATATCTACTACATTTCAATCGAGGATTGTGTGCCTTAAAGTTTACCCATAATGGATCTTACTACTTTTTTTTAATGCTGGGAATAGTAAAATTTAGTGGAGGATAAGTTACCATGATTTAGAAAACTTTACTATAATAATTTGTGTATTCAAATCACAAATCTTTGACATTATTAATTCATTTGAAACTAAACAGCTGATCGACAAATCAAACAAATCATCTACTTCATGTGAATAATGTTATTACACAAACATAGTTTTTTTTTTAACCAATATCTTGAATCTTTTTCATTTGTGGGTGTATTTTGAGTTTGCAGTTATGAAAGCACCAAGCCAAGTATTTTATCTAATTTTCTTTACAAACTAACAGTATTAATGAATTACTACATGAACTTGACAAGTCAGGTAATTAATTGTCAGTATACGAAGGGGAAGAATAGTGGGTCCTTGAAAACAGACGAAGGCGGAGACACCCATCTAGAAAATCCAACTGAGTGTTTAAATATAGAGGTCAGTGGATTGCCAAGACACAGATTAGACTTATAATACCCCCGCCGCAGCAAACCTGCCGACTAAGCGAATTTCCATTTGTCTGAATTGATTTTCAGTTAAATATATTTTAATAACATTAGGTTTAACGAGTACCTAGGTTTGCTGCTACAAGGAAACTAATAAAGTGTGTTTTTGAGTAAAATATTGATAGCTTAGTACAAAATAAATAAATTTGCCAAGTTTGATCAAAATATATTCATAAACAAGCAAACTACAACATTTTACAATATTCTCCATAAGAATAACATGGGAATTTTAAATTTACAATTTTTTTAATTTTCTCCGTTACTAATAATCGAACAAAAATACTTTTATATACTAAATTATTTGTTTTTTTAAGCTCTTTAAAAAGGTCTAAAGAGAAATTGGGAAATTTTGTGTTTTGAGGGTCAAAAGTGAGAAAAACCAATTTTTACCCCATAAAACCCCCCGTAAAGCCCCGTTCCCATGGTCCGATCGTGCTGGTTCGCTAACTCATTCAAGTTTATCCCGCTTTACACCTTTAAACCAAATTTCATCAAAATCGGACAAAAATTACTCAAGTTATCGCGTTCACGGACGTATATATATATATATATATATATATATATATATATATATATAAGTCTATATATATATATATATATATATATACAAATATAAAAATTTGAACGAATAGTGTTTTTGGCCTCTGGGGACATCAAAATGAAAAAGTAAATCGGTCCCGGGTCTAGGTCTTACTGTGCCACCTACGGTAATAGCTACTTCCCTATAGGGAAATTCGCTAAAAGGGGGCAGTGGTTTTATTGATGAGGAATATCAATACATCAAAAAGGGCCTCAATAATGGCACAAGGCTTCATGTGATCAGAATGGTTAACAACGTAATAGAATGTAAAGTCTTAACTGGAACAAGTGAGTTGGACATATTTTGATTTCGAGGATAAAAATTAACCGTCTGAAACAAACTTACCTTTTAACATGGAAAGATGCTAATTTCTGTTACCTTTGGCATTTGCAGCGCTATATTATGTGTTGTTTTAATAGGATATGCATATTCGTTACGGAAATCTCTGACCAGGGTAATCTTCCTGAAGGTAACTTTAAGGCTAAAATCGTAGTATTCATGGAAGTGCTTTTGTGATAAAAAATATAGTTTTTTAGTGTTTATTTTTAAAAGTGTGTTTTCTTCAAGCAGCATTTTTATGACCCTCAAAATATGCTACATAGGCAAATGTTAATGTTTGATATGATCAAATGTTTTGTTAAATGTGTTTTAAAATCTTTAAAAAATTACTACCCTACAACCTTGCTCGCTGCCTATAACATACTTGAACTTGAACACTTATTAATTTACTAAATATAATACATATACAGCTAGAACATGGCTGGACTGCTTCCCTTCCAAGGCTTCATTATTACTGTATTTAATTTTTGACGTCGAGTCAATATATAGGCCTAATACGATTAATTTGTTTTCTAAATTCATATTTGTTATTTTGCGGGGCATTGAGCCGCACAGGTTCACTATTTTTTAATTAAATTAAAATCAGCAACAATTGTGATTTGTTGTTATTTGGCTTCTGAGTTGAGGGATTTAAAACCGATTTGTTTACTAGTGCTGTTTCTTTAATGGTTTTCCCACACAAATCCAATCAATTATAATTTGCTGCATTCACTTGTTAATATCGTAATTGTTATTCTTGTTGAATTGCCAATTTCTACAGTTATTCTTTCCCACAACAAGATGACTTTGTCAAAAAATATGATTATTTGTTTTAAGTTCATTGTTGGTTATGGGGAGTTATGTTTAAAGATTTATTGCTAACATTTTCCATCACAACCCTGCGATTTTTCTTTTCCTACTTATAGATTTTTGTGTGTTTTGTGATAGGTTATTTTGTATTTTGTATCATGACTTGTTTGAACTACAATTTTTCACAGTAATAAATACTCTTCAGATAATTCTGTGAACGAAGAACAATTTTAAATAGTAATCTAGCAGCATTTACTTACTAATGTTATGTAAGTACTACTAGTTATGTAAGTACTTACTAGTTATGTAAGTAGTGACTATGATTAGCAACATTTACCAATAGCAATCAATTTCTATTCGATCTTATTACAGTACCGTAGTTTTATCTCGAAGTTGCAAGGTTTTAAATTAGCAGTGGTTACGTATTTTAGTTTGTAATATCGCCACACTTCACCAAAAGCAGCACAGGCTTTGTAATCTACTTTACCGACAGTGCCTAAAGGTTCGCAGATTCACTGCTAGATGTGTCTAAGTCTGTTTCACTCCTTGCTCTGTTTAAGTTTAAACAAAATTGCATTATAAAATAATAATAAATCAGAAAGATCATTCCTGATGAATTTATATTTGCGAGGAATATGCTAAATACCTTATTGCAAGCTGTAAGTAATATTTTTTTTAGAAAATAAGCTTTCCTTTGGATTAAATCATTCGAAGTTCTCGAGGGGAATTTAGTTTTACGATTTAGCCACACCTTTACCAGACGCCAGTTGAAGGTATTAAAAGGGTGTTTGCCGCTTACATGGCATGCAGGTCCATTGGATCTGTAGGGTATGGCTATCAAGACATACCCAACACGTTATTTTTGTAACGTGGGGCTGTTGGCTGCCTAAGCACCGGCGCCCCCAATTAACCTATATGCCGGTACGTGGCGACTGGATAAGCCATTTAATTTAAATTACGAATAGTGTCTTATAGGGACAGAAATACCAAATGATCTCTAATGTAAGACAAATAACTGTATTAATAATATTTAAACAAACTAATAATTAATTTAACTGTGTATCACGATAGGTATCCCTACACCTTTACCTATATCCTTTGAGTGAAACCTTTTCTTCCTTTGCCTTGGTTTTCTTTTATTAGTTTTCATTTAATTTCTTCCAGAGTTTTAAATCTGCTGATGCAACAAATGTAATTGTTTGTGAGTAAATACTTGTTATTGTTGCTAACTGTAAACAAAAATAATCATTGATTGATTTCTAAATATTTTGACACTTCCGTATCCCAGTTGCCGAAGCAAATCGCCAAAGCGAATTCCTTTTCATCGGCATTGACACGAATATTTTAGTTAGAACTTAAACGGGAACTACCTCCAGATTATACTGTTATGTATGTATGCTCCCTTTATATACTATGCATGCTATGTTATATTGTTTGAACTTTTTTCTTTGAACAATAGGTCAAAAACAAAAATAAAATCTCTCCCAAACAATACAACTTATCCATCCTGTCCTTGACAATTCCCTATGCTTTGTACCATTCCTAAATGCTCTCCTTCGTAGTCGGCCTCCCCCCATAACGGTACATTTCAACACTGCATTACCATTCTAACCCAAAAACAAAACAATAAACACCTTTTTTCTAGTTCAAAATATTTCGTGGGGACCGACTCGCTTACGGACGTAAATATATAATTTATAAAGTAAAAAGCGCAAACTAGTTTTTTAATGTGGCCGTAATTATTTTTATGTTGACCCTAGTGGTTTAATGTATTTTACGTACGGCCGTTTTTTTTAACTAGGCCTAGCCGTTTCAGTTCATTTGATAGAATTTGAAAAAAAGATTCCCTTGTCAGCATTGTTTACTTACTTAACAGCATTGTTTTCTTAACAACACGGGTAACGGACCAATGACGTTTAAGGGTTGGGAGAAAATAAGTAAAATTGTAATGCTTCGAACTTCAACTAATCAGCTGTTCAGGCCAATAGGTTTGAGGAGTGGTGCAATTGGTGTTTGGTACAATGATTAGTTGCGTCAGTGGCAAGGTGGCAATGAGAGATTATAAACGAAAACATAACCTCTCTTAGTAGTTATAAGCTTTTGTAAGTATAGATTGTTAGTATTCATGTTACAAAATAGTTTTATGACAGGAAAGCTGGAAGCCCAGCTGACAGTCCTTTGGGCTAATGCTGATATAGTGCAGTTAAACAAAACATTTGTTAGTAATTAAAACCCTGTCGCAGGTAAAGTACTGTTACGAAACTCGTGTAAGTTTAAATTTCTACTCGTGTCGTCAACACTATCTTTACGCGATCGTTGCGTAAACTACTATATTGGTATTCATCTGATGAATTAGTCAGTAAATTGTTCAATAGCCATTGTTTAAAATCGTTTAGTGAGTAAATGTACCGTTTGATTATGTGTTAAATATAGAGCGATAAACACGTACATAATTGTATAAAAATTGCTCAAAATGTATTTATTGTTTTTAGTCCAGTCAAGGAATGAGGTGTAGAGTGCGTGAGCAGTTAACTAAGCGATTCCTTCAGAAACTTGTTCAGGGGGCTTAAAGCCCCGTGTACACATGGCTAGTTTACTAGCAGCTAGTATTCGCAGCTAGCACTAGCTGGGCACACTAGCGCGAAAATTCCCATCTACACGTGGCTAGTTATTAGCGCTTATTATTAGCGCTAGTCATGTAGAAGTGAAGTGTTCATTGGTCGCAATAGTCATTTCAGTTTAGCACAAAATGTCTTCTGTTCCCTTTAAATTTTAAGAATTGGTGTACAAGAGTTGTGTTAACATGAACTTAATCTGTGTGGGTTCGAAAGTGGATTATGAGGCGAGAATTTCTTGGTGCGTCCAATACTCTTTTAAGAGAACTGGCGTTGGGAGACCAGAGTACTTTAAGTTTTTGAGAATGAATGCTTTAAAGTTTGAAGAACTGTTGGAACTAATCACTCCACTGATTAAGAAAAATGATACTGTGATCACTGGCGTATGGCGAGTGGCAATTAGCACTAGCAGAAGTGCAAATGCTCCGCTAGTACCGAGCTAGTTCGCTAGCGCTAGTGGTCACGTGACCACCCCCACCACTTATTAGCGCTAGTAATATCAAACATGTTCAAAACGACTAGCAGCGAGTAAAATGCTAGCGCGCTAGTAAATTTATACGCTAGTAGACCGTTTACACGAAGCGAATTTACTAGCGCTAATCAACTAGCTGCTAGTACTAGCCTCGTGTACACGGGGCTTTAGGGTGTTAACATACCAAAAGTCCTGACTCCTAGGTGGTGAGCCAGGGGGTGGAGGGGGAAAAAGGGGGGTAGAAAGGTACGCATTTTGGGTTTTTTTATTATATCTCGAAAACTATCAACTTTTTGTATACTATAGTAAATTATAAAATTGAAGAAGATTAAATTTTCTACAAGAAAAGTATATAATGTGTTTATTTTGGTTCAACAGATTACGAGTTATAACTTATTTAATTGATATCTTATTAAAATACTCCTTCCATAAGAAATACATGTAAATTAGTATGCGAAATGGGGCGAATCCTATCCGCCCAATGGAAATATAAATGATATTCTGGAAATCTTGACAAAATTTCCAGTAATTTGACACTTTAATCATTAAAATTGATCCAAAATTAAGGCGAGGGCGAGGTAACAAAATGTCGAGTTTTGGTGTTTTTTTATTGGAAATATAAAAAAAACCTTAAATCATCCCATTTTTAAACGCTCACCCTCGCTTTAATTTTTGACAAAATTTCATGATTTAAGTGTCAAATTACTGGAAATTTGGTCAAGATTTCCAGAATATCAGTTATATTTCCTTTGGGCGGATAGGATTCGCCCCATTTCGCATACTAATTTACATGTATTTCTTATGGAAGGAGTATTTTAATAAGATATCAATTAAATAAGTTATAACTCGTAATCTGTTGAACCAAAATAAACACATTATACACTTTTCTTGTAGAAAATTTAATCTTCTTCAATTTTATAATTTACTATAGTATACAAAAAGTTGATAGTTTTCGATATATAATCAAAAAACCCAAAATGCGTACCTTTTTCCCCCCCTTTTCCCGCCCTCCACCCCCTGGCTCACCACCTAGGAGTCAGGACTTTTGGTACCCTAAGCCCCCTGAACAAGTTTCTGAAGGAATCGCTTAGTTACCTGCTCACGCACTCTACACCTACTTTTGGATCATTCATTGACTGGACTATTTAGCTTATTTTCCATATAGGAAATACGCTATTGCCGAATGTCTAGTGGCAAGACTGGTGCCTAGAGCCGCCTTACTTTTTCGTTTTGATCCATCCAGAAGTCAGAAACGCCATCCGATCAAATATAATACATAATATTTTTGATTAATCAAATCAAAATATATTTATTCATACAAGACAAGTACATGTAAATCTGGGGTACATAGTGGCAACTGTCAACATAGCTATTTAAATAACATAATGCTTAAGTATTCATATACTCTTCTATTGAATATATTACTTTGCAAACCGAGTAAGTTTTAGTTTAAATTTGGAACTGTTTATTTGAAATTTTATTTCTTTAGGTAATTTTATGAAAAAAAACTTGCTCCTTTATAAGACCGCTTTTTGGTGTAAAATTCAAGTTTATGGTGAGTGGATATGATTTTATTATATTTGATTGTGTGCCATTACGTGTTATAACTCACATAAACAATCATCCAGTTTGATTATACTGTATTTGGTGCAAATAAACCCATGTTTATTCGAACGAGTTCACGAACCAGTATAATCAGACTATGGGAAAACTTCCCATGTTGACCTACAAAACATGTTTCTTTTTTCCAAACCATTTTGTATTGCCAATTACATGTACAGCCATCGTGTTGAACTCATATCAGTATAACGAATCGTTGGAAGAGAGATTAGTTAAAACGCTAATGGGAGTTGACCAGGTTCGGTTATGGTATAGACAATACAGTAGAACCTTGATAAGAAGACTCTCATGGGGATGATTAAATAAGACTTTGTTATCAAGGTTGACTCCTTATTGAGGTTTGCATAACATGTGATTAAGGGTAAACCAAATTAAAGGGGATATGACAATGGCACTTGTTATCAAGGGTGACTTGTTATGGAGGGTCTTCTTTACGAGGTTCCACTGTATAATTTAATATATTAACTAGTTAGAAATATTACCTAACGTGGTATTCACCCATTATTTACCGCGTGGTCAGACTTTAGTACGAGGATACAGAACAAATTCAACTAATGTACCAGGTTACAGATTCCTTGCACTAACATTTCGTAGTAAATATTTTTATGTGTAAATTTACAAGGATTGATTATATACTCGTAGTTGAGTCCTTCGCCGCTAGAGTATCTACGGTTGAGGTTCGCCGCGTCACCGCTAGATGCCACTGAAATCGACATATCATAATCCACCGTTGTTTAATAACTCACTAATATTGTTAACAAAAAATACTGTATACAATTTAGTAAGAAAATTGCCTTCAGCTAAAGAGATAATAAGCTATTCGTTTAAAATGATATTTTTTTAGATTCAAAGCCGTAATACTTCACATAGCCTCATCCGTTAACACTCGCAGTGATTTGTAGGTAGCTCGTAATAGACTACCTCACTTGCTTAATTAACTGGCTAGTCTAAGGTGGGTCAGACGCACAGACGACTCTAACCGCAGTTGGTTAATTTGCATTCTTTAAAAAGCCGAGAGTCGTGTCTCTTACCTGAGACCGATGATTGGCTTATATAATGAATAATGACTTACCGAGATAATATTGGGGTTAAAATTCTAAGGTAGCACTTTGTTGCTTATTCTCGAGGGTAGAGTAGAGATGGTATACAGTATCTCATTACTAAGACCGAAGTGGCATTTTCCGGCTCGAGCTCGATTTTCATTGGTTAGGCAATGACGACCAAAGGAAAATCAAATTTTACGTGGGAGGCGAAGCCCAGCATGTGAGAGTTATTTTGAAAATCAACTTATATTGTTTTGTGACTATAGATTTGTATAGATTATTTACATTGATTTAAAATGTTGTAATTCGCACCAGTTTGTAAACTTTCTGTATTCTTCTTCATATCTTCCTCGCGATTTCTCTGGTGGAAGGTGATTGGTTACATCTGAAGCAGTTTTCATCAAATCGTCAGGAATGTCAGTCATACTTTCAGTAATTTCAAACACCCACTATGTTAAAACACATAAAAAATAATGCCTGTTTCTGTATACATTTAGGTTGTGCAGCAATGAAATCAGCTGATTTTATTCATTAAAATAAACCGTAAGAGGTATTTTATGACGGGCGCTCAAGAAAAAAAAAATTACCCCCGTCGGGTCTTGAACCATGAGACCTTCAATTTCGCCTCTGACCTTATATTTGAGCTATTGCTATCTGCAATTTTCGACATTAAAGTTTTCAATCGGTGAAAGAGGAGCCGACAGTTGCAATGGTTGCAATACTTGAAATATTTTTGATACTGTGATTCTGCTTAGGCAACTAGTTGTTGAATTGTTTTCTGGGAGTTGGGGAGGACACCGATATCGGTATTTGAATATAGATGAATTAATTACCATGAGTTACCACAAATATTTGTAACTTATACATGATTAATTTACCTATTAAAGTACTCTAATTCAATAATCATAATGTAATAACTGGTTCAAAATTATAAACAATTGTAATATATTTTCCAAAAAATGATTTATAAAAAGAATTAATTAACTACCATTCTTTACCTTTACAATAAACATAATGTTTTATGTATTCTAATACTTTTCCAATTACTTCATTTCATTTTCAAACAAAAATTGAAAACAGTATAAGCTGTTGTTTAAACATGAATGATAAAACCTATTTAGCTAGGATATATCTAAATTAAATGCATGCGATTTTAAAAACGACCAAAAAGGGAACCAACCCATTAATTAAGATTAAATATCTCAAGTTTAAACAAACATAAATAATCAAACAAATTAAACATTTATTTCAACATTGTTGAAACCTGTACTTTTGAGATCTACACAAACAATTGTTAAATAGTTTTCAAAATAATTTAATTATTTTTTCAGACAATTGTTTTAAAATTGTTTTTAAAAAAATGACAAAACTAAGAATAAGACAATTTTAAAATAGTTTTAAAATAATTAAAACTCGTATTAAAACTGATTTTTATATACTGCAAAAAACTGATTTTTAAACAATTTATTGATTGTTTTAATGTCATATTAAAATTTTTGTAATATGAAGTTTAGTCCAAATGTTTTTTAATTGTTGTAAAACAATTGTAATACAGCTTCTGACTATTTTTATCAATTTTGTTATCTATGGATCCGGTTTCCTGTTAAATGTTCAAAATGTCTATAAATAATCAATTTATTTAATACTGTTATCGAAACATTTCATACAAGACAAGTACATGTAAACCTGGGGTACATATGAATAGTGTCAACTGTCAACATAGCTATTTAAATTAACATAATTTTTAATTATTCATATACTCTTCTATTGAATACTAGCTGTACCCGCGGGCTTTGCCCCGCTTAACTTCATAAGTATTCGCATGGCTCAATCACGTCCTGGTTGAAGTTCGTTCGCTACGCTCACTCACCTTCAGGTTGTAAATCGTTCGCTGCGCTCACTTGTTTTCAGGTTAGCTCGTTCGCTACGCTTACTCGCCTCCAGGTTGATGTTCGTTCGCTACGCTCACTCACCTTTTGGTTGCAAATTAGCTGTTGTCATACATTTAAAAAAGTCATCCCTTTTATTGTTTATAATACAGTACTTTTATAAAGGTTTATATGTTTTAATATTTAACGTTGGAGAATTTAAACGTTGTTAAGTGCACAGGTGTGCTGCGATTGGGGTTTAATACATTTGGACTTATTCAAAAGTAAAATAGTTTTCTGTGCTGCAATCTGTAGAAACACTTTGGCACTATTTCAAATCATGACTAATGCTAATACAGAATGTTGTAGTTATTCAAACGTACAAAACAGTTGGTGAAAGTAAACATCTGCTTTTAAATTATATTTTTTTGTAAACATTCTAGATCAAAAAGTCTGACATTGGCCCACTTAAAACCCTCTGGGGCAGAGCCCTTTTGACGGATCTGCACCAAACTTCACTCGAACCATCCTTGAAAGATGCTTAATAATGCCTGAAAGTTTCATTACAATCTGTCGAGCGGTTTCGGAGTCCATAACGTATATACACATATATATACATACATAGTTCCTCTTTTATAGATATAGATATTACTTTGCAAACCGAGTAAGTTTTAGTTTAAATTCGGAACTGTTTATTTGAAGTTTTATTTCTTTTGGTAATTTTGTGAAAACAACTTGCTCCTTAAGACGGCTTCTTGGTGTAAAATTCAAGTTATGGTTATGGTGAGTGGATATGATTTTATTATATTTGATTGTGTGCCTTACTCACGTAAAGCTATTTATGTCTGAGTTCGTGAACCGGTAGGCCTATACACGGACTATAGGAAAATTAGGTATTCCCATTTTGACTTACAAACATGTTTCTTCTTTCCAAACCATTTTGTATTGCCAATTACATGTACTGTACAGCCATCGCGTTGAACTCAAATCATTATATCAATTCGTTGGAAGAGAGATTAGTTAAAACGCTAATGGAAGTTGACCAGGTTCGGTTATGGTATATACAATACAGTAGAACCTTGATAAGAAGTCTGTCATGGGGATCATTAAATAAGACTTGTTATCAAGGTTGACTCCTTATTGAGGTTTGCATAACATGTGATTAAGGTAAACCAAATTAAAGGGGATATGACAATGGCACTTGTTATTAAGGGTGATTTTTTATGGAGGGTCTTCTTATCGAGGTTCCACTTTATAATTTCATATATTAACTAGTTAGAATTTTACCTAACGTGGTATTCACCCATTATTTACCGCGTGGTCAGACTTTAGTACGAGGATACAGAACAAATTCAACTAATGTACCAGATTACAGATTCCTTGCGCTAACATTTCGTAGTAAATATTTTTATGTGTAAATTTACAAGGATTGATTATATACTCGTAGTTGAGTCCTTCGCCGCTAGAGTATCTACGGTTGAGGTTCGCCGCGTCACCGCTAGATGCCACTGAAATCGACATATCATAATCCACCGTTGTTTAATAACTCACTAATATTGTTAACAAAATGTACTGTATAAGATTTAGTAAGAAAAGTGTCTTCAGCTAAAGAGATAATAAACTATGCGTTTAAAATGATATTTTTTAGATTCGAAGCCGTAATACTTCACATAGCCTCATTGTTATCCGTTGACACTCGCAGTGATTTGTGGGTAGCTCGTAATAGACTACCTCACTTGCTTAGTTAACTAGTTCGTCAATCTGATAGTTGCGATGTCTCTGAGTAATCTGACTGAAGTCGGATAACATCCATTCTTTTAAAAGCCGAGAGTCGTGTCTCTTACCTGAGACCGATGATTGGCTTATTATCAACAAAATTTATAGCCTAACATTTTATTCTGCTATAGGTGTAATATTATTCTTATATTAGGTGTATAAAGTGCTATAAGTCTTATATATTGCCTTCAATTAATAATTATTGGGCTTGGATTAAACTATATATGAAAGCTTCACTTTTTCATATGCCCCATAAGGAATAAGCAAAACGATTGTTTTCGTAAACATGTATTGAATTTTTATCGATAGGTACATTTAAAGTCTTGAGTTAGATTGCTGTAAAAATATTAATTCCATACTAAGCTAGTAACATTGAATTACACCCCTTATTACCCTACCATGCCTGTAGTAGCATAGCTGCTACCTTAAACCTAATGTTGTTTATATAGGGAAACATCTGAATTTTGAAACAAAATATTTTTGTGTATATCCAATCAGGCGAATGGATATTGGCGTAGTGGGCAGGTTTGTTGCAGCGGGGAATTTTCTTTTCGCAGAATCTATTAGTATAATCTATAATTAAAAGCAAGTAGAACCGAACAGGGCTGGGATTGTGTATGTTATTGAACGCTTTATGGTTGTGGCATGGCCATAATAGAATGAAAACTACAAAATATTTGGTTAGTGCCTCTGATTGGATTTAATAATTCGGCAATAATTCGCTTACAAGTAGTCACATTAGTATTGGGTGTGAGGATTTAAACATTTTTAATGTTTATTGTTAGTGTATTTCGTACAATTCCAACTAAAATATATTATAATACATATACACTGTTTTACACAATAAAATAGGTATGTTACAAAGGTGGAATTGTTAGACACTACTATATGGATTTTAAAGTTATTGGATCGATCACAGAAACATGCAAAAATGTATTTAAATAATTCATTAATATATCCACTCAATTGGTTTTCGACAATATTAGCTGGCAACGTCAACAAATTACATGTCTACATTTAAATAAAAAAATACGTTGATACAACACCTTGTTAAGAAACCCTGTTTTAATTTCCTATCTGCTTAATCAAGATATATTTGTTCTATATTCTTGCTACTATAATAAAGAATAAAGAAATAAACTCCTATGCAAGAGGAGGTCCTTACAGTAATGATGAATACAATATACATACTAAATGTCGTATGTGTATAGTGTATACATTTATTATGTATATTGTATTCATACGATGACCGATGATTGAAAAGCCACTTTCTACTTGGTTCAGTGCAAGTAGTTCTAATGTTTTACGCAAGTTGAGCAGAAAATGATTTCTTCAACAGTGTCCTCCATAGCAAAAATTTTGTGCTGAACCATTTATAAAGTGGATTTTCAATCATCTGTTGGTCAAATAGCCTCTAATTTACCCCGTAACCAGCTGTTACTGGAGGTCGCCATTTTTATAACGATTCTAAATGGTTAAAAGAGAATCGAGGGTCAAATGGTGACCTACGTATCTTTATATATCCACCTACCTGACTATCACTACCAGGTATAAGATGAAACTAGTTTTAATATAGTTTATTTGTTGTTAAAAATTAAGAAAATGCCACCGACACAGCAAACCTGCAGAATAAACTACAGTAATTTCCATTTGACTGATTACATTTTTCAAATATATATTTCCGGAGATTTTTCACACATATAATGTTATATTTAAATACAACATTGGGTTTATCGAGTACCTATGCTTTCTGCCTCTGGGAGGGTAATATCCAATGTTTTTTTTTTTTTTAGTAAATTGTATAAAATAATACTATACAGTAGTAATAAATAAATCCGTTAGAATAAAATAAATATGTGGCCAAATTTTATGAAATTATATCATATAATACGTGAAGGAGATTTCTACGAAACACTACTCCTCCGTTAATAATGGACGGATTTTTACAAACGATGTGTCAAAATTAACTATTTTTTTTTGTAAACGACCCCTTTCATCAATTTATGTAATAAAAGTCCTCGGGCTTTGGCCCACAGGCCGTCAAAATCCCGATGTATTTCTTATGAAGAAAATATTTTGTTTACTTAAATAGACGAATCATTTGTTTTAATTGCATAGGCCTACCCTATGCATGTAACCTATGCTATGTATGAACAGCTGTTCATAGTAAACACATGATACACACAAGAGCGTTCGTTTTCAGTTTCGATAAGTGGAGTGATTGATTACACATTATCTTTGAGTTGACTTTTTTAAGTCATCGGAAAATATGATTGTTATTTGTTTTAAAATAATTCCTGTAATTGTTCGAATTCGAGCAACAGGTGTAATACAACAGCAACAGGTGCAGCCAGCTATAATATTTTTATTCATCTCAACAAGAATCGTAGTAAGTGTTAAATTTACACTCATTTAAATTTCCTCAGTAACTGATAAACGTACCAAAACGATTTAAAATACTAGAATTTTTAAGCTCTACAAAATAGTTTGGATATAGAATTGTAAATTTTATGTTTTAAGGTTCAAATATGAGAAACCCCAATTTCTACTCCATAAAAACGTAGGTTTGCCTGCTAGGTCCAAATTCATCAAAATTGGATAATCTGCTCGAAATAGTGCTAACTGATACATGTATAAATATATGCTATTTTAACCTCTGGGTAGATTATGAATAAACAAATAAATAAAAAAGTAAAGCGGTCCCTGGTCTAAGTCTTATCATGTGATCTACGAATTACGGAATCTAAAACCTAATTACAGTACAGTATCTTCCTACAGCTTGGACACCACTGCACTGTTGTGAGTTGTTCAAACACCGCTAGGGTCGCTACCATCGAGGTTCACAACAGTTCAGCTATTCACCGCTAGGGTCGCTACCATCGAGGTTCGAACAGTTCGCCTATTGACCGTTAGGGGCGCTACCATCGAGGTTCACAACAGTTCGCCTATTCACCACTAGGGTCGCTACCATCGAGGTTCGAACAGTTTGCCTATTGACCGTTAGGGTCGCTACCATCGAGGTTCGAACAGTTCGCCTATTGACCGTTAGGGTCTCTACCATCAAGGTTCGCAACAGTTCGTCTATTCACCGCTAGGGTCGCTACCATCGAGGTTCGCAACAGTTCGCCTATTGACCGTTAGATGTCACCGAATGCAACATACTTAAATCTACCGTTGTTGTTTTATTTAGCAATAATTTACCAGTCTCTATGACAGACAACAAACAAATTTAGCTTCATTTTGAAAAAATGCATCAACAATGCATTTGATTTTAAGCATATTTTTACTATTAAAAGCCGTGATCGTAAACTGAGAAACCTTTTTCTTCGTTGACTCTCGCAGTGATTTTTGGGTAGCTCATACTAGACTAGCTAATTAGCAGGGTTTGTAGCTAGGATTAGGCATGTTAGCCACATATTAAAATATTTACATTATTTGAAAAGCCGAGAGTCGAGTCTCTTACCTGAGGCCGATAATTGGCTTATTGACCATTAATGACTTGTTGAATTGCCTTAAGGTAGTTATCACAAAATTAACAATAGAATGGAGTCAAAGAAAAAGAATAATCAGATTGTAATTGGGCTATTCTACTTTTAGGATTTTCTAGCTTGTAATGGCAGTTTACGCAACGATCACGTAAATATAGCCTTTACGACACGTAGAATGGTACGATCCTTGGCGAGTAAAAAGCACTTCTACGAATGTCGTAAATGCTTATTACACGAGTCGCTCACACTACTTTGCCTCCGATTGTTAATTACGTTTCTTCCTGTTACTTTACAGGGATGGTAGGCCTACTGAGAGCAGCATTTTCGCATATACACCTATTACATATTTGTTAGCAATACTGAATGTATTATATCGGTTCTCTAAAAACATAAAAAATAAAACATACAAAATTAAGGTATCTCCTTGGTTATTCCTATTATCAGAAAAGGGTAATAAGAAGGATCTTAAAGGATTTGCACACATATTATTTTCTCATAACGTTTCTTTGATTAAGGTGGCAAACGATTATTACAAACCTTTTCAGCCCTTGCTTCTATGTCGTCTATTTCACTAAAACTATCCAAAGATTTTTAAAATCTTCCATTAATTTTCCTGCAACTGTTAGTTAGCAAATCGCTTAGTCCAATTTTTTTTAAGTGAAGAAAGTATTAGTTACCAGCTAAAGTCAGCTGATCAATAATTGAGTTCGTTATGATCAGCTGATTAGTTGGCTGCAAAAACACAAATATAACTGTGTAGTCGTGAAACTGGGCTAAGCTAGTTAGTCTCATTGTACAATTGAAATTGTGATATTTAAATTATTTTTAATCGATCTTTTTGAACTTGGTGTCGTTTGGTAGGATATATTAAATACAAAGTAAAAGTATCCTTGACAATATTTGATAAAATGAGCCAATGTCTAGCAATTAAAATAATTAAAACGGTGCAATTTTTGTACGACGGGTCTCTTCTACCTTAACATACATATGAAGTTGCATAAAGATGTGTTGAAACAATTTAAAGGTAAAAATATTAAAGTAAAATATACAAAATGGTGGACAACTAGTTAACAAAGTAATTTTGTAAAAATCATGATTTCCCCTTCATTTATCAAGCAATCACTACATAAATTATGTCCCCACTTTTTTTCAAACAACCTGCATATGTATTGGAACGGATGGTTTTTGACCTGCAGGTCCAGGAACGCCAAAAGGAAAATAAATTCTGTCCTGGGTCCAGGTCTTATCTCGAGACCTTCTTTAATATCTTCCCTAAATGGGAATTTGCTCAAAGGACATGCACTGTACGTGGTACGTAATGAGATTTAGATTTAAAAACACCTGTTATCTATTGACTAGAACAGACCACGGAAGACTTGTGGACCCAAATAAGCTGTTTCCTACTAGGAATGCTGCTGTAATGGCCAAAGCAGCTGCAGGATTGAGGATGTGTTTGCTTACGATTGCCAGAGGTATAAGGGTGTTTACAGGATACCAACAACTATATATAGCGGAAAACCCAGTGTAAAAGCCAGTCTCCAGCTAGCATGGCTTCGGTGAGTGTTTTAATATTCATTGTGTCCGATTTAAAATTAATTAAATGTTAAGGGTTTTAAATATTGTTATAAAAAATATTAGTTTGTAAAAACAGTTTGAAACCTGATTTTTGGCCTTGGTTCGTAAACGAACTACTGTAGAGAATAAAGTAGTTATTTTTGATTATTTGTAACTCTTCATCGCTCAAACAAACGCATCATTCTAATAATATTCACGTATAATTTACATAAACATTACAAGCCCTACACTTATTAGGAAAGATATAATTTCTTGTTCATTAACTTAATAGTGTATTTTGCATTTAGAGGCTGAATTGGAGAATAATTAGTTGAACAAAATATTGGTCACGTTTAGTACATAAAAATATATTTGCTGTACAACTGATCGTCCATATGTAAAGCTAAGAATCGCGAGCTTTTGAGAAAACCGTGTGGTGCACATCAACCGGGTACTTGAATCTTGGTGTGAAACTTCCACGCAAAATATTAATTTCGATAAACCTTCCCCTAAGTTAAACTTGGTAAACTTTAATCAACTGATTGTATTTAATCGCATTCAAAATCTTGAAGATGCATCAGCTGTTATTTGTTTTTATAGTATGTTTACCTTTCCCATAGATAAACTTCAATAGCTGATACCATAGATAAAACACATGTTTTATCTATACTGTTACCCACGGGCTTCAGCCCGTTCGACTTCATAAGTATTAATAGGTTAAGCTGAAATAAACAAAACAGAATACAGAAATACAAACAAATAATCACACCTGATTTTTATGAGGCAATAAATTTAAAGAATAACAAACAAATATGTACAGGTTATGTATTTTTAACATTAGGTATATGGAAAGTTCCCTAGAAAGCAATTACGACCTTAAAGGGCAATTTATGAAATAAAGTTTAGCGCAAGGTTTCTCGTCATGACAAACATTTTAAGTATATGGTTTATGAGGGTGTGGTTTTATCCAAAAGCTCATGGGTACTTTGGAATTTATATATGGATTAGGCTACGTTTTTACTTTACTATGAAGTTAATAGTTTTTATCCTGCCACACAGTTTAATTCGAACATAAAAGAGATTTTTACTAAAATAAGCTACAAGTACGATTGAGATTTTGCCTGTATAATCCATGTAAGTAACTGTAAGTGTGTTTAGCTATTTTCTACAGTAGATTCAGAGACCATAATTATTCTCCTAAATAATTTTGGTTTGTTGCGAAGTATAGGTAGAATAATTATTTACAATTTTAATTAAATTAAAATAAGCAACAGGTGTGATTTGTTGTTATTTGGCTTCTGACTTGAGCGATTTAAAAACACATTGTTTGCTAAGCTGTTTCTTTAATGGTTTTCCCACACAAATCCAATCAATTATAATTAGCTACATTCACTGGTTAATAATTGTTATTCTTGTTGAATTGCCAAATTCTACAGTTATTCTTTCCCACAACAAGATAACTTTGTCAAAAAATATGATTATTTGTTTTAAGTTCATTGTTGGTTATAGGGAGTTATGTTTAAAGATTTATTGCTAACATTTTCCATCACAACCCTGCGATTTTTCTTTTCCTACTTATAGATTTTTGTGTGTTTTGTGATAGGTTATTTTGTATTTTGTATCATGACTTGTTTGAACTACAATTTTTCACAGTAATAAATACTCTCAGATAATTCTGAGAACGAAGAACAATTTTAAAGAGTAATCTAGCAGCATTTACTTACTAATGAGTAGTTATGTTAGTAGTGACTATGATTAATAACATTTACCAATATAAATAAATTTCTATTCGATCTTATTACAGTAGTTTTATCTCGAAAAGGTTTTAAATTAGCAGTGGTTACGTATTTAAGTTCGTAATATCGCCACACTTCACAAAAAGCAGCACTGGCTTTGTAATCTACTTTACCGACAGTGACTAGAAGTTCGCAGATTCACTGCTAGATGTGTCTAAGTCTGTTTCACTCCTTGCTCTGTTAAAGTTTAAACAAAATTGCATTATAAAATAATAATAAATCAGGAAGATCATTTCTGATGAATTTATAGTTGTGCAGAATATGCTAGATACCTTATTACAAGCTGTAAGTAATATTTTTTTTAGAAAATGAGCTTTACGTTGGATTAAATCGTTCGAAGTTCTCGCGGGGATTTTGGTTTTACGATTTAGCCACACCCCTACCAGATGCCAGTAGAAGGTATTTAAAGGGTGTTTGCCGCTTACATGGCATGCAGGTCCTTTGGATCTGTAGGGTATGGCTATCAAGACATACCCAACACATTATTTTTGTAACGTGGGGCTGTTGGCTGCCTGAGCACCGGCGCCCCCAATTAACCTATACGACGACGGTACGTGGTGACTGGATAAGCCATTTAATTTAAATTACGAATTACGAATAGTGTCTTATAGGGACAGAAAAGAAATACCAAAATATCTCTAATGTAAGACAAATAACTGTATTAATAATATTTAAACAAACTAATAATTAATTTAACTGTGTGTCTGTGTCACGATAGGTATCCCTGTACACCATATCCTTTGAGTGAAACCTTTTCTTCCTTTGCCTTGGTTTTCTTTTATTTGTTTTTCATATTTCTTCCAGAGTTTTAAATCTGCTGAGGCAACAAATGTAATTGTTTGTGAGTAAATACTTATTGTTGCTAACTGTAAACAAAAATAATCATCGATTGATTTCTAAATATTTTGACACTTCCGTTTCCCAGTTGCCGAAGCAAATCGCCAAAGCGAATTCCTTTTCATCGGCATTGACACGAATATTTTAGTTAGAACTTAAACGGGAACTACCTCCAGATTATACTGTTATGTATGTATGCTCCCTTTATTTACTATGCATGCTATGTTACATTGTTTGAACTTTTTTCTTTGAACAATAGGTCCAAAACAAACAAAAATCTCTCCCAAACAATACAACTTTTCCATCCTGTCCTTGACAATTCCCTATGCTTTGTACCATTCCTAAATTCTCTCCTTCGTAGTCGGCCTCCCCCCATCACGGTACATTTCAACACTGCATTACCATTCTAACCCAAAAACTAAACAATAAACACCTTTTTTCTAGCTCAAAATATTTCGTGGGGACCGACTCGCTTACGGACGTAAATATATAATTTATAAAGTATAAAGCACAAACTAATTTTTTAATGTGGCCGTAATTATTTTTTATGTTGACCCTAGTGGTTTAATGTATTTTACGTACGGCCTTTTTTTAACTAGGCCTAGCCATTTCAGTTCATTTTATAGAATTTGAAAAAAGATTCCCTTGTCAGCATTGTTTACTTACTTAACAGCATTGTTTTCTTAACAACACGGGTAACGGACCAATGACGTTTAAGGGTTGGGAGAAAATAAGTAAAATTGTAATGCTTCGAACTTCAACTAATCAGCTGTTCAGGCCAATAAGTTTAAGGAGTGGTGCAATTAGTCGTCAGTGGCAATGAGAGATTATAAACGAAAACATAACCTCTCTTAGAAGTTACAAGTATAGATTGTTAGTATTCATGTTACAATAGTAGTTTACGCAACGATTACGTTAAGTGAGTCTTTACGACACGAGTAGAAAATTTAAGGCACGAGCCTTGGCGAGTGCCTTAAAAACTTCTACGAGTGTCGTAAAGACTATTAACGCGAGTTGCGTACACTACTTTACCTACGACAGTTTTTTAATTACTATCAATCTGGATTTAATTACTTACAATCACTAATGATAACGTTTTAGAGAGGTTATGTTTTCGTGTATTGTCATTGCCACTGAAAGTGATGCAACGACTTGTTGTATAATCAGCTGATTTCCTGTAATTACGTGTTTGTTAAACTTCGTTAAATATTACATTGCTAGCAGCATTCTTACCATAAATAATATTGTATCAGGTACAATTTGGCAAATATTTCATTTATTTTTGGACTTCCACCAACTTAATTAAGAATACGCGAGTATCAACATGAACAAGTCGGATCAACAATTAAATTGGTCAACTGATCAGCTGATCAGCTGATTAGTTGACGTTCGAAGCATTACAATTTTAATTCTTTTCTCTCAATACTTGAACCTCATTGGTTCGTTACCTGTGTGGATATGAGAAAACTATGCGGATATGAAATGAAACTATGCGGATATGAAAGTAAACAGCTGTAAAGTGAAACTTTTCAATTCTAAGAACTGGACTGAAATGGCTACTTTAAAAAACGGTCGTAGGTAAAATAGTTTTATGACACGAAAGCTGCTAGCCCAGCTGACAGTCCTTTGGGCTAATGCTGATATAGTGCAGTTAAACAAAACAATTGTTAGTAATTAAAACCCTGTCGCAGGTAAAGTACTGTTACGCAACTCGTACAAGTTTAAATTAATTTCTACTGGTGTCGTGTCGTCAACACCATCTTTACGCGATCGTTGCGTAAACTACTATATTGGTATTCGTCTGATGAATTAGTCAGTTAATTGTTAATTAGCCATCGTTCAAAATCGTTTAGTGAGTAAATGTACCGTTTGATTATGTGTTAAATATAGAGCGATAAACACGTACATAATTGTATAAAAATTGCTCAAAGTGTATTTATATTTTTAGCTTATGTTCCATATAGGAAATACGCTATTGCCGAATGTCTAGTAGTAAGACTGGTGCCTAGAGCCGCCTTACTTTTTCGTTTTGATCCATCCAGAAGTCAAAAACGCCATCCTATCAAATATAATACATAATATTTTTGATTAATCAAATCAAAATATATTTATTCATACAAGACAAGTACATGTAAATCTGGGGTACATCTGAATAGTGGCAACTGTCAACATAGCTATTTAAATTAACATAATGCTACTTTGCAAACCGAGTAAGTTTTAGTTTAAATTTGGAACTGTTTATTTGAAATTTTATTTATTTTGGCAATTTTATGAAAAAAAACCTTGCGCCTTTATAAGACGGCTTTTTAGTGTAAAATTCAAGTTTATGGTGAGTGGATATGATTTTATTATATTTGATTGTGTGCCATTACGTGTGATATAACTCACATAAACAATCATCCAGTTTGATTATATTTGGTGCAAATAAACCCATGTTTATTCGAACGAGTTCACGAACCAGTATAATCAGACTATGGGAAAATTTTCCCATTTTGACCTACAAAACATGTTTTTCTTTCCAAACCATTTTGTATTGCCAATTACATGTACATCCATCGTGTTGAACTCAAATCAGTATAACAAATCGTTGGAAGAGAGATTAGTTTAACCGCTAATGGGAGTTGAACAGGCTCGGTTATGGTATAGACAATATAATTTAATATATTAACTAGTTAGAAATATTACCTAACGTGGTATTCACCCATTATTTACCGCGTGGTCAGACTTTAGTACGAGGATACAGAACAAATTCAACTAATGTACCAGATTACAGATTCCTTGCACTAACATTTCGTAGTAAATATTTTTATGTGTAAATTTACAAGGATTGATTATATACTCGTAGTTGAGTCCTTCGCCGCTAGAGTATCTACGGTTGAGGTTCGCCGCGTCACCGCTAGATGCCACTGAAATCGATATATCATAATTCACCGTTGTTTAATAACTCACTAATATTGTTAACAAAAAATACTGTATACAATTTAGTAAGAAAATTGCCTTCAGCTAAAGAGATAATAAGCTATGCGTTTAAAATGATATTTTTTTAGATTCAAAGCCGTAATACTTCACATAGCCTCATTGTTATCCGTTAACACCCGCAGTGATTTGTAGGTAGCTCGTAATAGACTACCTCACTTGCTTAATTAACTTGTTAATCTAAGGTGGGTCAGACGACTCTAACCGCAGTTGGTTAATTTGCATTCTTTAAAAAGCCGAGAGTCTTGTGTCTTACCTGAGACCGATGATTGGCTTATAAAATGAATAATGACTTACCGAGATAATATTGGGGTTAAAATTCTAAGGTAGCACTTTGTTGCTTATTCTCGAGGGTAGAGTAGAGATGGTATACAGTATCTCATTACTAAAACCGAAGTGGCATTTTCCGGCTCGAGCTCGATTTTCATTGGTTAGGCAATGACGACCAAAGGAAAATCAAATTTTACGTGGGAGGCGAAGCCCAGCATGTGAGAGTTATTTTGAAAATCAACTTATATTGTTTTGTGACTATAAATTTGTATAGATTATTTACATTGATTTAAAATGTTGTAATTCGCACCAGTTTGTAAACTTTCTGTATTCTTCTTCATATCTTCCTCGCGATTTCTCTGGTGGAAGGTGATTGGTTACATCTGAAGCAGTTTTCATCAAATCGTCAGGAATGTCAGTCATACTTTCAGTAATTTCAAACACCCACTATGTTAAAACACATAAAAAATAATGCCTGTTTCTGTATACATTTAGGTTGTGCAGCAATGAAATCAGCTGATTTTATTCATTAAAATAAACCGTAAGAGGTATTTTATGACGGGCGCTCAAGAAAAAAAAAATTACCCCCGTCGGGTCTTGAACCATGAGACCTTCAACTTCGCCTCTGACCTTATATTTGAGCTATTGCTATCTGCAATTTTCGACATTAAAGTTTTCAATCGGTGAAAGAGGAGCCGACAGTTGCAATGGTTGCAATACTTGAAATATTTTTGATACTGTGATTCTGCTTAGGCAACTAGTTGTTGAATTGTTTTCTGGGAGTTGGGGAGGACACCGATATCGGTATTTGAATATAGATGAATTAATTACCATGAGTTACCACAAATATTTGTAACTTATACATGATTAATTTACCTATTAAAGTACTCTAATTCAATAATCATAATGTAATAACTGGTTCAAAATTATAAACAATTGTAATATATTTTCCAAAAAATGATTTATAAAAAGAATTAATTAACTACCATTCTTTACCTTTACAATAAACATAATGTTTTATGTATTCTAATACTTTTCCAATTACTTCATTTCATTTTCAAACAAAAATTGAAAACAGTATAAGCTGTTGTTTAAACATGAATGATAAAACCTATTTAGCTAGGATATATCTAAATTAAATGCATGCGATTTTAAAAACGACCAAAAAGGGAACCAACCCATTAATTAAGATTAAATATCTCAAGTTTAAACAAACATAAATAATCAAACAAATTAAACATTTATTTCAACATTGTTGAAACCTGTACTTTTGAGATCTACACAAACAATTGTTAAATAGTTTTCAAAATAATTTAATTATTTTTTCAGACAATTGTTTTAAAATTGTTTTTAAAAAAATGACAAAACTAAGAATAAGACAATTTTAAAATAGTTTTAAAATAATTAAAACTCGTATTAAAACTGATTTTTATATACTGCAAAAAACTGATTTTTAAACAATTTATTGATTGTTTTAATGTCATATTAAAATTTTTGTAATATGAAGTTTAGTCCAAATGTTTTTTAATTGTTGTAAAACAATTGTAATACAGCTTCTGACTATTTTTATCAATTTTGTTATCTATGGATCCGGTTTCCTGTTAAATGTTCAAAATGTCTATAAATAATCAATTTATTTAATACTGTTATCGAAACATTTCATACAAGACAAGTACATGTAAATCTGGGGTACATATGAATAGTGTCAACTGTCAACATAGCTATTTAAATTAACATAATTTTTAATTATTCATATACTCTTCTATTGAATACTAGCTGTACCCGCGGGCTTTGCCCCGCTTAACTTCATAAGTATTCGCATGGCTCAATCACGTCCTGGTTGAAGTTCGTTCGCTACGCTCACTCACCTTCAGGTTGGAAATCGTTCGCTGCGCTCACTTGTTTTCAGGTTAGCTCGTTCGCTACGCTTACTCGCCTCCAGGTTGATGTTCGTTCGCTACGCTCACTCACCTTTAGGTTGCAAATTAGCTGTTGTCATACATTTAAAAAAGTCATCCCTTTTATTGTTTATAATACAGTACTTTTATAAAGGTTTATATGTTTTAATATTTAACGTTGGAGAATTTAAACTTTGTTAAGTGCACAGGTGTGCTGCGATTGGGGTTTAATACATTTGGACTTATTCAAAAGTAAAATAGTTTTCTGTGCTGCAATCTGTAGAAACACTTTGGCACTATTTCAAATCATGACTAATGCTAATACAGAATGTTGTAGTTATTCAAACGTACAAAACAGTTGGTGAAAGTAAACATCTGCTTTTAAATTATATTTTTTTGTAAACATTCTAGATCAAAAAGTCTGACATTGGCCCACTTAAAACCCTCTGGGGCAGAGCCCTTTTGACGGATCTGCACCAAACTTCACTCGAACCATCCTTGAAAGATGCTTAATAATGCCTGAAAGTTTCATTACAATCTGTCGAGCGGTTTCGGAGTCCATAACGTATATACACATATATATACATACATAGTTCCTCTTTTATAGATATAGATATTACTTTGCAAACCGAGTAAGTTTTAGTTTAAATTTGGAACTGTTAATTTGAAGTTTTATTTCTTTTGGTAATTTTGTGAAAACAACTTGCTCCTTAAGACGGCTTCTTGGTGTAAAATTCAAGTTTATGGTGAGTGGATATGATTTTATTATATTTGATTGTGTGCCTTACTCACGTAAAGCTATTTATGTCTGAGTTCGTGAACCGGTAGGCCTATACACGGACTATGGGCAAATTAGGTATTCCCATTTTGACTTACAAACATGTTTCTTCTTTCCAAACCATTTTGTATTGCCAATTACATGTACTGTACAGCCATCGCGTTGAACTCAAATCATTATATCAATTCGTTGGAAGAGAGATTAGTTAAAACGCTAATGGAAGTTGACCAGGTTCGGTTATGGTATATACAATACAGTAGAACCTTGATAAGAAGACTGTCATGGGGATCATTAAATAAGACTTGTTATCAAGGTTGACTCCTTATTGAGGTTTGCATAACATGTGATTAAGGTAAACCAAATTAAAGGGGATATGACAATGGCACTTGTTATTAAGGGTGATTTTTTATGGAGGGTCTTCTTATCGAGGTTCCACTTTATAATTTCATATATTAACTAGTTAGAATTTTACCTAACGTGGTATTCACCCATTATTTACCGCGTGGTCAGACTTTAGTACGAGGATACAGAACAAATTCAACTAATGTACCAGATTACAGATTCCTTGCACTAACATTTCGTAGTAAATATTTTTATGTGTAAATTTACAGGGATTGATTATATACTCGTAGTTGAGTCCTTCGCCGCTAGAGTATCTACGGTTGAGGTTCGCCGCGTCACCGCTAGATGCCACTGAAATCGACATATCATAATCCTCCGTTGTTTAATAATTCACTAATATTGTTAACAAAATATACTGTATAAAATTTAGTAAGAAAAGTGTCTTCAGCTAAAGAGATAATAAGCTATGCGTTTAAAATGATATTTTTTTAGATTCAAAGCCGTAATACTTCACATAGCCTCATTGTTATCCGTTAACACTCGCAGTGATTTGTAGGTAGCTCGTAATAGACTACCTCACTTGCTTAATTAACTTGTTAATCTAAGGTGGGTCAGACGACTCTAACCGCAGTTGGTTAATTTGCATTCTTTAAAAAGCCGAGAGTCTTGTGTCTTACCTGAGACCGATGATTGGCTTATAAAATGAATAATGACTTACCGAGATAATATTGGGGTTAAAATTCTAAGGTAGCACTTTGTTGCTTATTCTCGAGGGTAGAGTAGAGATGGTATACAGTATCTCATTACTAAAACCGAAGTGGCATTTTCCGGCTCGAGCTCGATTTTCATTGGTTAGGCAATGACGACCAAAGGAAAATCAAATTTTACGTGGGAGGCGAAGCCCAGCATGTGAGAGTTATTTTGAAAATCAACTTATATTGTTTTGTGACTATAAATTTGTATAGATTATTTACATTGATTTAAAATGTTGTAATTCGCACCAGTTTGTAAACTTTCTGTATTCTTCTTCATATCTTCCTCGCGATTTCTCTGGTGGAAGGTGATTGGTTACATCTGAAGCAGTTTTCATCAAATCGTCAGGAATGTCAGTCATACTTTCAGTAATTTCAAACACCCACTATGTTAAAACACATAAAAAATAATGCCTGTTTCTGTATACATTTAGGTTGTGCAGCAATGAAATCAGCTGATTTTATTCATTAAAATAAACCGTAAGAGGTATTTTATGACGGGCGCTCAAGAAAAAAAAAATTACCCCCGTCGGGTCTTGAACCATGAGACCTTCAACTTCGCCTCTGACCTTATATTTGAGCTATTGCTATCTGCAATTTTCGACATTAAAGTTTTCAATCGGTGAAAGAGGAGCCGACAGTTGCAATGGTTGCAATACTTGAAATATTTTTGATACTGTGATTCTGCTTAGGCAACTAGTTGTTGAATTGTTTTCTGGGAGTTGGGGAGGACACCGATATCGGTATTTGAATATAGATGAATTAATTACCATGAGTTACCACAAATATTTGTAACTTATACATGATTAATTTACCTATTAAAGTACTCTAATTCAATAATCATAATGTAATAACTGGTTCAAAATTATAAACAATTGTAATATATTTTCCAAAAAATGATTTATAAAAAGAATTAATTAACTACCATTCTTTACCTTTACAATAAACATAATGTTTTATGTATTCTAATACTTTTCCAATTACTTCATTTCATTTTCAAACAAAAATTGAAAACAGTATAAGCTGTTGTTTAAACATGAATGATAAAACCTATTTAGCTAGGATATATCTAAATTAAATGCATGCGATTTTAAAAACGACCAAAAAGGGAACCAACCCATTAATTAAGATTAAATATCTCAAGTTTAAACAAACATAAATAATCAAACAAATTAAACATTTATTTCAACATTGTTGAAACCTGTACTTTTGAGATCTACACAAACAATTGTTAAATAGTTTTCAAAATAATTTAATTATTTTTTCAGACAATTGTTTTAAAATTGTTTTTAAAAAAATGACAAAACTAAGAATAAGACAATTTTAAAATAGTTTTAAAATAATTAAAACTCGTATTAAAACTGATTTTTATATACTGCAAAAAACTGATTTTTAAACAATTTATTGATTGTTTTAATGTCATATTAAAATTTTTGTAATATGAAGTTTAGTCCAAATGTTTTTTAATTGTTGTAAAACAATTGTAATACAGCTTCTGACTATTTTTATCAATTTTGTTATCTATGGATCCGGTTTCCTGTTAAATGTTCAAAATGTCTATAAATAATCAATTTATTTAATACTGTTATCGAAACATTTCATACAAGACAAGTACATGTAAATCTGGGGTACATATGAATAGTGTCAACTGTCAACATAGCTATTTAAATTAACATAATTTTTAATTATTCATATACTCTTCTATTGAATACTAGCTGTACCCGCGGGCTTTGCCCCGCTTAACTTCATAAGTATTCGCATGGCTCAATCACGTCCTGGTTGAAGTTCGTTCGCTACGCTCACTCACCTTCAGGTTGGAAATCGTTCGCTGCGCTCACTTGTTTTCAGGTTAGCTCGTTCGCTACGCTTACTCGCCTCCAGGTTGATGTTCGTTCGCTACGCTCACTCACCTTTAGGTTGCAAATTAGCTGTTGTCATACATTTAAAAAAGTCATCCCTTTTATTGTTTATAATACAGTACTTTTATAAAGGTTTATATGTTTTAATATTTAACGTTGGAGAATTTAAACTTTGTTAAGTGCACAGGTGTGCTGCGATTGGGGTTTAATACATTTGGACTTATTCAAAAGTAAAATAGTTTTCTGTGCTGCAATCTGTAGAAACACTTTGGCACTATTTCAAATCATGACTAATGCTAATACAGAATGTTGTAGTTATTCAAACGTACAAAACAGTTGGTGAAAGTAAACATCTGCTTTTAAATTATATTTTTTTGTAAACATTCTAGATCAAAAAGTCTGACATTGGCCCACTTAAAACCCTCTGGGGCAGAGCCCTTTTGACGGATCTGCACCAAACTTCACTCGAACCATCCTTGAAAGATGCTTAATAATGCCTGAAAGTTTCATTACAATCTGTCGAGCGGTTTCGGAGTCCATAACGTATATACACATATATATACATACATAGTTCCTCTTTTATAGATATAGATATTACTTTGCAAACCGAGTAAGTTTTAGTTTAAATTTGGAACTGTTAATTTGAAGTTTTATTTCTTTTGGTAATTTTGTGAAAACAACTTGCTCCTTAAGACGGCTTCTTGGTGTAAAATTCAAGTTTATGGTGAGTGGATATGATTTTATTATATTTGATTGTGTGCCTTACTCACGTAAAGCTATTTATGTCTGAGTTCGTGAACCGGTAGGCCTATACACGGACTATGGGCAAATTAGGTATTCCCATTTTGACTTACAAACATGTTTCTTCTTTCCAAACCATTTTGTATTGCCAATTACATGTACTGTACAGCCATCGCGTTGAACTCAAATCATTATATCAATTCGTTGGAAGAGAGATTAGTTAAAACGCTAATGGAAGTTGACCAGGTTCGGTTATGGTATATACAATACAGTAGAACCTTGATAAGAAGACTGTCATGGGGATCATTAAATAAGACTTGTTATCAAGGTTGACTCCTTATTGAGGTTTGCATAACATGTGATTAAGGTAAACCAAATTAAAGGGGATATGACAATGGCACTTGTTATTAAGGGTGATTTTTTATGGAGGGTCTTCTTATCGAGGTTCCACTTTATAATTTCATATATTAACTAGTTAGAATTTTACCTAACGTGGTATTCACCCATTATTTACCGCGTGGTCAGACTTTAGTACGAGGATACAGAACAAATTCAACTAATGTACCAGATTACAGATTCCTTGCACTAACATTTCGTAGTAAATATTTTTATGTGTAAATTTACAGGGATTGATTATATACTCGTAGTTGAGTCCTTCGCCGCTAGAGTATCTACGGTTGAGGTTCGCCGCGTCACCGCTAGATGCCACTGAAATCGACATATCATAATCCTCCGTTGTTTAATAATTCACTAATATTGTTAACAAAATATACTGTATAAAATTTAGTAAGAAAAGTGTCTTCAGCTAAAGAGATAATAAGCTATGCGTTTAAAATGATATTTTTTTAGATTCAAAGCCGTAATACTTCACATAGCCTCATTGTTATCCGTTGACACTCGCAGTGATTTGTGGGTAGCTCGTAATAGACTACCTCACTTGCTTCGTTAACATTGTTGGCTGGTCTAGGCCTTGACTGATTCTGAGTAATCTGACAGTAGTCGGATAACATTCATTCTTTTAAAAGCCGAGCGAGAGTCGTGTCTCTTACCTGAGACCGATGATTGGCTTATAATAAAATGATTAATGACAAATCGTACCGAGAGAATATTGGGGGTCTAAATACTAAGGTAGCGTTTTATTGCTTAATCTCGAGGGTAGAGTAGAGATGGCACATTTCATTACTAAGACCGAAAGCGGCATTTTTCGGCACGAGCTCAATTTTCATTGGTTAGGCAATGACGACCAAAGGAAAATCAAATTTTACGTAGGAGGTGAAGCCGAGCATGTGAGAGTTATTTTGAAAATCAACTTCTCAACTTATATTGTTTTGTGACTATAGATTTGTATTGATTAATTACATTGATTTAAAATGTTGTAATTCGCACCAGTTTGTAAACTTTCTGTATTCTTCTTCATATCTTCCTCGCGATTTCTCTGGCGGAAGGCGATTGGTTACATCTGAAGCTGTTTTCATCGAATCGTGAGAATGTCAGACATATTTTCAGTAATTTCAAACACCCACTATGCTAAAACATATCAAAAAAATAATGCTTGTTTCTGTATACATTTAGATTGTGCAGCAATGAAAGAGTTTGTTTTAATCATTAAAATAAACCGTAAGTGGTATTTTATGACGGGCGCTCAAGAAAAAAAAATTACCCCCGTCGGGTCTTGAACCATGAGACCTTTAATTTCGCCTCTGACCTTATATTTGAGCTATTGCTATCTGCAATTTTCGACATTAAAGTTTTCAATCGGTGAAAGAGGAGCCGACAGTTGCAGTGGTTGCAATACTTGAAATATTTTTGATACTACAGTATTATTCTGTTTAGGCAACAAGTTATAGAATTGTTTTCTGGGAGTTGGTGAGGACACCGATATCGGTATTACCATGAGTTACTACAAATATCTGTAACTTATGCATTAATAATTTACCTATTAAAGTACCCTAATTCAATATTCATAATGTAATAATAACTGGTACGAAATGTTTAACAATTGTAATATATTTTCCAAAAAGTGTTTTATAAAAAGAATTAACTAACTACCATGCTTTACCTTTACAATAAACATAGTATTTGTTATGTATTTTAATACTTTTCCAATTACTTCAATTCATTTTCAAACAAAAAATTTAAAATAGTATAAGCTGTTGTTTAAACATGAATGATAAAACCTATTTAGCTAGGATATATCTAAATTAAATGCAAGCGATTTTAAAAACGACCAAAAACGGGATCCAACCAATTAATTAAGATTAAATATCTCAAGTTTAATCAAACATAAATAATCAAACAAATTAAACATTTATTTTAACGTTGTTGAAACCTGTACTTTTGATATCTACACAAACAATTGTTAAATAGTTTTCAAAACAATTTAAATATTTTTTTAGACAATTGTTTTTTAAAAAAATGACAAAACTAAGAATAAGACAATTTTAAAATAGTTTTAAAATAATTAAAACTCGTATTAAAACTTATTTTTATATACTGCAAAAAACTGATTTTTAAACAATTTATTGATTGTTTCAATCTTATATTAAAATTTTTGTAATATGAAGTTTAGTCCAAATGTTTTTAAATTGTTGTAAAACAATTGTAATACAGCTTGTGACTATTTTTAACAATTTTGTTATCTACGGATCAGGTTTCCTGTTAAATGTTCAAAATGTCTATAAATAATCAATTTATTTAATACTGGAATAACATCTGTAAACATCAGTTCGAAGTTCGAACCTTTCTTACCATAGATCACAACCAATTATTTATTTTTCACGTATTATTCTAAAATGCATAGGCCTACTCTTTGAGCTTGCGAAAAACACATGCTTATGCATATGTAAAAGGGCAGCGACAGGGACAACCATGATTATGGGACTGGGAATGGAGATAATACAGTCTGTCATCGTGGAGAATTATATCAGTCAATGATTATATTAAAGGGTTGAAACCGCTTTAACCAAAAAATCTCCACGTTGTCAGATTCTAATACTGTATATTGATATCGAACAAATCTAGCTACTGGATTACCTCGCATTAAAATATTCGTTGTGAATATTTGTATTGATTATATAGTTGATTCCATCGCCGCTAGAGTATCTACGGTCGAGGTTCGCTTCAGTTCGCCGCGTCACCGCTAGATGCCACTAATATCGACATTCCATAATCCACCGTTGTTTAATTATTCACTAATATTATTAACAATTTAAACTGCGTAAAAATGTTAAACAAAAGTTTCCTCAGCTAAAGATATAATACGCTATGCATTTAAAATTACACTTTATAGATTCAAAGCCTTGGTACTTTCACATAGATACGTTGTTATCCGTTGACACTCGCAGTGATTTGTTGGTAGCTCGTACTAGACTACATCACCTTCATTTATCAATCACATCCACATGCATTTATCACAAAAATTTCATTCTTTTAAAAGCCGAAAGTTGTGTCTCTTACCTGAGACCGATGATTGGCTTATAATAATTAACGAGGTGTTTGTGCGTACGTAGTACGTACGAGAATAGAGTATTCAGTTAAACTGCATATAATTCAGTTTAATTATACGAAATGCATTTTAAATCCGATAATTTTACAATAAAACAGCAATTGTGTTGATTTGATATAAAGTGAGATTTGTGGTCGATTCACACAATGATTATGTACAGTAGAGAGAGTAATATTCAATTGAGAAGTGTATAGTCCAAGTCAACGATACCACCTTAAATCGCAAACCATAGATTAAACATACTCCCATATTCTATTACCTGCCTCCACAATTTTATCACCACAATAATAGTTATGTTTTATTTGTGTCGATGTCACTAATACAAATTAAATCAATTATTCTTTGAAAAGCCGAGAGCCGTCTCTCGTACCTGAGACCGATGTTTGACTTTTGACAGGAATAACGAATAACAACAATCATTTGCTGTTATGGGGCGAAGCGATGTCCCAATATCACAATTCAATATTAAAATTTATAATAGCTTAGATGTTGAATGTAACCGATGTAAGGCAAAGTATACGCTTTTGACATTCCTGCAAACAGTCTTCCCATCATATTGGAGAACATGATCCTGGTTTTATTCGAGATGGCTGATGTCTAGTAACTGTTTTTGTCGTAATTTAGAATAAATTTTATGATTCTGGTATGTAATAACAAAGGACAAAATATTGTTTATGATTAACTTTGTTTGATTTTAATAACGCAAATAACTGGAACTCTGCTCCGGAACTATTTTGTTTAATTATTCACGCCACCATGAATGTTTAACGGTTGACGTGAAGGTATGTTCCTTACAATGGAGAAACCAAAAAACAACAAAACTACACTGCACAACCCTGTACAACTTCATACAATCTGAGAGAAATAATTATTTGGCAATGTCTTCAGATATAGTTTCTGTTGCAGTGGCAGGTAGGTGCGCTTCTCGTTCTAGCAGTGGTGGTATGCGGGCAATACGCGCCGCCGCCTCCAGTACCTACGTATGGACCTCCCGCCCCCTACTACGGACCGCCTCCACCACCACCGCCTCCACCCCCACCACCACCGCCGCCACCACCGCCACCACCCACTTATGGGCCACCAGCTCCTGAATACGGGCCACCACCACCACCGCCTCCAACTTATGGTCCACCACCTCCAACTTATGGACCACCCCCACCCCCACCACCTCCACCGCCACCACCACCAACTTATGGACCACCAGCTCCAGAATATGGACCTCCTCCGCCGCCACCACCGCCTCCCCCACCACCAACTTATGGACCACCAGCTCCAGAATATGGTCCACCTGCCCCTACTTATGGACCACCCTCTCCTGTGTATGGTCTTCCCACGTTCTAAATCTAAATAAGTAAGTAATGTTTTATTGAACTTAGGAATAACGCCTATAACAGGCATATCTTGTAAAGTATCTAACCAATCTTTGAATATGGTGTTTTAATACAAGTATTTTCAATCATTGAAAATAATTAAAAAATCAACTATTTACTGGAAATTGTTAAATTATTTATTTTCAGAATGTGATAGACGTCTTATTAGGGAGGCTACTGATTTTAAAACAATAATTCAACCTCGGCACTAAAGTAATAATGTAACAAATTTCACAATATATTTAAGAGTTGCTATTTTGAGATATTACGTTGTTGTGTCTTGTATTGCCAAAATAAGTGTATTGCCAGGTATTGGAATGGACATGTGTACTGTGCTGCACGCAGTGAGGTTCTTGTGCTTGTGTTGTGAACTGTTACTAGTCCTCGGTTCTCCGTACTGTGGCGCCCCTAGTGAGCAATCTCATAACTAAAACTAATTGAATGTTTGCTGATGAATGCTGCCACTAGCGGCTGGACTTTCAACTAATCAAATCCGCATTTCTAACATATCTAGAAGGTTGAGTTTGGGATGTCGAGTATCAGGGGATCAGGATTTTTAGAGTCTTTAATCTGAGAAATATCAAGTCAACCTCAAACAATGGACTTGAATTATTGTTCTTTTGCTTCCCAGTAGTTCCAAAAGTAGGTTTGGATTTGATTGATATTTCTCTATAATTTTATAAATACATAGAAAATAGGCCAAATGCAGAAGATATGTGTGAAAATTCAAGACGTACACAGTAAATTAATTGTACAGAGAAAAAGCTAAATTGTTAGTTTAAATAACTAAAACAATAGAGGATTATTAATTTCGTTGCATTTATTCACATTCCAGTCGTAATAATGTCACTTCCTTGTACCTCAGACAAGCTTGTACGATGAAATATCATGCATTATGCCAATATTGTCAATGTCAATGGATCATTTAAGGCAATTGATAGTTGTTAAAAAAATACAGGTCAATTGGTAGGCACAAATAAATCTTTAGCTTCTTTTAGACATATTCTAAATTTACAGTAACTCTTTTACAATAAAATTTTGTTTTCTAATAATCTTTAAATCTTCTTTTTTGTTCCAGGGAAGTGAAAACAAGACATTGTACATAAACGTTATTTATTGTTGTAAATATGTTATGTAAATACAGTTTTACACTGTGGCCTGTGTAAATCATTTATCCCATCCTTTGTCTTCGCGGCCTTGAAGCGGCCTGAAGGGCAACGGCCGCTGATGGGAATGACACTGATAAGGCACACATTGATAACGTGACCTTGCAAGGACGCTGCCCTGCGTGCTTCAGATAAGGGTTTGGACCGTATCTCACAATGTAAACATTGCGTGATATTGATTTCTATGATTAGGTCTTGTAGATTTTTACATGCCAACAAAGAAACGCAGAGTAGTTAGATGATTATAGTGTATTGGGAAATCAAATATTAGTCCCTAAAAAAAAACTAAAACATATATTTTAAAATATACTGGTTGAAAATTATTATAAATTTAATATTTTTAGGTGTTATTTCAAAATTACTTTTAATAAATAGTATATACATTCCATTAAATTTCTGGTATGGTATGGTCACAAATAATTAAATTAGTTATTCCAAAATAGTTGTAAATGTTTTTTATTACTATTTTTGTTTAAATAATTATTTTTGATATACGAGTTATATCAAAAATTTACCTTATAACCACGAGAATTACAACGCGGTTTCCAATAATTATGAAACTAGTTTGATTATGACAATAACATTTATCCACTATATAAAAATTGTTATACATAAATAGAATAACCATTGCATTGTCATGTAAGAAGAAAACTAAAAGGATCAATAGTGAAATTGTTTAAAGAATGAATTGTTTAGAATTGCTACAAATTGTTCAATAGTCTAAGTAACACAAACAAAAGTAAGGTTATTTTAAAAAAGATCTTAAACAAGATGAGTTATCACTGTATAGTATTTCAAGTATGTCTTCCAAGAATAAGTATTTTTCTCTTAACGGATGTGTTTTGAAGTTTTCTTTTGAAAGATATTATATTTTTAAAATAATAATAACGCACGCAAAAAGTAGACAAGTACAAAGTTTGTATTGAGTCAGATTTGCTACTATTAAAATTTAACAAGGTAATGATAAAACAACGTACTGTAACCTCAACTCATATAAAGGTGCATTACAGTGTTAATCCATTAATATTGTAACTAATTCTAAAATTTAAACCAATATCTACTGTAGGTACCATTTACACATTTTTATCTTCTAACCAACGTTTTTCAACAAACAATTTTAATTTACAATTAGTTCAAAAGGATCGTTCCTGAAGATATAAATGAACGGGAATAAACTAGTTAAAATACACGCACACATTGTTCTAATAACCATAATGGTTTTAAACTCTTTGACCACTACTACGTGTACCATAGTGCTAATTTCTTTGTTTGTTTTTATACAAATGTTCTTCAAATACGAGACCCAAGACTTGTTGACACACACTACAAACAAAATGACAATAATTATAGTCTTCTTTGGGTTAAACACAAAGAAACTTCGCTTACACAAAGCAAAAGTGACTGAAACAAAGAACACAATTAACCATCTTCTCCTGTTAACAACAATCATTCTCACCTCATTATCATATTCACTGTTGTTGGTTTTTGTTGGCAGTCCAAGAGTTTGTTATCTTGTTTCAAACTATTATATCTAAATACAGCTGTAAACTACTTCTTCATACACGTTTTAGTCTAAATTAAGCAGATCGATAGCTATCAAATACAAAAACACCGATACTATACTTTGGATAAAGTCTACTATTTTTTTATTTGTGCATTATTAATAACCATATAACTTTCTGTCATCTGGCGAGTGTACACAGTCGGTAGACCTGGTAAAACAACAATCAATAAAACTAGTACAAAACACACACGTTTGAAACAGCTGGAAACAACAATGGAAATAGAAACAGCTGATCATATATGACAAAACCACCAGACTATGGTTTTAAGAAGGCTAAAACCAATTAAAGTCTGCTGTTAGCAAACAAATATTTCTATGTTCATTTAAAAAGGTTTGTGTTACACAGGACGATTTAACAATAAACGACTTATTTTAATGAAAAATATGTATAGTTAAAACGGGGTGGTTTCCTATGCTTCATACAGATTTGCCAATGAACATGCCATTTATATGGAGAAATTGTGTTTATTCAGCTATTAAATTTGTCAAAGTACTCACATGAACTATAATGCATACACTAGATATAAAACTAAAATATTATAACTTGAAATATTATAAAACTGAGTACATTAGAACTAGAGGATTGTGGGATTGTACATGCATAATGCAATGAGCTGATTCCCCTGTGTTTAGTACCAACCTAACAAAATTACTGGTGCGATTCTATAGCAGAGTTGCCATAAGTTGTATTTTTTAGCTCAGTGGGGAAAATAGGGGTTTGGAGCCAGTGAAAAATTCATTATTTCAACCAAGGAACAAAAAATTCTCTGTATAAATTCTCTGTGTTGGAATTTAATGTGGCTGTTAATTTATTTGGTTATTACCATATGGAGGTGGGTTCAACCACACCCAATAATAACTGATTATTGTATTGGTGTAGTTAGCAACCCCAATATGGAAATATAAAACCTTGGATTTATGAAAAATCAAATCTTTCATTGCTGTTGTTTAAAATATTATACAACTTGTTTACACTTTTTGTCTGTTAATGCAGTTTCTGTTATAATATTCGTGCCTACTATTCCCTGATAGTAATCAAACTAAAGTAATCTCTATCATAATCGCTACCATCAACAAAAGTAAAGAGATTTCTGACGAGATGGAAACGATATTCCCCGTAGAAACTTGTCCAGCAATTAAATCATCAAGAAATTCCCTCAATTACTCGGCCAGTAAACTTGCTCGTGCGTAATAAAATAGTCCCAAGAACCGATTAGCTTAATCAAATAATTGCTTATCCGCAACATGGAAACGTTACATGAGGAAAGTAAGAGTGGGAATTAAATTAATTGTTCACGCTCTCTCGCGCAGGGAATGCCGGGAAACATTTCCTACACTGGAGCATGCTGGGAGTACTGCATATTGTGTTCGATGAAACAAATCTGTGAAAAATTCAATTCAATTCAATTCAATTCAATATTTCTTTATTCATTGAAGCACAAAGTACATGAATAGTGTCATTCTCTTAAATGTTTTTATATTACAATGTTATATTCTATGGATACAAAGTTCTTAAAATCTAACATAAGTTTATACAAATTACAAATGAATGCTCCTTCTAAAAAATTTAAAGTTCATCAAGGGAATACAATACCTTGTTGATGAGAAATGTTTTAAGACCCCTCTTAAATTCGACCATGCTTTTTGCCAATTTAATTTCATTTGGAATTTTGTTGTAAAATTTGGAGCCGGTATAACTTGGTTTTTTACTGTAAAGTTCTAATCTGTGGCGGTTTAGAGCAATGTTGGTTTTGTTTCTGGTATTGTAGTGGTGGTGTTCACCAGTTAACGCCAATTGAGAAAATCTGTTTTTAACATATAGAACTGTTTCATAGATGTACAATCCATATACTGTCATTATTTTTAATGATCTAAAATGCTCTTTTGAAGTTCTCGAGTCAAGGTCCAAAATAATTCTTATAGCTCGTTTTTGTAATTTTAGGATTGTTTCCAAGTTGATTGATAGATGTAGCGCCATACAGAGATATTCCAAAAGAAATAACAGAATGTATGTACGAAAAGTATATTGATTTTAATGTTACTTGATCAAGAAGATTTTTTAATCTAGTTAATGCAAATAGACCAGATACAGTTTTTTTTATTACTTTGTTTGCGTGAGAATTCCAAGTTAAATTTTTGTCAATTTCAAATCCTAAGAATCTAATATTTTCTAATTCTTCAATAGGTTTCTGATTAATTTCTAGTGAAGGATTAATTGAAAGTCTTGTCTGACGGGTCTCAAAATTTATGAACTTTGTTTTATCTGGATTCAAAAGTAACTGATTGTTTTGGAAAAAATTTGAAAGTATATCTAGATTAGCATTAGCTGTCTTTTCAATTTCCTCTTCAGAATTAGCGGTAACTGTAAGATTTACATCGTCTGCATAAAGGTAAAGTTTGCTAGATTTAGTCAGCCCTGGTAGGTTTGTAACATAGCAAATGAATAGAAGGGGACCCAAGATGGATCCCTGTGGTACACCATGTTTAATAGTTCTAATTTTTGACTTGTGAGTAATTTTCATTTGATTATTGAATTGGATAGTTTCTACAAATTGTTTTCTATTACAAATGTATGATTCTAGCCATTGAAGAGATTTATTTTTTACTCCGATGCTTGACAATTTATTTAAAAGTAGATTGTGGTTTATAGAGTCAAATGCCTTGGTTAAATCCATGAAAATGCCAAGAGCCTTTTGTTTTGCATCTAAACAATCAATAACTGACTCTAAAAACTCTGTAGCAGCTGTCACAACTGATCTACCACTTCGAAATCCATGTTGACAGTCCTCAAAAAGGTGATTACTTTCCAGGAAGCTATATAAACGGTTGTACATGGCTTTCTCAAATATTTTGGACATGGCCGGAAGCAGAGCAATTGGACGGTAGTTTGATAATTCATATCTATCTCCTTTTTTGAATAGTGGAATTAATTTAGAAATTTTTAGTTTATCAGGAAAAATGCCTGATACAAAGGAAGAATTTACTAAATGAGCTATAGGTTTTCTGAGGAGTAATTTTGCTTTTTTGATGAGCACCACAGGGACCTCATCATAGCCGGTGCTAAATGAGTTTTTAAGATGACTTATTATTTCGTCTATCTCTTTCTCATCAACAGGTATACAATGAAAACCTGGAATTATATAATCTGACTCAACTACTTTTACACTGTCCTTTATATCCCCAACAAGTGAATCCAAATTAGGAACAATGTTTGTGTCAACCAAATCTGTAAAATAATTGTTAAATGAATTACATATAACATAAGGGTCTGAACAACATTGATTGTTAATATGAACACTAGTAATGTGGTTATCTGCTTTTGCCTTACCGACTTCAGAGTTAATAATTTGCCAGCTGGTTTTATTCATGTTACTTGAGTTGTTTATTTTATTTTGATAATATAGTTTTTTTGCAGCTGTAACCTTATTTCTAAACATTTTATTCTTCTGTCTTAGTTGTTTGTACATGGTTTTGCTTTTTAACATTCTAGCATTGTTAGCAAACTCAATAATTGATTGTTTTTCAATCTTTAGCTCTTCAGTAAACCACCTGCTTCTATGTCTATATTTTCTACATAATTTCTTAGGAAAACACAACTCAAAATAATACATAAAAGTTTGGTGAAATACATCATACTTTGACTCAACTGGAGCAAAAAATACATTAAGCCAAGTTTCAAGGCTAAGAACTTCAATAAAGTGATCTATATTTGCAGTGCTAAAGTTCCTAGAATATTCAAGATATACAGCATTATCAGGACTATCATTTTTACTATTTATTACAAAGAGTTGACCATCATGGTCTGACAGCTGAGTATTGAAACCAATTACATCGAAATAGGCATTATTTATATTAGTAAAAATATTATCTATGGTGCTTTTTGTTGTTTCAGTAATTCTTGTGGGAAAATTAACAACTGACTGGAAACCATTGGCAAGAACAACATTGTTAAGTTTATTTCTATTACCATCCTCAAAATTCATCATGTTGATATTTATATCACCAATTAATACTATGTGTTGGTATTTTTGAGAAAGTATTCCCAACAAAATATTTATTTTATCAATAAATTCTACTTCAGTTTTTTTAATAGGATTTCTATATAGGCCAACTAACAAAAATTTAGATTTTTTGGGCGGTAGTATCTTTTGAAATTCTACTAAACAACATTCAAATGTTGTTTCAGATAATAGATGATTTATTTCTTCTAAAATGATTTCTTTTGATTTAATAAAAGTTTTTGATAAAATGATTACCCCCCCACCACGGCTGTTACTGCGAGCAAAATGTGCACTTAGGTTGTACCCTTTAATATTAATTCTCTCTATGGATGTTTGAGTCAGTTTGTGCTCACTCAACACGACTACATTTGGATCTATTTCAGCTAATGTTATCTCTAATGAATCAACATTTGATTTAAAACCCCTTATATTTTGGTGAAAAATACTGAATTCATTTATCTTAGTTTTATCAATATCATGTGATGGTTTATTGTGATGGTTGTCTAACTTATTATTACTAAAAAATTACTATTAATACTAGAATTTAACAGGTTGTTGATAGTAACAGGACTACTACTTCCTACACTGACATGTGATTCACTTTTGGAGCTTTTGCTTTCACTCAACACATCTGAGATCATGGAACTTTTATCATTATTGCAAGCACTCACAGACTCTTCATTTTTTTCAAGAGACAGTTGATGTTGAGATGATGGCTGAGTAGGAGGCGTTAACTGTTGTGTGAGAGTTGGGGGTTGGTCTGCAGTAGTTGGATGCTGTGATGTATCATATGGTGCCTTCAGGTTGGGTTGTGTCATACGATCTAGCTGTTTTTTTCCCAGGTACTTGAAGCTGTTTTTGTATGTTACAATAATGATTGAAGCGCCGGTATTTTGCTGGAATTTTTTAATATTTTCAGCAAAATGAGCAGGTGTAATCCGGTCCCGGAAGCAGCCCATCGGTGAACAGATGAGTGTTTTTAGCTTTTTTGTTTTAAAATCTTCTGTTAGTTGTGAAAAAGCGGCATCATACAAGCTGTTATATTGCGGAAAGTTATTTGCATTAAGGTAGTATCTGGGCTTGGTGACAAGGCTATATACTGTAGCTCCATACTGGGTTTTTTGGAATGTGAGGTTTTCATAACAGTAATCAGATTGACAGGGCTTACCAAACTCTTCTCTAAAAACGAGAGCCACACCTCTGCTCATTTGCTTATCGTCAGAGAAGTCTGACGATACACAGTGTGAAAAAGCTACACTCTCATCAGTCTGATACCTATGAATTGCATCCCTCATATTACCCTCCATTATTTGGATGTCTTCTACATTCAAATTTGTTTTTAATGTTGTTAAAAAAGCATTCCTTATGGTGTTTGAATCAGTTGCTAAAATAGAACGGCTGGGGTTTACCTTGGTTAGTTTAGCTGGTTTATTGTTTTTATGAGATGAGAGATCTGTTTGGGCTTGCCAGCTTGCAACACTACAAATAACAGTGTGGGCTAATTCATTCTTCCCAGCATTGTTGAGGTGGAGGCCATGCTTGGTAAAATGAGATTGATCTGTTAAAATTTAGTTTGAGTTACGTTTGATCTAATATTAGTCATGGAGTGGATACGAATTATATATATTATATACACAATCATTAGTATTAAACTTAAATATTTGGTCAGTCCTATAAACCAGTTTGTCTACAGTATACAGGCCTTTGGAAACCAGATAATGTATAGACAGTATAAAATATGGAAGTATTAAAAAATAAATCTTATTTTTTTAAATTAAATAACGACAGTGAGTTAAGTACTATACTATTACATGTTCTTTTTCATTGTAAATCTATTCGTACTACAGTATATTTTGTTATTTAGGCTTAACACAGAGTGACATCCTCAATCATGAGGTATTACCTGGTATTACCATGTAAAAATATGTTATATGCTAAACATCCTCATAAAACACAATAAGAGGTGAGTAATTATTCAGTTAGACCTGAGTTTAAAAATTCAGATATTTAAGAGCGAGTTAAGTGTTTCAACATTCAATGCAGAAAACAATTATTAAAATAGTTCCAAGAAACACTGTCATACATAATAGTGCATAACGTACGATTGTCGCCACCCCTGTGTGAGTGTGACCACAAAACATGCAACCATGAATCAGTAACTGAATAAAGATGTTTTACAATAAAATCATTCAATCATTATCAGGGTGTGTTTTCTGAAGATCACGACCATTTTACCATCGATCATATAAATTATGGTGAAACAACACACTGTTAAAATGAGTAGCAGTGTGAATTTAGCACGAGTGCTCAATATTTTATGTTAAAGTTGTCTACTAATCTCTGTCACAGACCACCATTCTTTGTGTCTCTGTTTTCTGCAACTATGAAGTTAAAAGTTTACCAGCTTTATAGCGTGTAAAGAGAGTATAGGCACAGCAAGTATTCAGCAATAACGTAATAACGTTGTTGTAATCACGTTTGTTAACATCCTATTAATGACTATGTAATTGTATAATATATTATATCATTTTCATATTTGCTTGATATTTTATTTTTATCCACTCCAAGAGGAGAAATAAAAACAAGAAGCGCGATGGTATTTTTTTTTTTTGAAACTAACTATACTTGATTCCTAGTGGTTTACTTGTGATTTTTGATTTCAATTTTGTACGCCTCCATTTTCAATACTATTCACACTATTTGTTGTCAAACAACTCAACACTCGTCTGAATAGCCAGAACAGAAGAACATATTTTTGATTTGAATAGCCAGAACAGAAGAACATATTTTTGATTAATTTGAGGCTAATTCTCTTACAAAATTTGCAATAAACAGCCAGTGACGTCCACTTTATTTATCGATAACATCAACTACTGGTGCAATGGCACAGTGCCAAGGGTCCACTATATAGGTCATCGCATTCCATAGGTCATCAATTTATTCCAGTTTACTATATCTATAGCAAACGCAGCACAACATTTCCCACCTTTTACCATATTATCAGTTTTGTTTACAGCGAAATTAGGCAACCTAAATATGAAATTCCGAAAGACTTACGTTCGCAGCCAAAAGTGGGACAGGGTAACGGTAGTGGGAGCTAGGCTACGGCCGGGCGCACGGTGGTGGGGGACAAGTAGGTCAGCCGCGGACCAATCAGCGTCGAGCTGGCGGTCACGTGGTTTTGTTGTGATCCAACAGCTGTGCAGGGGCCGCCAGCTGACAGTCGGTAGTCGCAGCTGATAGAGGAAACATCGCACGTCACTCGTCGTCGTCACTTCCTTTGTTTGTGCCGGTCGCGAGGATTAACATTTTATTGTTTTAATATGCATTTCGCGTTGAACCACGTCACCTACGGTTCTATCAGTGCGTTTGTGAAATTCGATTCCGCGAGTGGAACTTTTTTAAACCGTTTGTGTTTCGGTGTTCAGTAGACTTTTCGTTTAGTGTTTGTGGACTTAAGTGTGTAACGGACTGTAGAATGTCGACAGGTAAACGTCTCGCTAAAAGATCCATTATCGGGACCAGAGTGGTCGCACCTAGAGAGGACGGGCTGCTTCATTCAGCGGTCATCCACGCGGTCAAGAGTACCAAGGAGGAAGGAGAGGCCAGGTACTCGGTGCGGTTTGACGATACTCGCGCCATCGCTGTGTTGTTGGACTCGGAACTGATCGGTCCGGGGTTTCAGAGTGTTGGTTCGGTGGTGCTCAAGCCAGGACAAAGGGTGTACCTCACCTTCAACGGACGAGAGGTCACTGGGGAGGTGAAACAACACGATACGGACGTGGATGAGGTGGACGTTGTCATCTGCCCTCCTGGACACGAGGTAGGTACCATAGGGCTGACATCTTGTAGTTCTATAGTCAATGATAGTACCAATATGTCGTACCACGTCACCGGTTTGTAGATGGAAACGTGGAACTTACATTGATTTTATCACAGGGTTTCCTTCACGATTTTTGGTCTTTTGTTGATTTTCCATAGTTGTTATAGAATAAGTTGCATCGTCTTTATTTAGGTGGAATAATTTTTGTCCGCGTTTAAAACTAACGTACTGTAATTTTACTCGATTACTGTAACTTTTACATACACAAAACTTGTATGAATATATCAGTACACTGTGTTTTTGCTCAAACTTCCACACTAAAATGCGTTTACACTACGTAAACTTTGTATTTACGTATTTGATATGTAAATGTAACTTTTACAAACCCTACGCCAAAAACTCGTTTTGTCCCTAGTTGGCACAAACTAACTCAACCTTTATTCAATTCGTCTCTATTATACCTTAAGATATTTGGTTGTAAATTGTATATGTAAACCTTTTTGTCACTACTCAATAACTCTATTCAGGAGTAACTTCAAAACTATGAAAAGTTGTTATTTTCAAACAACTCCTCCACCTTCCCACCAATACTATGAATAACTCAATTCCTACAGATCGGGGAAAGTAAAATGCTTATTCACTGAAATATAAGTTCCCTCGACACAAAGTGAGTAAGTTACTGTATTTAGAGACACGCACAACAAAGAGCAAGAGAAGCCTTCTAAATCAATACTGAGCCGGCCGGCGAGTTACATAACTCAGCCTTGGACCCGGTTTAAAAATTATTTTCGCAGTTAGGTTTGCCAACCTGCTGCCGGTTAGCAACAGCAAACAGCTGTTTTCCTCACAACTACGCCACGACCTCAAACCGAACTTGTATTGAGATAAGTGGCGTTGACGTTGCGACAAAAACAAAACAGTAAACAAGAGGACGACCTTTGGTTGAACCGCGTATGACAAGTTTAGTGTAGTATCAATTATATGACGGGTTTTTAGGTTCAACGATATGTTTGTAAGGTAAGAATGTTGTAACTTATAGGGTAGTTCAACCACTTTGATGAGACGTGTACTACATACTGTACACACATTCTCCAATGCATTTCTCAATTTTAATCCATGTTTGATTTTTTCCCCTCCATCGGTGAGTTACGAAAATAAACAAAGTTATTTTACGCAGTACATTGTCAAACTAACTTGGGTCAAAGCATACAACCGAAAATTTGTATACACCTCTACAGTATAAAGTAGTTTTACTGAGTAAAGTACTGAAGTGAAGTGAAGAAGCCGAAGGATCTTCGGCAGCTATTTGGCAACAAAGAATCTTTTTGGTAGTCATTTGCCCTGACCGATTCTTCAGCTGACATCTGCACATGTCATACAGCCAGGGCGCAGTAAGTTTGCGTGGTGCGCAGCTATGTTGCCAAGGTTGTAGTATAGGTGTTTCCGCTTACGTCACGCGCATGATCGACCAAGGACTCGCGCCCACGCGCATCTCGTGCCAAGGACATGGGTGTCTTCGCAGCAGCGTTGTTACTCACCCTCAGCAACAGCAACAACTGGTCATGTCAGATAACACATCAGTAATTCAGTTTTGGGCATCGGCTAGGTAGAGCCAAAGCATCAGTAGGCTCCCTTTACGTCATCCTTTTGGATGGGTCCCGTGTTGTGACGTATACTCGGTTTTGAAACACTTTTTAACTCAGTCCTCTACCCCCTCAAACTCAAAACCCCCCTTTTAACTCAAAAACAGATCCATCTTAAAATTTTGTCATTGTCTACGAATACTCTTGATCGATGTATGTATTATTATTTAGTCTAAACTTATTTTCAAACCATGAAGGATTGTCTCAGATTTCCTTCTGGTGTTGGATTCGAACGTTTTCACACTTTATATCACCTTGGACGCGACTGAAGTGTCCGGTGCCCAATTCCATGTCATAAAGAATTCATGAATGCAAACCAAGTAGCCAGTGCGTCTATTCGCCGAATCTCAGCGCCGGCTGCTTTCTAAACAGATGTTTACCACGGATCCTGTTTAAACTGCGCATTCGTGTTTCTAGTTTCAACAATCGTTTCAACAATCCCTACGTCATATGTTATCGCGGTGTGTGGACGTATTTACGAAGCGGTTACGTAAGTTGAACACACGTGTATGGATGTAAACAAAGCGGTAACGATTTTTGTCGTTGCGAGGTTGGCAGCGCCGGCCGACCTGCGCAGTTCGCTAGTGCGCATCGACCACGATCAGCTGTTACCTTGACCCGCTGTGACGTCACGTGTTTCAGGAAGTCTCACTAATTACGTGGGCTTTCCACCTGACAAAGGTCTATCGTTTTCAGAAACCAATTTGGCCGGTTCGTCGGAATGTTTTGACCTCAAATCGGCTCGAGTAAAATTGTTCCGGTTTATTGTAGTGATTTATCGAACACACAAAGGTTAGGCTTATTTTAATGTATGTAAAAACAAAACGTATTGATGGAGTGAACCTAAAGCCGTTTCCAGTTTGTATGCCACATTAATTAAGACTTTTACAATGTATAATGTTTATGTTCGTGTTCTTGACTTACAAATAAAGAATAGTAGAGCGAGGTAGGCCTACTCACTTGACGTCCCGTATTATTTACGTCATAAAAAATACCTTGTTACAAGTAACACTTGATACGTCAACATTTGTTTACTCAGTCTATGTTTGTTTGCTATCAATATCGTCACACGACCTATCTGTTTACCAAGACTTATCTGGTTACTAACTATTGTTTGGACATAGATTAAACCGAAATTACTGTTCGACAAGAAATGTTTAACCAAAACTCCCTCGTCATTCGGTTGTAGCCTACGCAATTTTTCCTTATTTCTTGGTAACCCACGCAAACTTTCACATGATATCGACTGGGGCTCATCGCTCATCAATGTTGTGGTATCGAGAGGCACGAGCCCCCCCCCCCTCCACCCATGCACCACCCCCACCTGCTGTTTATGACGTCATGCGCTAGTGATCATTGTCATTACGAGGGTCTCTCATCTCGGCCCGGAGGAATTGATCTACGAGCTGAACGTGTAGGAATATGGAATGTTACAATCCTGCCATGGTGGTGGTGAAAATGTATGTGACAATGTTTCTACACTAGATTTGACGGTTCAATCCATGACGGTGGTAGAGACGGAATTCATGGTTGTGACGAAAAGATTCGCCAATATGGTCGTTTATCACGACCATTGAGTTCGCAAAGTTGTAATTCCACTCTATTGGGACGAGGCCTACACTAGGGGGTTTCTAGTCCAATCGAATTTGACATTGGATTTTAAAATGTACTTCAGCTTGATGAGCAGATTTACGACCAATTCAATATTTTGTCAACGCGCTGTTATATTTGAATAAATTGATGAAATTGTTTATGTCGAATACATCTAAGCTTGTACAGGTCGCTTTTCAAGTTGTACATCTCGGAAAATGGGGATAGGGAGACCTAGGTTTTTATCAAAGGAGTATCTGTGTGGAGAAAGAAGTGGGCTACCAACAATTCCAACTTCCATAAAATAATAGGTGCACCAGTTCTTGAAGAAAGTTAAAATAATCACAACGGATTAAATGGGTGGAAATTTAAAACAATATGAATGGAAAATGCACGTTTTCTTAACTTTTTGCTTAGGCTACTCAACTTCTATAAGTTTTTTTTTTTTTTTTTCTAAAAAAATTCAAACTTCCGTCCTATAAGACACTACTTAAAAATCGGATACCAGAAGCAGGCGCTTCCTTTTAAACTTGAGAACCACCAGGAATCCCAAGATACCATCAAACGCTTCCGTTTAAAAACCACCAGGAATCTGTAGAAACCAGCGAACGCTTCCCTTTAAATTTTAAATACTCCAGTGTTTGACATTCCGTTCTACAGCCTTGCCAATGCCGCCTGCCACCTAGGTTGATGCAACAGCGAGAGGTTGTCGCCTTGGCCTAGTCAGCGTCGTGACCGACTAAGGTACTCGCCCCACTGGGCCTTCGCCCTCACACATTAGCTTGGCTAACAAATCGTGACAGTAGGGGAAGGATTCTGACGTGAGTGTGGTGGTGAAAGGTTGAAAAATGAAGATTCCACCAGGCGTCAGTATTTCATGAAGTAGGTCCTGAAATAAGTGCTCTGGATTATTTCCTGTACCACCAGTTTTTATATGAAGGGTTTACATACGATCATGTCCATTTATACATTTACAGTGCGTTCAAACAGCCGTGGCAACTGGTGGCAACTAATGGCTTGGGGTCTCCTAATCCCTCAGGTGCCACGGCTGTTTGAACGCACTGTAACTGCATGGCCTCAAAGAAACACTCCTTTTATAGAAAAGGTCCTTCCAAATCCTTGAGAGGATGCAAATCTGAATTTGGCATAAGTCCAGTCCCTCACAATCCAAACAAGGAAATTCACGTTGTATAAAATCCGCAAATCCTGAACTTGCTAATCTTCAATTGAAGATTTTTTCTCATTAAATCCACTCGGGTCTAATGGAAATTCATTTGTAGCCATGTAAAAAATCGTACATAATCACTTTAAGCCGTCCCAACAGAAACGTGCATCTGATGCACCAAACAAGCCCGAGGCAAATGGTTGCACGCAAAAAGAACTATAATTTCTACCGAGACCAACATTGCCCAAGGGTTAGGAACATTTGTGGGGCGATTATAGTCAAATAACACCAATTACCGTTGTTACTTTCTTATTGGGATTCTAGTTTCTACGCGTTCAACGGTTGTTAGTTCATCTTTGTTGTTCAATGGTTGAATCCGAGCGTGAAGTCAGCTTACAATCTTTGACGTGTTGACGTGTTCCGGTTGTATGCGGATACGGATATTACATTAGTTCTACTTCCGGCTGCCACGTACCTCGAAGCGATTTGTAATTTCTTTAATCTTTTGAAATTTGCCTTGAACAAAACTAAAGACATATTTACGTTACTTTATGAAGTGCTGTTTACATCCTTGTATATTTTGACGATGTTTATTTTTGATTGTCACACTTGGGGTTTTAGTTCATGTTTGTACTTGTATGAGTGTTATAATTCGATAGCTTATTGTGATTTTTGTCTTTAGTTTGCGATTACTGCTTCCCAACACTCCCAAAACATAATTTTAACCATACTTCAATGCAAATCAAGGTTTGCAAATATTAAAATAAAGCTAAACAGCACTCTCGCCAAGTCAGACCTTCGATCTACTTTACATAAAATATTCCGTCTTATCCGGAAATTACCATAACAAAAGGTCGGATATTTATTTCCATATCGTAAAATGTATTGTTTAACATAAATATCAGATAGCTAATTTCGTTTTGGGAGAATTTATGTGTGTAAGTGAATCCAACATTTATGGCTTAATCTATGCTTTGGAAAATTCAAATTTACGCTTAGTTGTTCTAAATATTCAAAAAGTGTGCAGCCTATTGCGACCCCATTCCACCACGCCGATGCCAAGGTTATTTGGGCGTTATACAGATAGGATACACTTCGGTAAACACTTTCATTTTCCTCGGCATCAATTCAAGTCCTCCAATTTAATACACAAAACGAAACCGGGGTTTTCGTACTATTTTAAGGAACAATGCCCATTTAGGACTGTGGCAATGTTGTTTGTTGCCGTTGGAGTTCAAAAGCATTTCGGGATATTTGGGGTTTCGTTGATTTGGAATATAACGTGTTGATAATAGAATGATTGTCACTTTGCAACTGCGTCATAATTGATGGTTTGGATAAGTTTCTTGTATGAATACATACTGTATACAGTGTATATCACAGTGTATATTTCGTCAAATTGAACTACAGGTGCCTGTAGCTTTATACATATTCCCACACACACTGTGGTTCAGAGGGCACAAAACGGACATTTCCACCTGAAAAAACTAAAACTCGAAAAATTTAATGAAAACTATACATTCTCCATTTACTATGTAGAAGGGGATGGAAGTAATAATTAGTAATATTTAACCGTGTAGTTCTGATAAATCGTCTTAATGACGCCGATGGTACAAATCCCTACACGGTAGTCTTGTGGCCTTTTCTGGTGTAAGGCCAGTTCGAGCAAGTTTCCCAACTAGGGGTGGAGACGAGATCTGTTGGCTGGTGTACTATAGAGAGTGGTAGTAGTGTAGTTGGTTGTCCTACTGACACACTTCACAACAGTTGGCCAATACCAACTATGAGCCAACAGTGCATCCAAGGCCGCCCCCACCTACACTTATCATCTGTAGGATACCGTGTTGAGTGTTTAAACAACGGTTTAAAATTTGTCGGTTTTGGCAAATGGAATTTTTTTGATATTTTGTTCAATATGGTTAGATTGTCGTATTTTACCTGTCGTGTCTCGAGTTGTTTTGGAGACAAGTATTAAATTATACGTTTCATTCGGGGTGTTTGACATTTTCATGACTAAAGTGTTCCGTTGTAGTTTGTTAATATACTCTTTGTGATATAACTTGTCTCCCTACCCTCCGACTACCTGGACCTGTTCCAAGACCTCAGGTGACGGTAAGGGGGCAGGTTCCATCGTACAGACTACACTCTGGGTGGTTTATTGAACAACAGAATCCTCAGCAATTAATTAAACATTCCAGAAATACCTGGTATGAGATTTGCCTCCCCAATATAACCCATCATTGAATTCAGTAGATCCCAACAGCAAAATCGCAAAAAAATCTAACGTACTGCACCTAGAAAATTTTCTAACCGACGATGTTGTTCTAGCCGGTTCCATAAATCCACCACAGTATTCAATAGTTTTTACATTTTACAAACAGTAATAACTATATCAATGTTCACGGTAACCTCAACACGACCGCCGATTTCGGTAGCTCTGCTAGGCGTGTAACCGCGGATAAAAAATGATCTTCACTGACGCGGTAAGAATCTTCGCATCATTTTCTTCGCCGCTGCCTCCGCGTCATTTGTGTCGTGGGAAAATGAGATAACCTCAAAACTGAGACCTCAACAGTCTCCCTGACAGTTTATGGATTGAGGCATCATTGAAGTTTGTGGAAGTTTTAAAGAACTCCTCAAAACATTACATAGTGTTATTTTTCTGAAATGAGACTGGTTAAAAAATAGTAGACATTTGTGTTAACCACGTTTACCTACCCGATTAATTATTGCAATTTGAATGTTTTATAGACTCCGCCGTTAATCTAGGACAATTTACGTTTGTATTGGGTAATTTGCTGAATTCTTTGCATTTCTAAAATTGTCCACAAGCTCAGATGCCTGTATATTACACCTATAACTACTGTAATTCAACACTAGTCTGACCTTTTAACCTCTGTTGTAAAATGTAGTTCAAACAATAAGGGTAAAATCAAACATCACTTACTTTCCCAAGACAGTAAATAACTCGCCAATGACGTAAAATATACAATTCTTCAATTTACAGTTCTCAACCACGCATAAAATAGTATTGTACTTTCATAATACTCTCCAAATCAAGGTTTGTCCCCATTAGAACTTATAGGGAGTTGTGGGGAAGAAGAAATTGTGGGCCTTCTAACAGAGGACCCAATCTTTTCGGAAGACCCCACAATTTCCGTAGTGCCAATTTATTTTACACCTGTTCCATATAGATTTCATTGACCGATACACTTTTTTCCACCCCGATATCCATCTGATTGGCCACGTACTACGGGTACTACGTAGTCCTGAACACCTGATCGGTGACGGAGACGGTGGGGTAACTCAGGAAAGTTCCAATCTGGGTCGCGGCCTAGATGTCGCTTGCGTCATACCTAGATACAGATACATTTGTATCCTGCGCTGCAACACTTTCTCCACGCTGTCAAGTTTCGCCCTCTTGGCAAAATAATCCCACTGCATGTTCAGGGACGGGCGCAGAATGAAGCTGTTCGGAAGTTGACTTTGCAGCATCCATTTCTTGTCAAGAATTCTTTGATTTTCTTCCACCTTCGCTAGTCAAGGTTCAATGATGGAAGGATAGGAATTTTAGTGTCAATTTTTATTTACGATAAAAAGGTTTCCATGCTACATATCTTAACGACGTCATATTTGAAGATTTGGCCTGGTTTCTGGTCATATATCATGACATTGAAAAAAATACTATCGAACAATTCATTTCCCTAAATACTTAGTAATGCATTCGTGTAGTCTACAATTTGAGTTTAGTCTTGCCACTCGCACAAGATTTTCGCATGTATAAAATAATCCGTGACTTAAATGAATCAATCGGGGAACTTTTCAATATTGAGGCACTCTTTTTACGCGAATAAAACAAAAGACTGGACAGCGGATCGTTATGTAATCAGAACTAATCAAACCAACGTAATCCTAAGCAGGGTTTTGTAGATAGATACACCATTTCAACTAGAAAAACAGTTATCGTAATAGTGTATCGGGAAAATCTTCCAACCAGGTAGGTATCCCAAATCCACAGGTTAAAAAACATTTTCTGTCACTGGCTAGAGAGTATTTACGTTGTATTTTAAAAAGATTAATTTATTTCCCATGCTCGACTACATCAGTGATACAAGTAGATATAATATATGCAGGTATTGAGGATATGCCGAATCCCCGGGTCCACACCCACACGCTTCTGAAGGCCGCGGGTCCGAGCCCCGCCCGCGACCGTGGCAGTGTCGCAACAAGGCCCCTGACCGGTTTAAAGGGACAACCATTGCCAAATTACAACAACATTTCTCCGATTTCTCCTCCCGTTTGGGCATCCAGTGGGAAGAAGACTCCGCCGTCCAGTTGTAAACAACCAAAACCGGTTGAATGGGGATCCTTGATTTCGAATATGTGTTATTTGCCACCAGTGTCATTTGCCACCACTCTAGGATTTGTGTCATTTGCCACCACTTTATACCTGGCTCGGTGAGTCATCAGCCCCAACCCTAGTCCGTGGGTCATCACCCCTCTAGGCACCGGCCGATGGACCAAGGAATACCTATAATTCACACTATCACCCTCTCTTGCAACATTTGTATGGTAAAAATTCCAACACTCTCTCTAGGAGTAGGGAAATAAACGACGGAAACGCTCATTCCTATCTGTGGTTTTGTAGTGTTACGACATAGTTAGTGCTGTTCTCATCAAGTTTTACAAAGTGTTAGTCTAATTTATTTACTGTATTTATTAATTCGCTAAAAACGTTCATAATTATTTGCAAATCTATATAAATTAATATAAATTAAAACTATATAAATTAATATAAATTAAGGTTTCCAATGACCCACTAATTAATTAATCGGTCCAGTAGAACTCTAGATTTAGTTGTACAAAGATTTTTAAAGTTGAATTATATATAAGTAGATGCATATTGCACAAGAATGACACCACAGTTAAATGAATCTTGAAGACAAACTATATATCTAAAGCGGCTAAATAATAATGTAAACTATATAACTACGTACTCAATAAAACCACATTCAATCACTTCAATCAACAAATACATTTAGACGATAGACGGACTTGGTCAACATACATGGTTTTAGTTGCTTATTTTTAAGAAGTTATCAGGCAGAATTTTACACAACATAATACCGACATATGAAAGATTCTTTCCAAAAAACTTCAAGATAACTTATGATAACAAAACGCAGTTTTTAGATATGTTGTTTATCCCATAACTGTTACATGAACCTAACGTCTCAAAGGAATAATGTCAATATATTTTATGATCTTTTTGGAATGTAGATGTAATTTTAAAACATTTATAATTTATTCTTTGCACTTTTTCTCCAAACTTACTCGTTTAGGAGCTATATCATGCTGAATGTAACCAAAAGCTACTTTAATCTAAATTTTACACGCTGTAACTCCTTTACGTAGCTTTATAGAAAAAATTCAACAGATTTTTTAAAATTAGTCTAAAATCGTCATAAAATACAAGGTGTCCGATAAGAAATTTTTAAGTTAAATATTGAAAATATCAGGCTTTAAAGGAAGAAAATTCATTTCCCATATAATGTTTTCTCTAAATCGAATAGTTTCTGAGATTGCAAAGGTGTGGTACATTTAAGTTCTTCACCCTGTATATTCGCAGAATACTAAACACCGAAACTGCGTCTTTTCAAGTATTTTAATGGGATTTAATATCATTGATGTGCTGTATACTGTGCCAAATGTTATTTTTGTATTATTCACAGTTGTAACTGGAGTTATAAACATTTATTTAATGTCAAAAAAATATATAAGTACATCTACATGGTTATGACTCATAGGAACGGCCACGGCGGGAATTCCAGGAACTGACCCTACTGGTGGCAAATGACACTGGTGGCAAACGACACTGGTGGCAAATAGTAGGACACCCTTGATTTCAACACTGTGAAAGCTTCCCATAGTTCTCCTCTAGGCTTAGCGTGTATGCAGTGTGGGTCATAAGTTATTGAATTTATTTTCGAACTCTATTTTTGTTTGCTTTAAAAGTTTTGTTTTTATAATAATTGTTGGATTTTACTAAGTCTTTGAAAGCTAAAAATAAGTTACATTTACATCATTTTCAGTGAGGGAATTGGTGATCTTGTCAATTAAATGTGTTTTTGACATATATGTTTTTGACGGTCTTGTTGTATTCATTTGGCAGTTTTCATGTAATCTTTTCTATGCAGTAAACATTTTGGAACATAGGTAAAAAAAACATCAATATATTTTAATTTGATCAAGCTTTGTCTGAAAAAACAGGCCTGACTACAATAATATGAAAACGTAAACCATACAAAAATCTAACTTGCAAGGTTAGGTTTAATTGATTTTCGATATTTTATCAGAAATAAAATATTTTAGGCAACAAATTCTTATTTGAATGACGCGTTATCAATACACATATTCTATTCTTTTTTAATTCTACCTAAACTTTTAAATTTATTTGAGACTTTAAACACCTATCAATCTCACCCAAATCCTCTCATCATTTCCCCCATCTCACGTTAGTGTCCCAGGGAACTGTTCACTTTCATATATACACGTGTATCGATCAGTTTTTGCGGGGGAGGCAGTTGGTACCCCTGTTGCGCCACGCGCCGGCCGGCTCATATCCAGGCCACGTCAATTCGCTAACTAGGTCACCGCAGTTGCACTAACCGCCGCAGCTACGGCTAACCTGTTATTAACTGTTACAAAGTAACTCCTTTCTCTTGCCAACTTCTAATGTCGCTTGCTTGATGACAATCTTGTGTAATAGGCAATTTATTGTATTGGTCTCGATACAATTATCGCGTCCATTTATAACTCGAGGAAATTTTATATTTTAAATTTACAGGTTTATCATATATCTTTGAGAAACAATTAATTTGGTGATAATCGTTCACAGGATGTAAACTTTTTTATTTTATTTATTTTTATTGCAGTTTTGTTAAATTTTTCATAACTATGGTACAATTTGATCATTCGGAATAGTTGTGTTAAATATTCACCGCATACCAGTGGACTCAAAATTGGACTGCATAAATAATTGGTATATGAAAACGTGTAAAAATGCATCAGTCAATCAATCAACTCAATATTTATCGGTTCGAAATATTAAAGAGTATGATTTATGATGGTGTCCTATACACCGTTTTCACTTAAACCTGACATTAAAATATCGTCCTTTAGATTAATTTAAATGCATGTTTGTCAGTTAGGTCATTTCACGGACCGGTTTCATTGTCGACAAGCTACGAGGGGCGAGCCGTCGAAAGTAGGAAGCTAGATGATGTCCTTCGTCATTTAAAAATCACACGCGCTGTTTAAAAGGCGCGGGCTCGCCCACCGCACATTACGCAAGCGCGTAACACACAAGGCCGCTGCGCCGGCGCAGTATTTAGCACAGCCGGAAGTTGGCAGCGATCAGCTGTTTTGTGCTACCAAGGCTGCCAACCTGCAGAATCAGCTGTTTTGTATCGCCAAGGTTTCCAACCAAACTCTGTTTAAGGCAGTATGCATGATAACCTTATCACTCGTCCTTGGTTTCCTTCATTGTTCGCGTATGCATATTTTACTTGTTTTCCGTTTCTGATATGTTCTAAACGTAAAGTATCGGCCAATTAATGCAGAAACTATTGTGACAACGTTATTCGCTACAAAAACTTTAAATCCCTTTACCTCGTTGCTACTTTCATCCTTTCACCCTATCGTCATGTTTGGGATTTCAATCAGCCTCTTGTGCATGTTTCCTTTCCTAAAATCAAGTGAATTAACCAGGGAAGAAACCCTTCCACATGCAGCAGCATCCTTATCAGATGCTTATCAACTGTGTATCCTCTGCTCTGTTTGCCGTTGATAACGAGTTCCGCATTGTTACTCAATGTAATAATTGAAAGTGTTGGGAATACTTAGTAGGAGCTGCCATTTCAATAGAAAAGATCTGTAATCCAGCTAAACGTCTGAGGAATCTATTCAAGATTACTATAATTCAAGTACTTTGATACGTAAACCAAAGGGAGACCTTTGTTCCTAATGTGTCTTGGAGTTTGTGGTTTTCAAATCTTTGACAGCCTCCAAGGGCTGACGGAAAACATTGCAATTCAATGTAGAAAGTAGTTTACCTCTCCAGGATTCTGCAGGACCTAGGACGTGTCTTCCACCTCCAGGAGAAACTCTCGGATCCTCGGGGAAGAACGCGGAAGACGAAGAACCGAGTCAGGTGCGACTCGACTTTCTCTATTCCACTTTCACTGACTATCGTGCTGCCGGGTAGTTTATTATGCCTAGAGTTTTATGGTGTGGCCTGATTTCGTTTGTAAACAAAGGTTTTGAGAGAAGTGGTTTTCTTGACTTTCAAGTATTTCGGAATTAAAGAAATGGCAAATGGCTGGTACATTTGAGATTGTTAGAAGTGCAAATGGTTTTGATCACTCTTGTGAATTAATGGTTCACAAGTGGATGGGTAGAACACTCGTAAACATTATTCTCAGCTTATTACCCAACATGTGTATAATTGAAACGCAAGTTCCAAGTATAATTAGAATAGTGACAAAGTGAGCTCTTTACTTATACTACCAGGGAGAGTTCTTAACAGGCTTTCTCCAAGATGTATTTCAAGTTTGATAAACCACTCACATTAATGGATTTTGTAATATAAACTACGGAAGTACAGTAATATTATACTTGATCTGTGTGAATATGAAAAATACTTCGCTGTTAATTGTTAAAACAATCATGTAGAAAGCTCATTAAGAAAGTTCGCACACATCGTTGTGCATGTTTGACAAAAATGCCAGAAGCCTTGTATATTTTGTAAATGGTAATCCGAAACAGTAGCCGAAACAATAGAACTGTCTTGAATACAAAACCATCGTAGGTTACGGTACTGCCCACAACCGCAAGAAGCCCAGTACAGTCGTCTCCGCTGGAAGTGGCCCACCGCAGTACAGTCTGGTCTCTGGTATAATTGATCACACATTGTTATCTACGTACATCTTGTCGATAAATAAATTGTTGTTTCATGTTCGAGGGTATGACCATTAGCTAACTTATTGTTGTGGATCGTATGTGTTCAATTTTATTTTCATTGTTTGCAACTTTTGACATCAATCAGTCATTTCAGCCTTGCCAAGCTCCCAAGTGGCAATATTGGGCCCAATCAGCGACACGGGCGTTTTGTCCTTGAACGGGTGTGTCAGCGTTCAGTCACGGTAGCCTCGTACACGCCCGTCATATGTTAACCTCCCTGACAGTGACGTAGACAATCTTCACATCAACTGATAATGCAGCTTTAAAGCGGTTGTGTTCAGTACTTAACGTGTTATCATACACGTGTCATGTGATAAAGTTATGTATCGTAGTTTTGCCGAATGTACCAAAAGAACATTTGAGTAAATTATAGTTATGACACAATAGCTTTCATAAGACTAATTTTCTGCTAGGAGTTATCAATAGCGATAAGGCACGATTCGCGATGAATATGTTTTTCTTAAGTTTTAAACGCTGTAGTTTATGCTGAAAGCTATCCAAGACCAAATAGTCAGGACGCCGAATCAAGGGATGTTTCAATCTCCTCGTTGAAATGGGTAGTTTTTTTGATCAGGACCTTTTCATTTTCAGCAGATTGAACAAGATTCTTAGTTCCACAAGATAGTACAGTACCATGGTGGAAGTAAATACAGTACACTGAACTTAATTTGGTTCCTGGACTCTGGGGAAGAACAATAGTTCTACAGCATATTCCTAAAACTAATTTCCACCTTCTTTTCCAGGGCGGCCTAGACCTCCGCAAGCGCCTAGAGGAGGTTCGCCTCCTGGAGTCCCGCAAGTCTGCACGACTGATGGACCAAGACACAGACTTCGCCCGCCTGGCAGACATGGCTGGGGACCGCAAGAGGACATCTTCCCACGTCATCGACGTTCCCTCCGTCCACGGGTGAGTAAATCGGGAACCGGAGTTTTGCCAACGGGTGTCAGGTAGATGGGGGGATGCCTTCGGCCACCTCTTGGTGCGGAGATTTGCCAACGGTGGTGGTGGGAGAAAGAGTGTGACGGAGGGAGGGAGAGCGATTGTCAGGGTTGTCTACGCTTGGCAGTTATGCGCTTGTCGCAGTGCGTTAGGTTAGGTTAGGTTAGGTTAGGTTAGGTTAGGTTAGGTTAGGTTAGGTTAGGTAAGGTTAGGTTAGGTTAAAAATTCAATACATTTCCTTTCACAGTCAGAGGTGCATAACTCCATTACTTTGAACACAGTCAGCATCCTGCCTGATTTGTCCACCCCTAGCGGAAGCCACCCTCACGGTCACGTGTAATCTCTCTCTCTCCCCCCCTACCTCTCTCGCGCAACCCACAACCGTTGGCAAAACTCCGCAGTATGTGGAATTCATGGATGGGGACCCTTTCTACCTGATACCCGTTGGCAAAACTCCTACACTCGAGTAAATCCTCTTCTTGTAAATCTTTCTTCTATGATCGTGTGTTACCTTCTTGCAGAGTTCTTTAAGGATCATCTGATAACCACGGTTCGTATCTTTCGCCAATGATTGCGATTGCCTTGCAAAGTGCAAGGGATAACATAGCCAAAATTCTTCATTCGTAGGATTCGGGAACTTGGACTGTATGAAGGAACCAATCTCCTGGCCCTTCGTTTTCCTGGGCTTGGCTCAGGCCTTGCGTTGGCCCGTTGAGGTACCTTGGTAGACGGGTGGTTAGGAGATGGGTTCCATCATACAGAGTATAGAATCCACAGCAAGTTTCAGTGTCAACTGCATCAGTTGGAGATTGCTGTTGTTTCAACCTTAAGTTAAAGAAGCATATACTGTGGCTAAGCTGAAACGGAGACTGAGACCTTGTTGATCATTTTGCTTTAGCCACTGAAGGGGAGTGTAATCTCCAACGGGTAACACGGTTGATACCAAAAACTACTTTGGATTCTAACCAAAAAAATATCAATCGATTATACCACTACCCAACTTTCACTATATTCAATGTATTCTTCAAATTTCTGAAACAACCCTTGATAAGTCTTAAAGCTTTGTAATCATCCAAGCTCCTGCGTAGGTACGAATGGTATGATTCGAGTCACTGACTTCATACGCAATACTGCAGATTGAAGAACAATGAAGCAGAACTTCTGGTTAACACGTGACACGTGCGACTGCCTACACTGCTCTCGTTGCCTGGTTACTGCGTCGCAGGGATGCAGTGATAAGATAATGTTATCACTGACCCGTTGTAGCGGACTGTCAATCTTGCATCAGTATCACCGCGACCTTCGGCACTGATAACGGCTCGTGCAGCAACACCCGCGGAAATTTTACTTGCGGCCTTGTCCAATCATAAGGGCGAAAAGGTCATAATGTTCACACTGTGCAGGAAAGGTTTCTTCCAATACCTTCTTTTGTTTGGCAAAATGTTATGGATTTTGCGGGAGAAACGCTGAATCATAACTTCTTTGTCAAAACTACCCTAATAGACACAGATTTTAAAGGTCAACATTTTGATGTGCTTAATCAAGATTAGAATAGTAACGGAAGTTAGTGGGTCAATCCTATAGCAGTGCATCTACCCTTCAGTCACACTCTCGAGAAATAATTTTCTTGAGATAATTTTCCTTCTAATAAAATAATAACACTTGGACTAAATCAAACGCCATGCAAACCTGGTTCGTTGGTTACCGAACAAAAGCAACACTGCTCGCCCTTGAACATTTCCTTCTTGCCTAGTTTGATAGAATGCACGTGCATGCAGCTGTGCAATATCCTGATACCTGCAACCCCGATGCCCTTGGCACGCCCAGGATAACGTCCTGTTCCTGATCCTAGACCTAACATTAAGGATACTACGATACGTCTAGACTACAACTAGACTTAATTATGGCTAAGCGTTAATTAGGGATTAATTATAATTCCACTTTGTTGTTTTCCAATAAATGCATACACAACATAAATTGTTTTTCGTGTTAATAATTAGTCAACATTTTCTATAAAGTAATGAACAGGTGATTAGGATTATCAATGATGTAAAGTTTATTAGTCAGTTTACTTTGGAAGAGTAATTAGAAGAAAGCTTTCAACACAAGCTCAAATATCCCATACAAATTTTATTTGCCGTTCCTTTCACAAACGAATTCCAACAAGGAATCGATAACCACCCTCGTGTATTCAAAATTCAACAATATAATTCCTTGCTTAATAAATTCGCTTGACAAATCGCTTTCACGTCCATCAAGACAATTGTCAGATGTTTACAGCAATTGTCATTCAAATTGTGGCCTTGACAAGTCAACGCGGAGGCCGTGCAACCGTTCAATATCAATTTGAGTTTGTTTACAATCCAGCTTCATTACTGAGAGGGAAGTGTTTTTTGGTGCCAAACATCAACATCGTCAACACGTAGCAACGGAGGCCGCTGATTGGCCAATCTCGATCTCTGGTTCGCCTTGACTTTCTGACTTTGACTCCAGAACTAGTTCTCTATCTCTCCACGGACAAGGATAATGCCTTTCATAAGAGGATTCTAGAACTGTAATGTGCTAGAGTGCTTGTATGGGAACTGATTAGCATAATCATGTGTGTGACATTATCCCAAGAATAATCAAACTACTCGCGCGTTAAAAACTTAAATGTCTTGCGTAGCAATTCTTTGATACTGAAACTAGAATTTATACCGAACCACTTAAAATCTACCGTATTTACAATAGACCTACTTAAATCTTCAGTAGAATTACTTAAAACTCCAAGCTATAGCTTGAAAATATATTTGAGGAAAGTTCGCCTGAGCTTTGAACTTGATCCCGATATAGAATTCCAGAAGTACCCTTTCTACGTCCTTGCCCTGTGCCTTGGCAGCCTTTGGCATGTTCTTAGGCAACGTAACCCTGACCGCCCTTCCACGGAAGGCTTGTCGCTTTCTGTTTCCTTCACACCTTACGGTCCTTGGGTCTAGGTTATCTAGCAAGAGATATCGTTACCAATTACCGAGTTCCTTGACTACGAAAATAAACATTATTGTCCTAGCTAGGCTCTAGTGTAAAAGTTTGATGCGGAAATAGTATTCAAGGTCCTCGTTGTTTCCACTTACGACAAGGTCTTCCTCTTGGTCAAAGATGTAATCGCTAGCATTCAAAGCACTTAACGCCTCGTCAAGAACTATTTGTTCTGGGGTTTCCGAATCCGGTCTCGTAGAACTTATTTCGTCCGTCTATCGTGTAAGTGTCTCTGGTTGTTGAACCTATTCAAGTTTCGTCAAGCAATAACTATTGTGTAATTTTCAAAGTTATTTTCCGCTGTGGGTAATTCCACAAACGACGCTACTTGAGTTCACCCAACATCCCTACTGTCCTTCAGGTAATCTTATCACTTGCAAGTTCATCTTGGAATTGCCTAAGCCAATGACGACTAGCAACAAGGATGTGTATTTGCTGAGGTACGCCATTACGTGTGACCGTGTGACTCATGGTGGCCTATATTGTTTCCTTTGTGCTGACGCTCGCAGCTTGTGATTCATGTTTTGCTTTATCAGCCGGTCAGTCGTCCATTGTCGTTCGGTGTTTGAGGAGCCACAGATAAACACTGTCAACGTTGCGGCCAGTTGTGTGTAAACCGTGGTTGTGTCGAGGTCGTGTTGATATCGAGAAGATAATTGCTTTGTGGGATTTACAAACATGGGTCCTAGGTTCAAGGACGGAGTGTCGTGTTCGTGGAACAGGAGGAAAACAAGGATGAAGAGATTTGTGTGAGTAGATTGTTTGTATTGGCTTTATAAATTATAAAGGAAATCGATTAACTATCTTCTTAAACTAACGAATAAAAAACATTTAAATATTGTTTTAAAGCTATATACAATAGTGTATCAAATAAACTTATATTAAAGGGAAGTCGAGTCTGAGCGTTTCGGTAAACGACCGCAAACATTGTAAACAGTTCTTTTGATGTTTACGATCGCTTTCAACTCTGCAGAGTGCCCTGGATTTTAAACGTCTCAATCAGTCGCCATTAAAGAATCGGCTCCTTTTCCTGATCCACAATTCGACGGTCCAAGATTGTTCTAGAAGGTGTTACAGATACATAACAACGTCGTGACGTCCCCTCTCTCCCCCTTCACTAGTTTATATAAGGTCTCCGGGGGGAGGGGGCGTGCCGGTTGTGTCGTAGACGAAAGTGAGAGCGGCGAAAGGTAGCTGCCAAATTGAGGTGAAAGCCTGACTTTCCCTAGCTAATAACACTGGTCGTCCGCAAGGATACGGCGTAGGCCCCTTCTTTTTCCTCGGGATTGGAGCGCAATTGGGCAGAACTATCGGCTTTGTGTATTTCCCGGGTTGGGGTGATTTGTTCAAAATGCCGTAATGGAATTCAGGAAGAAGCTGTGTTTCGTGGTGGATAAGAGCAAATCCATCAACCAGTGTGACTTTCACATAAACACAGAGAATTTACGCGTCTCAGTAAAAAACCAACGCAGACTCCTTTCCCCCGAAATTCCCTTTTAGGGAATTTAAATTAAATTAAACAAAAATCTCTCAAAATAAATTTTCATTAAAGAAACCCGCCGGGCAGGAAAACCTTTTACAATCTAACTAAACCTCCAACTATTGCGGCATCAAATTAGTGCCGGGTAAGCCAAAGAACTATTTAACGACCGTAGACCTGGGTGCGGGGCAATTAAACAGAAAGTGCGACAAATAAAGGATACTGTCTATGACGAAATGCGTGCAAGGCGCAAGACAAGTGCGCGGCAAGTGGGCCATGAACAATCATGCGCAGTAACGGGACTGCCTTGCGCCTTGCACAACGCGCGTCCCACTTCGAACTTCTCTTTCTTCCGGCATCTTTGTGGCTTTCACTCATCGCGGAAACAATGTCGCTGCTCTCTTTGTGCCGAACGATGCCGGTTGATGACGGTAGAAGAGCTAGAGGTAATTACACGTGTCAAACGAACGCAATAGTGAATATAGCTCTTGGACTTGGCAATTGAAAGAGTCGTTGAGTTCTCTGCCAGTAAATAACTTATACGGTAATTTTCTAACATTTCATCTTCGGATTTTGTTCGCGCTTCATCATAGCTTTCTTCCATCTTCTTTAAATGGATGAGCTAATTTGATTCTTTAATTGACTTTTGTTGTTTCTGGCATCTTTGTGTGATGCTTTCTTCCCCTTGGAACTTTTGTTTCTTAATTTGTTTACGATCCCTTAATTTTGCATATATTTGCTTAAGACTCGCGTTACTTAATTCCCAGACCTGGAACACTAAAACATTTCGAGTATTCGTTCACAAAACCTATAATTTCATGCAGCAACTAATAGCTGCATTCAAAATTGGTTTATGTCTAGACCAATTATTATAATGCAAACCACGCAATCAAAGGTTGTTTCGTAATCAAAATGTCATCATCCGATGTTTTTCTGTCCACCCTTATGCCACGACCCCCATCCGGTTTTTTCCTTGCCCGTATGAAGCTCCGCCATAACTGTTACTGACGATTGTGAAGACACTGCATCGAACACCAATGAGAAGCCCCTTGTGACTTCCTTGCGTGTTCTGCACCATTATAGGCTGTAGATAAGTGTGTTTTTGTTTCCAGTTCGTTTAGTGAACGGCTTGAAAATTATCCATTTGGGAATAATATGATAATTGGTCTTTAAAACGTCTAGACTAGAATTTAATGTTGGGCTACACCAAAAGACTCGTGAGTTTGTATCCTAGTGAGGCTGGAAAGGGTGATGACGTCAAAATCTTCAATATTTATGCACAGATGTGTTCTTCTTTACATTTTTGATCTTCAACAATATGGCCTTGAGCCTGCCAATGTAAAAACAAATAGCACACTCCCTGTGTGTTGATATTAATCAAACAAGGGGTAAACTTAGCGTTCTTGAATTTTGATTTTAACTTGATGGAATGTCCCTGTATATGCTACGTTCCCAAACTACTCAAGAAGTATTTTCATAAGAATGCTAATGTCTCTATCTTTATAATCATCATCTTCAATCTATCCGCTTTCGCTGTCAATACACTACCAACGTAGAAGATTAGATTCAGTAGATAACTTTCAGGTGGAGACCCTGAATACGTGTAAAAATAACTAGAACGGTGAAACTTTTCTACCACTCGAACCGGGGTACCAAAAAATGAAAGGTCATCTTTCTCTCCGCAGAAAGTGAAGTGGAAGGGGGGGTGGGGTAGAGACAGCTGATTTGTGAGCCAGAGCCAATAAGTCTGTCACACTTCGCTGATATAATCGAGATTGCGGCATCTCTGGCCCAGTTCGATAGGCAAATATCACACGCGGTAGTTTGGAAACCTGGGGCGGAGCTGTGACGTCACACGGCCTTGCTCAAGAATGCAGGGTTGCCAACACTGCAGCTCTTCCATTGTTGCCAACTGTACTTGACGTGACATCCTAGGGTGAACGGTGAACCCTGTGGATTGTGGAGGCTAAGCGTGTTTTCTCTGTGACATTTGAAAGCAACATCAAATACAAGGATACGTGCACCATTGTGGTTGGATTACTGAAATTCGTGAACCAATTTAGATATTAGCATTTCTTTAAAAGTCGTTGTGTTTCGTTAGTGTTATATATTCTTTATCAAGTTCATTCTCAGTGATCAAACTTATGTTCCATGGGCATGGCATAGAAACAAACGAAAACTGTTGTGCTGACACCTTCGGTAAACTGGTTAATTTTGAATTAAACATCTTTCAACTAATATCCACGAAGTAATTAACTGCGGAGAAACTCAAAGCATTGCAAAGTTCAAGGCACCCCTCTCCATCGGACCTGACCTTATGACTCATGCTGTAGTCTCCCGAGATGACTCTAGATTGTAAACAAGCGATGGTATGGCAACAATTTTTGTATGGCTACGTCGTCCACCCCAGCTATAGCATGGTTTGTGTTGGAAGGCACCTGTACTCCTGTAGTATAACCCGGAGTCTATTTCCACTGTGACCCCGATATCGGTGACGCTATGGCCCGAAATACCTCCCGGCGTTGCGTACGCCGGGCACGTGGAAGATCTAGGACATGCCCGGCGCCGCGCGCCGCATCATCACTTGCTTGCTTTTGGGTCAGTTCAACTATATGCAACTAAGTTTAGATGATTTGGGAGTTTGCATCGTGAAATTCTCTATGGGACTAAAATATCATGAACATTACAGTTCTTCGGTCGATCTTTTCACCATCCGACAAATCCACCAAATCCAGGACATCTTATAGGCATCTTTTACTACTGACCTGATGTTTAGGAATAAAGATTGTGAATTTATAGTTTTTTCAAATTGCGTGCGAATAGCTTGTGTTCGTTAAATGCAGTTAGGTACCTTTCGCGAAAGTTTTCGTTATTCCAACAAACTATTTTTTCTTGTGATAAAGAATGCAAATCGAATGCGTTTTAATCGTTGGTAGTTTTACAATAGCCGTTTTGTGGTTGAGTAGTTACAAGGTTTTAAACGCCCCGGCCTTTTCGCTTGTTCTTCTCACTAGAAACCTAAAGATTTATCCTGAAAAACTACAGATTTGCTTGTCAAATATACAAAATTACCTTCTCGATCCAAAAAATTAATATATACCTTTTTAGCTATATTAATCAAGCACACAAGCAAGACCTTGATGGATGTCAAACATACATCTCAAATAATGCGTCATTTAATCTACTATTGCACCAAATCGCACGTGATCGTCCACTGTTTCTCAAGTACTTATCTCAACTACTTATCTATTAATGACGAGCGGTAAGTGTTGTATATTTAGACAGTCAATTGACGTTTGTTTACACGTTGAACGTCACTTGTAACGACTGTCGTTACATAACTCACGTTCTCTTAGGTCAATACTTGTTTAGTGATTTCTCTCTCGTGCTTGTTGTCTTGAAATAGGTCGCGGTTGCAATGTGCTACTGAGAACATTTTGGAGACGCAGCCAAAAGAGCCAATCAATATTGCTTGATGTAAATGTATTTTCAGTTTATTATATCTCCTCCTATTCATAGTACATGGTTAATGTATTGTTTTCATCAAATTTTTCGTGTTTGGGTTTTGGGTGTAATGATTTTTTTAAACTGCCATGCAGGATTGCTTTTCTGGACTATAACTTAGATTAAGATGTGGTATTTAAACTTGAATCAGAGACTGTCTGTGTTTGGATTAGAGATTTTTTAAGTGACTGATAATTCTGCAATTTCTTTTCATTGGATTTTAACGGATTGACACAGGCTTGACCATAGACGTTTATAAATACATGTTGGTCAGTGTAATTTAAAGTGCATACTTATAAAACATTAAGATCACTACTACTACTGTTTGTATTTTATAGCTAAGTTAAAAACAATTACACATTCTTAACATCCATCGCTCGATTGTCAAATATTCTCCCAGCGAACTTCTCGTATCGAGCTGAATTAAAGACCGTGTATCTTCCAACAAAAATAGACCACTTTGGGCGGAGACTTCCACAAATCATAGACAGAATCGCCGCGCTTAGTTCCAGGGACTATAAATTTTGAAATTAGGGTCGCTTGTTTCGAAACAGGCATCAGATGCAGAATGTGAATGACAGCAACTCAACAAATGGTGTTGGTGTAAATAGCCCGCAGTATTTATATCACTTAACCCAGTTCCTCGGCACCTTATAAGTGAGTCATTCTTGGGGATTCTTCCAGATGAAATAACCGGGTATAAATAAAATCTAGTTTGCCACATAGACTATGGAGTTTGCTAAACCAAGGCACTATGGAAATATTTTCAGCGTGTAGTAGAGGTGTAGTTTGTATTTTATAGTCTTATTTGAGAACAGTTTCAAGTCACGTGCACATAGTTACATCAGAGAGACGCTAGTTAGCAATGATTAACACAACGTGTCAAACAGTAGGTGTTTACTGATTCTGTCAACGCACAACTGAGAATTAGAAAACGACTGAAGGCGACTGTTGTATTTTTGACACTGTATTGCCAAGGCTCTGAGTGAAATTTCTTCGCCTGACATGGTTTCCTGTACTGTCACAAAAATTGACTATCTTTTGATTCAAGACTGGCTGGTTTTTGTTTCCAATATTCAATTTCCTGCGTTACTCCAAAAGAGTGGCCAGTTCTCTGGAGTAGAACTGTAAGCTATCGGAGAATCAAAATTTTGAAATCACGAAGAAATTGTGGTCATATCTGTAGCTGTAAAAAACCGTATATCCGTAGGCTATATCCAGTTGAGCTGAAAAATAAATTCTTAACATTGAGAAAATATAAACTCGAATCGTTCTACAACCTTATATCTTCAATACTTTACTGGACCATTATCTAACTGCAATGATCATAAGCGTTTTGCGAGCAAAGAATTACTCGCCTCTTTTTATCGCCACTCAAATCATAGTTACGCTGTCTTTTGTGCAAGGACTCTCTCGGAAGTGAAAGGACATGAGGCTACTTCAGTTGCGACATACCCCCTCACCCCCCCCCCCCCCCCCATCACCCACACGCGGAATGGGGACACCGACTACGGTAAAAGCGTGAAGGCACGCCCCCTACACTAGCACGAAACCACAATAGCATTCGTACCGTGGAATCCCAATCTCTGTCCAAATCAAATTTCTAAATCCGTTTTCTTTTTGGCGGTAGAAAACATTCTTTGTTGGACACTTTCACATGGAAGTGTGGATTTTTAAATGGTTTGAAATCCACTTGGTTGGAAAGGAAAGGATACTATGAAACAAGGCTTGAATCGATATTCATATGGTAGAATTGACTGTGTTGTTTTTCTGTGACATTATCTTTGCGGATTATTCCAGTTTACATTTGAGATCAGTATTTTAGATCTCTAACTGTCCTTAAAGAGTCCCAGAAAAGATAATTCAATGATTCAACGCCTAAAGAAAGTAAAATTCCCATTCTAATGTTCTATACCACTCACCACCTTAATTGTTGCCAATACCCAAACCCGTTTCATAAGGTCCACCAATTTCAAACCAGTAACCATCAAGGACTTCTAAATATAGCTGGACTTTTCCTTAGTCGTGGCATTTAAAAGGACCATGCAAGGTCGGCTGAAGGTATGTTAGTGGTCTTTGGTTTACCAACAGCTCCGGCATTGGCCAGGTCAGTTGCCAGATAAGGCACCGACCTCCAAAACTTGGCAGATCATCTTGTGACGCCATCTTGTCAGTGACATCTGTGGGTTGGTTGATTAATTATTCTCGTGTTGACGATAGTTTGTGGTTACCACTTATAGTGTTTGTTTAAAGGTTTGGCAACAGTATGTGTGAAATTGTATTACTAGAAAATCTTACTTGTTTCCTTATAATGTTTGCCATTTGTAGATACTGTTGGGCCAAACAATTGGAGGCTTTTCTAACGTGAAGTTGGTTTAGGAATTTTTTATTTTTGAGAAAGCAAATGAGTATGAAGCATTAATACGTTGTTCAGTAAATTCCCAGCAAATCTGAATCTTTCTTGAGTATTCAAGAGACTCAAGAACTTTATGTTTTGATATCTGTATTTCAGTTCACACTTTTTCAAACCGCACTTTTTGGAGGAAAAAGACACCTTGTTCCAATTGAAACAATTGAGTAATTATCAATGTCAATACACCCGACACCAAGGTACATCAACATCTTCACGTATGTAACAAACCAGAAGCCTTGACCTTGACTACGACAACTGAGCTGATTGGCTGTTCAATGTCGGTGTCACTAACAGCTGAGGTCGTGTGTGAATGCGAAGGCTGTGTCGCAATGCACTCCTTAGCTGCAAGGACCTTCATGCAGCTGCAAGGCCTCTCAGCTGATACTACAGCTGTTTGCTGCCCCTCGCTGATCAGCTGGTCGAACATATGGTTCCATTCATGAGTGGATTGCTCAATGGGAAAGCTGAATTTTTGCATTTTGTAGGGTGTTTTCGTAACCTGTGAAACCTTGTGAAATGTAATTGTTTGAAAAACAGGCATTTCTTGATTGTAAGTAGAAAATACTTTCTTGAACGCTGTGGAAGACCTAAGGGAATTCCAGTCAAATAAAATAGAAACAATGTCGTTCATAAAATATTGCAAAAGTGAATGGTATTGACGAAAAGTGGTATCATATCCTTAAAATGTCTATGGGTATTTCTGGTAATCGAAGTAATATATCCCGAATCCCGTCCCCTCTCGATCGGACGTCCGAGACGCAAATCACTTGGCTAGCAACAACAACTTTTCACGAGTAGATTTAACCTTTCTGATAACAAAATCTAGTTTCTTCGTAGGTAAAAAGGTTGTGTATCACAACACCAAATTCCTAAGCGAATGTGTAACTCATAAAACAACACAGAATCATCCTTGCGCCCTTTACGACCTCTTTCTCTAGCCTTGTGCCGGATAGCACATCAGCACGTAGTTGCTCTCCCATCTTCGCGGTGATCTTTAGCGCAGATCGGTCATTACCAGCCTCCGTTGCCGAGGTTTCACCTGTTTGGCCAGCAGTTGCGATGTTAACGAGCACAGATGAAGGTGATAGGTTATGTTCGATGTATCGATATATCGGAAGTGGTGATCGCAACTTCGTGAACTAGCTGTTCGGAGAATCTCCGATATGTGGGTAATCTGTTGAGCTACGGTGTGTATGTTAATGGATTAATTGTTACAGACTGTATAATTGAACATGTCTTCATACCCTCTGTCTTCCTGGAACTGGCCCGGGCTTTAAACCATTGGCTAGTCCCCCAGGTAGACGAAAGTACAGGAGACAGGTTCCATCATACAGACTATAGAGGGGTTGACTGAAAATAAATCACTCCCAAGGCTTGGAACGTTTTTGAAATTGGTTTACTGTATTGTACATGAATATATTACCATTTCGATGGCAATCGTAATAGGAAACACTTTCCTCAGACTACAAGGTGATTCAATTTCTTTCCTCGTGGTGCGCCATTGGACGATGAAATTTACGTCGTTGCAGTCATGACGCAGACAATACCATAGTTTCATTAAGTTCCTCGTGAATTAGAAATTATCACGGATAAAATCCCTAATAAGTGCGGTAACCAAAAAGTACAGGTTTTGCCCTCGAATCCAAAAATAAATCAATTTTAGTCCCCCACACATGTTTTTTTCCCTCTTGTAATATTGATAGTTGGCGCACAATGCACAATGTAATCCCATTGTTCTGTGGGATATTCAAAGTATAGGAGTCATGTACCGTACGTCGGCGATTCGTTGAGAACCTACACACGTACACAACGTACGTACGCACACACACGTACGTATACGTACAGGATGTCCGCACAGCTACGGTTTGGCGATTGAGGTGCAACCGTTAATTGTACTCCTATCACTAGATCTTGTACCACGCTAATGCTAATGCTCAGTAACAGCACGCCATTTCCGTTGGTTCACATCGCTTTCCATTATCCGTAATCGACCAGGAAAAGTTGCCTGTACAAATCCTAATGGTTTTATTGCCTACTGGATGTGTTTGCCAGCTTTGTTTTGGTTTTCAAAGTTTTTGTGGTAACCAACCTCGACAACACGCTTTATCTGTTTGAACAACTAACACGGGCAGATAACACAGCCTTGGTCGTGACTATTCGAATCGTTAGATAACATTGTGTCGATTGTCATCTTTTGGGAACAAATACTATACAGTAGAAGTCTTTCTTCTAGAGTATATCTACAAGACTACAAGGCTTCGCGATATAGATAGATTATGACACGTGAAACAATGACTTTCATTTAGTTTTTTGGTGTTTTTTAGAGATAGAATTCTAGATAATAATTTTCGCAATTGACTTTCAAACGACACAAAGAGTATGTATGCCAGATCGTACAACGCGCGTGTGGTTATGTATGTGACAACGATCAGCTGACAAACAGCTGTTTGCTGACGTCACACAGGTGTCGCTGTTCCAATTATGACGCAAATGCTTGTTTGTCCGATTAATAAGTTGTAGCCTACGTGTAGTTTGCAATTCGATTAGGAATGTGTTCTGAATTAAAAGTAACTCAGGTGTTGATGTATCTGTAGTTTTACATGTAATCTCTTTGACATTTTGTTACATAAACTTGTGTAACCTCAAAATCGTGATTTTCTTTTGTCCTTCCATAAATTTGTCTTATTAGGGTAAGTCACTCTTGGGCTTTTATTTAGTTTAGATGTATCCATTCTTAATACGAATATTGAACGAATAATGAGGAGGGAACTTTTCTAGTAGTAGAGCTCAAGCCTTCGGTCCTGAGGTACCGGGTTCAAATCTGGGCAATCACGAATGGATTTTATTATGTGATAAGGCCTAGCCTGCATTAATGTAAAAACAATTCCAGGCATGAGCTTAGTTAAAAAGGTAAATTATGCAGAATGAAAGAAATTACCACGAAATTAACTGTGTTGGCAAGGTTGTGCTGTATACATCTCGATACATTCTCCAATATGTTTCCATTGCAACAACTGCTATGGACAAGTCTGACGTAAAGTTACTTGTCATTTCAAGATGCGCAAACCAGTTGATTACACACCACAAGAGAATCAATGGAAAGTCGTGGAAGATCCCATAGCACGTAACTGACGACATTCCTGGACAAGTGTGTCGCTTTCCCCGGTAAGGTGCCGGGAGCCCGTGGGCCGGTGGGGCGAGGTCTAGAGGTCTGGGACGACGAGGGTCAGGGGTCTGTTGGTTAGGTGCATATTCATGCTGACAGATGGACGATACATACACTTCCGGTCCAGCGTCACAGAGCTTACTTCCGTGTACAACCACGGCAGCGAATGCTAAGTATGGGGTGGGAGTATGGGAGAGCAGGTGGAATATAACAGGTTATCATACCTCCATCACAATGTTACTACCCTAGTGTATTGGTACAAAAAAGTAATAGTTTCGCCAGTAACTAGTACGCGGCAGGAACTAGGGCCAGGACCCGTGACGCGGACCGGACGTCGAAATACCAACAAAACTGTGTCATCAGCCTCCCGTTATCAAGGGCCACCAACCTCTTCAAACGACGACGCCCTCTGGATGTCACAGTGCCTTTGCTACAATAATGATCATGACTTGTCATTTCACAAGACAAATTGTTTCCGTGTTGAGAATTGCTTTTGAATTAATGTATAAACTCATTAATGTGTAAACTAATTTCACAACCAAATCGGTTTCGTTTTTAAGGTCTGTATATTTAATGTACAAAACTAATTTAACGTAAGGATCTAGCAATCTTTTAAGAAATTAATAATTGAATTTTCTCTTACAAGTTCTTGGAGGACAAACTAATCATTGTTTGGCATATCTCATTCTTGTTTCTAAACACACGCATTTCCTGTGCAGCGTTCTATAGAAACTACCCCGTACCGAGAACAGTAAGTGTTTCCGTGCATCGTGTGATATTTTTTAATTGTAGTCTGTGTGGTGGAACCTGTCTCCTTACCCTCTGTCTGCCTGATGCCATTGGCCAGTTAAGTTATGCGGAGAGTCAGGGAATAGGTTGCAAGATACAGAGTATAGTATACCGTCCCAAGCTATTCATTACTCTGTTGGCACCATTGAATAGAATTACTAGAACCATTTGACTTCTGAATATTGGCGTAGACTACTATCTATATGGGCCAACTGTACCCATATTTCAACTCAGTAAATTACATCAGCGTGAGCGTCTTCCTTATCTTATGATTCCCAAGTTCACTTCTACAACTGGCTACAGCTCATGGAATGGAATGTATACTTCTCTCGACATAGCTAGAACGTAATCCATGATGATCTGACCGATATCTTTGTTTCAGATCTCGCAAGAGAAGGCCCAGCTACAGTCAAGATGACAGTAAAGATGGAGACCTCATGAACGAGTGTACAGCAGCCTTGGTATTGATGCGGCTCTCCTGTAGCCCTCACTCGCCCAGCTTTAACGGTAAGGACACAAGACTTTGGCATATAAAGATTGAAGTCCATTGATCAAGGTTTGATAGGAATCAGTAACATTCACGGTTTTGACTGCACAGTGTGTTGGGGAATTGTACATCTGAAAAGTAGCACAAATGTAGAAGTAAATGTGTAGAGCATGCTAAAGCAAGAAGTGAATATATCGTCCTGGAAATTTGTAGAATACATAATTTAATCTGTTTGTAAGGTGGAGAAATTGTAGGATCTCTAGCAAGTGGAATCTGAACGCCATCAGCTCAAAAATAATTTTCACGAGGCTTGACAGTAATCCGATGAAAATTTGATGAAATACGCATCAGGATAAGACAAACTTACAACTTGCAGTACAATTTTGGATTAATTTATTGATGAGCTATTTGATTTCTTGCCACTGCTTTAGAGTAGTTTCAAATCTTCCATGGGATTCCAAAAAAAAAAAAAACGTAATTTATTTTCATATCAAAGCAGGAAATAATATATTGTGGTACTAAACAGGCGATATTTTACATGTTTTCGTAATATTGAGCAGCAAATGGGCCGTGCAGCGAGATGGTAAAACCCCTGCGGATGAGGTCGTAAACACCATTTTACGCTTAGAAAACAAACAAGCTTGATACTTTCAGCCTGGAATAATCTTAAACCTACTTTTATAATCTCAACTTGCGGTTTTATTAGTCCTCCCTCTTTAAAAGGACACCTTATTAGTTCAAGTTGTTTACTGAATACGATAGATTTCTGTGCAAATTCAAGAAATAACTTTTCAACTCCAAATTTCCCGTTGGGAAACAGCGGATTTGAAATATCACGGAGAAAGGTAACTGTAATTCTCGACTCCTGACATTTCTTTCAACGACTTTCTTTGTCGAGTACAATTAACATCGGAATAAAGAGTAGAATGACAAAGCCAGTTTAGGTGTGGGTGGGAGATTGTTGTCCAGACCGTCACATCATCTGCATAAGTCTTGGCGCGGTGAAAATTGTACATCTTCACCATTGTGTTGCCAGGCGATATTTTCGTACCAACTTGGAGGAATGCTGAACGCGGTTTGTTAACATTCCGACGCCTTTAATGACGTCTTGGCGGAAACAAAACAGGACATCGCTGAATGAAATCGCGAGTTTCCTTCGTGAAATTACTCATCTTGAGTTTTTCGACAATTTAGATGGCATTACCATCGATGTGAAGAGTAATTATAGATCGATGGGCATTATTCGTGTTGAAAGTTTCATGAGTAATACAAGAGATATAGGTACTTTTTCCGCTCTAAACCAAATTACCGTCGCTTAAAAACTTAGCTACATATTTTAATCGACGTGAAATGATTACATTTAAATTCCTGTTCAATGGATCTCCAAGTTTTGCTTTTAGATGTCAATCGTTCGAATAAGAAAGAGCCACGAGGAACTTTACCAATATTTTTAATTTAACGTCACTCAAATTTCAGGATTTTAATTTCATACTCAGAATGCAGTTTGTTGTGTACTGTTTGCGAGTAAACTAGCTTCTTTGTAGATACGCGCAATTTCTTGACCCATAAACTATTCCAAAACAAGTCTTACGTCAGCATTACACAGAAAACAGTGCCATACCAAGTCAGACCAATCATTTCTAATCTTTCCCGACCCAATCTCTTCAAGCACATAGTAATCCGTTTCAAGCCGATGACGTCAGGGATTCCCACATTGACGCTGTACGTGATGCACGTCCACTCCACCTCCGTCTTATCATCTGATTCCTCATTTCACGTAGCCATGACGTCACCATGTCGTCATAGGAAGTATCTGACGTCATCAATGACTCGGCGACCCCCGGCAACTTGTGACCATTGGCAAGGTCTGACCGGCCTCCGTTCTGACTTTGGACTCGATCTCTCGACCCTGGCCGTATTGGGATCCGGGAGTCCATTTAAACTTTAAATGCCCGAAGTCGAGTCCTTTTAAACTACGTCATTGTGGTGGCTAATAATAGACTCAATAGTACGTATGCTATTACACCATACGATAGATTTTGATCTTAGCTACGATGAACCTTGTAAGACTCAACATCTCTAACCTGGCTGTATTGGGATGTGGGAGTAGCCATTTAAACTTTAAATTGCCGTAGGGTTTGAACTAGTCTTTTTAAGGCTGTAAAATATAATTACTACATGCTTTGTACCCTTCCTCTCGTAAATTTTGTTCTCTGCTGCGATAAAACTCACAAAGTGTGCTCAACAAGTCGTCTACGATTTTCTTAGGAAATGATTCTATATGGTGTTTTTTTTTATATAAATATAAACTTTTCAGAATTGCTAATTCATCAATGGGTAGTTTCAAATGGATTCAGTTGAGTACTATATTTCTGCTTCCATCATGAACCGATTTCATACAAATAATATCATCTTAAGGCCCCGTTTATGCACCAAGTGCGGTAGCGGTAGCGACAGCGGGAGCGATTTCTAACACCATTGAGTTAAATGGGGCTGTTTATGCACCAAGAGCGATAGCGATAGCGGTTGACCTCCCGCTGCGATTTCTAATTCGCCCGCTGTGTAGTTAGGAATCGCAGCGGTTGCTTGGGCTGAAGCCAGGGTTGCCAACTTGACCCACGCGCACGTGCACTTAGGACAAATAGTTGTGTGAATTATTTGGCAGAGTTTGAGTTGGCAAGACTGTGTCCCCCTTCCATTCTCCTTTAACCAACCGCTACCGCTATCGCTCTTCGTGCATAAACAGACTCATTTACAGCGGGAGCGGGCCCGCTATCGCACCGCTCCCGCACTTGGTGCATAAACGGGGCCTAACAGTTCCAAGTTCCATTTGCAGCTATTGCCTACTTTCGTGCAGTTTCTTTATGATTCTATGCCAATATTTTATTGATCCATAATTTGTCATTTTAAATAATTTAAACTTTACTTGCGTCTCATCAGCCACTCAGTTGAGGAGAATTCTATACTTCCATCATAATCATCTTCACTCCCACGCAGTCATCATGCCAATCTTGCATACAATTTCTCTAAACCCTAGAAAATCAAGGGTAGCAACTAGGCTAACCATTATCCTGGAAACACTTTGCGAAAACATGAGTAAGGAGTGGCTGGTTGTAATGATACAGCTGTAGGGTCGTCGACTCCTGTAATGCAGGATCAGCTGCTAGAGCTGTGGCAAATAACAGAGCAGAAGCACCAACCCAACACATCCAGATTGAAACTTTCCATCCGCGATAACGGAATCCTCCTGCCTCCCTCCCCGACCATCGGCTCTCGGCTGTTTCCATTTTTCTCGTTGGCTATTCTTCCCGTACGCGATTTCTAATGGTTCTATTCAGCTTTCAGTTTTGATGGACGGAAAAACTTCGAGGAAATTGTCCAATTCACTGAATTAAACGCTAGAGGCATTATTTGTGTTTGAGAAGTAGCAGTCATTTCTGTTGGTGGAATAAAATGATAATGGCCATCAAATTACTGAATATATTATTGACCTTGTTCAGACTAGAATGTATCTTTAGATCAAATTCATTATTTTGGATTTTGCTCTATGATTGGTTTTAATATATTGGATTTAATTGAGATACAATCTACTGCTAAATGCCTATGGTTTACCAGCATTGGTTTGGTCAGCAATCGGCAACAATCTGAAACTGTCTTGGTTCTTTTGGCAAAAAGATTGGTAGAATAACAGCAAAAGAACACACTACAGTTTCGGTGAAGAGTTTGACAAAGATTTTTTCTCAAAAGTATATTTGGAAAACTCATAAAAAATGACTTGCAATACCGATAAGCCAATGTATTGAGCATTTGTATTGACTAAACATTGAGTTTAGTATGTTTATTTTGTGCCTGACAGTTATATTGCGCAATTAAATGAATTTGAATCAACAAACCTGAATGTCAACACAGATGAACTCATTATCTCATTCTTGCAATTGTTTTGATCCAATTAACTAATGCCTAGATAACGGCGCAATAGATAAACATAGGTTGCGTCAGATGTAAACAAATCAGGGTTAGAGTGCGCTGGTTACATGCCAAATTGATAACGAATTAGAACAAAGAACATCATGTTTGCAGTTATGCGTGATTTATTTGTTAAAATACCTACACGTAAAACATGTGAGAATTTCGTAACCTTCCTATCGTCACGTCCTGTTTCATGTAATGAGACCATCAACCTCAAGAAACGTTTAACAGCCTTCGCGGTCGTTAAATCAGCTGTTGTTGACGTCACAGTCAGCTGCAGCGCAATGCAGCCAACCTACAACAACGAATTCCCCGATCGTTTGTGGTTGTATATCAAGAGTAATGAACCACGTATCTTATCGCTTACGTAATTTTGCTGGTAGTGATTACGCTGTACATTCTTCAAGTAATTCAAGTGGAACAAACATAATTTAAATCTTTAGTAATATGGCAAGAAAAGTGTTAATTAGTGAAAAAATATGCTGTGGTTGTATCATTATATCAAATTTATTACCCAATTTAGTTTGATCCCTGGCGGATTTCAACAATTCAGTCCACCATGGCTGTTTCTGTTTGTTGGGTAATTGAGCAGCAATTCCAGTAATTACCAGTCATAATACATGTCTAGGATTTTTTAAATCGCTGTAGTTCGACCACCCTCCCGCGTTTTGACCAAAAATACCTTTAAAGTTATTTAACAGATTAATTCGGACATTCTCTGTAATTACTACTTAGAATCTATTTTCATGACATTGCAAGGTCCTGACTTTGATCCCGTCCTTGGTTGAGAGAGTCCTCAAAATCGAAAACCATACAAGCTTCGCTGACGTCTCTTCTAACCTAAGCAAGAATCCATATTGCCCTAAAATCTCTTTTGGAAGCTTAAGGCGTCTCCTCTTAACCCTACAATCTCTATTGCAGGTGTTGCGTGGCCGGAGCCTGCGTCGCCTAGTCCTTCCCTGACAGACTCCTGGAGAAGCAACACCCCCTCCCCTCCCCTCAGTGAAGGAGGATACGCGCCATCTTGTGTTGACGAAGGCTTCATCGACGAGGAGTTCGAAGACATCCCAAAGAAGAAAAAGGTGAGTTTTCTTTTAAAGTTAAATTGCCGTGTTTTTTTATCCCTCTCTCCTTGTGTCCCCTTTTTGCATCTTGGATCCCGCTACCATAAAACGACTTTTCCTAACACGATCTACCGCATACACATATCAAATAGTCAGTATAATCCAAAGTGGATGAATTTCCTTTTAGATTTAGCTTCTCATCTGATTATTCTGCTGTTTTTCTCAGCTCAGTATAAGCTGTTTATGTTGATGCCAAACCAGAGGAGGGCGTCCCTCCGACGTGTTTGCTGAAGTGTGCCAAAGGGATGGGCAATTCCAATTCCGGTGCGGAGATGGTAGGCTGATAGCATCAGAAACCGGTTCGCCGTTTGTAAACAACCTGAGTCGCCACAACTGACCGTTTCTCTCTGCTTTATTCGCCTCTTCCTTCATTATCATGCACCAAGAGTCCAGGATGTTCCTTGTTCAGTGATTCAATTGTTTTCTCTATGGCGATTAAGACAATGAAGAATATCTCATGAAAGAGTCTTTGAGACTTTCTGTTTTAAGATCGTCCCCATGTAATAATGGTTGATCTTTTGGTGTTAGGTACGACCTTCAAATTCAACAACAGTGTCTACCCAAGACGAACCCAAGAGAAAATACTCAAGATGAGGAAAATCACGTGAATTTGACTTGACTTGCTTTTCACCGGTCTGTTCCCAACGGAACATGTCTTTATTAGCCAGCGTTTTTCTGATACATATAAGTTTTTCAGAACAACCTTTGTCATTAAACTTACTCATTTCATGCTGTAGATCGGCTTGATTCTACCGTGGAAACCTTTCCGTCAAGTAGCATGCTTTCGATTCTCCAAAGCCCCAGTCCAACTGGCTTGATTCCGGGTTTGGGGTCAGACTGCAATTAATTGAATCGACATCGGGAGGCGGGAATTGGTGTAATGAGTAGTATAAAATCAGAGAGCGGAGCCGATGGAAGTGGTTATTTGAGGGGAGTTGTAATTCCACAAAGTGCCTTGACAAAAAAGTGAGATATTCTTTTTGATTTTCTTTTCGTCTGTAATTCTGACTTAACTTTGAAAGTTTATTTGTAGCACTTGGAACAACTTTGACTTGCTTTTCACCGGTCTGTTCCCAACGGAACGCCAGCGTTTTTCTGATATATATAAGTTTTTCAGAACAACCTTTGTCATTAAACTTACTCATTTCATGCTGTAGATTGGCTTGATTCTACCGTGGAAACCTTGCCGTCAAGTAGCATGCTTTCGATTCTCCAAAGCCCCAGTCCAACTGGCTTGATTCCGGGTTTGGGGTCAGGCTGCAATTAATTGAATCGACATCGGGAGGCGGGAATTGGTGTAATGAGTAGTATAAAATCAGAGAGCGGAGCCGATGGAAGTGGTTATTTGAGGGGAGTTGTAATTCCACCAAGTGCCTTGACAAAAAAGTGAGATATTCTTTTTGATTTTATTTTCGTCTGTAATTCTGACTTAACTTTGAAAGTTTATTTGTAGCGCTTGGAACAACTGAAGGGTCCATGATGTCACAGTACTGACTGGACTGGCAATTCTTGTATGTTTTTTGGGTGGTCGACTGTAACAATTTCAGGACGTTAATGTCCGACTCGGCGATTCCTATGTAAATAAGCTTTAGAACATGGATTCATCACAAAACATTTACAAAATTCGAAATACTCTATTCTATGTAGGGTAAGGAAAGAGAATACGTAGCTTTCAAATTTGTTAAATTTGACAACTGTAATAAATTTCCAAACTACGAGTAATGTTTCTACTCGATGAGAATGATTCACAAGTTTCAAGTCCACTCAAGCTATTTACTGCCGCATTACTTAACGTACCTACGATGACATAATTGCCTTTGGTGACACGACTCTATTTCCACCAATGCCGTCCCTTCCCTACCCTGAGTCAGCCTCAGCTCGCTTGTAGAGTCCAGTTGAAATTTATTTTGGAAGCTTCGTCTCTGTTAATTCGACACCGGCCGGCGTTCTAGCGCTGCCAACATGGCGAAATAACACGAAACAAGGCTACCAACACAACAAGCACGCAGATGCTAAACATAGCGACCAATTGAGAGCTGTTAACTCCCAAGGTTGGCAATGATGACATTGGAGTACTACGCACTATAACTCGTGGGTTTGAACAGCTCTGCCAACTGTCAAAAATACTACTAAAATCCTCAATTATCAAAATTTTTCCTTTTGTGTTCATGAAATCATACTCTACAGAATTGTATTCAGTTATGATTTTTCTTACGCTACAACATTGACTTTTGAAGGTTCCAGTATTTACTGGGGGAATACCGTATATTTGTTGCGTCAGTGGATTGTTACTTTTCCCCGCGCACGTTTGAAAGGAACTCTCCCCTATCTTGATTCCGTTTCCCATCAACCCCAGTCAATGCTCGACCCCAGTCCTGACTCTCAGTTTATTTCTTGCCTCTTTCAACCCCTGTCACTTAAATTACATCGTTCGCTCTTTTGTTTTGAACAAAGAAAACCCGAATTTACCTCAGAAGTTGAGTGTTAGTGCCTTGAGTGACAGAGTTTTAGTCTTGCGAAGGTGTATTCATAAGTCCAAATGGTTCATCAAATTGCTAGCACGGGAATTTAATTTCGTAGTGTGAGAGAATCTCTGTTGTCTTGTCACACAATAATCTAGTTGATATCCTTAACCAGATATCAAGTCCAGAAGTAGTAAAAATATCAGTTTTGAGAGGAAATTGAGGTGAATCCTCTTCGTATTTTTGGAATTGTATTTGTAGATACGTTCTGCCCCACTTCCTTTAGACAACCACATTCAGAGATAAGTAGCGACCACGACAATAGATCAAAGATATTTTTATAAACTAAACCAAATCTGTGAAAATTATAAATTCCTGAAGTCAAATTGAGATAGTTACTAGATTATTAACATCAGGCAAGAAAGCAGGACCATCATTCAATAGCAGATCTGAATTTCTGAAACAACATCCGTTATCTGTGAACCATGTTCACCAGAGGACCCCTCGCTCCAGTGCTGCCAACCCAGAGATTTCCCCATCCCCGAGCACCTGTCGCCGCATGGGGGAGTTTTTGTCAGGTCTAGGTAGGGGTTGGGCCTTGTCTGGCCATTGACCTTGGATAGTTCTAAAGGTGTCCTCCAGGAACCCCCGGCCCTAGGCGATGTTGATGGTCCATTAATGTCTGCTATCTGTCTGGATTTATATTTGTGTCGATAACTGTCGCCCCGCGGCTATTGTTCGAATAACAATCTGTTTTTATCTGGACGATTTCACTTTTGGATCCTGCAACGGTTGGATACGAATGTGAAGGTTCGGATCCGTCTTTGTGGTTTGGAAAACGTCAGTGGTGACGTTTATGCAGCAAAAAACTGTAGTATACGTTTATGCATTGGCGTAGCCTTATAGAAAGATGGGGACATGACGGTTTCGAAATAGGGGTGGTGATCAAGGAAGGCTATTGCTAAAATTCTCTGAAGGGTTTTGGGGCGTTTATATTAACACTATTACGCCAAATAATTACACTTTCAATCTAAAAAATAACTCGTTTTGCGCATCTTTCTACAATCCATCATTTTTACAACCTTTCACTTAATCTTCTCATGAGTTGTGAAAATATGCAAAATTAATTACTCCTTGTCTTGATGTTGCGTCAACGTGGAAGACAAACGGTGGGAGAAATTCTGATAGAATTCCCGAAAAAGTGAAAGCAACAAGTGGTTGCTCCCGGACAAGCGGAGATTTTGTTGAAGCCTATTTGTGAAGAAGCTCATTATAAGCGGCAAACACAGGGTCATTAACTTTCTTGGACAGGCCATTATGAGATAATAATTAATACGTACTATTATAATACTGAACACAACAATATGAATGGCTAGGAATACTAAGCCCACTAATATGTATTTATAAATGTGTTAGTAAATAAATAGCTTTTGAAATAATCAATTAATTGTAATAGTAAAGAACAAAGCGTTCTGAGTGGTTAGTAATTCTAAACGCTTATCTATTATATTATACTACAGCCACAAGCACTGAGTTTATCTTATCATTGAAGGTTTCAGGTATTTATTGTTGTGTTGTGCTAGTTCCACAAAGGGTTTCATAGTACTAATAGGGTTCTACAACTAATTTGATTTCCTAAACCTTTGTCCACATAAATTTCCTAGAAATGTTTAATTAAGGATCCTATAGTGTAAATTTAACTGCGAGATTTAACTTAAAAAGTTTTAATAGCGGAAGGATAGACTATCAAATAACCGAACAAGCTTAATTTTTTTGTAAATCACATACTTTTAACAATACAAAAAATAATTACTGTAATTCGCGTAATTACCTACTTAATTATCTTATTACATTATCTTGCAGAACTTTATCTACTTACTTCATTGATATTAAATATATTCTAAAGCTGTCTGTCATTTTATAAAAAATCCTCTTAGTTTTTTTTTTCATACATTATTAATGCAACCTATTTGAGGTGTTATCAGGTAGGTTTTATTTCCTGTTGTTATCAGTATTCTTATCACCTCTGACCTCAATGTGGATATCGCTGATCAAATAGCGAATCGTCTTCACTATAACGTAACAGTGAACAAATATTCGCGAAATACACCGTATATGGCACAATATCTGACGTTAGCAATAGCAATACAGTACATTGTAGTAGAGCAATTATATGTATGTAGTGATGGGGATATGAGACAGCGACCACAGAATTAAAATAATTTTAATTCTGTGGTCGCTGGTATGAGGTGTGTTTCGAATTTCCCATATTCGGAAGAAGCTACTGCCGTATATCTTACGGTAAAACATACACTCGGTACCGACTTTTCGTTTTTATGTCTTCAGAGGCCAAAAACACCATCCGTTCAAACTGTGTGTGCGTGTGTGTTTGATAACTAGAGTGAAAACCATCCGGTTTCGATGAAATTTGGTACACAAGTGTAAACCTACGTGCATGATCGGACTATGGGAAAGGGCTTTTATGGGGTAAACTTAAATAATTTCTTTCTTAACCATTTTCTAGAGCTAGAGATTGAGAAAAAAATAATTTAGTTTCATGAAGCGTTGTGCCTAATAGTCGAGGAAAAAATTGAAAAACTGTAAATTTTGAATCTTTATAAACTAAAAACTTAAACTCAAAATTGTGTTATTTTTTGTAAATACTAAACAGTTGTAGTTTGCTTGTATAGTAATACCCATATTGATCAAATTTGACAAGTTTGTTTTATACCAAGCGATTAACATTTTAATGAGTCACTCTTTACTTAAGTATTTATTGAAATTAATACGATTGTGAACTATTGTAAATCTTGAATTGCTTAGAACAATGCTTTGACCATTTTCACCACTGTACTGCATCTTACATTTTCTCGGTTAATAAACCCGCTACAATACTGGCAATCGTCGCTTTTTCAAATATATTTGCCACTTAACTACCCTAGGTACTAGAGCACTATTTCTAGTGCAGCAAGTGTTATGAAATTTATCTCAGTGCAGTTAGCAGTTAGGCCGGTTTTATGCACCGCGACAGTCGCGTGTCGCGTGTCGCGGCGCGACTCAAGTTCTATTGAGTTAAATGGGAGCATTTATGCACCGCGACAGCGACAAACTGCCGCGGAGCGACTCTAAATACCCGCGACAGGTTTTAGAATCGCAGCTTCAAAAAATGTGTCGCGCGCGGTTCAAGTTCTATTGGATCAAATGGGCACGTTTATGCACCGCGACCGTCGCGGCGCGACAGTAGTATTTTTCATACTCCACGTGGTATATTCTCCATACATTTATATTGATTAATGTTAATAATTAGTATATAAATGAATTCTTTACTCTTTATTTGTAATATAAATTACATCATTATATTGTGTAATGACATTTTTAAGAGGGTTGACCCAATTCCAACTGTAAATTGTATGTGTTGTTTAAATAACTGGGGTTTTGTCATTAACGTGTACAACACTACAGGGTCTATATTTAAACAACTTAATAATCACTTCTACATCAAAACACAACACACAACATTGGATTGAGAACAGACTGATTTCTTTAATTCCCCCCCCACTGGATGTGAGTTTACGCGACAAAAAAGTGTCGCTGTCGCGTGACATTTTTGTCAGCCGCAAGACGTGGCGCGACTCGCGACTCGCGACTGTCGCGGTGCCTAAAACCAGCCTTAGCTCGAGAGCCAAAACTAAACCAGAGCTGGGCTGCGGCCGGCGAGCTGGGCGATTTGCCGGTATGCCGGGTGCCAGCTGGTCTTGTGTTGTGTAGGCATCAGCTGTGTGCCACGCGCCTTGCCGCTCAAGGTCGCAGGCCTGCCAACCCACGGGCCGGGAAATAAAAATCCCCTCCCCCTCCCCGCCACTTGCCGGCCGGCATAGTAACAGCGGCCATGTTTTTTACGCCATAGTTTCCATCAGTTCAGATTGTTTGGATAATATGTGTATTTTGGTAAATGATATATTCATTTATACGAATTTCTTCTTTGTAATTTCTTCAATATCTCTATATTTTGCCGTGACATGTTAATATTTGATTTAATTTATTTAGTAATATTTGTAGATAATGTATACACAATAGCTATTATTTTGTATGGCCTGTCACCTATGCGAGTGTGTATATTGTTGGCTCTTTATTAGCACAGAATAAGGAGTTGTGTTGTAAAACTTTTTTCATGATTTTAAAGTTGAGACGATCGGTATTGCGTCATTCCTTTGTTCTCCTTTGTTTGCGGACAACAACATATGAACTGAATCCGATATGCCTTATGCCTCATGGAATTGTTTATTAAAAGTCAATGTTGTTCAGTGTCTTAAAAATTATTCAACTATTCAATTATTAAATTATTAAGTTATTCAAGTAGTATTTAAATTATTGATCGATAAATAACTGCAGTTAACTTATCGTCTGATTTTTTCAATCAAGATTCAGTTACAAATCAGCAAACTCATGTAAAACACGTTTTTTGACTAATTGCACTATGATTTATATTGTTCCTAGATTTCACGAGTTCAATTCTTGAGACCCCATGAAGGCTCGTTGAAACTGAAATTGCTGGTAGCCAAGTCTGCTCGCCTTCAAGCCTGAAGGTTGACGGTTCAATCCAAAGCGGAGTCGATTTTGTCGTGCTATTTATTTTTGGACTGTTAATTAGTTACACTAGATCAACGTTATATCAACTAGACCAGAATTTACACCTTTACCCAAAAAACCTAAATTTTTCCAAAAGCTTAGGAAACACGTAATAAATTATGATTGTAAAACCTAGCCCAACTCTTGAGCAACAAACACTAAAAATACGTTCTGCCACCCCCAGTTAAACGCACGCCACGGCTGCCAACGTTAATTTAGCATAAACCTCAGGTGTGCCAAAATTCACACGGCTCTTTCCTAGAAAACTAGCCGTGATAGATGTCCTTCGTGTGGACAATGGTCTGTGGTAATAGTTGCAGTGTGCAGTAGCCAACTGTTAGCCAACACTGCACATTACTGCATAGCGCTTAGTACACGTGCGGTCGGTTGCATCACAGCTGTGGGCTGATCTTATAGTTGGCCAATAGACACTGCCACGGATGTTTATGGGGTTTGTCGTTATACATGTCCGTGAAAATGTTGATTGAAGTAATTTTGGTTAAGTTTTGATTGAATTTGCCAATATGTAGAGCTGGATAAACTCGATTGAGTTCGCGAACCAGATTGAGTTGCATCGGGTTGTAATGTACAGTAGTTTGAAATCGTGTAAAACTTAAACTATTTTGTATATTGGAGCTTTGGTACGATCAGAGGTTACAGAGCAGATTAAAAAAGTGCATACAAATAATTGTCGTGTTATTCTTATGGAGAAAAATAAAACTGTTGTATGCTTGTTTATGTATATTTTGATCAAATTTATTTAATTCGTCTTATACTTTTAACATTTGATTAAAACATGTCCCTTTTCTGTAACAGCAAACCTGAATACTCCTTAAATCTGAAAACATTTTAGTAAAGTTCAACCGGACAGTATATTGAAATTTGCTTAGTGAGCAGGTTTGCTGCGGCGGGGGTATTATTTATGGTCGTGAAAGCTTGGCAAAACACAATTTTGTCATCAATGCTACAAACTAGAACCAAACTTAAGATCGATAGCGGTAAGCACAATTATAATTCAACAACGTTGTTGAAGACAAAATGTTGTTTGGAAAAAAGATTCGTTGCAATTTTCTGTGTATTGCAAGAGCTAAATGTTTTGATAACTTACTAAAATTTTTTGCTATTAAGCTCAAGACACAACTTCCTGTTGACAGAGTTTGAAATTTTAATCCAAACGCGATTTCAAACAATTAGAATTTAACATACTTGAAAGAACGATATAAATTGTGGCGAAAACTATGTTTTTCCATGGGCCGGTAATTTGGAAGAGTTCACTAAAGTGTACCTTATTCAATGCAAAAATGTATAGATTTGAGACTTAAATTGGAAAAACTGATTGATTTATATTTGATAATTTAACAATTTGTTGTGGTTTCATTTACCTCTAAAACGTTCAAATTTTAAGATCCCGTTTTTCACCTTCATTTTTGAAAATTACACTGTTAAATTTTTTATTAACAAGTCGACAAAATATCCTTTGAAGACTAGACTATGTAGTAGATGTTTTGTAAGCCAGTTTACTATTTCCACTAGAAACCTTAGCCGGATCGCTAGAGGGAAGGCCATGGTGACCCCAGCAAGGTCAGGTGTCGGGTAACGGAGGTACTATTCCCTCTCACTCCTTATGTAGGAAATGTTGGTTAAAATATTTACCATCTTGTAAAAGTTGAAAATTATAGCTCAGATTTTACCATTTTACTTGTAGGTGTTGTGTGTCTGTGGTTGTGTTGAGCTACGGACCGCATAAATGGTCAGTTTTCGATGTATTTTGGTACAACTAATCCATGGTATCTCCAGGGGTTTTTAATTTTTTGTGTGTGATAAAAAAAAACTGCTTGAACGAATTTGATCAAAATTTGGTATTTTATAGTAAGACTCTAAACTGTGAAACCCCCATTGCTAACATTCCTGTTAAAAGCTATTGCAACTTTTGTGAATTCCCCCATAAAGTATCACAGTTACACCACCAAGGGTAGACAAGCTGATGGGAGAAAATATGAGTCAGATTGCTGATCGGCTTTATTTATATGTCCACTCATATTAAAATGGTCACGAATCACACAGCCAAGAAGCCAGCGAGCCCAGTGAAGCGAGCGAAGGGATCCTGAAGGTGATTACATCTATGTCCTGGGAGGGGTGAAAGGGAATAACCCCCTCAAAAACTCCCAACCCCCCTGTAAGACAAGAAGGACCCTGTCACGCTCTAAGGGTTTCTTTTGTGGGTTGGCTTTGCTGGATCTCGCCACGTGTATTTTTTATATTACTTAATATAAAAACTCATATTTTTGTCATATTGTTTTAAAGAATGTCATCAATGAAAGGGGTGTCCTTCAAGGTGTATTTTGGACTGGATGCGGCATTTAGGTTGAAAATGGTACTAAAGCGAAGTTTGATTGTAACGATTGTCACAATATGACAAGATATTACTGTTGGTTGCATATATAACCATTTACACTTTTCAACAATGAAACAGTTCGAAGCATCACCATATTATAAGTAAAGTTTTCATCTCCAGGTTTCCGTAACGAACGTATTTGAAGTTAAAGAAAAACACAGGACTAATTTACATGGAGATACAGTACTAAGTTTTTCAGAACATAATTTTACTAGGCTGTCCACAAATAATGCAATACAGTAAAACGAAATTTTCTGATGTTTTGTACCGTTCTATAACGCGTCAGAATAAATTATTTAATTGAATACAATAGTCCACATCTAGACGTCGTGAACTTAATATGAATCAATTGTTTCAGTTCATCTTTAATTCAGTAAATTATGGAATTGATTTGAACGTGTTTGTCACATGATGCAAACAAATCTTCACTGGCCTTACCGATATGTAACTCGATTTAGACGAGATTTCCATAGTTGTAATCATCCCAGTTCCGTAATTTCGTCAGTTTGGGGATTGTTGGTCGTTGGCTATTAGGAAATCCCGAGATAGGGTAATAGAGGCACTTTAGATAAGTGATTGCTTCGATGATGAAGATGCATCGAGGGCAACGGCACGCGGCACTGACCGGGAAATACCTGAACTCCAACGTGTAATTTCAACTAGTTGGTGTATATGTTTTTCAGGGGTAAAAGAAGAGGACGCGTTTAGTAGATTCTCAATCTATATAATCTTCTTGTCTGTTAACTTCGGTTCTGTTTTTTAACGTCTTAAGGGATATAATCCGCTAAGCTTCATGTTGAATACACTTTTTTGTTAGATTTTTCACTATTTTATTCATGTGGTAAAATGACAGAACTTAACGATTTTCTTCCCTATCAGAGCATCTTCATGACGTATGCGAAATTTTGAAAACACTGCTCAACGTTAAATAAAAAACTTGTATTAATTTTTCAAAAAGTACCCCATACATACATACACGAATAGTGAATTGGCGTTTCCCTCACAAAAAACAAAGAGCTTTTGTTCCAATATCTCAAGACCTTGTTTCAATTTCAAGATTGTCGAGAGATGAAGCAATATTGAACGTTAACGGTTCTTTTGTTTAAAACGTCAAAGAGGACGTACTTCTTCTTTGTGGATTGTCGTAACGTTTCAGAGCTGATGATTTCTAAAATTGTCGTCTTTAGGTGAATTTTCTTTTCCACTCTGCATCAGTTCAAACGGTTTGAAATTCGAGAAGGCTCTCCAACTTCACGCTTTCCCAGTCGTCGCCTCCAAGACTTGCCGAGAGTTCCTACACCTTGCTCCTGATGCGCAGTTAGTTTCTGTAGCCGGCTGACCACGCTCTCATGACGCAATCTATGGATGCGATCGCAGCGGCCATCGCCATCGCCTCTCCGCGGCCAACGAACTCCGTCTACGAATGTTTTGTCGCGCTCTCTCTCCCTCCGATGTAAACACTGGAGTGCGCCTGCGCGCAAAGGTCAACGACCTGTGTGACTCACCGGGCTGCATTGTTGTCCTTTTAACGTATTTACAGCCGGCAACATCTTTAATATCTAGGAAATCACAACGTCCAATCAGCTGATCGGGTCGATGGCCTTGCAGCCGGCTAAGACAATGCTGTCCATTGTTGGTGACAAAGAGATCAGCTGTCGTCTTTGTTTACCTGGTGTGATTCGTCAACATTCGCTGCCGAGGATTGCATCTTGTACCAATGTGAAAGAAAAGTTGTCTCTGGCATGCCAACACAAACATATTATTTGTTCGGTTCGTTCTTTGTCTATCTAACTGTTTGCTGCTTCGTTTTCAAATTTTCCTATTTACAAAGACCGATTCTCAAATCTGCAATGTAACTTTTTTCAATGTCACTGTATTAGTAACTATTATCTTTCAAGTTGTGAGAAAAGCTTGTACCAGTCTGTTAAGAAGCTAGAACTACTTGGTCAAGATGATTCTTACATTTTGTGTTTTATATTGTTGGACATTTTGATCAAGAATGCGTTCAACGAGTGGCATTCTTTTTTTTAAGTTTATACCTGCCAAGTATGGCCAGACTGGATTCGAGCACATCTCGTAACAAATAGTTTGTGTAATTCGTCTGCCAAGTATATAATCACCATCATAGTCCATCTAAACAGCAATCCACCCACTGCACGTCTGTAACAACCTCATCTACGAATAATTGTCCCCGCAGCAAACAAGATGGTATCAAAACTGAGGCCATTTCACCGGCAATTCCCGGTCAACAAAACAAAGAGTAATCTCACTGCCCTGACATTGCTCTGTGGCGTGCCTGTCGGTAAACGACCTCTGTGTATGATGCGTTGCGCAAATTATAGGTTAGGATAATGAGAGGTTGGGTTTCCGTTGCTCCAAATACTCGGGTGGACTCGGCAATGTTCGGCCGAGTTCGGGTTCAAGGCCGAACCTCGGTCATACACCTCGACCCTGCATGCTTACATCATTTATACAATCGATGTCTTTTGTCCGTCAAACCGCTGCTTGATTGATTGTGAGCGGTGTGACGGATTCGTGTTTCAATTGTGTTTGTAGGTTTTAATTGTTTAATTTTTTTACACGATTCAGACTACAGTAGGAGTTTAGCTAGGCCTACAGTTTTTTAGTGGAGTAGGCTATTTAAATTAAAATAGTTATTGCAATAAGGCCTCACTTCAGTTTTGTAACTTATAAATCAAATTGTGTTTTACTTTTCATATTATTTATTTTATTTTAAAAATTCTTAATTTTGTGTCAGGCTACTTTTTTTGTCCCTATCGGGGATATCTTACTTTATAAAGTTCGAAACAAATATTTAACGTATTTGGCTCTATATAAAAGCATAAAACTGTATACATGTTAGCGAAAACACGCTTTTGATATTGTATCAATCGTTATTAGAAAATAATGGAATTGACGTAATAATTAGTTCAAGAGCTAAAAAATAACGCTCAAGGGAATTTCGTGAGTGGCATATTGTTCCTCTGTGGTTCGCCTCTCTCGCCAAACCACGGGATTTACCGTATTCACCGCGTTGTAACGGCGGTTGGTGGGAGAAAGTGCAAGTGACAGCGGTTCAGCGCAACCACTCTCGCTTTCACATGCGCGCTGCCGCCCGGGCGTTACTGCGCATGCGCGCTGTCCGAGCATGCGCGCCGCTAACTTCGTCTCTGAATGCTCGTCCTAGCGCTCTCTAAAACTACATTTCGGATCTGATATTTTTATGCTTGATATGTTGCTATGTTCAGAATATTTTTGGACCCTGATTGAGGTAGCCTATGTTATAAAAGTGACTGGGGTTTCGGGGAAATTTACTGTAAAACTGAGCGTGTGTTGTGTATATAGCTTTGAATGTAATTCCGGGCCGAGAATTAATTTGCCTTTACTCACAAGTGGTTTGTTTACGTAATAGCCCGTGTTTTCTAGCTAATCATTTGGTACAAAAGCAATGCAACTATGGACGTTTGGCAAAAGTTCACGTGAATAAGCAAAATGTTAAGCTGTCACGGATAAAAAACGCAAACATATTGTTTCTTAACTTCTACAATATAAATTGAGCACTCCAAACTGTTGAACCTGATCAAATTGATAACCATACGTTTGACGCAAACAACACACTCGTGTTGCCGCCATTGTGCAACATTCTCCCGCCAATTTTCCACCCTTAGTCGTTATGCCACGTGCGGTCGCCATCTTGTGTTGTGCTAGGTTATGTCAGGCACGTGGCACTGTATCGTCAGCTGATAGCTGACAACAGCTGTTGCTGAGTTTACCCAGCGGCGTTGGCGGGAGAAGTCACGTGACCAAGGCCGCGGGGTCGGTGACCTTTAACGGACACCTGATCGGTGGACAGGACGTTGGCTTCCATTTTTTTCTCGGTGTGAAAATCGGAAGTCGCGGCCATAATGGATCAATTACTTGACGTGATCGTGATTCGTGCTTAGAAATTAAAGGCTATTATAAGTTAACAAAATGTTTGATCTATGGTTATACTGATAGTTCACTTTACACGTTTTTCCTACCAAATAGTAATGATTCCATACTGCAATTGAATGATAAGGATAACGTAGCCAATGTAAAACCTTACATACTTAAAATATAACCCATTTCACAGGTTTCGACGTGTAAGTGGAATATCGAAAAAAGAATGTTGAAAATGTAATTTGTCTTAGGTTAAAACAGAAACTAACTTAAAATAGAAATTCAAAGCACGCGCATTTTGTTTTCAAATAACAAATGAAAAATACGTTAACGAATTACGAGGCATACAAGAGGTGTTTTACTATGGACGCTGTGACAATGAAGTTCATTGGCAAGCTATATAGCGCTAATGCTATTTGTAATGTTGCTGTGTTCCTCGTGGATTACACCCATCGAAGTATATAACACAAAATTACACCGCGTTTATCGGATTACCCTCGTAATCTCTATGATGTTCATTCGATCCAATTCATTCATGAAGATTAGTTACTCTTAAAACACAACAAAGTTATAAAATAATTTCCCACCCAGTGAAATGCGATGAGCACATATCAACTAGGCTACTATAGTTGAAATCAAAGCCGTAGTTACAATACTGATCTAATAATTTCCATACTTACAAATATTTGTTATTGTTTAGAGATAATAAAATTATTATTTTTTCCATATAAGCCATAAACAAAAACACATTATTTTCTTAAATCGCTTTAACTCAGACCAAATATCGACATTTTGACGATGTATACAATCTACAAACGTCAATAAATATATTTGTTTCTATATATTAAATACATTGTTCAAATTAACTTGCAACAATGACGTTGAGTTTGAAGGTGTACAATTGCACAATCTGCAGTTAAAAGTTTAAAGACAGACATAATGCAAAACAAGTAAAGTCCAAATTCGAGTAAAAATTTGTTAAGTATACTAGCAATTCGCCGAACCCTACCATTCTATACAGTACTTGAGTATAAGTTAATTCAACATCGTCATATTTCTTTGAGCCACAATACCAAAATCGGATTTCTATTCCAACAAGAGTAAAATTAAAAGTATAAACTCCCCTCCACTTCTAATCCCAATTAAATATCGCTATAAACACGTTCATGATCACCTTTCCCCTGAAATCCATAAACAAACAATAGGTTGGTAACAGTGGGTGGTGCAGGTGAACGAGTCCCACCGCTGGAGTCGTTCCTCGGAACTGTTCCCTTTGTCTGTTGTACCGTATTGATCTGTTGCCCACGTGCCACTATCAGCTGTTCGCGGTGGGTGAAGGGTGGGGGTGGGTTTAAGGGTTGTAGGAGGTATATAGGTCGCACGTGCACTTTGCTGCACCGATGGCCTACTTTCAAGGCTGCTACAACTATTCCCGGGTCCTGGTTTTACTCCCCCTATCGCTTTTCCCTTCCGGGTTTCTGTCTTGCAAAGGTCATAAATCGGATTTGTTGTACAAGTTTCATAAGCAAGGACTTGTATAGTATTACCTACCTGCTGAGTTTTTATGAAATAAAATTACAGAATTTGGAATAGTAAAGTTATTCAAACGATTGCAGTTTAAAATATTTTGTGGCTATTTATACTTCAGGGGGAAATAAGAAACTATTTTAATCATGGTTTACGTAATTTAATTACCGTCTCCTTATAAACGAAATTTTGATTAGTTTTTCCATTGGCGATTTATTATAACAAGACTAAAAAATGAAAATTACCCCTCCCTTACAACTCATAAAAATTAAATTATGAATAAGCTCCATATAAGCATTGACTTAAAGTAAATTATTTGACAAGTCGTATTGTGAACAATTGCTATTACCTATGATTATTAGTTTTATTGTCCCGACTACAAAATTCAGATGAGGTAGAAGATTAAATTTTACTATACAGTAACTGGATTTTGATTGCATACTTAGTAAATCAATCAAGATGAAATTTAATAAAACGAAACCAACGCCAGAAAACAAACAGTTTGCTACATGCATGTCAAGTGTGTACTGCGGGAATTGCATAGTACTCATTGCAGGCGCTAACCCTCTCACTGACATAAAGTAAAACCTCAGAGTAATAAAACAGTTTTAGTTTTATTACTCTGAGGTAAAACAAAGCAGAAATTCATATTGACGATCAAAATGTATCAGCACTTACAAAAAAGGAAGTTTACATTTTATTTTATAAAAAAAATAAGGTTTGTAGTGGTAATTATGAAGGTTACTGTCTGGTTTTAAGGTATATAAATTATAATATTGTGATATCAGCTTTTCTATTGCATGTATGTCCCTGTACGTATACAGTACTGTGGATAATCAATTTAATATTGTTGCTTGTAGATTTTTAGTAGTGTTTTACTTTGTCGTTTCACAAAGTAACTCTTCACAAAAAAAAACCATGAAACTAAAAGAAAATTCTTAAACCCTTTTTCATTTTGGACTCTGTAAAGCTGAGTTCAACAAACTATGTGCTGTACGAGTTTAACAAGCAGAAGTACAATAATTGTTTGGAATCGTGGAAAAGTAAGCTTTTTTTAATATATTATACAGAAGATTTTATTGAGTAAATCTCCTACTAGAAGCAGATACTAGTATTATCTAGTCTAAAGTAGAACTATTTAACACCAAAGCTCATCAAAACATGTAAATGTGGTAGCATATAAGTTAAATGTAGCAAAACATCGAAAATCTTTAAAACACGTCAAATCTAAGATAATAGTTCTAAAAGCATCCAATATGTCCGTTGGTACGCTATGTTGGGTCTATTATTAGCCACGTGGGGTTGGGGTTAGTGGGTTGCCGGGTCTAGGGCTGGCTTGGGGAAGGACTGGGTATCGATCCTGGGTATGTAGGGCATCCATGCGCTGCCCCAACGTGCGTGGATGACCCGGCAACGGAAGTTACTAGGAAATGTTAACTATACCCGGGATAAGGTTTCAAAATGTCGAATAAAATGTTTTCCTCTGTTGTGAAACAGTTTGGGAATACGTCCTATGCTTTTGGTAGCTAAAGTACTAGTTTGAATCTTATTCCCATTGGTTGTGGCTGCTCGAAGGTTAGCTCGTTAAAGTTTATATAATGTTCTAGTTATGCTTGGAATAGATTTTCAAAAGCAAATATATCTTGTGTGCGTTAAATGATTTTAAGGTCCTTGATAAGTTGGTGCAGGTTCGAATGCCAATCTCTTGGTTGTGTTGTACGGCAAATTAAGAAATTTTGTCTACGATGATTATCTGGAATGGTTTAAGGACAAAAGTTTCAAAAGCAAATATGATTATTTAATCTGTAGGGTGGAACATTTTATACTCTAGCTTAGGTGGGTTTGAACCTTGTAGATATTTTTCGACCGTAAAATTGTTTCACAATTGTTCCCTCCACCTCTCCTCCTCTCCAAATTAATCCTTCGTTCGTCACGTATGGAACAGAATAAACGGTAGAAAAAATTGAGTTTTTCGTAAAATATTAAGTAAGTTTTTTATTCGCACATTAGGATTGTGTTATTGGTAGACCCTACATAACATTGATGCTAAACTATGCGTTTGTACATTGACCCATTCCACTTAAATTCGCTCTGCATACGAGTTAGAAACTTTGTTATTTTAAGTCAAATTGATCTAAGCTACATTGGTGGTACGAAATAATTGTTTTCCGTTGTTTAAAAAACAAGTTTCTTTACCCGTGCTTTGCAACGGGAAGAAAATGTGATCTTGACAGCAATTAAAGTGGTGCTGGTGTGTGTTTTAAAATACAGCAACTCTATGATTTAATTTGTTACTAAAAGAATCTTACTACTTAGTTTCAAACCCATACTTTTGATGTTTATAGAGCCAAAAGAATATGACAACATACCTTAGTGTAGCAATAGCATCGATTGCTTCATATTGATGCTTCATGTATGAGATGTTTTACCACAATACTTCAATTTTAGTCAAGCCACTTTACACAACTTATACAACCTTTCTTTAAAACCAAACATAACCCTCTTACTAATAGTCCGGTGGCTTAGGGCTTTAATTTACGAATACCGTTACCTGGTGGATAAAAGCACCAAATGTGGCATGAAGGTACCTTAGGGTATACTAATAAATTTTAGCCTAGGAGCCCTTTTGAAATTTTAAATATTTCCACACACGGCAACAAAATTCAAAATGGCCGACAAATACGACAAAAACTACCTTTAAAACAATCCATTCTCCTGTTAACTCTAAAATATAACTTAAATCCAACTAAGACTCTACAATACAAACCGGAGACCTACTAAATTATATGAAAGAAATCTTATGTGTGTCTGTGTGTGAGTGGGTCTGGGTATGTGTGTGAGTATTTATGTAACGAAACCTGTACTGGACATTGCGCAAAAATGGGCAAACCAATTTACAGCAAATTTGGTGTGGGCTTTGTTAGTATCATATGTCAACATTTGGATCTGTTTCCTTTTATTTATCTATTTTTATAATTTTATTTTGTTCATTTTTACAATTTTTATCTATTTTTTTAGATCTACAGGGTTAGGCAAAAGTATGGAACTCCCCAGTTAACTTTTTAACGCGTTGCAGTAGGATAACCAAACTCGGCATATATTTACAAAATAAAAATTGCAATTTTTATCAAAGTTACAACTTTGCCTCAGCCTCCAAAATGGGGTATTTTGGGGGCAGCCCCAAATTTTCAAACTTAAAAACCTATCATGTGACCGCTCATTTTAAAGGGTATATCAAGATAAATTTAATGGTGAAAACCAGAGGTCGATATAGCACCCTTAATCAAAATGGCAGCCATTTTAATTTAAGATGAGCAAGCAAAAGATAAAGTCTGGGCACCTCCAGTTAACTTTATAACGTGTGGCAGGGGGAAAACCAAACTTGGCACATGTTCACAAGATTAAAAAAAATTCACTTTTTCATTACAGTTAGAACTTGTACCCGGCTCCCAAAATGGGGTATTTTGGGGCAGTCCCAAATTTTCAAATGTAAACACCTATCATGTGACCCCTCATTTTAAAGGGTTTCTCAAGTCAAATTAAATAGCGCAAAATAGAAGTCAATATGGCCCCCCTAATACTACTTACTTACTTTCCGTGCCCGGAAATCAGACTTCGCATTTCCAAAAATTAGCTACCGATATGGCTTTGTCATTCGCATGTAAAAGATCATCAAATGTGCAAGACTGGTCTAGGCGTGGGCAGATCAGCAGATGGCCAGGATCCTGGACAGCACCACACGCGCACAAGATGTTTTCTTTGTCTGGTAAGAGACCCCATTTCTGCATGTTTGTCCTGCATTTTGGCACCTTGGCCCTAATTCGATTTAGGGTCTTCCACACCGTATAATGAAGGCCTCCACCAGGAGCCAGTTCCTCCCTGGCTGGTAAGGAAGGGTTAGTCAACGTGGCCTCCCACCTTACCACCCGATTGATTGAGAGTGATCCATCCAGGACTTGTGTCCGTGATAAAAAGCTCTTTCTGGACCGAAGCCGTCGCTCTGCAGGTTGGTCGGTTGGTGGCCGTGTAATGGGTGACGAGGGTCTGTCTCTTGCTTAGTCCTTTCTGCGTCGGAAGCGACATCACGTCGGATTGATGGAGGGGTGATCCCTATGATAGGATAGTTTGTGTACTGGGGTTGGTTTCAAAGACCCAGTTACAATCCGAGCCATGTCACTGACTGCTATGTCAACCTTTTTTGCATGTGACGATGCATTCCATACTGGTGCAGCGTACTCTGCAGCCGACACACTGAGCGCTAAAGCTGAGGTTCTGAGGACATCAGGGTTAGCACCCCAGCATCTGCTGGTGAAGGAATGATTCAGGAAGATGATATTATTCCTCGCTGAGTCTTTACTTCTTGTCGCAATACAATGCGCCTTAAATGTCAGTGTGCGGTCCAGTATGACACCAAGATATTCCCCCCTAATCAAAATGGCAGTCATTTTGAAATATACCTTATTAACTTTGTAACAGGTTGTAGCTGGAACACTAAACTCTACATACCTTTATAAAAAAAGATAATTCACCTTTTGGCCAGTATTAAAATATGAAATTTTGTCATGAAATTTTGAAGTATGACACCAAGATATTCCCCCCTAATCAAAATGGCAGTCATTTTTAAATATATCTTATTAACTTTGTAATAGGTTATAGCTGGAACACTAAACTCTACATACCTTTATAAAAAAGATAATTCACCTTTTGGCCAGTATTAAAATATTAAATTTTTAAAGTTAACTGGGATTATCAAGACTTTATCTTTTGCTTGCTCATCTTAAATAATTAAAATGGTTGCCATTTCGATTTGGAGTGGGATATTGACCTCTTGTTTGCACCATTCAACTTCTCTTGATAAACCCTTTAAAATGAGTGGTCACATGATAGGTGTTTAATTTTGAAAATTTGGGGCTGCCCCCAAAATACCCCATTCTGGGGGCTGGGGCAAAGTTGTAAATTTGATGAAAAAGTGCAATTTTTTATTTTGTAAATATATGCCAAGTTTGGTTTTCCTACTGCAACGCGTTAAAAAGTTAACTGGGGGGTTTCCATACTTTTGCCTAACTCTGTAGATCTAAAAAAAAGAAAAATAGATGAAAATTGTAAAAATAAACAAAATAAAATTATAAAAATGTATAAATAAAAGGAAACAGGTCCAAATGTTGACATATGATACTAACAAAGCCCACACCAAATTTGCAGTAAATTGGTTTGACCATTTTTGCGCAATGTCCAGTACAGATTTCGTTACATAAATACTCACACACATACCCCTACCCACTCACACACAGACAAACATAAGATTTCTTTCATATAATTTAGTATGTCTCCGGTTTGTATTGTAGAGTCTTGGTTGGATTTAAGTTATATTTTAGAGTTAACAGGAGAATGGATTGTTTTAAAGGTAGTTTTTGTTGTATTTGTCGGCCATTTTGGATTTTGGTGCCGTGTGTGGAAATATTTAAAATTTCAAAAGGGCTCCTAGGCTAAAATTTATTAGTATACCTTAAGGTACCTTCATGCCACATTTGGTGCTTTTATCCGCCATGTAACGGTAATTACACTAAGCCACCGGACTATAAATAATGCATATTATTTCCTCAATCTACATAAAGCATCACAAACATCTTTTTCGAGGAAATAAACAAACACCAGTTTTTGCATTGACCAGCTGTTTCAAATAAATTTAATCATTTAAACTTTGGAAGCATGTCAGGCGTAGCCCTTTGGAAATCGGCCTGTGGGGCTGAGCGCATAAGAAATTTGTTCATACCAATAATTTTCGGCAAATCTACACACTCTAAGCTTCATTTTGATGTGCCATGCCTATACTTTTATTTGGTAAATGGCCTTAACAGTTTACATAAAATTTGATTGTAGCACTTAAAGAATATAATACGTAGATGGATTACATAATTTTACAAAATAAAACTTAATGCATTTTCTCAGGTTTAATAACAATCAATTTATCCTCATTGTCCATCTCTTTTTCAAATGATGTTTAAATATTATCTTTTCATTGATTTGTCAAGTATATCGTCCCTTGAAAAGTCAATCATCATAAATATAAACAAGAGAGAAAATATATAAACATTTATCGAACTAAAAAATAATAAAAAAATGTCATGATGATGTGTTATTGATCGTTGCAACGTATAGGCTACCGTACTTGTAAATCGAAATTAATCATTTTGTAAAATCTTAAATTCGATACAAAATTAGATAATACTATCCCTGATAAACTCAATACTTACCAACATAAACCAATGTTCAACTAGAAAGTTTTACAAATATGATTTTTAACACATGTAAGTAAGTTTGGACAAAACTTGAAATTTAAAAACTGTATTTTGAGTAGTTAGTTTCTCTCTGGATGGGTTTGTCGTATTTCCAATTTACCCCTGACTCCATATCCGTGCTAAGCCCCATATATTACCACCGCTCGTGCAGTGTTTTGTAACATTTCCTCATGTTGTCACGGGTGGTGGGTGTTGTTGGGGTGAGTTGCGCGCGCTCTTCCCTTTGTCCACCCACCAACTCCCACAACCATCTGAGATAATTTCTGCCCGGTATCGAACCCAAAGCTACAACGTAGGGTTTTTTTATATTTACACCGGCGAAACAGAATGATGTTGAACATTAACATAATATTGTTTACTAAAACGTGAGATGTAACAATAAACTGGGTATAATTAATCATGGGAAAAGGTTTTTCAATGACATTATTTTTGTGTCCATGTACATCAATGATTGTATAACCATAGACTACATGTTTCATGTATGGTACAACTGTGGTACAATCTGTAATTTGTTCTACGACTAAGCAATAGTTAGGATCTTGAGAACTTTATGAGTGGAAACAAACTAGCTTTATGAAATAGGGAAATGTTTTGTTTGGTGATCAATTACCTAAGTTATATCTCTGAATTTGGTAAAATATTACAATAAAGGCATCATTTATCGCCTTATCCATTTAATTTTTATTATCTCGACCAACATATCACTATGGCACAACAGCTGACATGAATATTCAGCTATATTATACCTTTTTCCTCATTGTTGTGTTCAAAAATGTTTTATCATTTTGATTTGATTTAAATATTTTATCCAAATATTAGTCGTAATTTTGAGCACATTTTGTATTATTATTGGTTTATTTATTTTATTCTTTGTAATAACTGTAATTTAATTGCATCCCATCGCCTCTTGTATCCAGTTTCCATTGTTGTTTGTGTTTTTTGAAGTTTTCACATATTTATTTGTTGTTGTTGCAGGCAAACCGCATAGTGTTCCAGTGTACGTGGCCGGGCTGTCTTGTCATTACTACAACCTGTGCTGCCATCGAGGCCCATGTGCGCGCCACTCACCTCGGGTATGTACCATACTAACACAGAGACCAATTATGTGTGCTCGTCCGGTTCGGTTCCGAGAAAAGGCAGTAGCTTTTTGATTGAAACTAGCCCCATCTGTCCTTTGGGCTTTTGGTAAATGTCCTGGCTACATAAACAGCTGATTCTAGTCAGTAAAAGCTACACAAGGCACCCCACTTCATTCAATACTTCTGTCCTCATGTAAATTTGATAACTATGATGATAAAGTTAATCAGATTCATCAAGATTACACATAAAAACATACTCTATGTACACAGTGCCAAACTAGAACTAGGGGCGTCACTGGTTAAATGCAGGTCCTTGTGCTACAGGCTCAAATCCACTAAAGACAAATTACTAAAGACAAAGAGGTTAGGAAACTCTCTTAAGATGAAAGTGTTCTTTGTTAGAAAACAAAACCAATAGAAGACCTGGTGTAAAAAAATGTTGTAGAGCACTAAAATAAACTGAAAAGAATTGAATTCCAGTAAATACAATATTAACACCCAACCAATGCCATGTATTAGTTGTAGGCTTAATGGCTCGTCCATACATCATTCAAGTTAAACTTGAAGTACTTTAAATCAACTTTTGTAGGGGCTTTTTAAAATTGAACAAATTTCACTCTATTTACCTCTCTGCTTGTAGACTGTAACAAACAAAACTATTGTAGAGTATACAACAGTAGTGTTAACTGTAAATATATCAAGAACATAAAATATTCTTATCCCATATGTGTTTAAGCTTATTGTTTTTAATTTCTTGTCGAACATTTCAGGCCCAAAGACAGAGATGAAGGCAGTGAGATGGAAGACGATCATGAGGAAGAGTTCTACTACACGGAGGTTGAACTGGGACTGCATACCTCCAGTCCTCCTACCCTTTCTCATAGAGATATGGCACGGCCACCACACGAAGGTATGTATGCGCAGAGGGCGGAGAGTGAGAAATTTTGGTTAGGACTAAAAAACATAATGTGTGATCTGTTTCCCTTCAAAACCAGTCTACACTATGGTGTAGAAGTGCAAACAACTTTCTACTCTTAAACCTACAGCTTTATCTACGGGTAGGCCTACGTTATGTGATTATTTCAAGGAAAAACTTGTGACTAGCTGATTTGAAAATATTTGTCCATATTGTGGATCGATGAGTTGAACACTCTGATACCTGGAAAATATAATCATGAATAATAAATAAATGCAAAAAAACTGAAAATTACCTATTAGGCTACCACAGAGAAGTAAGGTACAAAGGAAACATTCAATACAGTAGACTCCCTCTTATCCGGACACCTTTTAACCAGACATTGGTTTAACCGGACCACACTCGGGAGAAGTGACATCTCTTTATACGGATAATTTTTATCAGCACATCGGTTTAACCGGACTAGATCGGCAGGAAGTGGGCGGTACAGTGATTACGTGTCTAAATACAATGTTCTCCTAATTTTAAGTCAAATACTGTATAGACTATGCATTTAAACGGTCCGTTTTAATTAGATTTTGGGGATGTCGGTTTAACCGGAAAAACCACTATCCGGACTGTGGAAAACACTATAACGCTCACAGTGGAGGAAGCTCCGAGTCCTGTGCGATAGGATTGCGAACTGCTCACCACTCGGGCTCCTCCTTACTCGTCACAAGTATATTTTCTTCAAAACATACTAGAGCTTCCTTTGTACTTTAATTCTATGTGTTGTTACCAAAGTTCTCACTTTTATAAATTGTAAAACCAATACATTCTAACATTAATGTAGCTCTGCCATATATGTTTTTGGTTGAGGTTCAGCTTTGTTAGACCAGTAGAATTTATTAATTTGATGTTTCAGATCCTGAGTACCAACGCAGCCTCAGCCAACATAACTATGCTTCAAGTCGAGCCATCAACATCCCCCACCACTCCACCCACTGGGCCATGTCAGCCGCTACCTCACCTGTGAGTCAACATTACACATTACATTTCCTGTCAAGTCTCTAGCCTCATTACCAATTTCATTCTAACAGTATTTACGTTTCAGCATAAGTCGTCGATTTTGAACTAAATTTTGCTTTGAGAACAAGGAATCAGCCCTGCTTGAGAGTTTAAGTGAAAAGCACACTTAGAAGAAGGATCTATTAACACAAAAAAATATTAAGAGTTAAACACTGGTCCTAAACTGTTAAGTGTGCTGGATTTAGGCTACTTGCGGCCTTAGTCCAAATCAACCCGAGAGGCTACCTCAACCCTAGTAGGTACCTGGAAGTTCTTGCTTGCGGCAAAATTGTGAACATCTCCCACAATCACTGGGGCATCATCATCGTTAACCAGAATCTTAAAAATTAATTAATTTTAGAAAATAGAAAATAAAGTTTTGTTGAAATAAAATGTTTGTTTTCAAAACACTATGGCCCTCTTTTGCTTGCGATGTAGTGGGCCTAGTGGTAAATCCAGCACTGAAAGTTTTTGTCGATAAGTAATCCTGCCAGAAGGTTTACAAATTAATTTACTGTTATTGTGGTGTGTGTGTAGTGATGTTGGATTGTGTTGTTCCAGAACTCGCCCCAGAAGCACATGAAGCTGAGTGTGTCTGCGCCAAGTGGCAAGCTGCCAGGCAGTCCCACACGCAAGGTACGCGGAGAGACCAAGAAGTGCCGCAAAGTCTACGGCATGGAGCACCGCGAGCTGTGGTGCACTCAGTGCAAATGGAAGAAGGCGTGCAGTCGGTTTGGCGACTAGACGGCGCGCAACGGTCACACGACCGTGAACAAACGATAACAGAGATCAGGACCGAAGAATGAGACGACCAAATTTATTTGTGGAAATTGAGGATTCGATTGGCAGTATTTATCATGATTGCTGGTGCCTGCTCGAGCGTAGACTTAGATAGTCTCGGTGAAGAGTCGAGAGTCACGTACGAAATTCTTCCTGATCTCAGAATGGCTGTGGTCACGGTCGTTTATTGAATGAATCAGGCCTAATGTGGATCATTGGAAATTATTGAATGATTTAAATTTGACAAAGTTTACAAAATTGTCAAACGTTTCAAACGAGAAAGCAACAAATGTAGTGTTGATATATCTATACGAGTAAGATTACGTGTAAGTAGTGTTATTTACTGAAGGTATGCTATTTATCTGCATTGATGTAAATAAATGTGAAGATTTGGAAATATAAGTGGGCCCAGTTTATAAAGCGAAAAAATTAAAGTAATTTACATGGTATTTTTGATTGGATAGGAATTGAAAATTGAAAGTTAAACACAAGATTTGTCTGTTTGGATTCAATCCACCAACGTAAATCATTCCAAATATTTTCCCCTTAGATCCACAATTTTGGACTTGAAAGCTAGTAGACAAACGGGCTGACATTGGTTGGTTGAAAAAATGTGATAAATGTGAAGTTCTGTTGACAATCTTAACTTGATTGTAAATCAGACAGGTTTTGTAAAGACATTACTCTTGGAGGAGGTAAAAAGTGAGATACATTCCAAATGATAAACTGGACCCACACGCCATAACACAATCCAACAAGGTTTTGAGTTACCTGATGAACTGCTTGCTTTGGCTCTCATGGTTCGGACCACCATTCAACAGACTTTTAATTTTTTAGTCAATAAATTGTCTCCTGTTTTACCAGCCAAACTTAATAAATTCTTTCTGAGTTTTGGAATCCAACCTCTTCGAATTATTGTTCTACATTTTTCTAAGAACCATGAGGAGTGAACAAGCAAGGCTCTCTGAAAACGAAAGAAATAAAACTATTGTTTGTTTAGTTTTAAGTCAAGTAGGTTTAGACGTATTTTAAGTCTGCTCAGAAGAAATCCTGCATGGTATTGCTGTATCTGTTTTCCAATCGTTTGCAGAGTATGATTATAGTTTTGTGTTGGCAACATTGGTTTGCAGAGCATGATTATAGTTTGTGTTGGCAACATTGATCTCAACATTACCTGGTTCTGCTCACCACTACAAGTATTAGCTTTAGACTTTGTGTTTGGGTCTGTAGGTCTGTAAACGAATCTTGCCTTAAAACAAACCAGTGATTAGACGACAAACAGATGAAAATTACTAAGTCATAGTGTTCTAAGTTTGTACGCTGATTTGTTAAAATTGTGATTATCACAAAAATGATATTTGTCCAAATACTGAATTTATATTGAAAATTTAATGCGAATACTGTCGTGTAGTAAGTTTGTCTTTTTTTGTTCAAAGATCTATTTTAGTGAAATATTTGTTTAGTATTAAAATGCGTCTGATATTCCAGTCATTTAAACTCTTCCTCCTTATCTTCCACCTGCATACTCGGACTACATCTACCAACAGATTGGCAACACGATCTCATCATAATATATTTTTGTATATAGTAAAGTTTATATTATATTTATATGTAGATAGCGCCAGAGATTTTATTTTATTAAGAGAGTAAGGTTGTTTTGCGAAGAGATCAAATCTCAGTGGGGTTCACGTTAAACCGGTTATCACTTTTTTTGTCTAAAACGATATTTTCATAATCGATGTATTTTATACAGAACAAAAAGAGCCAGAAACTGGCATTAAATGTTTACAAGCCTTCTAGTTTTGTAGAATGCTATATTCAAATAAGGTTAATTCTATTTTGCCGCATATTTTATTTTCCGACCCTACATTTGTAATTAGACCCCGAAACTTTATCAATCACTAGGCTAGCTCTTATAGCAATACGAAAAGTATTTTACAAATAATAATTTAAGTCGCATATTTGGATTGTGTTTTCGTGTTAGTCTCTGTAGTATTTATGTAGGTTAACACCTGATTATTCCTTAAGTAGACCTAAGTTATTCTTTATTTAGTGAAATCCAGTTGTTGAATTTAGCAATAAGATGAAAAGAATCAGTTTAATTATTTTTAACATTTAACTGTGTCGATATTTGTTGGCAACTGCTTCGCTACATTGTACCGTGAATATGAATAGTAACCAAAGATTTACTTTCTAATTTAACTCGATGGTACTTACCCAAAACAGAATCTTAAAGATAATTTTACGAGTTTGAATTTTATATACTCTGAGTGAAACTGATCTAGATTGCCTTTTATCAACTTAAAACACTGATTAACTTATACATAATACCTGTTACTGTATTCTGTTCTTGACAAGTTTTAACATTTTATTTCCTTATCTCTTGGCTACTTTAAGGCTGTTTCTGCTTATTATTAGTGATGTATTTAACAATTTATTTATTTTTCTTTCTTAACAATTAATTTAGTTTGTAGAGCTTATTTATAAAAGGAATATATTATATTGTACACTTGGAAAGTGCACTGAAATAATTCACTAATGAACTTGGTTATCGACTCCATGTTAAAGCTCGTAAAGTTAGTCGCTGTGATCCCAATCTTGTTCAACACTGAATTTTACTTTGTTTACGATAATTTATAAGTCTTTATCCAAATATACCGTAATTTTAGAGTTTACTGTTTTAAGATATTACTATATATATTTGCTATAATATTTATCGTAGTTTAATATAGATTAAGTTGAAAACATATATCATCAAAATAATATATTTATATCAGTAGAGTTTTTATAATTTCACTTTATATCATATATATGGGGTCTTTCAGCCAGCGTGTTTGCGCACGCATCTCGCTCGGCTGCTTGGTTGTGGCTTCTGTCGCGTCCTGTCGCAAAGTGTTGTTTATCTATTGTTTGTTTGTCATTAGACGTTATTGTAACAAAGAGAAACAGCTGTGAAAAATTCTATTGTTGATGTTTGACCGAGTTATGTTATTTACGTTATTTGTTATTCTTACTCAGATCTTATTGTTCTTGTTGTTTCCGAGTGGTAACGTTGGAGCCTGGACGTAAGTTTTTGTGTGAGACCGAAGGTGACGAACCCGTAACGCTAGTGATGCATAGCGCTGTTTCTCTTTGGCTGAAAACATTTTTATCCATTTATAAATGTTGTGCGTATTGTCGATGTTTTAGCCCAGTGACTAAGCAATAGTTATCAGCACATAGACTACTCTGTCACTTTAATTTACCAGACAATATTTGTAACATTTATTTTTTACAGAAAATATGAGAAAAATAAAAAAATTTTACAAATTTTCTAGTATTTAGGTTCATTTTAAAATAAAACTTACCATGTCTTTCTTAAATTGTGTCAAATTTGTATTCCCTCAGTGTTTATACAAGAAGGCAAGAATAGTCGTTAATAACGCCTCAATGGAAGTAAGTGTTCAGTGGTGTATCAAATAAAATAAAATCAAATAAATTGATTAAGAACTATATGAATGAATCAATTTACTAAAAACTCAGTTGAATTGTTACTAACTTGAGGCTAAATACTATTGAAATGTTTATCAATCAAGGTCTGAACATATGAAACTTAAAAATGAAAATGAAAAGTAAATAATTAATTTGATGAAAAAAGGCTTGAAATAAAGTTTCAAGGTGTGATTCCAGTACCTAATAAATAAACTATTCGTGGAATTGCCAAAATTTAAGGAAACTGGATCCGTAGAAAGAAATGTACTTGAGTTGAGCTTGTGAAAAACTATGTTGAGTCCAATAAATTACCAATACCATTTTCGAAATCATTATCGAAGAGCGGAGCATTATCCACTTGGTAAACTATTCTCTGATGCACATAACCAGTGGGACGTCTTCAAGCCTTGGTAAAGTATCAGAAAGGAATTAAGGCACTGACAAAAAATAAACAAATTTTTTTTTTCATTCCAACGGACAGCTCCATTTTTATATTTAGTACAGTTCAGTGCATTAACAAACAACTAGTGAACCTGTGCGGCTCAATGCCCCGCAAAATAACATATGAATTTAGAAAACAAATTCATCGTATTATATAAGTGTTCAAGTTCAAGTTTGTTATAGGCAGCGAGCAAGGTTATAGGGTAGTTATTTTTTAAAGATTTTTAAAACACATTTAACAAAACATTTTATTATATGAATTTAATAGTTCTATGTAGCATATTTTGAAGGTCATAAAAATGCTGCTTGAAGAAAACACACTTTTAAAAATAAACACTAAAAAACAATATTTTTATCACAAAAGCACTTCCATGAATACAACGATTTTAGCCTTAAAGTTACCTTCAGGAAGATTACCCTGGTCAGAGTTTTCCGTAACGAATATGCGTATCCTATTAAAAGATGTAGCCTTACTTAAAACAACATATAATATAGTTGCTCATGACTGAAATTGGTCTGGGTAAGAACAGCGCTGCAAATGCCAAAGGTAACAGAAATTAGCATCTTTCCATTTTAAAAGGTAAGTTTGTTTCAGACGGGTAAATTTTTATCCTCGAAATCAAAATACGTCCCTACTCACTCTTGTTCCAGTTAAGACTTTACATTCTATTAAGTTGTTGACCATTCTGATCACGTGAAGCCTTGTGCCATTTATGAGGCCCTTTTTTATGTATTAATATTCCTCATCAATAAGACCACTGCCCCCTTTTATAAGTCTAATCTGTGTCTTGGCAATCCACTGACCTCTATATTTACTAGGTGTACAATGCAGTTGTCTGCTTGCATTATTGAGCGGAGCTACCATATTAATCCAATACTTTTCTAAAGTCAACAGCACATCTGTTTCTCGTAAATGAGATTAAATACTTGCAGTATCCAATGTCAATAATCTATTTGATTTACATAAATGGAATGACTATTCAAATCCAATTATAAGTCTGGTTCACGTAAATGAATTGTCTACTTACAGGAACCAAAGTCTATGTTTCATCTGGTTCTCATATATTAAATGTCTACTTGCAGTATCCAATGTCAATGATACATTTGGTTCACATAAATAAAATGCCTATTTGCAGCATCCAAAGTCAATGGTACCGGTACGCGTGGTTCACTTAAGCCGGGTTTACACGCTCCAATAAAACATAACGACTTGTCTGCAACGACTAATCTTTACTTAGGAAAAGGTAAACGATGGCTTTTTCCTAACATACAGATATCACAAATAGTTTCTGGCTTACTACCAGAAATGTTGATATCATCAGTCAAACCATTAATTAATCTTGTAAGGCTATCAAAATTCAAATGTCCCATACGCTGATGCCACAGTGTTAAGTCATTGCTTTGCATGGATAATGCAGATGTGTTTTTAGGCATATCCAGCTGAAACAGATTGTTTATTAAACTAAGCAGAAGCAATGAGCTGACCTGTTGAATTGAAAACTTTGGCTTCATCACTACAGTATTGAATACCACAGAGTTTCCCTTATTTACAATTTGACTCACTGATAAAAGATAGGCACATAATGTACATTACTTGCATTCGCTTCTTAGAACTCACCAGAAATACATATTGGAAGCTCCAAATCACCGACGGTATCAGTCACCATTGTCTCATTATTTGCTGTGGTGATCGTTAGTGCTTGGCCTTTTCTTGCATTCAGAAGCATGTTAACGTCAACACATAAATGACAAGATGCACCGCTGTCTAAAAAGAACTCATTGGTAACGCCCGATTGCATTGAAAATGCAGCAAAAAGTGTCATATTAGATTTGCCAGAGTTTACGTTATTTTTGCTCACTAACTCTTGTAGATGTACCTACTGAGGAGGATGCAGAGGATAGAGCAAGATGGAGAGGCTTTGTTGGTGCGGCCAAATATCTTCTTAGATATGCATGGCCCTGAGAGTAAGAGTAGATTTTTACACTGAATATGATGCTGCAATCCGTTTTTAAAAATATTGATCCATTCTAAAGTTATGAGAACTTTTTATAACTTTATTTTTAGCCCATTATAACATGGTGCATTTACAAACTAAGGCCATAATCTCAAAATAGTGCTAGATAAAGATAAGTGGACACCACCTTTCATATTTGACCTATTTTCACTTGGTTATGACGGATGTATTTTTTTCAGCCGCCATCTTGGATCCGCCATTTTGAAATGTGATAAATTATTTTAAATATGAAGGTGGTGTTGTGACCCATCATTTTGAACTACTTTTTTATGCTGAATTCAATGCCGCAATCCATTTTTCATTGTCATATTTGGTTTTTGAAATATTGACATTTTAAATAAAATAATTGAAATATTTTATCAAGAAAGCTTGATAACAAAAAACGGATCGCGGCAATAAGTTCAGCATTAAGTTTAGCGAACGAGCTAACCTAAAGGCAAGTGAGCGCAGCGAACGAGCTCCAACCTAAAGGTAATTGAGCGTAGCAAACGAACTGCAACCAGGACGTGATTGAGCCATGCGAACGAGCTCATCTTGAAAATGAACGAGCATTGTCATAAAACCACATTAGGACAGGACGACGTCTGTTGGGCCAGCTAGTATATTATAAGCAAATATAGGATAAATACCTTGCTTTTGTTGTTGATGTTGTATTTTATATATTTGGGTTGTTTTTTTTATATCTTGTGTGTATTTCAGTTTTACTGTAGTTTATTTTGACATGGCTAACACTAATTATGACTTATTGTTGAAATATGATTTGTGAGAATAGTTCATTTTGGTATCACATGTGTATAAGTTAGTTGTCATGGATACCAGATGTTGTTTTGTGGAAAGCTATGTTGTGGTTTTGTATTAAGTAAAACTTATACCTAAAACACCTTTTGTCTTTATCATTTTCTACACAATTTAAGTCCGTTTACAACAGGTTATGGGCCCAGGATATTTTATTCAGTGCTTCATTTAAGGAATACCGACTTCATAAGTTTGTAACAGCAATATGACTCAAAATTCATTACCAATTGAAACTTGAAAGGCTTAAAGGTCGTGAGAATTTTGATACATGGAAGTTTGCAGTACAAGCTTACCTGGAAGATTTGGATTTGTGGGACTGTGTATCTGGTGTAGAACAGGATAAGAAAAAGGACATTAAATGTCGGTCAAAGCTGATCTTATTGGTTGATCCGGTGAATTATGTACATATTTAAAACACAACCACCGCAAAGGCAGCTTGGGACAATTTAACAAAGGCTTTCCAAGATGATGGATAGCAGGAGCAGGAGAGTTGGACTTCTCCGTATTCTAATAACTACAAAGCTGGAAGATTGTAGTTCTGTTGAGGAATACGTGAACCGCGCATAGACACAACTGCTCACAAGCTTACAACTGTGGGTCTGAAGGGGATGAATGGGTTGGAACAATCTTACTAGCTGGTTTACCCATCCGGTATGAACCAATGATAACGGCTGAGATAAAAACAAAGTTATTCCAGAATGTGTCTCCAGTAGGTACAACGTGACTTTTTGCAGGAACTGATTCCGCACTGTATGGTTCCAGTTCGAGAGGGACAGTTCACAAAGCGTATCAAAAGAACAGAAACACGAGTAGTTTGGACAAAAATGTGAAGAAAGGTCCGAGATGTTATAAATGCAATGTTTACGGTCACATCTCATTATCTCAAAGAACTGTACATCTACAAGAGTTACTTACTCTTACTCTCAGGGCCATGCATATCTAAGAAGATATTTGGCCGCACCAACAAAGCCTATCCATCTTGCTCTATCCTCTGCATCCTCCTCAGTAGGTACATCTACAAGAGTTAGTGAGCAAAAATAACGTAAACTCTGGCAAATCTAATATGTCACTTTTTGCTGCATTTTCAATGCAATCGGGCGTTACCAATGAGTTCTTTTTAGACAGCGGTGCATCTTGTCATTTATGTGTTGACGTTAACATGCTTCTGAATGCAAGAAAAGGCCAAGCACTAACGATCACCACAGCAAATAATGAGACAATGGTGACTGATACCGTCGGTGATTTGGAGCTTCCAATATGTATTTCTGGTGAGTTCTAAGAAGCGAATGTAAGTAATGTACATTATGTGCCTATCTTTTATCAGTGAGTCAAATTGTAAATAAGGGAAACTCTGTGGTATTCAATACTGTAGTGATGAAGCCAAAGTTTTCAATTCAACAGGTCAGCTCATTGCTTCTGCTTAGTTTAATAAACAATCTGTTTCAGCTGGATATGCCTAAAAACACATCTGCATTATCCATGCAAAGCAATGACTTAACACTGTGGCATCAGCGTATGGGACATTTGAATTTTGATAGCCTTACAAGATTAATTAATGGTTTGACTGATGATATCAACATTTCTGGTAGTAAGCCAGAAACTATTTGTGATATCTGTATGTTAGGAAAAAGCCATCGTTTACCTTTTCCTAAGTAAAGATTAGTCGTTGCAGACAAGTCGTTATGTTTTATTGGAGCGTGTAAACCCGGCTTAAGTGAACCACGCGTACCGGTACCATTGACTTTGGATGCTGCAAATAGGCATTTTATTTATGCGAACCAAATGTATCATTGACATTGGATACTGCAAGTAGACATTTAATATATGAGAACCAGATGAAACATAGACTTTGGTTCCTGTAAGTAGACAATTCATTTACGTGAACCAGACTTATAATTGGATTTGAATAGTCATTCCATTTATGTAAATCAAATAGATTATTGACATTGGATACTGCAAGTATTTAATCTCATTTACGAGAAACAGATGTGCTGTTGACTTTAGAAAAGTATTGGATTAATATGGTAGCTCCGCTCAATAATGCAAGCAGACAACTGCATTGTACACCTAGTAAATATAGAGGTCAGTGGATTGCCAAGACACAGATTAGACTTATAAAAGGGGGCAGTGGTCTTATTGATGAGGAATATTAATACATAAAAAAGGGCCTCATAAATGGCACAAGGCTTCACGTGATCAGAATGGTCAACAACTTAATAGAATGTAAAGTCTTAACTGGAACAAGAGTGAGTAGGGACGTATTTTGATTTCGAGGATAAAAATTTACCCGTCTGAAACAAACTTACCTTTTAAAATGGAAAGATGCTAATTTCTGTTACCTTTGGCATTTGCAGCGCTGTTCTTACCCAGACCAATTTCAGTCATGAGCAACTATATTATATGTTGTTTTAAGTAAGGCTACATCTTTTAATAGGATACGCATATTCGTTACGGAAAACTCTGACCAGGGTAATCTTCCTGAAGGTAACTTTAAGGCTAAAATCGTTGTATTCATGGAAGTGCTTTTGTGATAAAAATATTGTTTTTTAGTGTTTATTTTTAAAAGTGTGTTTTCTTCAAGCAGCATTTTTATGACCTTCAAAATATGCTACATAGAACTATTGGATGTCTTCACGACCGCGAGGGGTGGTCAGAATTTGACCGCGAACGCGCAAGACGAGGATGATACGGTCCTCACGACCGCGGGAAAATATAAGAATTTTGCCTCATTTGCGGTAGACGATGATAATCTCCTCACGACCGCGGGATATGTTCATATATTGCCTCGATCATGGAAGACGATAATTTTATGTCCAAACGACCTGACTGCAGAAAATAGTAAGAATCTTGCCGCAAACGCGGGAGACGATTACGATGCCTACACGGCCGCGAGGGGTTATCAGAAGTTTACTGCGATAGAATGCACATACTATCACGATTGTTTTTTATTTTCAATTTTTTGGCGACCCCCAAAAAAGCCAATTGCCTCGCGCCCTAGGCACATGCCTACCGTGCCTATTCGGTAAATCGGCCCTGATGCCAATGCACGCCGTGCTTGCACATTTCGTCAGTTTTTGGCATTACGTTCAATGGACTTGTGTGAGGACCGCTTAAAACCAATTATTTACTTTTAATGTACAGTACAATACATTCTCATAGAGCTTGCAAAAACTCCATAATGATAGAATTAATCTCATATTAATAGCTGAAATATTAAGATTTGTAGATGTAAAATATGCCAAATGAGGTGCAACCTGACTAGCTTTGCTTTATTAGAATGTTTACTTACGGGACTTATGTGTATGTCCACTAAAAACATGTTTAAGAATTTTAAACTTATCAGACTCAATTTTGAATAGAAGCAGTGAAATCTTAAAAGATTGCATTTCTTTGTTTTTACACAAGCTCAACTAATAAAGAGCCATAGGGAGAAGATTAGTCCCTAAACCGATAACTTTTTTTTAAATTCTGTGTCAAAATGAACTGAAAAAAGGTAACAGTATCTAGAATTTGTTGTCTTCATAACTCTCCCTAACTGAAATTTGAACTTGTATTGTTTGTGCCCTGGAAAATTTGGGTTTGTTCTTTGCCCATAAATGTGAAAGTATTATTTGATATATGGGGATTACGGGGGGGCTCAAAAGTATTGGCAACTTTCCATTTCTGTTCATATGGCATTCCATAGGAATTTAATCTGAATCTGTAAGGTGAACCAACCACTTCTATTTATGGAGAAAAAAATAACATCATAGCCTAGTAATTTTGACAAGACTATTGAAATAAACAAGTACAACAATTTGGATCATGTAATTATTTTTATAAGAAGTACTAAGGAGCTAAAGAACACAAATCCCCAATTGTTACTAAAGTCAACAAGGGCAAGACAATCCAAATTCCACTTTTAAATGTTTTTAGTTAAATAGCTTTTCAAAAATATACCTACAAAAACTATCATTATTTTAAAATGTAAACATTACGTAGTTTCTACAACTACATCATCTACGTCTACAATCTCATACACAGTTTCATTATCAGATCCAGAATCCGAGTCTGCCTCTGAGAAAACAAGGTCTTCTCCGTTAAACTTGAGTTTCTGGGATTCACAATAATTCAGCACATAGCAGGTCATTTCTCCATTTTCTTTTGCAGGATGTTTCTTGCTCACGTGGTAACTCATAGCACTTCTGTATCTAAACTTAGCGCCACAATGTGCACAGGTGTAAGGCTTCTCGTCCGTGTGTTTCCTGGTGTGTAATGTCAACAGTCGCTTCAGCTTGGTCCTGTAGCTGCACTGAGTGCAAGCGAAGGGTCTCTCGTCAGAGTGAATGGCTGCAATGTGAGCCTTCAAGTTGTGTCTGTTGGCCGAACGATACTCGCATTGAGTACAAGCAAAAGGTTTCTCCCCAGTATGCATCCTCATGTGGATATCCAACGCTGCCTTCTGCACTGACTTGTAGTTACAAAGAGTGCAATGGTAACGTCTGATGCCTCCGTGTATCCGTCGGTGACGTTCCAGCGTGCTAGGATCTTTAGCTTTGTAAGGGCAAGTGGGGCAACAGTATGGCCTCTCGCCTGTATGAATTCTACAATGGATGATGTAAGACATTTTCTTCAGGGTTTTATAACCGCACTTTGAACAAACGTATTTCTTCTGATCGTCGTGTTGCCTCTCGTGGATCTTCAACAGAAGTTCAGTCATCGCTCTGTAAGCACAAAATTTACACGCAAAAGGTCGACTTTCATCATGAACGTTTTTATGACGTTCAAAAGTCTTCAAATACTTAAAACGTCTGCCGCAAATATCACACATGTATTCCGGTTCTGTCTTATGGGTTTTCAAATGTTTTTCCATGTCCTCAGAAGTAGATGCCTCGTATTTGCATCGGTTGCAAAAGAATACCTTTTTCTTCTTTTTCAGCTTTACACTAAAGTGTTGAAACTCATAAACCGACTTAATTTTCAATTGGTCTTTCAACTCCAAGTGAGTTTTTTTGTGTTTCTTCAATGCTTTCTCACTTTCTAGAACCAATCCACACTTCTCACATATTACCACACCATCTGAAACAAAATAAACCATTTACTTGTAACAAATACGATGGAATAAAAACATCAAATCACTTTATTTAGTCAAAATCAACAAGCAAATTGCATTTAAAACTAGCCATGACATGACAGAAGATTCACCTGTAACCTTTGATGATGATTGAACTGGACATTTTGATCCCTTGTTAAAGTTGTCGCCAGTACTTTTAGTCAAAAAGAACATGGTTGAATTGAGCCTCTTGTCAAATGCCCCAACATTTTAACCAAGGCAAACTGATAGGACAACTTATTGTAAGCTATAGCCTCTTTTATAAGTCACATGAACTATTACTTATTACAGTAACAAAAAATAAGGTAGAAAATATATGTTTAGCGTTAACTCATTATGTGACTGTACAAAAACTGTACAGCTAGTCCATTTAGAATATATGGAGCTTGTTCTTAGAAATCGACTTGTTCTCCCGTCTTTCTCCCTTTAATTGGTGATACAATGGGACCGGCTCGTTCCAGACAGTGCTGTTATCTGTGAGTGTATCAGCAAACTACGTCGACTCTCGTCGTAACGCAGCACATCACTGCACATCATTAGCTTTTCGTCAGACCAAAATATTTGAAAGATAAACAGGTTTGCTCTACGCTGCGCCGCACCGTGGCTACGTCTGCCATTTGGTGGGCCACAGCGAATGTGTTAATCTCACTCATTGCATTTCATAAGCATTCATAAGCTTCAGTTATCTAGCAATTTATGTTTGCAGACGAGATATTATTCTTGCAGCCAAAAAAACATGTCAATTACCTCATCTTGCATGCAGCATAGTCTATAATAGATTTAAAAAATTACTTCCCGTGATTGAGTTGCGAACTAGTGGGAGCAAATGTAGGTCTACCTAAAATAAGGAGTTCCATCAAAATGAGATAACTTTAACTAGCTGTAGGAATCATGGAGCACTCATTTTCGGTAGTGATTTCCAGTCATCAAGTGTATTTTTTACTAGGGGTTTGCCGGTCCCGGCCAACAACTGGACTGAGGGATCGGTATAGGCCGAAAATGATTTTACAGGCCAAGCTCAAATTGAATCAGGCCGAGCGCAATTTCGGCGACCACAAAATTGTTTGTGAAGATGCTTGATTGAAAATTCACCATTTTAAAGCGATCGTGCTCCCATGATTGTTGTCCCCACAATGATGACGCTGTGACTACGGAAATTGTTCTCAAATGCTGTGACCGCACAAGATGTTTTGGATTTTGATGTGATCACAGAAGACGTTTAATTTTAACGAATAATTCTTTCCCAATTATATTTCAAAATTCCTGCATAATTATCGTTTTCCCGGAATTTAAAGTCTGTGGCAAACCTGTAGAATCATTATTATAGATTCTTCAACGCACTTCACGATTTTATAAATTTACCGCAAAGTTAACAAATCAGTTGTGCTTGCGCTACAATGATGAAAAACTGGCAATATGCAATATTTTTTTGGTATAAATACAAAATAAAATAACTTATTTTTAAGTGACATCCGGTGGAGATAAGTGTATGGTTCCCATCGCCAAGCGTGGGAGCGGAAATGCCGAGATAGCAGCGGTTAAACCAAACTGCTCTCAAAGCAAGGTCGGTTAGATTAGAACAAACTGTAGTATTTTACGATTGAGGGCTGATATTGGTTAATGCGAGGTCGGTTAAGAGGGGGTTTACTGTATGTGGAAATCTTATAAAAAGACGGGCGCAAAGGTCTACCATGATGACTCAGTAGGGTGATTACTACCCAGTAGGGAAAATTGCTGGAAAATCTTAATATAGTTTAGAAACATACAATTTATCACTATACAGCTGAAGTACTTTACCTTGAGATTGATCTTCATATTTTAGGATTTGAGGTGGTTCAACTTCTACTTGTGTTAGACTGCTGACTTCAGTTTTGGCTTCTGACTTTTCAACCTGAAAATTACATTAAAAACTACTATTAACTGCAAAGTTAACAAAATCTATATATGAATTTGAAACTGTTTTTCTTTGTCATAGCTATTTTGAGAGAACGGCTGGGTGTAGAAACTCGGTAGAGGTGTCTAAAGAAAGGTCTTGGTCTGTAGATGAGCCATCAAAAGAGAAACATGGTGAATTCCCTTGGGACTCTGCCCCAGTGGCCTTTAAATTCCCATCCCATGTTATTCTTATGGAGGAAAACGGGGTTTTTGTCACAGCTAATTTGAGAGAACGGGTGGGCGTAGAAACTTGGTAGGGGTCTCTAAAGAAAGGTTTTGGTCTGTAGATGAGCCATCAAAAGAGGAGCAAGGTAAATTCCCATGGGGAAGCCTTTAAAGTTGCCTCTCAGATTTGTTTACATTACGACCATATGCATAGTTCTACACTACTTTTTAATGAAACAGATGTTAATATTTAAATTGTGATTTATTAAATTTGTCAAAATGAAGTACAGTATTTGCAATGGGTTTTTCTGATTTTAAATTGGATTTTATTCTGCATCGTGTCATGTTTTGCAATATAATGTTCTATTACCAAATCAGTGTAAAGTACCTGTTGCTCGAATTCGAGCAATTGCGAAGCATTACAGGCGACTCAAAGATTATGGAAATACTCACGATCTACACAACAGTTAGATATAATCAAAATCTTTTGTAAATATCTTATCTTTTTCAAAAAGTTGATCTTGTTTTTTTAGTGTTTTTAGTGTAAAAGAAAACATTATTATTTCTATTTCGTCTACTTGGTTGTGTTCTATGACTTTTTCTATGTTTCCATTGTTTGCAAATCGGTTATTTCAATGATTGCTCAAGAAATGTAGCACAGTGTTAATTCAGTTTTATTTTTAGCCTATATCAAATTGTCCAGGATTTCTTGCTCTTTTCCATTGTAATAATTACACCAACACAAGTTTCTTCTACAGATGCAATATTCCAAAGAATATCATCTACGTACAATCTCCAAGAAGTGGTAAAAAAGGCAGAAACCAACCCATACAATAGATATAAGTTAACTCAATAACATTATATTGCAAAACATGACACGATGCAGGAGAAAATCAATTTTGAAATCAGAAAAATCCATTGCAAATGCTGTACTTCATTTTGACAAATTCAATAAATCACAATTTAAATATTAACAGCTGTTGCATTAAAAAGTAGTGTACAATTATGCATATGGTCGTAATGTAAACAAATCTGAAGAGGCAACTTTAAAGGCTTCTGGGGCAGAGCCCCAAGGGAATTTACCTCTTTCCTCTTTTGATGGCTCATCTACAGACCAAGACCTTTGTTTAGAGACCCCTACCAAGTTTCTACGCCCAGCCGTTCTCTCAAATTAGCTGTGACAAAAACCCCGTTTTCCTCCATAAGAATAACATGGGATGGGAATTTAAAGGCCACGGGGGCAGAGCCCCAAGGGAATTCACCATATTTCTCTTTTGATGGCTCATCTACAGACCAAGACCTTTCTTTAGACACCTCTACCGAGTTTCTACACCCAGCCGTTCTCTCAAAATAGCTGTGACAAAGAAAAACAGTTTCAAATTAATTTGGAGTTAACTTATATCTATTGTATGGGTTGGTTTCTGCCTTTTTTACCACTTCTTGGAGATTGTACGTAGGTGATATTCGTTGGCATATTGCATCTGTAGACGAAACTTGGGTTGATGTAATTATTACAATGGAAAAGCGCGGGGAATCCTGGACAATCTGATATGGGCTAAAAATAAAACTGAATTAACACTGTTCTACATTTCTTGAGCAATCATTGAAATAATCGATTTGCAAACAATGGAAACATAGAAAAAGTCATAGAACACAACCAAGTAGAAGAAATAGAAATGATTTTTTGTTTCATTTATAATCGTTGTCATAGACAACCTAATGCGGCTATGAGAGGGAAAAATTTGTAGAAAACACTAAAAAACAAGATAAGCTTTTTGAAAAAAGATATGATATTTACAAAAGATTTTGATTATATCTAACTGTTGTCATCAGAAATTATGACTGTTATTCGTTTTAAAATAACGCCTGTAATACTTGGCAATTGCTCAAATTCGAGCAACAGGGACACTAGTAAATAAATATATTTCGTACCTAGGGCCGAAAATGAGGTTTTGCCGGCTCGAGAATTTAAAACGATCGAGAGCTGTGTACACGAATAATCTTCAGTGTAATCTTTGCTCAATAGTTGCAACTGATGTTTTCCCCTTTGTACTGTATTTTTTATATTTGATAAGTATATGACTGGTAGTAGTGGATGGCTTGTTATAAACACATGTGACAAGTCATTTGTTTAATTTTTCCTTGTTATTTTGTTCAACCTACATAGTTACTTCCGCAACCCATAAAGCCCCCCCATACACAGGAAGCATGATCGGCGTTTCAGACAGACGATCAAGCATGCTTGCCGCCACCGCACAGTACTCTTTCTTCTCTATCGCAGTGACAGTCGAGTTGCGTTTAAAATGGATGCTAACGCTGTTGTGGCTATTTGGGGTGGTTTTGTTTGTTTAGAAGATGAGAAAAAACGCAAGCCACAAAAAATATGATGCAAGAAAAAAAAACAGGAACCGGTTCGGTCACATTTCTTTGTTAGCAGAACTAGCATCAAACGAACCAAATGATTTTAAATACCCCCGCCACGACAAGCCTGCAGACTAAGCGAATTTTCATTTGCCTGATTTGATTTTCAATTAATTCTATTAAAATAAAATTAGGTTTAACGAGGACTTAGGTTTGCTACTACAGGCAGGGCAATAAAGTGTGTTTTATAGTACCATAGAATATTAATAGCTTAGTATAAAATAAATAAATTTACCAAGTTTGATCAAAATATATCCAATAACAAGCAAACTAAAACAGTTTTAAAACTTATTCTCCATCAGAATAACTTGGGTATTTTAAAGTTTACTATTTTTTTATTAGTTTTCTCAGCCAATAACCGTACAAAAAACAAGCGCTTTTTAAGCGTTTTAAAATAGTTTAGAGAGAAATTGGGAAATTTTATGTTTTGAGCCCCCACCCTCAACGGCACAATGGTGTCAACTTTGAGCATTAGTGATCATGGGTTTAACAGTATATACCATTGACATAATGCATTGTCATTACAAACCTATGGACAAATTTAGATACAAACATACACTAATTGCATCAAGCCTACCTCTGGTATGTATTCAGAGTCTCCGACAACAACTTCACTTTCCACTATTTCAGTGTTGACAAAGAAATCTGGATCCATTTGAGGTACATCTTCCACTTCTTCTGCCACCAACGGTTCATCTGAAAACAACTAAAAAGCTTACAATAGGAACCAGAACAATAAAATATAGGATATATTAAAATGTTATAAAACATAACCATCTTTCAATTGAAAATACATCAAAACAAGGAATTCACCCAGCCCATTCAACTTTCCAAGCCGTCAAATTTTTCTCAATCCATGGTGCTGCCACCTGTTCAAAGAGACTAGAGATGGGAAATGCAGTACCATTACTCTGTATTAATAATCAGGGACGATCCTTGACTTTTCAATTAAAGGAAAAATAATACTTCAATACTTTATTAAGAAATGGCGACCATACGAATATAGGTATTTAAAGCCAAGTATGAATGAAGATGAGTGTAGGATGAGTGGTGCAATCTTGTAGTCTTGTTAATGACTAAGGCCGACATGTACCTTAGACACAGCTGTTAATTTATAGCCCATACAGCCAATGACAACAAATAGGGACCTACAGTTTATAGTGGAATCCGAACCACATTTTTTCCTTGTAATTAACGAATTGGTCTAATTACCAGGATAGTACTGCGGATAGTCGTAGGGCCGGGCGCACACCAGATGCGGCACGGCACGACGTTTTGTCTTAAGGCGCCTTATGCGACTAGGTTTCTAATATTTCAAATGGAGGTGCCGTACACATTATCGGGCACAGCAATGCAAGGTAAAGCAGCGCCGCACGGCGCTTTGTACTGCCTTGTCAATTTTCGTCTTTCAGGCTTGGGGCAAAACGATGAGCGCATGCGCGAGGATTGACACAACGTGAAGTGCAGTGACAGCACCTGCCGAAAGCAGTGGCGTACTTCTCTGTTGTGTACGTCTTGCCGTGCCGTGCTGTATGCAGCTCTCCCTCCATCAGGCATGGCAAGTCGCGGAGAAGACGTTTTGCTGTGCCGTACTGTATTTAAGCCAGGTCAATGTTAATTGGTAATGTTATCAGCGTTATTTTACTCACTTGTTCTTACACTTCTTGCGATAGCTCAATAATAAATTACCAGTGTAATAGGGGACATTTAGTAATATAGTTTTTCAATCCTATTAAATTAAACAACACCCACCTCTAGGAGAGACTACACTTTAGAATGAAATTAATCAGTCTTAAAAGTCTACGGAATACCGGTAGACCCATGGTAGAAAAATACACTTGATGACTGGAAATCACTACTGTACCGAAAATCAGGTTTTTCTGTCAGGAAAAGTCTACAAAATGTGGATTGCACACCTGCTGGAATCAAACTCATGTAAAGCTAGACTTGTAACACCTTTTCTTAAAGAGTTCACAAGAATAAAATCACAACCAATTAAAATACTAATCTCTTGTAATGCAATGAGGTGAAACAAAGAATCTCCATGAATTTTAAATCATCAAATAAGTGTTCTCATGCTACTGTACCTTCATAATATTCTTCATCTCGAAGATCAACACCTACATCCCTGACGTACAAATCCTCCTGTAGTAAAAAAAAATATTGTCAACATTTAATTAGCTGTAAAATGGACATTTTGCATACACTTCTTGAATTATAGTAGTCCGGCTTTAACAGGCTGCTGGATGGACACAGACCATCAAAAGACCATTCAAATTATAGATTAAAGTGATCATTGAACTTGAGACAGCTCATGTTATGTACGAGTTCTGTGTTTTGTACCATGATTCGTCGCCACTTGCCAATAACATAGTAACAATCCAGTTCAGCGTTCCACATGATTAAAACTACTACTAACTGTATTCTATAAAATTTTTGTATAATAGGTACCATAATTAATTTAATTTCTTATCAACCCTAGACTGTTGATCTGTCATTTTATAGCCGATCAAGGTCCTTTCTATAGTGCCATCGGTCACAAAATGACTGATCCAGTATTTTTGGCTATATATTCAAACTCTTATATTAAGTATGGATGTAAAGTTGAAGATGTAGGCTAACCTGCTAACTCGACCGTTACTTTGTTGGGTTGGCGAAGTTAAATTCCCATTTTTAGTGTCTGCTTACTTGAAAATTCAAGGTGTATATTCAATGTGAATGAGTAGTTTTATAAACAAACAAAAAACATTCAATTTTTATGGGGAATTGAATTTTTCAACAAACACTTAATCCTTACTTATTTCCGAAAAATATATAAGATTTTTAGATTTAGATATGGGTATAATGTCAGTTACTATATTCCAATTTTAATGAAATTCGGTAGGCCTACATATGGTGTAAACCTACGTTTATTTCAACAAGTTCATGAACCAGCATGATCGGACTTTGTGGAACTTTGAAGGGGTTTACGGGGTGAAAAACGGGCTTTCCATTTTTTGCACCTAAATCATAAAATATCTCAATATCTTTCCAAACCATATTGTAGACCTTAAAAAATATATAAAGAGCCAACCAAGGATTGGTTTGTTGCACCCGCCTTAAAATTAATGATGACAAAACCCAGTCCCTGGTCTGTACACCGAAACAGAGATTAAAGGAGGAGGTCGCGGTAAAGCTTCTGGGATTCACAGCAGATACCTAAGTAAACCTAAGTTGGAGAAAATAAATCTCGCAGGTATGTGTAAAGTAGGTATGTTCTCCATCTTCTAAGAAAACTTAAACCTGAAATTCTGAAATCATCTTTACTGTCCTTGCAATATGCCTTATTTCATAGCCATGTGAACTATGCGCTGGTACTGTGTGGCACTCCTCAGCAGCTGAAGACGTGCTGCTTTTACAAAAGATGGCCTTGGGGATTATTATATCTGCTGGGTATTTGGATCATTGCCGGGCAATCTTAAAGGATCTTGGGGGACTCACAGTTTACAGTCAGTACGTGCTTAACATCCTGACCCTATTAAAGGATAATTTAAGGGCTCACACTAGGAGAGAGGAGGTGCATGAGTACTATACCAGGAAGGCCCAAAATATTGACTTTCGCCTCTGCCGACTAAGTCGTACCTCGGATAGTTATCCTCATTCAGCTGTTAAAATTTATAATACTCTGCCCACTTGGATTCACCCTCCTTCAAGAAGGCACTGAAAGGAATGCTATTTAATAGGCCACTGGACTCCTTAGAAGAGCTTGAGGATGAGTGAGATAAGTGAATGTCCACCATGTCATCTGTCAAAGGCCAAGTTTTATGAAAGTATAGTTTCTGTAAATATTGTCCTAATCAACAATCGGTATCAATAAATAATAAAACTATATACTATATACATAATGACACAATCTATTGGTCTAGATCTGGCAAAGATGTAGAATTCAAGTTTACAAAAAGTTTTGTATATTAAAGGGTTGTTTAATCCTTTATTTACAAACTTTACCATTTACCGTTTACCATTTATTACAAACCCAATTATTAAGAACAGTTGGTGAAGACACATTTGTAGAAAATAATAGTAGGAGAAACAAAATCCGCAAAACAAATTTATGAAACAATATAAACTCACCTCTAATTCTTTCTTGATCTGGGGATCAGGCTCAAGACTATCCAAATCTTCGATGACCGGTTTACCTTCCCGAAGTCTTTTCAGCCTTGTTTCAGTGTTTAAAAATAATGTGCGAATCTTGTCTTGTAAGATGTTACACCGAGCGAAGCTACAATCCAGGTTATGACAGAGAATGTAACATCTGCAAAACATTTCAAATCGTCACTTCATTAGCTATTTGATGGTAGAAAGTTGACAAAAATGGAGAAAACCATTTTTCATTTTCAGGAAAATAAGTTAATAGCAGGCCTATATTTCATCACTAAGGCATAAAGTGACTCTTTTTGACCTGAGGTCGACGGAAAATGAGCGAGGGTTAAAAAGACACTTTTAGCCCGTGTGGTAAACTAAATCTTTTGCCATATTGCATCATCAATTAATTACTGGTAACAAACAAAGCTAAAAAACAAAACAAGTATAACCTCTCAAAACGACTTTCAACTTGTCAATTCTGCTAATACAAATAAGCAGCTGTTTAGTAAGTGATTCAATCATTTTGTTTATTACGGTTGTGTTACAGTAGGCCCTACATTTTATCATCGATATGTTGAGCCATAGACAACAATATGCTAAAATCTTACCTAATAAATCAATCAATTTTGATCGATACAATTGCCACAATCAAAATTTACAACTGTTTACAACAGCTGATTTTTATTCCCTAGAGAGTAAAAATGCTACTTTAGGCCCGCAATGCATTCATTAAAAACGGCTGTTTTTGCTGCAGTTTGACAAAAATTATCTTATTAGCCTATATACCGGTACGAGATTTTATAAGCCTAACTTATTCATCTTCAGACTACGGCTATTACAGTAGAACCTCTATTCAAAACTAATTGGGACTGGGGGTAGTTTGGACTATTGAATAGGCTAGTTCAGATTACAGAACATCTTGTTGTTTTTACATAATAGGCCTAACTTAATAGCCTAGCTAAGAATAAACTTAGCTAAAATGGATTGTCCCAACTATAAAGCATTTTTCACTTTTCCTTTAACAATTGGTAACGGTACAAAAACATTCTGGGAGGGAATAAACAGAATCGCAAAAAAAGTAGTGGTACCTAATGAATTAACGGGACTAATACATATCAAAAATCGAGACATAAAAAAAAATCATTGACAATAATGAATGTTCCCCTTTAAACAAGAAAGTACCGATATTGTCATAGGCTACGGTTGTTTTTGACAACAGACACGGAAGTCTAAGTTAACCCTTCAATTTGTTATTTGTTAGCCTTTCTAGGCCTAATTTTACAGTCACTTAACCCTCCAAGTGTCTCTAGTTTTGGTCTTAATGTTCGCCCATTTATTGCGCAATCGCAGGGTTTTATTAAAATGTATCTTAGAAACTTAAAAACAATGTATAAGTATACTGTTTTATATATCATTTTGTTTGGAAAATTATGGGCTTTAATGTAACATATAAAACATTACAAAAAAAATGTCCAACAATTTTTGTGGGGTTAACATTTCTCAAAAATTATAAAATAAATGAAAAAAATTTATGTTTGCGCTCAATAAATTGTTATAATTTATAGGCCCTAGGTCTACAAATATTTTAAATAGCCACTTTGTTCAGAATTTTATGAGGATTCCAAAAATATAATAATATAAGGAAGTAGATTTGCAAATAAATAGGCTAAGTTATGGGCAAAAAACAGATTTCGGTACATAGCGTTTAGCTAAGAATGCATAGCCTAACCATAGCTAGGAATCTGGCTGATAATTTACATCAATATCACTACCTACTTCTTCAGGATCATCAACCAGCCCTTCAAAATCACTTAAATCTTCTTATAATGCACCATGTATATCACTACTTTTGATTTTTAACACTAAAACAATGATAAACGTAATAAAACACATCAGTCATCGGTGCGAGGTTAACCAAGCTGTTTACAAATACGCACGTCAGCTGTCTGCTACAATTATGATCGGCTCGAGAAAAAAAAGCGCTTAGAGACAGACCTCGGGAGAAAGCTTAGAATCTGCCAAATAAAACGATACGGTACCTAACTCGATCCAGTTCAATCTGATTTTGTCAGTCATAGAGCCTTCGCTGTAAACAGTGTTTGTGAGTCGAAAAATCGACACAAAACACTACACAAAGTGTGTTATGTGTCAATTTTACGACACATAACCCTCGGAGGGTTAAGAATCTTTTTGACGATGTTATTGCATTTTTGGATTCAGCGTGCAAAAAACTGTAAGTTTTCACAAATAGCCTAATGTATGTGTACCGGTAGCCTATCAAAATTTAAATTAAGTCATAATCGTTGGGCGTAGCTTATGGAACAATTAACTAGCCTACCATACAATAATCATTTTATATTCTCTTTGTATCTTTTGATTTGACCTTGTACTCTACATCTATTGTACTCTTCCTTGAAAAATGTTTACCAACATAATACCTTCATTGACCATTCCACATGCATTTGTAATGTCTATTGGAAAAGAATGTGCTAAGTTAGTAGCTAACTTATGTTCAAAGCCTAGAGCTTTCTACAACTCAAGTAGGCTACAGTAATGGCCATAAGTACCTCTCTTGCATCTTGAATGATCGACAAAAGGGGCACCTTATCTGGAGGGCACTTGACAAGAAGCAGGCCTAAACTTACAGTTAGGCTAGAGTTTTTACAGCCCTCACTCGTAAGCAGGAAGGTCGGATAACCAATGATCGACTATAATCTTCGGGATAACCGACTCTAATACAGCCTAGGCCAACTAAGTTACTACAATTATTGTATTTTCAGTTAGCCTCTAGCCTAAAGTTGTGATCTAACTTAACACTCACCTATCACAGATAAAGAATTCAGGAGATACTACTATAAATACTGAGCAATCTAAAACATTCTTCAGAAACTCTGAGAGTAAAATATCCCCATTGGTTAATGTTGTTTCAAATATATTGTGACATCTAGATCTGAGAGAATAGTCACTACAAATTATGCATCTTGCAAATTTTCCCTTGCGGCTCAGGTCGGTTAGGTCGACTTCTTCCATGCTTTACACGAATTATTTACTTTCTAGCTCACCTTGATCAACTTAATGAGTTTAATTAAACTATACTAGGCTAAAACTATCACAAACAATTTCAAAACAAAGTAAACGTCAAACGAACACGAAAATGTTTAACTTCCCTCTCGAAATGAAAGCTAAACGGTAGGCTAACTACACAAAATTCTACGCTAGCGCAGGCTTTACTTTCCACCATTACGCTACAAACAAGAGGATGATGCAAACCTAACATCCGGTGTCAGTAAGTGGTGTTTCCTCCATGGAATAACATGGATTAAAAATACAGTACTGTACAAAATATAGAAGTCCAATTCTCTAGGACGTTAAATTTGAAATTATGAGGGTTGAATACAAAATATTCCATAGACCTTCTTTTTATTTCATTCTGAAATTTTTTATAATCAATACTAAAATATATATAGCTAATAGTATACTGTGCCTATGTACTATGCAATAGTATCTGAAGTCAATAGTAACATATCTTATATATTAAAAAAATTTGGTTTTTCTTTTCCGAGTTCGTTTGGCTCTTCTACCCGACCAATTTTCATGATTGAGGTCTCAAATTGAAGGTATGCACGCTCAGATTTGCCATCAAGCATCGGCATATATTTATCTATAATCCTACTCCGCTTATAGGTAAAAGAAATTTGCTCCCCATGTTATTATTATGGGAGTTAAATTTGGTTTATCTTTGCCGAGTTCGATTGGCTCTTCTACCCGACCGATTTTCATGATTGAGGTCTCAAATTGAAGGTATGCACGCACAGATTTGCCATCAAGCATCGGGATATATTTATCTATAATCCTACTCGGCTTATAAGTAAAAGAAATTTGCTTCCCATGTTATTCTTATGGGAGTTAAATTTGGTTTATCTTTGCCGAGTTCGATTGGCTCTTCTACCCGACCGATTTTCATGATTGAGGTCTCAAATTGAAGTTTTGCACGCACAGATTTGCCATCAAGCATCGGCATCAATGTATAATCCCACGCGGATTATACGTAAACGAAATTTGTTCCCCATGTATTTCTTATGGGAGTTAAATTTGGGGTTTCTTTGCCGAGTTCGTTTGGCTCTTCTACCCGACCGATTTTCATGATTGAGGTCTCGAATTGAAGGTATGCACGTACAGATGTGCCATCAAGCATCGGCATCAATGTATCTATAATTCCACGCGATTTCTACGTAAACGAAATTTGCTCCCCATGTATTTATTAACATTCGAAGAGAACAAACAAAATTACGTGTAGACACTTATGTTGGTTTGTCCGATGCTTTACGTATAAGGGCTGAACAGGATAAGTTAAGAGTAGGTCGGATCGTAGTTTTGCCATCGTCCTTTATTGGTAGCCCCAGGAATATGATGCAGAATTATCAAGACGCTATGGCATTAGTCAGGAAGTTTGGGAAACCTGACCTATTCATAACATTTACCTGCAATCCGGCATGGCCTGAAATAACAGGGAGTATTCATACTTGGGAGACGCCAAATAACAGACCAGACATTGTTGTAAGGGTATTTCATACTAAGGTTCAGGAACTAATACGTCTACTGTGTACAGTTGGGATATTTGGAGCAATAAAAGCATTTTTGTATACAGTGGAGTTCCAAAAGCGTGGATTGCCCCATGTTCATTTGCTTCTAACGTTAGATGATGATTGTAAGTTTAGGGGTCCAGAGGACATTGACAAAGTTGTTTCGGCCGAAATTCCCGATCCCATAAACCAAGATTTGTATGACTTAGTTAGTAAGCACATGGTGCATGGGCCGTGTGGTATATTAAATCCTTCCTGTGTATGTATGAAGGATGGAAAATGCAAAAAAGATTTCCCTAAATCCTTTATTGAGGAAACGCAAGATAATGTTAATGGCTATCCGATTTACAAGCGTAGAAATAATGGGAGAACCATAACTAAACGTGCAACTGGAGACGATGTAAATGTTACAAATCAGTTCATTGTACCATACAATCCATTTCTTCTTCTATATTTCCGTGCACATATTAATGTAGAGATCTGCTCCAGTGTACGATCTATAAAGTACATCCATAAGTATGTATATAAAGGTCACGATTGTTGCAATATAGAGGTAGCAAGGGAAAACGATGTACTTGATCACAATGAAATTAATTTATTCCTGAATGCTCGATATGTTGGACCAAGTGAAGCTGCTTGGAGAATGTTTGCATATTGCATGCACGATCAATCTCACACTGTGGTTAGATTGCCAGTCCATTTACCTGATTCTCACAATGTTTACTTCAGAAACGATGCCCCGGAGGAAGGTTTAATCCAAGCACAGTTAAAAACTACCCAATTAGTAGCATGGTTCAAGTTGAACAGCAATCCTTCAAGTAGAAGTCCTTATGTATATCCCGAAACACCAGTTCACTATGTATGAAAGAAAAATGAATGGCATAAACGTAAACACTATTCTAGAACGATTGGCCGAATGTATAATGTTTCACCTGCGGATTCCGAGCGATATCATTTACGTATATTATTACTACATGTAATTGGTGCTACCAGTTTTGAAGATTTGAAAACGTATGAAAATTTCACACATCCTACATTTAAGGCAGCAGCAACAGCACGAGGATTAATATTGGATGATATGGAATGGCAGCGAGCCTTACAAGAGGCCTCTTCTTTTCAAATGCCATACCAGCTTCGACAGTTGTTTGCCTACATCTGTATATTTCAGTGTCCATCAAATGTTCTGAATTTGTGGAATCTCTTTAAGGACTCAATGTCTGAAGATTTCCTTAGATCATACCCGACCGAAGTAGCTTACCAATTAGCTCTGAAAGATATTTCAGAAACGTTAAAATTACATGGTTTCTCTCTGAAGTCATTTGATTTACCATCTATTGATGAATTGCCTCAAAATACATGTATAGAGGAAACTATAGATGGAATCCAACATGATGAACTAGCGAAAATGATCGCTTCATCAAATGAAGAACAACGTGTTGTGATAGATGAAATTCTAAACTTGCTTCTAAACAATGATGAGTCTGCAAGTATTAAGGCATACTTCATAGATGGACCTGGTGGCACCGGAAAAACATTTGTATATAAATACTTAATCCAGAGCTGCATTAATATTGGAATGCCAATCATATCCGTTGCATGGACTGGGATTGTTGCTATGTTACTTCCCTTTGGCCGCACAGTTCATAGCCGATTTAAATTACCACTGAATTTGAATGAACATTCTGTCTCCGGCTTAAAAGTCAACAGTAAAGAGGCTTCTATCATTCGTTCTGCAAAATTAATAATTTGGGATGAAGCACCTATGGCCAACAAATATGCTCTAATGTGTGTCAACCGGCTACTGAAAGATATAATGGATAACGATGTGCCATTTGGTGGGAAAATCATTATCTTAGGTGGAGATTTCCGGCAAGTGTTGCCGGTTGTGCCTCATTCATCTAGAGCCTCTACTGTTCAGAATTCAATTAAGTTTTCATACCTATGGCCACTATTCAAAATTTTTAAATTAACAAAAAATATGAGGGCTAAAACTAATGAGTTAGATTTTGCTAACTTTTTGCTCGAAATTGGCAATGGGGAATACCCAACAATTGATGACAAATCTGTGGACTTACCCCCACCACTTATCTCTGATTCAGACATAGTTTTAGAAATTTATGGAAAAAACCTACAAACGCCTATGGACTCATCGTACTTATCAAAATGTGCCATTTTAGCACCAAAGAATGAGCATTGTGAGGAAATCAATAAAAGAGTTTTAGACCTCATCCAAGGCTCAAGCAAAACATATATAAGTGTGAATAAACTAATTACAGATGATGACAGTGAACTATTGCAATTCCCTATTGAATTCCTCAACAGCCTTGAGATGACTGGTTTGCTTTCTCACAAATTAGTCTTAAAGGAAGGTGCCATTGTGATGTTATTAAGAAATTTAAACTACACAGCAGGTCTTCTAAACGGAACAAGACTTATTGTCAAGAAAATGTATGAAAACAGTTTAGACTTAGAAATCATAACTGGCACAAATATTGGACAACGTGCACTATTACCCCGCATTGATCTCTCTCCATCAGATTCTACAGTACCATTTTCTTTCAAACGAAGACAATTCCCCATAAAGGTTGCGTTCTGCATGACCATCAACAAGGCGCAGGGCCAAACGATTGATCGAGTTGGTGTGTACTTGCCTGAACCAGTATTTAGTCACGGTCAGTTGTACGTCGCCTTATCGAGAGGGAAATCTTTCGATAATGTAAAAGTAGAAACTAAATCAAAAGGTGGACGAACAGCAAACATTGTTTGGAAGGAAGTATTATAAAAGTCGTAATATTAATAAAGATTACCAGATGGAGGGAACTACTCCTGAGAATATGCGTACATGCAATTCTACCGACAGAGATGTCTATTTTACAAGAAATATTGTTGTTAATAAAACATTCTTAATAAAGCCTCATTCACGCTGTGTTACATATGAGTTAACAAATGTACGTGCTTTCTCTGTAGGTGCTTTTAGGAAGTGTGTGGATATTGTTCTGGATTAATTGATTTTCAAAACGGAAAAAAATACATCGGGACGATTTTCTCTGTGTTATATGGAATGTGTTATACTTTATTTTGGTCATAAGGCGAAATTAATCCAGCAGCCCTATAAGAGTTTAATTAAAGTTGTACCGCCCTTATTAAGTTTAGTATTTTATTTTTTTTATTATTAATTTCAATGCTGCGGAGCAGCACGGGTCATCTAGTTAAGTCTTATTATTTTAAGTATCATTGACCATTGTGTCTTTTTAATTATTCGATACCAGCTACTTACTTACTATTTTTACAAGTTCTGGCCAGTTTACATTCAGTATGTAGTTTATTTTCATTGTGGTAATTATTTACCGTACTTACACTGGGATATGACATGGTGGAATCCACCATGGGGATATGATGTAATTTTGATATGTCTACTTACAGTATTTTTAACGCCGAATCCAAAAATGCAATCAGTTTTGATCAAATTTGGGAAATGCATTCATTTCATATTAAACTATTAACATAAAAAAAACACCTTTTTACCCTCCCTGTTGCAGCAAACCTAAGTACTCGTTAAACTAATGTTATTTAAATAGGGAATTAAGGAGACGCGGAGGTATGTTTTATCTATGCTTCAGCTGTTCCAATAGGATCGGAAATCTACTAAGGGAGTATGTTTTAAGTGAAAGTGGTTTTATGGCTTTATCCATGCTTAAACGGAATTGTCCTAATCATACACCGTGTCCCCAAAAAAACTGGACAATTTTATTTACTTATAAAAAGTTTATTAACAATCACACGATAAACTAATTACATTTTAACTGACACACAAATATTCCTAAGTTTTGTTTGATATCATATGTGTTAATGATTTTCAAAAAGGTTGCCATTGTTGGCAAAAAGATAGTCAATACGGCTGTCTAATTCAGTCCACATTCTATGGCGCATTTCGTCAGTAATGTTAGTAAAGGCTGCATTTATTCTTTGCCTCAATTTTCGGACATCGGAAACTTCTGTCTTATAAACTTATAATTTTGACAAATTTAACTCACATGCTGCACAGCAAACGGACTTTCGAGGGTCGTGAAGAAATAATTGTTGCACGTTTTCAATCAATTCATTTTGGATTTTCGGCCTACCTTTACCTTTTAAATGTTGTAAATGCTGTTCCGTGATGGAGGACGTCGACCATAGCGTCTTCTAAATGTTCTTTGCACTGCAATATCTGACTTACTTTGAATGTACCACTCAACGCATTGCGCTTTCATGCGCTCTCGTGCGTTCATGATGCCTGCTTAATGACAGGGCAATGTTTTTAAATTTCAAGTTTCAAGCGACAACAATGAATCAGCTGATAGTTACAATTGATATTGAACAAAACTTCATGAGCTCAGTTATCACATGATCACCTTCAAAGTAGACTAATATGCCTGTACGTATTATATAACAATTTAAAATTGTTCAGTTTTTTTTTGGGACACGGTGTATATTAATTAAATGTTACTATAGGAAGTCACAGACAAGGGAATAAGAAGTACTCTTATTAGTCTGTGCTAGAGTCGCAGTCGACTGCACTGCATACTGCAGACGACAAAATAGTCAATGTCAAATGTCAATCGTTCCGTTCGTTGTTTCGTTCTAATGGTTCTACCTACGCATCCAGGTTAGGCTATCATAACTTGCTTGATCCTATACTATTATAGATTTCCTCAAATTGATTGATTGAAGAATCTTAATATAATATAATTTTACTGGTAAAGCAGCATGTCACCAGCAGGTAAAGCAGTCATGTGTTCCAGGATGTTTCTTCGGTCTACCATGGCTTGGTATATGCCAAATACATTAGTAAGTATCCATTTGTTTACTTACAAGTCATGTTACATAACACTCCTACTAGTTATACAACATTCTGCATTTTGATTACGTTTTAGGCATAGACGTAGTAAATACTGGGGCAGCACATCCCTATATATCAAGAAAACTAAGACACTTGTGTGCAGGCAGATTTAGGCAGCTAAAATTAACCCTTAAGCATTAAGTCTGTGAAGGCATCCTTAATAATGTTCCTCTCCTTTTAAAAAGACGAATCCATCTAACTTTGGGAATGTTTAATTTTCCATTTAAACTTTCGATGAAACTTAAACTTTCGATGATATTTAACTCCAACGTATTATTGAACATAATAATATATCCCAACAAACTTACAGACCTAACTTATTCGATCGATAACAAAACTTTGCCTAACCGATAACCAAACTTCTTTATCAATTCTATCTTACATTGTCTATTGTCTACTTTCAATCAATAAGTAAGTTATGATGGAGTCGGATATCAAAGTTTTGCCAAACTTTAGCTTCCTTGATCTCAATAAGTTAACTTATTATCTTCTTACTTTCTGATGTGGCTTGGCTATTCATAACCAGTGGCAGCGATAAGAGCCCGCGGGCCCCCCCCGCAAGTTTGTTTGTCGGGCCCACCTCTACCAATAATTTTAAAAACATTATCATATGTATTACCGCCTAAACTTGCAAATCAACAGTTTCCAAAGCAAACCGATTTGAACTGATCCGATTGGGCTCGAGGCCTATAGGTAAGTAACACTTTTTACCTGACTCGAAGTAAACAAATCTAAAGTGCGAAGTAAACAAATCTAAAGTGCAGCCTCCTAATAGTAAGAAATTAAATTAAAATCCTCCTTTAGCGTCAATGAAAGAATGGAATGATTTATTAGCCCTAGCCACCTAGGTTAATTCGCCGATTTGGCCGTAAAAAAATTGTTATGTTCATTCAGTTGAATCAGCATAGAGGGCTCTGGTGTGACCTGCCGGGGCCTAGGAGGATCTCCTAGGCCGGGGGCCACATTGGTTCTAAATACGGCCCTATTATAGCGCCTTCACACAGTTGATGCAACCTGCATGACTGATGACAATTGTTTTACTTAAGTTGGTAGAGAATTTATATCAATTGGTCTAGTAATAGTGTCAATCTAGCTTTTGTAAACTACTTGTCCTAGTGCTCTTACTGGGTTTAACAAATTTTTGTCATAAAAAAGTATGGTAATTCTCATATAAATACTTTTACGATAGGGGGCCCGTGTGGCTGAGCCTGTCGCACAATCGCAGGCCCGTGTCACGGTAAAATTTCACGAAAAATCCCGGTCAAGGCTTACAGGCCCCCCTAGCTCGCGGGCCCCCCCGCACCTATAATTTTTTTACTACGGTGTTGAATAAAATCTAAATGAAAAACACAAAGAATGACCTTCAAAAAACTATACAGCATACATATATATCTATATAACATGCTCAACTTTTTTAGTTAAAAACCATGATGTAACTGTGAAAAACATGAAAATTGTGGTAAGAAAATGTTGTTAAGGAAGAGTAGGGTTTGGACCGGATGGGCACATGGGAGGGACTATGGCTAAAAGGTTTGGTGACGTCATATCTCTAGTGGCTAATGTCTTCTCTTGAGGCAACACGATCTACCGTAACGAGACAATGTGTTTCCAGCGGCATTCGTGGCATAGTTGATAGCATATCGGCCTGGTGTTCTTGAGGTCTCCGGTTCGAAACCAGCCAGGGACATTAACTTTTTGTCAAAGATTTTGCTTATAATGCGAATACTTCTTAACTGTACATCTTTTGTTAGAATTTGATGCATTTATAATTTTATTTATGAACAGCATTTTTTTTAAACAGTAAATCTTTATTCGATTTTATCTTTTTATATTATCAGCAAGTTTGATTGGTTAGGTTAGGTTATGACAGTTCAATTTTACAATACTAAATTTTAAAATTTATCTTATGATTAAAAAGTTAATTTTATAACTAAAAATAAAAAAAAAATTAATTTAAAATGTTTTCAACTTAGCGGTTCTAGTGGCGAACGCTGACACTACAAGACATGTTAGCCATAGTCCCTTCCGTGTGCCCCACCGGGTTTAAACTAGGCCTATTGCTTAAAAATCTTAAAAAATTCCAAATACCTGAACACAGTAGAACCTGTGTACCTCACCAAATCTGATACCGGTATCAATGTTTAAAATCACTGCATTGAAAATCAATAGTTAGGCATATACATGACATATCTTGCAACTTAAACATAAACACAGTCATTATGTAATATTTTGCTTATCAAGAGCAAGAAAAATGATTATTTACATTTAGTTACGACCCATATCTATATCTATAATGAAATCATTATAATTTATTAATATAACTTAATAAATAAATTTATTAAGTTATAGTTAAAGCTCTAAGTTAAAGTTAATATTTATAACGTAATAGCCCCAGTCAAAATCAAAACCAATGTTTTTTGTCAGGTCAATTTCCAGATAAACTTAAACTTTTAGAAGTAAAACCAATTTTTAAGAAAGGAAAAAGAATAGATACAGTATTAATAATTACAGACCACTGATTTTTGTCAAACTTTACACCAAATTTTTGCAAAAATCTTTGAAAAAGCAATTAATTTCCGCTTGACAAATTACTTAGAACAGAACAATCTATATTCACAATCACAATTTGGATTCAGGAAAAATAAATCAACCACAAAGGCAATGAATGAACAAATTTGACTAAATTTGTCAACATGGTCTCTGAGGCGCTGGATGAGGGGCAGAGAACTACAGGCCTACTGCTGGGGTGTTCTGTGACTTATCCAGGGCATTCGACTGTGTTGACCACAAACTAATTATTTGCAAACTGAAGAAAGTAGTGATTGTTGGTCAGGTACCTACTGCAACTTCTCTCAAACTACCTATCAAATAGAAAGCAACGCACAGTAGTTTATAAAGATGGCCACAAGTTCTTGTCCGGATGGAATAATATCAAGTACGGTGTTCCTCAAGGTTCCCTCCTGGGGCCAACACTATTCTTAATATTTATAAATTCTTCTTGTATGCAGATGACACAAATGTTATATTAAGAGCCCCAAAAATACATCAATTGGAAATCATTGTTCAGAAATCAATAAAAGAACTAGAGGAATGGTTCTCTCAAAATGGACTACTGTTAAATAAATCAAAAACAAAAAAATATGCAATTTAAAGTGGAAAACTCTTCAAATTCATTAAATAGCAGCCTATTAATCCCCACAGATTCATACAAAGTATTAATCTACCAAAAAGAATCACCAACAATCCAAAAAACATACTCCTAGAAAAATTAAACGAGTTATCAATTGAAAAGGCATATTATAAAATAGAAGATTTCTATTCTGATGTTTTCTAAAGGGACAAGAATTAATTTAATTTTGTAAACTAAATTCACGTTGAATACATACCTGATGGCTTTCATTAATTTTAACAGGATTTTATCTTATTTGTTGTTTTTTGTAATGGTAACTTTTACTTGATGTCAGTAGTAATAATTTTGAGTTGTGTGAATTTATTAGTTATAGTATTTTTTTACATTTCATTATGACGACACCCCTATCCTTGTACGTTGTACTTTGTAAGATGTTATGAGTGAATAAAGAATTTGAATTTGAATTATTTCAGAAAATGCCAGGTTTGCAAGCTTACCTGAGCACAACTAAACGTGTTTGCAACTCAGAAATGGTCGATCCACCAAGCAGTGAGCCTCCGATACCAGCCTACCAGGAGAAGTACGACGAGCCTCTCAAACTCAAAAGAGCAAGGTAATCCTTACCTTAAAGGTAAGCTTACCTTTGTTACTGACTAAATAGGCCTACAGCTGTTTCTTAAGGTGAGTCTGCACATGCGGAATTCTCTGAGCGCCGAATATTTGATAGTAGCGAGCCATAGTAGATAGGGTTCCCAGGGACCCTCCATCAAAAAAGAGGACAAAATTACTCACCAAGGGTGGTCCTAGACATATATTTAAGGGGGGGGGTCACCGGGGGTCTGGGGGGTATGGAATACCCCCCAGCAAAGAAGGGGGGTCCGGGGGAAAATTTGGAAATAACGTGCTAAAATTAGTACTTTTTAAGCTATTTTGAGGACCTAGTTTAATGTGTTCAAGCTTCCCAGTTTATTTTTTAAAGGTCAAGAAATGTTAAAAAATAAACTTGTACTCGTATAATGTCATGTTTTTTTTTTGTTTTTTTTAGAGACTTGTGATTTTAATATCAAAGGAATACCGCAACATTACAACACATTCAAGCATGTTTGATTTACAAAAACACCCTGGTGCCAATGTGCATGCTAAACAGAAATTGTCCAAAATCAGACCATGATTTTGAACCAGAGAACTTATTTTATCTAAGAAGTGTTTAAGAACTAGCACCCAACACGACTGCATTATACCTGCCCAGCAAGCAACAGTTCATGTCGACCACGCTTAAAACAAGTAAACTTTTCTTTCAACTTTTCTGAAAATACACATTTTCTTTTCGGCATTAGGGTAGGCCCTAGGGACAATCAACACGGACAAATTAAAAAGTAAGATAATTATTTTTTAAGTAGGCATGTAACATGTAACGTAAAGTAAGCAAGTAAGCAGACGAAGAGCTAGTCACTGGTCGACGGCCGACGGTCGCTAGTATGCTACTGGCCTGGCAAACTGGCTACTAGTGAGCAGAGTTATTCAGTTTTGCCTTCCGTTCTGTTTTGTTCTACAGTATTTCCAATGGATTCTAGCGTACGTTATACACAAAATTTGACCTAAAGAAAGAGGAAATGACACTTTTATACGTAAGATATTATTAAAGTGTAGTATTTTAACTTAGTTTAATGTTATGATCACGATTAATTATAAAAGCTGATTGCTAATATTAATACTTGCAGAAATATTTTTTTATTTTCTCACAAAGTCAAAATCCCGGACATTTGAAAGTATTGCCAAAAATCCGCCCGGACGTTTTCTTTGTACCCAAAAAGAGGACGTGTCCGGGAAAAAGAGGACGTCTGGGATCCCTAATAGTAGACTCCTGATTATCCTGAAGTGGGTTAACGAATGCAAAAAAATCTAAATGGACTAACGAAAAACACGAAAGAATCAAAACAAAAAAAACGGCCAAGATGACTAGGAGGCCCATTCATAATCTTGCAGGCAAATTAAGGGTTGTTGTTTACTTAACCGGCCTCCAATGAGTCACCGATTAAAACCGATGAGTTTATAAGTTAAAATTTGTGTTTTAACTAGGCCTATAGGTTCTAAATTGTTAATACATTTGACTCTTTCCAAGCGTTCTGTTCATTGCCGGAATTGTGAATATTCTTCAAAATGAAGAGGGAAATAACGAGCAATGCCGTTCGTCGAATGATGAGTAGACAAACATCCATTCACACTATCCATAATTGTTTAGCTTTTTGATACTCACTGACTACATTTGCGTTTTGTCTATCATATTCATGATTTTGCTAAAATATCAATAATTTAAATTATTTTTGTGACTACAAACAGTTACATCAAATAATTGAAAAATAGCTTATGTAACCTACTTACAGAAACCTCTTTTTATTTTTGAAATAAACTCACAAGCAAACTTAAACTGAATTGAAGTACTTCCACTGTATAAACATTCACATCTTATTGTTTATTTACAGACTCTTGTACCAATCAAGGAAGAGGGGGATGCTAGAGAACGGCTTGGTTTTGAGTACATTTGCAGCAAAACATCTAGACTCTATGGAAGGTGAACTTATCGATCAGTACGACAGACTTATTAACTTGCCTACCAATGATTGGGACATCTACTACTGGGCTACAGGCGTCAAACCAACACCTCTAGAGTTCAACAACAAAGTTATGGATCTGCTTAAGGACCATGTCAAGAACAAAAACAAGGAAAATCGAATCAGGCAACCAGATTTAACCTTTAACCTGTCTTAAACAAAGATGATTTTTGAAAACTGATCTGTTCATAGTATTATTGTAAATAAAATATTAATTTAGTATAGGTACTGTTCCAATTTTTCACAATTTTAACAAATGATAATGGTGTATGCCTCCTTTGTTGCATGCTGCTGCCTTGCAAGTTGTAGCTGTTATCTATGTTTAAAATGTGTACCTAATAAAAAGTTCATTAAAAATAATTAGTTCTTTCCTATTTTACAAAAGCAAAACTCTAATCTTCCTTATCCGTTGGGACTACACTGCATCTAGAAGATCAATCTTGAATTTTTCGAGAAAAAGTATGGAAGACTAGGTAGATGGCCGTCAATCAACAGGACTTTTAAATAGACTTGCTGTATGATTGAGACAATTGGCTAGGCCTACATGTAAAATATCTACTGTATTACAATTTAACAAACTGAAAAAAACCCCTTGAACAATTTATTTAGTACAATAATTTATAATACATAAAGGGTGGCTGAAAAGTCCCTTTACACTTAAGGTAAATTCAATTGGTGTTGATTAAAACCATAAAAATCTATTTTAATCAGAAATTTTTTGTAGACTGCACCAAGTGAACATAATTTTTAGTCCAAAACATCCGCATGCATACCTCCGTTGTCTCGGCAAAGCTTGACTAAACGCCAAGTTCGTTGGCTCATTCGTTTCAACATTTCTGGGGTGACTCGTGCAAACGCCGCCCTTACTCTCTACTGGGTGTCTCCGCGTCGTGGGGCTATGGCGGTGGTTGGGAAGGGAGAGTGAGGCTTCGTTCTCTCCCCCCCTTTTGTTTGTGAGTCGGTGGCTCAATCGGTAGCGTCGCCGATTTCGGGCCCAAGGCAGCGATGTCGTGGGTTCGGATCCTAGTTGCTGCCACTAAAATTTATCAGTACAGTTCACCTTTGTACTGTACCCGCTCACTCCTTGCTTTGCTGTGAAGGATCCAGGCACGGGCACTTAGTCTATGTATTAATATTATACATATGTATTAATATGTCTATATATTAATATTTGCTGATCAGTCTTGTTTATAATAACCGTGTAATACATACTGCAATATTGTGTAAAGAGACTTTTCGGCCACCCTGTAGTTTACAAAAGTGCATATACCATATATACCATTATTTTTGTCTGCACTCAAAATATTGTTACTTATATTATACAGTTGTAATAATTAATTGTAGTCAGTAGCATGCAGTTTTATGAGTCTTTCACTGTCCATCAAACAATTTAAAGCACCTTGCTCATGCAGATGCTAAATTTTCCTCAGACAAGTCGCATAGCCCCATGCTTTCAACTATAACTTATAATGGATTTACACAATGACTGGTAAACCACCAATAGAACACGCCAGAACACTTTTAAATAAAAAACTAAGTAACCTGTTGCTCAAAATCAAACAATATTTTATAGGCACTTTTAAATTATAAAATCTAGTTTAATGATATCATAAAACGTGACAACATAAAACGTGTGTTAAACCGTGACAGGGTTTTTTCACGATTATGAATAAACCACTTGACGGATTTTTGTGTTCAAAGAAAGATAATTTGGAGAACTAGGGAATGTTAAAGCATAGATAAAACATACTCCCTTAGTAGATTTCTCATCCTAATGGAACAGCTGAAGACAATTTTATTGTTAGTTCTGTACAGTTTATGTTAGAGGTCGTGTTTTGTTTACAATTTGTTTCCCGTTAATACAGTAATTTAAAACCTCGTTTAACCAAATAATACGATCTAATCATAAACAATAAATTCTCCCCTAGTTATTTAACCAAACAGTAAAGCACAAATCAAGAAATTAACCCTAAAATAATATAAACAAAATTTCGTCGACACTAGCGCCCAGTGTGGCGTACATGAACTAGACACGAAAAACGAGCTTCAAAATTTACAATGGGATGAGAAGTCTACTTGTGTTGGTTAGTCTATGGTTAAAGCCATCATTTTAGTTTAGGGTTCCAGTTGTATAGAAATTAAGTTTTAAAATTTAAAAAGTCTAGCAGCCGACGCTAACTTTCTGAGCTAGCTAGTAGCTTTTGGTATAACAAAATTTACTTAACATAACAGCTGTAAACATACATCATTTTTGACAAAAATTCAGCATTTGGATAAAGATGAAAAGACATAATATGCAGGGTTAAATTATTTATACTATGTGTAATGCTATAATCATTCATATGTTCAATTCTTTGGTAAGAGCAGGATGTCAGGTAATTTGCATATTAAAATATAAATAGTCAAATACTAGATGTTCAAATTATTTTTTAAAGCAATCTTTATTTTAACATTAACAGGTTTTATAACTAACAGCTGGTTAAATATAAAAATATTCTTTACAACTGTGAAGTTAATTTTTTACTCTATGATTTTGTCATTGATTATAGGAAATATATATGTATGCTAAGAGTATAGTCAATGCGAAAAAAACTCATCCACTGATACTGTTTTAGACCTTGTGGGGACACACAATGTAAATTTTGTAAATAAATATTTATAAAATGAGAGTTTCTGAAGGTCTAAGTCCCGGAAGGTCTAAGATTCGAGTCCCGGAAGGTCTAAGATGCAGGCGGGCATTGCGTTGCCAGAGATGAAGGCTATACACTATACAGACAGGCAATAACGCAACAACTTTTAGAGTTGTAATATTCTTTTCTTAGTGAACTATGGGAAACCCGTCGAAATCGACGGTTACTTTCATTAATACCTCTTGTTAATTCATCTAACTGCGATGAATTGGGTGAAATATACATATTTTGAGCATTTAACATTGTTCAAAGAGTAATAAGTGTAAAAATAACAATATTGCGTTAGTTGCCAAATTTGGTGGTTCATTCAATGATTAAAATATTTCCTATCCTGTACGTCATCGGAGTTATTATTAGTGTGTTATATGGTATCTCTTCCTTTGGTAGAACCTTTAAATAGTATTTAAATCGTATTGGTGGATCTTGTAGTTAAACACTTCCGCGACTTCAAACTTCTCGTTTGAGAAAAAATATATGTTTGTTGAGAAGACACGTTCTAACTTCAAAGGGAGGTATATCCGTTACAGTGTAAGTTTGATTTTCCTTCGTCACGTCGCGTCAGTTCATATCGTACTTCTGTGCCAATGAATGAACCCTCTAGCATAGTTTTGAGAAATTGACTATGGGGTTACTGATAAAGCTGGAATTCCTTGACATGGGGGATGTCAGTTAGTTGTCTCGGCCTTATCAATAACATAAAGTTGTCAATATAATCTCTCTACGGAATGTTAGGTGTAGTGGAATACATGAAGTAAAGTTGGCTTTAATTCTTGAACTGTTAGGGGCCTCCTAGTTCATATGATCTTGGCGGCTTCATTGGCAATAAATAATGCAAATGACATAGCAATGAAACATTTCCAAAAAGCAAAAAACTGTAAAATGGCTGTTACGTAGATATTGACGTTTACATATTGTTAATCAACGTATAGAATAAATACTTCAATCCTTTAATACGTTTTTTTTATGGCGACCATTCATAGTAGGTAAGCCAAGTATGAATGGAGATGAGTGTAGGATGAGTGGCACGATCTTGAAGTCTTGTTAGTGAATAAGGCCGACATTCCTTAGATACAGCTGTTAATTAATAGCCCATACAGCGAATGGCAACCAAGGGACCAACAGTTTATAGTTGAATTGGAACCAAATTTTTTTTGCATTGGTATTTATGAATTGGTATAATTATCAGGATAGCACTGCGGGTAGTCGTAGTACTCACTCGTGCGGACGTTAATCCACACCAGGGAGTATCGCATCCACAGTGCATTCCTATAAATATCCACAATTCGTCAACTCCTAGTAGCTGGATTACAGGACGGCGCCACCCGTTCCAGTCAAAGGATTATGTGATCTAGTTTAAAAGGAATATGACCTTTCTGTCATGACAGTAGCTGCTTAAATAGTATTTTCTCTTTGTACCATATTTTACAGCCAAAATGTTGTGTTATTTTCAATAATGTTACTAATTCAGTGCGCCAAAGTCCGTAATATAGGCAGGTGCAAATAATTTGTCAAGATAGGACCATTTTAGGCAATGCTTCTAAGTTTGGATTTTATTAGACACAATAAGAGCAGATATTTCTACATAAATATTTGATATTTTGTAGAATAATATGATAAAATGTAGGCAAAAGTGGCGAAAAAGGCACACACCAACCCGTACAATAGATATAAGATAGTTCAATAAGAAATAATTTAAGAATTGCTGTGATAAAAGGATTTTCCACTGATATGGTAATGGAACGTTATATTGCAAAACATGGCATGATAAAGAAGAAAATCAATTTTAAAATCAGAAAATAACATTGCAAATACTTATTTGGTAGAATTCAACTCCCAATAAATATGTGTTGTTTGAAATACAATTTAAAAATGAACAGCTGTTTCATTAAAAAGTATTATTCACATGGCCAAAATGTAAACAACTCTGTGGAGGGATCTTTAAAGGCTTCTAGGGCAGAGTCCTAAGGGATTTTGCTTAGCTTTTCTTTTGATAACTCATCTACAGACCAAGACCTTTCTTTGGACACCTCTACCAATTTTCTACCCCCAGCCGTTCTCTCAAATTAGTGGGGACAAAGTTTCCAATTAAATATTTAGATTCCCCCATGTTAATCTTATGGGAGAAACTCCAACTTTGATGGACTGTGGGGCAAAGCCCGAGGATTTTTATTACAGGAATTGGTGAAAGGGGGCGTCTACACAAAAAATACTTTATTTTGACACGTCGTTTGTAAAAATCCGTCCATTATTAACGGAGGAGTAGTGTTTTGTAGAAATCGCCTTCACGTATTATATATAAGGACTAGCTGTGTACCCGTTCTACGCACGGGGATCTTATAATATTCAGTTGAAACCTTCTTATATAACGAACAGCAGTTGGTTTGCATATTTTAAGATATGCTGGCCAAACTATTATACATAGCTTCATTTTATGTTGTTTTTTGTTGTTCCGGATCGGTATGACAATCAATAAAAGGTTAAATTACCTCTGTGTCTGCCGGTCGATCCTATAACGGTAGGCTTACTTTTATTTTTACTATCTGATCTCGTTTGCATGGCTCAATCATGTCCTGGTTGAAGTTCGTTCGCTACGCTCACTCACCTGTATGTTGGAGCTCGTTCGCTGCGCTCACTTTCCTTCAGGTTAGCTCGTTCGCTACGCTCACTTGCCTTCAGGTTAGCTCGTTCGCTACGCTCACTCGCCTCCAGGTTGCAAATTAGCTGTTGTCATAAATGTAAAAGAAATAATAGTGCTAGTGCTGCACCCTGTTGGTAATCCTTGTAACTTTAATGCTATTGAACATCACAGAACAGAACCAACTTGTTTAATTGAAACAGCTGTTAAGATTCAATAATTTCATTTCTCATAAGGTTAACATGGGCTTCCAGAAATTCCACGTCAAAAATCGACAAAAACTTGATTTTCAAGGGTTTACTGTTAAATATCTAACTGTCTCATATTCGATGAAATACGTCTAAAACCATCTCATATATGTATAGTATTTGGAAAATAAGTTTCAGGCGGGACAGTGCTATAGTTATTGAGGAGTAGTTGTAATAAAGTGCGTATTTTAGCGTTACCAAGAGAATGACAGATAGACAGACAGACAGACAGACAGACAGACAGACAGAAATTGAGATAAGGTTTGATTCGGTTTCTCTGACCTATGAAATGTAAAAATAACCAAAAAGTTCATTATTCTAAGCAATGTACAGACAAAACTCTAATTTTATTTATATAGATAAGTAAGATTAGTAGTGATCATTAGACCACAGAGATAAGTAAAACCGTTGCTGTATACAAATCGAGGACGTGACGACGAGTCAAGAAAAGGATACCTATGCAAATTATTTTGCTGCTCAACTTTTGGAGGAAAGAGTAGGAAAATAACAATGTTTATATGTTTTAATTAATCTTGGTAGCTTTTTGTTTACACAATAAATGTGTGACTGCTTCGATTTGTTTGGATTAGGCGTGGAAATATTGATCTCATAAAAAAAGGAGATCGAGAATCATTATGAATCACGATTTTAAATTACCACTACAACCTTAGCCGGATTTTATCCAGAGATAAACAGATGGATGACATGTATTGAACACAAGTTATCATTGACATCGATACAATTGCTGTAAAATCATAATTAAATGTTTGTGCTTTTTATATTTACATGGATATCACACAGATTTATTTGGCTTATTTCATAAAGATAAATATTATTTCAAAGTTATATAAAATTAATATGCTAGGGGTTATTTTATGAGTGTAGAGCATATTATACAGTGTTTGCCCAATTTAGACAATTTCTGTGTCACTTACTTCTGAGCTTACTCTGTGTTGAAATGAAATAATATTTTATTTCCCATTAACTATTTAAAGATAAGTACATTGTATTTTTTTCCTTTACTTAAATATGATACAGCAAAATATTACTAACTAGATAACAAAACAAAAATTATTTACTGTAGAAATAAGTGAATAAAAGTGTAAAAAAAATACATTCTATAAGAAAGGAAAAAGTCTACATAGGCAGGGCCTGTGCGTAAACTCGAGTTGCGAAAAGATTAATTTAAATGGGAAGTAAAAAATATAGGAGAAAAAAAAATCTTATAATTTAAACTTTTTTTTGTCTTGCTTGAAGCTGAATTTTTAGTGTTCTGGAATAAATTGACGATAAAAAAAAACTCTTTGTGCAAACAGAGGTAATTTATAAAAATCTAGTGAAGATTGAAGAGGAGAGGTGGAGTGTGGTGTATTAGTCAGTCAGTGAAAGTGGTGTATCAGTGATTGTGTAGGGTCAACGGTCAGGTCCGCCCAACGCGATAACAGCCTCGGTATCCTCTGAACTCAGTCCTACAAGCCACCCTACAACATGCTTCTTAAATAGAGAGAGAGAGGGTGAATTTAGAATGTTGACATTTTGATATCAGTTACACATGTTACGATGTAAATGATTTGGGTTAAGTGAAAGCAATTCGTATTTGAAAATGATTTGAAAGCTTGTGGAACACTTACACCATTTCGAGAAAAGCGTGTATTGTGGGGATGAGTAATTTTTACAAAAATATTATCAAAGTTTTTGTACATGTGAACTAAAATAAATTTAAAAAATAACTGCCTGACTGTCAAAACTCCCGATTCTACAAAAAGATTGTCAGTTGAATATCTAAAGTGTTTTTTAAAAGCAACTTTAAGTTTTCTGCACTACAAAAACAGGTTGCAAGATAGTTTTGTAAGCACCACCAAAAGCAATAATTCCAAAAGACAACAATGATTGAACATATGCATAGTATGCTATTTTAATTTCTTGCTCTTCGAGAATATCACTAAGTTGCCTAAATGCATAAATATATTTACGTAATTTATTATTTAGGTATTCAACATGATCCGACCATTTCATCTTTGAATCAAAAACAATACCAAGATATTTGTATGAATCAACTTTTTCAATTTTGCTACAGAAACAAGAGTTACTGAAAAGATTTCCACAGACATGAATAGTTAGGTTATCAAGTTTGTATTCGGTTATCTTGCGTAATGAAATTGGCATAAATTTTGTTTTAGATATATTAAGGGACAATACATTTTGGTCAAGCCATTTTTTTAGTAAACAGAGGTCTGATTGTGCCTTGTTTTTAACCTCCTCCCAGGATGCTCCGGTTACAAATATTAGTATATCATCAGCAAATAATGTTAATTTTCCTTCTGTTTTAATTTTAGAAATATTATTAATATAAATGAGGAATAAAACAGGACCAAGGGTCGAACCCTGGACCACACCATACTCCACTGGCAAAACATCGCTTGACACTTCACCAAGTGCGACAGTTTGTAGCCAATTAGAGAGGTAGCTGCTGAACCAAGCGAGCGAGGGTTGTTTATGAGCCCAACAGATTTATCATACTCGTATAACATTTATTTGTGAATTTCTTATGTAAGCTCCTTTAAAATGCATAACTTTTAGTGGTTTGCTGCTGTTATACACAATCTGTTACAATTAAATAAACACTAGTAGTATTTCACTTTCTCTTTTTTGTCTGAGCACATTTTGGTGTTTAATTTCCTTAGACCGTTTTGTTTAATCAGTATTTAGTTTCAGTAATCAGCTTAAATTACAATTTCAATGTGTGGTGAAAATCAATTAATTAGTTGTATTGATACAGTATAAAATGTTCTCAATTTTCATTGAATATTCTATTACAATAGTTACTCGTGTAACTAGTGGGCCAAGTGGCAAAAGCAGTTAGCACTCGTGTTATACATTATGTTTCCTACGGTTACTATAAATAAAGCATGTAATAGTATATTACGTTACTAGTCCTGAAAATAAGTGTTTACCGGACGAGTGTGGTTGTTCCCGTGCAAGACAAAGTCGAGTACGGGATTACCATACGAGTCCGGTACACACATTTTGGACGAGTTACGTACGATAGTTTACGCCATACTACTAAATCTGTACAAATCCTTATATATTTCCACCAACTAAAGGACTAAAAATCACTAAGACCAACTAAGTAGAGGTTATTTTTTGAGAGGATAGCAGGCTTACCTGAATGGGAAAGAGTCCAAACTGGCACAGGAAACACAAAACAAAACTTTACACTATATACACAAAACATTAGAATATTTCACTGTCACTGACAGCATTTTCAACTAAGGAAGAGGAAGAGATAGTTTTCTAGATGTCCAAAATGGTGGCCAGTGAGTTGTTGAGTCAGTGTTGCCAATAGTATGAATTCAAAAAACACAGTTTCAGTTTATCTTTTATGCACTATATATATATATGAATAAATATGTAAGCCTGCTAGTTGGGTTGGATATTGAAGTGGAGTGGGTTAGATTAAAGGTATTATCTCAGGTTTAGGTTTGGGGGTTGTCTAGACTTAGTAAACCATTGATAAGACAATTCCCATCTTCTCAGTTGTGACTGGTTACATTGAGGGGGCAGTGATTTGACTATTTTGGTTGTAAAGCAGTCATTGAAACTAGGGTTGTTGTGGCTCTGGGCATGTTGTACAACTGGTTTGTCTTTGTATCCAGTAGATACATCTTGTCTATGGCCATTCATCCTGGTTCTGAGGCTATTGGTGGATAGGCCTACATACTGTGCCTCACATTTGTTACATTGTAGTTGGTAGATAATGTTCTTTGTTTCACAAGTGTTGAAGCCTCGGATGTTGTAGTTTTCTTTGGTTGTGGAACTGGAAAATGTTTGGCTACTCACGAGCCGTAGGCGAGTGAGGAATGGTTTCTCGAGTGAGGCAATTGTACTTTGAACTCGAGTTGCACATTATACTTTTCCTACAGTTACCATAAAACAAATAAATTTGTGAAGAAACATAACCTATTTTTAAACAGAAGTGAACTTTTAATATAACATTTATTTAATGTGAAGTGACAAGTACAACAGTACAACAGCTGACCAGCTGATTTACAGCCAGTGCTGCCAACATATTTCGCACGCATACGGACGTTGCCTGCATGTTACGCGCTCACTATTTCGTGCCTTCACGTTGCAAATCTGGAGTGAGACAAAGTAATTAGAGTGAGACAATGTTAACATTGTCTCACTGATGAGCGAATTGGCCACTTTGCTTTCTCAAATCAGTGAGAGAACATGTACATTGTTAGGTAACTGTAGGAAACAGTTATTTGTGCAACTAGTGAGCAATTGCACTTTGCACTCGAGTTGCACATTATATTTTTCCTACAGTTACCATAAAACAAATAAATTGTAAAATAAATTGGTATTTTATTTTATTTACGATATCCATATCATACTGGTTTAAGATATAGACCTCTCAAAATTGTGATAATATTCTTAAATTAAAAAAAAAAAAAAATGTTTGTTTAAATTTTTGAAAACAAATAAATTGGTAAAGAAACGTAACATCAGGACGTGATTGAGCCATGCGAATGAGATCATCTTGAAAATTAAGAAGTTAAACGGGGCAAAGCCCGCGGGTTACAGCTAGTATTGTATAATTGCGTGTTTATTTCATTCTTAAACATTGTAAATTGTGTATTGTTCCTGTAAAAACTATTAAGATATATAATGTACATCCCAGTTTGCGAAAATAGTTTGTTTCGCAAGTTAACACACAATTAAAACAATATTCAAGGGAGTATAGGCTTTCAGGAAACTGTTAATATTTACAAAAAAAATCATACGTGATTAAGTGTTGCGTGAACGTATTTTATTTTATTTACGATATCCATATCATACTGGTTTAAGATATAGACCTCTCAAAATTGTGATGATATTCTTAATTTTTTTAATTGTCACTCATTGGGGTTTTAATATAAAATTTTTAAACTGTCACCAAAAACCACATTTTGGGGCCCCGCAAAATTGTTATACTGACCAAAAAGTGTACTTGTTACATTTTAAGGTTTGCAGGTTTAGTTTTCCCAGTGTAACCGGTTCAAAGGTTAACAGGGTGCATTCATACTTTTGCCAAACCCTGTAGTTTTGCCCATGGTGTGGTGTTACCTTTACAGTAGGCGTTCCTGGAATAGGCAAGATCTTCCACATGTAGTCCAAGGCTAGGTGCACACTTGGCGACATGGCCACCAATGTTAAATTAAATGATGAGAGCTACACTAGATGACTAGGTCGTCTTCACTCATTAAGAAATGTGGCTACCTTTTGCAACCAGGTCGCCTAAAGTGACCTTAGCCTACTAAGGCTAATGATTTATATAGTTATTAACGTGTCTTTTTTAATGAATTTGGGTAGTTAACAGAACATTATACCTTCAAGATACTAGGAAGGGAATGGGTAGATTCTGAATAATAAATTGAGCCAGTGAGCAATCAAGTTAAGGATATAGAGTACAAATAGTTATATACATATTTTTTATATTTTCTCTTTTAAGAATCGTATATATACCCCTTAAATGTAGTTTACCTTAGTTTAAAGTCCGTCATATTATTTACCTATCGTTTTTACAGGTATCACAAGCTGTCTTTCTTTAGACATTAAAAAAATTCAACTTATGCTCACTAACATTCCTCGAGTCACATTAACTTGTATAATAGATATAACTTTATTTAACTTGCTATTTTTTTTTACACTTTTAAAAATTATTTTAAATCAGTCAACAAAAAGAAAGTATCAACATGAATAGATATAATAATAATATGTTACATAATAAACATTCTAAAAATCCTTGTAAACTTCAGTACTGTAGTCCATTTTACCGAATGAAAATAAGCACTCAAATTTATAATTTGATAAATAATATTGGTTTCACAAAGAGTAGATGTTTCCTTCAAGGAATAATAATCCACAATATCAAAAACATCAACGAAAATAAATATTCAGTACAAATTGTCTATTCACAATTATCTTGAGATACTAAAATTCTTCACTTTACAAAATTATGCCAATACGGGCTTTGAGTTAGCAAATAACAATTAATTTATTCATATAAGTCTATACAATTTATAGTTCATCTGTAAACTGAATAAAGAAAATATATACACATAACACTATCGCACTTTCACTTCCATAAACACTTGGAAATAGAGTTAGTTCATTAACTATATCGCTTCGACAAGTAATAACGCCACTTGTTTGTTAGTCTATGTTTAGGGTCGCTGACCAGGATTCATTTGGTACAAAGATTACGATTTTCCGACTAAATATCTTCAAATCTCAAGGATCTGATCTGAAACCAAAACATCAGTTAGTGACAATAAATGGATAAATGCACAACACTTCACCATTTTAGAAGAAAATAACGGATACTATTTTACATCATCGTTGTACTTCATTTGTATCAGCCAGCAATGTTCCAAATATTTAAGTGAGGCAAAGGAGTAGTTATGGGTCAAAGCCAAATAACAAACAAGATTTGATTTAATTAGTTTGGTTTCAGAATACAATTAAAATCTCAACATTTGTTACACTAGCGGTCTGTCTGTGCTACCTACCACAAAGCATGCATATGTTTAGGGTAGTTTACGAAGTGATACTGAGTGAGAATGTTCAAGGGAAAACTGTAGATTAGAGAATTTTTTTTCAAATCTTTTTGCAAGGGACAAAACAAAACATAAAAGAGAAACATTAAGTTACAACTACTATAATTATTGCGACAACGCACTTTATGGTAAAGTATAGTAAAGACGTGGTGCAACTGCTACTTTTTTAAGAGTGTAAAGTTCACTGTTTCACAACGACCAATCTCATGACGTCCAGAGCTTGTAGAAAGATTATGTTTATTGCAGTTACTGTACTTATGGACATGGCGAGATTGAGATTTGGATGTCGTGAGTCAGCTCAAGAATTATATTTTGGATATTGTGACACTGACTTGCGTCGTAACACTTGGAATTCGTGCAATGTATCCATTATTGACGGGTTTACTGAAAAGTATAATAGAATCGCTAACCTACCGGTTTGTGAATCAAGAGTTTTCATCTTCAGATTCATTATCTTCCAACGCATTAAAGAAAGACGCTAAGCTTAATACAGAAACTCCTTTGTTTTCCAGCTTTTCTGACTCATCATCTCTCCATTTCAGGAAGGATTCACTACTAATTAGGTTGTGTTCCAGGAACAAATTGAAGATGTGCAATAACAGTCCTGAAACAGAAACAGAGTTGTCTAAATATATAAGTTGACTTACGATTTTTAAAGTCAGTTTAATAACAACTAATATAGTTGAAAAGAGCCATTGACAGAGTGTGCTGGGATCATTTAATGGTGTCTGTCAGAAAACACCAAATGGTGGTAAACCTAGCTTCTTTATCTCAATACCCTACTATTGATACAACTTGACATTCCATCCCATGTTATAAGTTGTTGACAGTTTTAAAATCACTATCACCGTAGCTGATGTGGACCACTTTTGCGAGATTGTGCTGATGTAACAACTTGTTTCTGTTGAATACACCAACTTTTTCAACAAGTCAAAATTACTTATTGTAAGCTATGTCAACTGTTATGACACATCAAATATGTTAAGAATCAATATAAGGTAGTAAAAAAAAATTTTAGAAGCTACCGTAGCGCATTCAGAGTCTGGCTCACACCAGATTTTTTCATAAAAAATTGGCAACAGCTGGTCCATAAAGATGGAATGTCTACTTCAGTATCCAATTTCCTAAGTTATCATAGTTACAAAAAACTATGGGAGAAAATATTAATTTATGCTGTAGCACATCCTGCGAGTGAGTGGCTCTTTAAGCCATAACTGTGACGAGTCTAGCGCTTTCCAGGGGCGCATAACGAGTTTACGCTGTTTATAAACTATTGTTCCAATGTGAGGTTAGCCACTGCCATGAGATATTATTTCGCTTGCCGCTTATTGTGCCAGTGTTAACCTTCAATCTGGTATAATTTGTTTTCTGATCGGACTATTTCATTGGTGGTAGGGACGGTTACAAATTTTTTTTAGTGTGGGGTTTAGGCTCAGATCTAATGACATGCAATAGAATATTGTTAAAGAATGTCCTGTAGCAATGTGGAAGGAACCTAACATCAAAATTGTGTTTGTCTGCTTTTTGCGGATATTTTTGATGGTGTATCCGGGTAATTCACCCCTGCTTTTTCACTCCATTTGACAATACTGAGGGCCGGCTAGCAGTATTGTTTAGTGCTGCTATCTGTTGGGTTCTTGTAAAACTCAGCCCACAACGACTGGGGTACAGTATATGCATCTCATTTGGATGAAACTAAATTTAAACGTTTTTGCTCGTCCACACAGCGTATTAATGTTTGCCCCGTGCCGGCAGCGGTCGGCGCAGCCGCATTGAATGTGTTAATGAAAAATAAGCTACTTCGGGTATAATTCAGTTACCTCCGGGATGATCCAGCTTGTTGCTCAGTATCTGCACGGAGCTGAGACAGGCCAACTCACGGTCCTCTCTGTTATCCACATACCTCTGGATCAGCTTCTTGTACTCCTTGAACCTTGCCTGGTCCACACTGAAAGTTGAACCTAGGACAAAAACACTCACATTACTTTATGCATAGATTTTCCCTGCGATGCACACGAGCTGAGAAATAAGGTTTTCAAGAAACATGCTCGCCTATTAATATATAGATAAGATTGAAAAAATTGGTCATTTAGATTTGAAAAAGATATGTAAATAAGGGTAAATCATGTATGTGAAAATGTTATTTGAAAACTTAGTAAGTTTTCGGCTATACATATCGGCCTACACAAGATTTAAAAAGCCACAAACGTTTCTATAAGGCCATAAACATTGAATTTTGTTTTTAAAAATGTTGGCGGATGTGTAAACTATTTCATACAAAAGATATAAACATTTTATGAAGATTTGCGAACAAAGTATTCCCTGACTAGAATCGATACCATTAAGATCTGATAAAAATTATATAGAGGGAGGTTTGAGTAAATTTGAAATGGAATCACAGAAGATAGTTTATTCGTAAATACCACACTAAGTTACTGTACTATGTTGTTGAAACTTACCTATACAAGCTGTACAAATTGCAGTTATCAAGGCACGGATAAATTGAAGACTTTCGACTTTGTCTCCAACATTACTCTGGAAAAACAGAATCCTCTTTAATTAATACAGTAGGCTATGTCTATCTATACATTTTAGCAAATATCAGTTCTATTTCCTCAAACAATTAAGTTTCACATTGGTAAAGTAAGATAAAAATTAGTTCTATCAATATATTTTAACACGTTTGCTGCTTTAACCCTGCCACGTGGAGGGCTGTGATCGCCATTCTGTTGCTTAGTGCGAGCCTAGCATCAGCCGAAGGCGGACCTATACCACGTTAGCGTGTAGTGTGTAACTTGCTTTTTGTTGTTGTGTAGGTTGGTAGTAAATTTCCCCGTAAAATCCCCGTCTGGAAAGCTTAGAAATTAACTTGTCCTTTACCCACCTATTGCCAAAACAATGGGACCGGCTACGTTCCAAGCAGTGCTGCTATCTGTGGTTGTTGTAGCAAACTACGTCGAATCTCATCGTGACGCAGTACATCACCTCACGTTATTAGTTATTTGTCAGACCAAAATTTGAAAGCCAATCGCCCGGCAATTGGGTCTGTTCGACGCAGCACCGTACTGGGGGCTACACCTGCCTTTGATGGGCCGCAGCAAACGTGTTAAAGAAAAAAATAATCTATTGTTGATCTAGATTCTAAGAGGATATATCAATCAAGTCAAAACATTTCCAGCATTGTTTTTCGGTTCAATTTGGGGGATAATGTTGGGAAATAGGAAAACAACCTCAAAACAGTTTAGTATGAGAAAGCTGTTATCAAGCCTATACTACATGACCAACAACATGAAGTTTGTAAGATAACAAACTTTGTTATTGAATAAAAAAAAGGGAAAACCAGGACTTTAGTTAGTGAGTTGAGGAGTCATGAGAAATCATGGTAAGTAAATATTTACCTTAGCAGTATAAATTATTTATTGAATTCAATCCAGGAGATTGGTTAAGTAACTTAATCATACTAAAGGTAGTTTAATTGGTAATGCAATTGATTACTATAGTTCGGCCGCTTAGAAAACGACCTGCGCGCTAATGCTAAACCAATGCTGGAGGAGGTCGCTTTCTAAGCGGCCGAACTATAGACCCTGAATGTCCCAAATAAGAAAAACTAAAAAAGTTGGTCTATTTTGTCTTAAAATGTCCTATGCAAACAATTTCAATTCATAACACAAACTAAATAGTGTCAAGACCATAGGTGGTAAGTACAAGATTATAAGTTTTCTAGTCAACACTCACAGAGATAATTTGGAATATGTTGTCACAGGAGGTGTTTGACTGCATGAGTCGAGTGATCTTCTCCTGCACCTGGTCCATAGGCATTTGACTGCTGGGCTCATACTGGGGCGGCTCCCCCGTCAGGTACTCTAGTGACTGCGGATAACACAAACATGCAGATAACAAAACTGTCAAATTGTCAGCAATCAAACGGATTCATCAGATACTAAGGAATACTTGCAAAGGAATTTTCCCTTATGTCAATACTAGCCATAGTAATAATGGTAATAGTTTAATTAAAATAAACACAGAGGATACGCGTCCGGTAACCAGACGTGGATTAGGCGTCCGGTAATGACGTCACCGGGTTGTGGGGTCCCGGAACGCCATTACCACAACGATACGATATTCGACCAGCGTTGTTCGTGGTGTAGTGGATAGAGTGCTCGGCTGATAACCAAGAGGTCCTTGGTTCGAAACCTACCGGTTTCTTTAACTTTTTGTCCCAGATTTTGCTTTGAATGTAATTCCTTCTTAACTGTACATCTTTTGTTAGAATTTTTGGCATTTGTAATTTTATGTTATCAAGAGAATTGAGCCTTCATTTGAATTTTTTCATTATCAGCAAGTTTGGTTGGTTAGGTTAGGTTATGACAGTAACTGCCGGACGCCTAATCCAGGTCCGGTTACCGGACGCGTATCCTCTGCGTAAAATAAACCAATTTTATTATTGAAACCTGTTATATTTGCAATCCTTATTTTGGCTTAGGTAGAGTGATGCATGGTTTATATATAATTTTCTGAGTTCAACACCAAAACTATTAGCTTATAAGGGAAATTTGCTAATATTTTGCAGAAACCATCGTAATAGGCCACATAATGTCCACAGTTGGCAACTCTGAATATCACTTTAGTTTGGAGCTTTTACTATCACAGTTGTAATTACTGTCATAGTTGTAGATCTCATTTCTATACTTATCAAGTTTAAATAACAACAATAATCTCATTATTAATCAAGATAAGTTAAATACTTACATTTTCTTTAATGAAGGCATCTACATTTAAATCGGCAGGTATAAAGTCTTTGAGGCTCACATTTGACGAGTCCCAAACTTTTCTAACAAAACCTGGTTTCTGTAACACAACATAATTTGTTAGGATTTACATTTTATTGATCTACTAGAAAGACAAAATTTGAGTTAAATAACAAATGACATACAATAGGTACATCAGACTTCCGCGATAATCAAATCCAAACTACAGTGCAACTAAAATTATCCGAACATCAACTATCTGAGTCGCTTACCAAAAGAATTTAAAAACCTTCAAACCACCGTAATAAGAATCGTTGCTAGAGAAGGATTAAGTAGTAATTGGGGCTAAATCCAAAAATCTGACTTGCTGTCTGGTAGACATCATCGTCTCACACGGAAGCATTGTCATAATTTTTTTGCGATCACAACAAAATCTTGCACATCTTTTTACACCCCCCCCCCCCATTTAACTAGGCTGGTTTTCATCAATGTCCAGACACTTTAACAAACCTACATTTGTAATATGGTTCCACCATTAAATAACATTACCTTTTCCTCGGCCAGCAGTTTCAAGATGGGAACGAGCAGCTTGACGGCTGGCCTTGTATTTAATACTGGACTACAAGCAGCCTTGATGTGGCTGAAATTGATTTTCTCCGCAGCAAGAATTGGAACTGGAAACAATAAAAACACAATGTAGTTTCTTGTTTTCACATACCTTGAAGGCATACTAACATAATATAGGCTATGTAAGAAAATAAATGAATAATTGAATAATTTTCAATATTCAATTATTCAGACAAAATATTAAAACAAAATAACTGGTGTGCAATATAATGCATATTTAAAGACACAAAATAGCCTATGTAAAACACAGTGATTGCATTTTTCCATTATTTTGTTTAAACTACACCTTGTTGAGTTCAACAACTTATGGAATAGTAATTTTTCATTAATATAACACTAAAAACCCACCTATAACCTGTGCTTGCAGTTCCCATATCTTGGGAACATCAATTGCTATTTCTTCACTGGCCTCGTAAATCAAGTTAAGCCTGGAAAATTCAAATACATATAATGCAAAACAAGAACTGTAAACTGATAAAGCTATCTGCTTTTATGATGCAATACTCATAATGTAATTTATTTTCATTAGTTGTCAATCCACTACTTTCATCAAAAATGATAATCATCGAATTGCATCAAAGATGACAGTATATATATAATTATATATTTATTCTTAGTGCGGGAAAACAAAGTAGGCCTACTTAAAACATACCAATTCAAAGATGATTTCGTTTTAAATGTGACCCTGATGTAGAATTATTTTAGTAGTCAGGCATAATGTTCCATTTCAAACAAAAATCTTTTGAAATAAAAAAAATATTTTTTTAAGATAAATTAATAATCATCAATCTTTGCTTATGATGCAGTTCTCATAATATAATTTATTTTCATTATTTGTCAATCCACTACTTTCATCAAAAATTATAATCACTGAATTGCATCATGGTTGAAGATATTTGATTTAATTTACCTACTTTGTGTGCTGTAATGCTTGATGGCCATTGAAGCACTGAAAGTACATTTACAACAATGGTGTCAGTTAATATTAGGCTTATGTATTGAGTTGTATTTTTTTTAGTTATGAGGAGTTTGTGTGAACAAATTTGCTTAAAACAACATTATTAAACATATCAGTAATAGCTTTTAACTTATGGCAATCTGTAGGATGCAATTCTCATTATATAATTTACTTTCATTATTTGTCAATCCACTACTTTCATCAAAAATGATAATCACTGAATTGCATCAAGGTTGAAGATATTTGATTTATTTTTCGTACTTTGTGAGATGTATTTTTTCATTGTTATAAAGCATATCAGTAAGCTTTAAACTTATGGCAATCTGTAGGAAGCAATTCTCATAATACAATTTATTTGCATTAGCTTTCAATCCACTACTTTCATTGAAAATCATAACCATTGAATTGCATAGTTAAAAGACATTTTACTGGAAATTTTATTTCCTGTTTAGAATTAGTATGTTAGAACCTATGTAACTGGAATCACTAAAACATCATTCAGCCTTCTACAATCTCCTAGAACGGCATAATTTTGTACAAGAAGTTATTCATTATTACTCTAACATGAAACCAACAAAACAGCAAGGCTTTACATAAAGACAAACTGGGTTAAGGTGATTACTATCGGAAGATAGTTGACCCAAAATATAAATAAGTTTCAATGGAGAAAAAGATAGAGCAGTAGCTTCTGGAGAGTATCAACTTTTTGAAGAGAGTACTTTATACTTTATTCTGAAATGGCGATCATACAAATGTAGGTATTTCAAGCCAAATACGAATGGAGATGAGTGGCTCGATCTTGTAGTCATGTTAGTGTCTAAGGCCGACATGTTCCTTAGACACAGCTGTTAATTAATAGCCCATACAGTATTGGGCAACTAAGGGACCTACAGTTTATAGTGGAATCCGAACTACATTTTTGCCTTGTAATTAAGAAACATAAGCTGTATATAGGGCCTAGCAAGCATAGAGTAAGACAAAGTAATGTCAACAGTACATTTAAAAAACAATTACGATTGCTTTGATTCTTCCTCTAATCTTGGCCGCTTTGTTGAACAAAGAAAGGATGAAACTTACTGATCAACAAAGACTTCAGGTGTGAAGACACCGTAGTCCATGAGGGCAGTGAAAAGTTCTCCGATCCTTTTTTGAGCTCCGGCCTTCTTCTCAAGTGCGAGTTCCAGCCCTCTACTAATAAAGCTGCCAATCTTGTTGTCATGGAATATAGACTCCACATCCACTTTAACATCCTGCATACAATATAAATAGTAATTGAAACATCTTGCAAAGATAGCTAAGCATCATTATTTAAAAAAATTAAAGAGGCCAACTATATTGAAAATAAATAAGAGATGTTGTCCTAATTAGTGATGTGGGCCGGGTAAATACCCAGTGGGTAGGTAAATATAAATTGGGTATTTACCCGGGAATTTACCCCAGGCCCGGGTAAATACCCAAAAACTGGGTATTTATAATTTGTATTAAAGTTAGAGAAGATTTAGATGTTTTTTTGCAATTATCACCCTGTAAGGATAGTAAAATGATGATAAAATGTGTTAATTAAAATTTCATATGGTCACTACTATCATTTTACTTCTGGGTACAATCGCCATAAATACCCAGGTCTGAGCATAAAGCATAATCAGCATAAATACCCTGGTCGCATGGTTGCACTGGTCCTGACTACTTATGATTTTTGATTTCTATGATGGATAGATGAATTTATTTTATTGAAAGTGAAGAAAAATAATTTGCAAAGTAATAATTATCTATTACTTATTTAATACGCAAGGAGATTTTTTGTGACAATTACTCCTCCCAAACTACTGAACCAATTGTCATGTTTTTGGTGTCATTGGAAAGAGAGTTACGTGAACTTTTGCAGGAAACTTTCTTTTTAGGGAAATACTGAGAGAGTGAGGCCCTGAAGCCCTTTAAAGTTTTTAAAACATTGGAAACAAAAATTTTTATGAAACTCCAGCTGTTGTCAGAAATCAAAAGTGAGAAGAAGAGCATGTTAATTATAAACAGTTAATAAGTTTGCTAATTTAACAGTACTGTACCTACATACATTTGCTGACTTGGTTGAAATTCGTTTTAAAATAACGCCTGTAATATTGCCAGCAATTGCTCGAATTCGAGCAACACGAGCAACAGGGACACTAGTTAATTATAAAAATTTAACCTAGTAGTGGCCTAGGCGTGTAAACAACTTAAGAAAATAATGCAAATTCAATCTGTAGGATGGCAGGATTTAATAATATTTTTGTTCTAGATCTTTTGTTGGTAGCCTATCAATGGTATCAAAATAAAAAAAAAACTAATTTCATAAACTTGTGATACAAAACATTTAAATCTATAGCACAATAAATCTTTCAAAACTATATTAAGTTAGACCAAAAAAGAGGAGATAAATTTTTTTAGTAGGTTTATCCAAATATATTATTTTTTCCAACTAAGCGGTAACACAGAAAAGTTTAATTACTTTTAGTATTCTGCCATTCTGCCTTAGGTCTGTCTAGCCTTCCAAGCCATTTATACGATAAAATTTTTTAACCATCATAATTTAATAACAGTAGAAGTAGGTTTAGGTTCATTATTTCTCTGATGAGGTGTTGTCTTGATAAAAAATGAAACCCCATTCTTATTTAGTTTTATTAAAAAAAGTGTTAAATCATTAAATAAAAGGTACTAGCAAAGCTTCAAGTTACTGTAAAAGGTGTTATAGACTATCCTAATTTTTCATGTAATGATAACAATAACATATTTAGGGGTGAATATAAATTAATTTCAATTGATTTCATAAATACCCAAAATACCCGGGTATTTATGGATTTTGGGTATTTACCCGGGTAAATACCCAGGGTATTTACCCTGAGTTTTAAATACCCGGGTATTTTACATCACTAGTCCTAATATATGACTTTTTCAAAGAATATATATTGAATAAAAATTGTCATATTAAATTAGGACGAAATATCAGTTATTTTTGTGTTCTTTTAACCCTTGGACTCATTTTTTTAGGTAAGCTAGCTAAACTGTCTCCTTTCAAACAAGTCTTAATATTGTCCTTAGTTTCAAAGGTTAACTTGTAAATTAAAATCTAGTTTAGCCTACTATCTACATCATATGAATGGTAAAAATATTGTAAATCTACTAGGCAGTTTTCATAGAAATTGCATTTTCATTATGTAATCAATCCACTACTTTCATCAAATCATCAAACTGCGTTTTCATTTAGGTTAACCACTTAGCAACATTTTTATTCCCTGGTTGACAAAGCCATTAGCTCTAAATATTATGTGTGTCACCACTGTTTGTGAGAATAAAAACAATATCGCTAACTGATAGCGTAAATGAAAGATTAATCACCTCAACAGAGGAGAGGTTGCCCAGGTATTCGTCAAAGATGGTCTGCGTTTGCCTTTCGAGCCGCTCCTCGTCAACCTTGTCATCACGTTTGTCTCGTCGCTCTGACTCCTTGTTGTCAGGTTGCCGGGGTACTGAGCTCTCGCGCGAGGCTGGCTGAGACGACAACGGTGTCTGCCTCTCTCGCTGCATGCTGCTGCCTCTCGAGTTGCGGCCGTCCCCTTTCACATTTAAAATGTTTTACGATTTCCATTTAAAATAATTCATTTGTTTGCAGTTTTATTGCAGTGTAGAACTCCAATAACCCTGATCCATTGGGATAAAACCACATACAAGATTGAAAAATAAAAAATTATGAAAGGAAAAGGTAGTTAAGGCAGTAATGACGACTCAACATTTAACTCAATTGCTATTGGCACACATTAAAATCAAAAACTCTGATAACCCTAAGTTTTCAAGCAAATGTCATTCATTTGTTCTCCTTGAGATGAATATTGGAGATCTCCTATAGGTATTGGTTTAATTTAATTCCTACTAAATCTTATCTTCAAGGAATTCAATTTTTCTTGATTTTTCTTCTTCTGGTTTTATTAATTTGTGATTCAATCTTACCTTCAAGGCCTTGCATCATCCTCTGTCGTTCTCTGTCTTTTTCTATTGAAGGAGTGGGTGTCATCCTTCTGTTGCTGAAAAAGATATTCATTAGTTTTACTCTTTATAACAAAAGTTATTGTATATATACATTTTTCTTAATTTTTTCCTCTGAAATAAATACTTTATAGGCTAAAATGTAACTTAAGAAACACGATGCAAATTAACACCATTTAGCTGAGTACATCAATGGCTCAGTCAGTCTTTGTATCATAATGTGACTAACTAAAACATGATTCTCTGACTGAGATATAAAACAGGGATATAAAAAATAAACTGTAAAACATAAAAATTATACAGTTCTCCATAAGAATAACATGGGAATTTTTAATTTAAAGTTTTTTTTTTCTATTTTCTCCGTAACCGTTAGGCGCATAATAACGCTTCAATATACTAAAATTATTTGTTTTTTTTAAGCTCTACAAAATGGTTTGGAAAGAAAATGCTAAATTTTATGTTTTTAGGGTCAAAAATAGGAAAAACCAATTTTTGCCTCATAAAACCCCCCATAAACCCCTGTTCCCATAGTCCGATCATGTTGGTTTGCGAACTTGTTCGAATAAATGTAGGTTTACACGTTTGTACCAAATTTCATCAAAATCGGGCAATTTTTGCTTGAGTTATCGCGCTAACGGACACATATATAAATTTGAACGGATAGTGTTTTGGTCTCTAGGGACCTCAAAACGAAAAAGTAAATCGGTTCTGGGTCCAGGTCTTACCATGAGTACTACGGTAATAGCTTATTCCCTATATGGGAAATTCGCTAAAAATTAAACAATAACATTAGTATTAATTAGATAATGTACAAGTTTAAATAATATTATTTGCCTTATTGTTTGACTGATTTACTTACTTCATGCTGGGTTGAGGAGGTTGTTTCTTCTCTTGTTGAAGGGCAGAGTAGACATTGGTTGTGGTGAATACTGGAGCAGACTTGTTCTCCATGCTCTTTGATGTAGTCTGGAAGATGAACTGTGATCTTCCACCCAAGCTGAGCGAGTTCAGGTCAGCCATCTCGTTCTAAACATTACAATTTTTTTATCCTACGGTCACACTGCTATTCAACCGTGCAAGAATGTTTCCATCCTGAGGTGTCAATGGAATCACTAATACTAAAACATTTCAAACAACACGAAAAACTTAGCGTGAAATTTTCATTATTTTACTGTGCCTGTGCTCAAGTAGGTATCAGCTGAATTTTTATTATAGGTTTCTGTTGAATGAGATTCTAGTCTTTAAATACTGAAGGAGTTGAATTTATAGCATAACAAGACTCTGACGAGATATCAAAAGGTTAAATGGTCATTACATACCTTGACCATGTTTTGCATCTTGGAAGCCTCAAACGCCGGACCCTTGGAATGGAATCTCGAGGAGGGAGCCACACTGACCCATCCGTCATTGTCACTTTGGTTGTTGCCTCCACCTAAAAAAGTTAATTATAGCATACAATGTATTCTATATTTACCTTTGACTAAATGGGACTATCATGTTTGTATAGTACTTAACAATACAATTTGGCAAATCTGATTTCAAATGGACAGTTCTTTATCAAAACAATCTGCTTAAGCTGTTTTTGTGCTCATTTTTGCGTGAACAAAAAGCTGAGGTCGATTTAAACTAAAACAGATGGTTTTGACAGAGACCAGGTTATTTTAACCGCAGACATAAGGTCAGACAATTCAGACAATCCAGATAAGCTCATCAATAAGTTCTTTATCAATGATTCGGTTCCATGTAACCAGATTAAAGAAAATAAAACATAAACTAACCTTAAAATATTCAAAGACATCTGTGTTGCCTTAACAAATGATTTACAATGGTAAATCCTTAGTATGAAGAATCTGAACAAACTGTACAACAAATTTGTATATTGTACAAAGGTTTTATCCATCTGTTTAATAAGTCTACATCTGTTTGTTAAGTGTGGGTTCATTGACTTACGGTTGTTCCGCTTCCTGTCGTCCCCTCGGTCCTGTCGGTTCATCCTAGGAGGCGGATGTTGTTGCAAAGCTATCGACATCTCCATGCTCTCTCTTTCAGCCTCTTTGGTGATCTGTTCTATAGTCTTAGGATTGTTGTCCTCTCTCCTCGGCACCCACTTGCTCTGTCGCAGCTCGATCACATCTTGCAGCATGAACCTCACTCTCGACGATACTTTCGAACCTTCCCTTTTTTGGGCTAACTCTGCCATCCTTTGGAAGTATGGATTTAAAACCTGAATGTAAAGAATTAAAGAAATTTAATTTACAGGGTACTTGTTAATTGTAAGTAATATTTATCAATGTTTTTAGTCATCTTTGAAGAAAGATATTACTTTAACTGAATTAAATTATAGTTAACGTTATCTTTGACTATTGATACAACTAGATATTCCATCGCCAAGTCAAAGTTGTCGCCAGTTTTTTAAATCAAAATCTTTTTATCTCATGTGACCCGCTGACAAATTTTGCTGATCTAAATTACCAATTTCTGTCAAATACACAATGTTTTTCACCAATTCAAACTGATGGAACAATTTATAGCAACTGTTATGGCCCATCAACTATGTCAACAACAAAAAAAAGGCAGACAATGGAATTTTAGACACTAGCGCTTTGTGTTGGCCCACACAACTACGCTCTTTTTTATCAAAAGATTGGGGACCAGCTTATGAATTTGTTATTAGCTTGCTCTTCCAATCGGAATCTAAATAAAAATTAAAAATTGAGAACAGAAAGATTAACACAAGTTTGTGAAATCTACAAACTAACAAAATTACTCTAACAATTATGGCTCTTATTTCAAATTGATGAATATAATTGTTACAGTTCATAATGATGACACACTATTCTACAAACAACACTTTTTAACAAAACATATTTCTGCATAATTTTCCTGAAACTGTTCCGATTGCTTGATATATGTGATATGGAAATTTAAAAGAGACCCCTTGTCGGCGATGCAAAACCAACCTTAATAATAGATTAAGGTTGAAAACATTGAAATCGGGGTTTTATCAATAGTAGTTACCTATATCTTATTTAACAGAGAACAGGACAGTATCATTTAAAATATTGAAAATAAAATAAATCATTTTGTTAGCCTCTCTACAGCACAAGGTACCTCTTGTCGCTACATGTTATTTCACCGTAACGACAAGAGGTCCGATTATATTAACTTTATAAACAGTGTCCAAAAAAGGAATTTCCTGCATTCTAGCGGATATATAGAGAACTACAACAAAGTTCAGTTTAAGGAGAACAAAATATCTTACAAATTTTGCGGTCCCGACAAGAGGTCCCTTTCCTCAAATGTGATTTGTGACGTACTTCGAAAAAACAATTATTTCATGAAAATAACTGTGAGTTCAGAAAAAATTGGTATTACCTTCAAAGAATCTCCATCAATGGCTAGGTTTTTTATTTTTCTGTCATGTGTGAGGTACAATAAAAAAAATAAATAAAATAATAGATGCATGGGGACTTACACCAAGTGATTTGGAATTTAATAAGGAATTCAAATATGTACATAACTCAAAATTGATAATTCCCGACAAGAGGTCCCTTTTAACTTTCCACCATCTTATAAGTTTAACAAAGAAAATAAACATGGAATAAAATCACCTGAAGACACACTTACCCCAGGGGGAGGCTGTTTTTGGTTTTGCTGACCATATTCCAGGTCTTTACCAATTGTAGTTAATAATTTACACAGGCACTCTAGTGACTCCTCATCAGGAGTGCTAAGTAAATGTTCTATACACCTATACATGATTGCCGGGGTCAACATTCCCAGCTTAAATAATTCACCTATAAACCTGTGAACAGAAAATAAACATAATGAACATAAAATTATATAAACAAACAATACATATTCACGTAAAATCCTAGTTCTCGTCTACACTTAGTAGCGTGAAAGAAGATTGTAAAGATTATGTGTAATTGTAATGTATGAAGCAGGCCAAGAGAATTTACTAGTAAGAAAAATTCAAGGTAATGCTTCAATTTAATATAGCACTTAAGGAAGGATTCATTTCAATAATGAAAAACCCTGCTTTCAGTGCATCTAACAATCTGAGATCCTATAAAAGTAAATTACTGTACAACTTTTAATTTGGAAATCATTACATTCAGAACACACTTTGCCGACCTTTCCAGGAGATTAGTAATCTAAATGTAATGTTGTCTAATTGACCATGTAAAGCTGTAGTTCACAAGTTTGGTGCGGTTTATGATTTTTGGCGCAGGATTATTTCCACCAAAGACATCCAAGAATCCAATAATGCTCTTTGACAAATGTTTGCAGAATAATCAAATCTCAGTAGGACATTTAAGTAAAAACTTAAAATGTTCATGGCAATTGAAAGATTAATATCAGACGAAATCAATCAACAGCAATTGCTCCAAATTACTTTAGCACTTCGAGTTAGAGGGTGATCTTATCAAAATTCAGAAAACCCCAGCAATAAAGTGCATTGACATAAAACCAGTGAAGTTACTCACAAACCATTAATAAATTACCTAATATTTCCTACAGACTTCTTTCGCAAAGTCCTTTCTTTTTCTTCATACTGTAACTGCAATTCCTTTTTCTGTTCCTGAAAAACAACAATGAAGCTCGTTAAAGTCGATGGAATAAACTAGTGTATGAGCAACATTGAGTTCAAGAGGCCTAATACGGTTTACAGAGATTCACAGAGTAAACATGCACTAATTTTTGGTGTATAAAACTCACTCTACACTATTCTTGATCCAATGAAATCAAAACATAATACTTACAGGATCAGTACAGTTGTTGATTTCTTTTAACCATTTGGCTGCATCAAGTTCTGACGACTTGTTTCTTTCAAATTCAGTCTGGCACCTTGTAATGAGAAGTTTGCGGAAGTTTACTTTCTGCTCAGCGCCGTTTTCCACTTTGGAAACTTCTATTCTTGAGCACACTTTACACATATTGGCATATGCCTTGGAAAAATTTGGTTCATCCACAGCCTGAAAAATAATCACATATTACAACAAGGTACAACAATTAATAGTTAAATATCAAAATTAAATATGAATACAAACTATTTTTAATAGATTGTTTTGTAGATTGTTTTTATTGAATGTTATTTTTTTGTGGACATGCAGATTAGTCTGTCTCCCATTGCAGGTGCAGGTAAAATATTGGTTAAAAGATCAGTGTTATGAATAGTCATGGTTTCAAAAAGCTACTGGATGTAGCTAAGGATGAACATCTACTGTTATATTTGTAGTCACACAAGGATTCGTCACTCCCAGGGATAGTCCCAGGACTCTAAGGCAAACCTAAAGTAAAAGCAGAGGGTCCAAAAATTGACCCCTGGGGCACTCCATATCGCAGTGTGTGATGTTGAGTTATGATTTGTCTGTTTATTTTATTTGATGTTGTATGATATAATCATCTTCAACAAACCTATTTTGAATATACGATTCAAATCATTGAGTTCTTTTACAAATTCCAAATTTAATTAAAACTTAACAAAATAAAATTTACAGTGAGACAAACTGTAAATGTTGGTTTAAAAACATATTTCTTAATACTTTATTAGATAGTATAATTTAAGTAGACTTTTTTCAAATTACCAACCTACCTTTTCAAAAATTAGGCCAATTACTCCTTTAAGCCTCTCCTCAGAGTTTATTGGAAGAATCATGAACTTCTTCATGAGGGTATCAAACTTCTGTGGAGTCAGCTTGTTGAGGATACCTCGCACATCCTTGTAGAGTTTCTGAAAATACAACACAAATTGGTTAACAGACTATTGGTCATCAACATTCTCTAAACATACTAAAAGACAACGATGAAATGTGTGAGCATTTAGACTTAGGCCAATTCAGCTAGTCAAAATGCTCCTGTAACATAAATAGACAGATATAGTCGTTGAACAAATAAAAAAAAAATAAGAATAAAATAAACGGTATCAGCATTCTGACACATACTTTCTCCCATAAGTTTGTCAACAACCTTTATCATGTGTAAGCGGTGAGAGTAAATATACGGAAATGGGATTTGCACAATTTTCTTCAGAATTTAAAGGAATATAACATACTAAATTGTTATCAAAATCGTTCGGGCCAATTTTGGGGAAATCTGATTTTCCGTTATTTTATGGGGTTTTTATTTCTAAAAAGTGAAAAAAACTATCAAAATTGTAAGGACCATAACATACTATGTTAAATCAAAACCGGATCTTTGTCTAAAACCCTATTTTTCGTTATTTTATGGGGTTTTTATGGGAAAATAACATAATTTACCATAACTTTTGAACCGTAATTTTTACAAAAATGGGATTTGTACCATTTTGTTTAGAATTTAAAGGGCTACAACATACTAAATTTTTATCAAAATCGTTCGGGCCATTTTTGAGAAAATCCGATTTTTCCGGGTTTTTATGGGAAAACCCCCATTAAAAATCAAAATTTCAAAAAAATGAAAAAAACGCCTGGAGATACCATGGATTAGAACCTACATACCAAATTTCATCGAAATCGGACCACAGGTGTAGTCTCTAGCTCTGTACACATCCAGACACACAGACACACAGACACACACACACACACACACACACACACACACACACACACAGACATCACTTCGAAAACCACTTTTTTGGGTCCAGGGGGACCCAAAACGAATATATCCACTCAAAACTCAAACTCAAAAATTTTGACGAAAACAATACTTTCTCCATATACTATGGTATAGGGGGAGAAAGTAAAAAATACCTTATGACAATGAATCACAATCAGTAACGAGGAATTCCATATTTATTTCCACATGAGTTCAGATAGGAAGATTAACATCATATTGTGATTCAACTTAGAGGAAGGAATTATGAAATTTAAACATTCCAATCAAGCTAAAGGCAAGTAATTCAAATATTCATCCAAATAGACATTCCATACCCCATGTTAAAAGTTGTCGTAAGCTTTTAAAGTTTTAAATCAAAATTGTGATAGTTGATGTGAGCCACCGAAAGATTGGGCTGATTGAAATTACTAATATTTGTTCAATACACAAACTTTTTTAACAAATCAAAGTAATAGAAAGACATATTGTGAGTTGTAGCAACTGCTATTATTACTCATCAACAATGTTATAATTATAAACAAAAAAAGGTAGACAATATAATTTCAGACACGAGCACATTCTGTGTCTGGCTCACACAAATATGTTCTTTTTAAATAAACAAATGGCCATAGCTGGAGCTGGTCCATATAGATAAGATGTCTACTTCAGAATCCAATAGCCAATAGTATTACGAAGGATTTGAACTGTTTCACATCTCCAAAGTGCAATGTTTTAACAGATCAATTTTACTTTCTTGTAGTTTTTATGTAGTAATTTTCTATTGGAGTTGATCATTATAAATTTGTAGGCTACAACAAATAATGAATTATTATTTAATTTGTAGACAAGTTAAACCTGGGGATTTAGGCTCTTGTAACAATGTTATTCACAAGTAAAAACTGACAAACATATTCAGTAACGAGGAATTCCATTATAATTCATCACTTGGATCTGGTGGAATAGTTATCATCATAATATGTTCATCAAGTTTTTAACATAAATTGTAAGGTTGTTGATAACCAAACTAACAACATACCTCGGTATCCTTTTGCTCCTCATCTTTCCCAGCATCACTCTCGAGTCGCTGGGGTTTCCAAGCATTCTCTGCAGTCCTGAGTTTAACATCTTCTTGTCGAGAAAGAGACATGTGGATAACTTTGGGGTTTTGATTTTTCCCCCCCTTGCCCTGTTGACTATTTCGTCCCTTGGGCAACGGCTACAAGAACACATCAAACATTTGTAAAGGAAGCTCCAAGTATAAAATGATACAGATAAAATGAAAAGTTAATTTTGGATGTGTTTTGGTCTAATATTAAATATCGAAGAAATACGTCTTAATACAATAGGACCTAAAGATCTAATAAAAATATTGAATTTAGCTAAGTAAAAGTACACAGTTAACTTTTAGCATTTTTACTCCTTGGATCACAAGTTTCTTAACAGAACTAAACACTTTAAGATAACAACTTTTAAGGTGATTTTTATAAGAAATAGTAACACTTTTCAATAACTGTTTTTAATAAACTGTCCTTAAATCGTTAACATTAATCTTGGACAGTCCTCTATATTTACGATAAGAATAATTCATTTGTTAAAAGAACTTTAGGGCAAGCTTTGTAACATATATATGACTTTTTAGAAAATATTTTTATAAAAACGGCTCTCATAACAAAACACCAGAAATCCATACAAAGTTGTTATTCCTAATAAAACAAAATACTCACTCCTCTTTGGCTTTGAGAATTCCTCAAGAATTCAGGCATGAGTCCCCGGAAGTCTGCATTTCTGTTGTTCATGAAATGCATACTCTGGCTGTTTTTGAGCTGTTGGTGAAAAAACCAATTAGAAAAGGGTGGATTACTAAAAAAATTGGAAAAAAATAAGATTCATTACAAGAAAAAATATTGCACACTTGTACAGTTGACATCACTAAAGATCAACAGTACTGTACGGTAATAAATTACTTAAACCCTCCTAGTGTTATGTGTCGTAAAAGCGACTCACAAACACTGTTTACGGCGACGGCTCTGGGACTGACTGAATCGGATTGAACTGGATCGAGTTAGGTATCGTTTTTTTTTCAGCAGATTCAGAGCTTTCTCCTGATGTCTGTTTCTATACGCTTTTCATTTTAGTTCCGAAAATATTGTAGCAGACAGCTGACGTGCGTACTTGTAAACAGCTTGGTTAACCTCGCACTGATAACTTATGTGTTTTAATACGTTTATCATTGTTTTAGTGTTAAAAATCAAAAGTAGTGATATACGTGGTGCATTATAAGAAGATTTAAGTGATTTTGAAGGGCTGGTTGATGATCCTGAAGAAGTAGGTTAGTGATATTGATGTAAATTATCAGCCAGATTCCTAGCTATGGTTAGGCTATGCATTCTTAGCTAAACGCTATGTACCGAAATCTGTTTTTTGCCCATAACTTATTTATTTGCAAACCTACTTCCTTATATTATTATAATTTTGGAATCCTCATAAAATTCTGAACAAAGTGGCTATTTTAAAATATTTGTAGACCTATAAATTATAACAATTTATTGAGCGCAAACATACATTTTTTTAATTTATTTTATAATTTTTGAAAAATGTTAACCCCACAAAAATTGTTGAAAATTTTTTTTGTAATGTTTTATATGTTACATTGAAGCCCATAATTTTCCAAACAAAATGATATATAAAACAGTATACTTTACATTGTTTTTAAGTTTCTAAGATACATTTTAATAAAACCCTGCGATTGCGCAATAAATGGGCGAACATTAAGACCAAGACTAGAGACACTTGGAGGGTTAAAAGCTATAGGTAAATTTAAGTTTTTTTTTTAAATTCCTAGTTTAATGGTCACGATTAAACTAGGAATCAAAAAATCCACTTAAAGCCTAAGGATCCTAGATTTGATTTTACAGGTAACGAACACTTAAAAATAAACATGATAGTAAAAGCGAGAATTTGTTCACGAACAAAAAGTGGTTAAATGTGCTAGATTATCTTCCTCTAATAGCCTTCTTTCGATTTAACACGTTTACTACCACAAGAGTACAAAATATTTTATTCATATGGACCAGCGACACACATATGAGACGGCTGGTTTCTACCCATAGACTGCCGTAGCATATTTGCATTGGTGTTCCAATGTTATCAAAACGCTTATATCTTTGTAATGGTCTATTTTGGGGGCACTGAATTCTCTGCAGTGGTCTAGAGGGATGCCTGACGCACAACTGCATCGCTTTGTCAGTGGATATGATGATTGGTGACACAAAAGGTTATCAACAATATAAAAAAACAAGATTACATTATTTACAAACAAGATTGCAGAGCATTACAAAGTAAATGATCACTGTTTAACAGGTTTTCCCCCGTGGTCTGCGTGTACTGTTAACCAAGTGACAGCCTATGTGTCTATCTATGTGTCTATCGATGTGTGTGGTCTATGTGTAAGATTAAATTTTATACCTTGGTCCGTGGCAATGATCAAGTGAGCGGCGCATGATATATGCGACGCTCGGTAGCCAACGTGTTTAAATAGACTCTAGGTGACATCTCTACAACCCCAAGTAGCATAAATACGTTATTAACCTACTGAAAAAAACCAAGTAAGCCATTCTCAAGTATGATTCTAGCATACATGGTTTTAGTCTTGGAAGGAGATTAACTACTCTTGTATTTTGTTTTTCAATATATTAACTTATACAACAGTCTTTACTGACCAAGCTCGCATCCCGGATGACAGCCACAACATCAGGCAAATTATCAGGCTTCACATTGGACTGAGGCTCTCCCTTCAAGTCCATTAAGAAGTCCCGTTCATATTTCTTTTTGCCATCAGGATTCAGAGGACTCCATTGATCTAAAAAAAAGAAGAATTTAACATCACTGATAATTAGTTAAACCAAGTTTTCATTTTGTTCTCCTGTGATTGTAAAATTGATAGTTTTATTTTTTTAAATCAGTAGACTTTTGATTTTGAAACTGAACCTGTAGTCTTCAGTATACTAGAGTAGTACATTTAATATTTTCGTCAAATAGAAAATCCAGTTTTCCAAACTTATTAGATGTTGTTAGGGCTAGAAAACCTAAAGTAAAAAAAAACTTGCCAAATTAAATGTCTCTTTAAACTATCTAGACAAAACTGAGAACCAACTAATTTACCTCTCGTGTAGCTAAGCCTGAGTGTTAACCGAGGAGGTTTCTTCTCTTCAGTCTTTTCCACATCCTCAATGGTCATGGCTGACACTTTGGCGTTCTCCTCATTCTTAGCGGCTACTAACTTTTCCTGCTTGTCTTCTTTCTCCTCAAGGTCCTCCTGGAAAAGTCCGACCAACAATTACACAATCGGACACAAGCAATAACAATTTACCTTTAACGAGTATATTCATAGAAAACGATAGTTAACTTTAAATCTGACACATTGAAAGGTGGATAACATATTTCTTACATGGGGTAATAGAAACCTAATATGATTTTGCTGCATGCCACCAAAACAATTAACCAGTAAAACGAAATATAAAAAAGGATCTAAAAGAATTACAAGCATAAATACCAACTTACTTTGAAATCAGACTCGTTCAAAGGACCATTTTGAATCAAAGCACAGTTAATGTTAATCCCAACACAGCTCATGTTGATGTGGCTTCAAAAAGCTGATTTCAAGGGGTCGTGAACTGCAAATCTAATCAGGGCGAGTGACTTGACCTTGGGCAAAAGTACACGGGGGCCGGATGATCTCTTCCCATTGGTCTTTTCTGAGCACAGCTTTTTAAACTGGCCCTAGTGATTACTTTAAGATAGTTTTTTATTGAGCTTTCTCTATAATCGTTGAATTGTAGAGGATTAACATGATACTTTTAAATATTAGTAGTAGAAACTCGATAGCAAGCCTCTCATGGGTATTACAAAATAAAACTTGTTATTAAAGTAAGCCTTCTTATTGAGGGTTGCAATAACATGTGACATGATTAAGGGTAATACAAAATACAGTGTATTTAGGGGATTCGAAAATGATACTTATTGTCAAGGGCGACTTGCTTTGTTATTGAGGTTTCACTTATTATTTCTCACTACGTTATGTATGAGAAAGTGTTATCTAGTTTCACAAACTTGTAAAACATGTGCCTCTACAACACAACATGATTAAGCTATAAAAGTAATAGGATCAAGTCAATTAAGAGTGGCAAGTAGAATCCGCGTCCACACCAGAACCTTTCCCTCACGGTTGTTGCTACTGTTATTTCATACAGCCATCTGAACAACTTAATGCTGTTGGATTACCACGACGTCTAGTACTGTCTCCCCCTTCCATCACTACACACCATCCCGGAAACAAACTATACATGTTTCCAATACAATGATGTTACCTTGATCTTATCCTCCAGTGCGGGGACGATGGCAGGCGGAGACGTCGGGGGAGGTGAGGCTGGAGGGGTAGAAGGTCGCTCCTTCTCCTCACTTGTGTCCACGAAGGCGTCCATGTCCGAGCCCTCCTTGTCAACCCCCTTGAGGTTCAACTTCTGGTCCCTCATCTTCTTGTTGCCTTTGGGCTTCTGTCTGGCAGCTTTGCTACCTGTTACAAGCAAACAATTGCTTAAAATGAGAAGAAACATTTAGAATATGGTAGGAAAGTTGAATTTCTCAGGCACTAGTAGAAAATCCCTGCAAAACAAAGGGTTACGTAACATAGGCTAAACACAAACATTTCAGTTTTGGATACTCTCTTGATAAAAAAAACCAGATTGTAAAAAAATAAACTGTTTTAAACACTCAAAAATAATGCAACACATAATAAACAATTATTATCTTAGGACAGGCGTAAAATAATATGTACAGAAGTAAGGTTCTGCCTCATACAAACCACAATATGAGTAAATGTTAAAATATACTCAGACAACAACCTTAAAATTAAATATTTAATTAATTGTACAAAAGCATGACCCAAACATGGGTAGAGCAGTGGTGTCAATGGGGTATACATAATGTTTACAATGGTCGGCGAGCCAAGAACCATTTAGAACCCAGTTTCAAAAATAGCAGACTTGTTCAAACCTGAGTCGGGTTCTAAATATACACGGACAGTCGAGTGAGACAATCCGCTGCACAGCTTCCTCTACTTCGCTGTTTGCTCTTGCCTCTTTGTTTATCACATCTTACCTCGCCAACTTAGAAAGTAGCCTACTATTTTTTTACTTTTATGTTAAATCCTGAGACAGGTTTTGAAATTTCAATAGAAAACATAGTTGACAAAAATGTAACAGCCAGGATCAGTTTTGAAATTTTTTCATAATTAATTGGAATGAAAAAATGGGCAAAAGAAATTAGTCCCTAATCGTATAGAGATCATATCTTTATATACTAATTTTATAGTCATACCACAAAGAAATCATTTAGACTGATACTAAAATAGTAACAATTATAAACATAATTTCTCAATATCTGTCAATTCACTCAAATGCATTAACCAAGAGACAAAGACAATATCCCATGAAAATTCTTTAGTAAAATATTCTCCTATCTATAAAATGTTGGTCAGTTGAAGCTGTCAGTGATGAGTGTTATTAGAGCTGTTATCTCATGCAGATGCACCTGGTTATCAGTTTGTTAGTTCCATGCAGGACTGCAGGAGGGGTGTCTCCTTTACTCACTGGAGCTAGGCAGGTCTACAGGCACATGGTTTATGATCTCAGGATCTATTCCATTATCCATCGAGTACTTGCGGCCATTCTGCTGAGGACGACTCAGACTGCTGTTTCTACTACTGTTGCGGCTGTTGTTGCGACTATTGCGATTGCTGCGACTTCGTCTGTTTTTGCTGCTTCGTGATTGTGATTGTCTTTCCATTGTCCCTTTTTAATTTCACACTTTTACTTTTCTTTGTTTCACACCTCTATCAATATGTACCGTTTGTCACTATTCCATTATGTCTACAGGTCCACTGATTCACATATTCTATCACAGATTTCTTTACCGACTAGAGTTGCTCATCGCTGTTATTTGTTGGGTAGCTAAATTCTTTAAAATAAATTTTTGATAAGTCTTTGAAGTTAGTTGATCAATTTCATTATATGTGGAAAAGCTAAGTAGCCTAAATAAAATAAATATAAATTATATTAACTTATTTTGTATATTATAGTGTGTAATAAGAAAATCTTTAATCCAAAAGCTTCAAAAATATTAACGTTACTTAGTGGATTTTACCTACTAATTAAATCTAATCCAAATATATCCCTCACGACTTTAAACCCTCTAATCAACAGTTGATCGTGTAGGCAGAACTGATTTAGACAAACAGTATGATGGGATTACACAACGTAACTCCAATTTAAAAAAAACTTAAGATCATAATTGTTCTTATTAGTAAAAAAAAATGAAAAAGAAAAGTATATTAGAGTGATTTAAGATTTAAAAAAATATATGTATAATTAAACTGTAGGCTAAACAACTTTGAAAATGTTTAGAAATCCGTACAACCAATAATGTAGCAAATAATCAATTTGATAATGTATACAAAAACTAGCTCTTACATTTCTTATGACTGTATAAAGAAGACGGAATCGCGAATGAAAAACAACTTGCCCTTGGAAACAGATGGTTATCCAATAGCGACCGAAATTCCACAACAGGGTCACACACTTTCCACCAATCAGACTTTAGGAACACACACGGACTAATAAAAAAAGTACAAAAATGAGATCATGTTTGATAAGAAGCGCGTTGTATTGAAATGGTTCACGACAAATTTGGACGTAAGCGCCGAGGTGGGGACAGTCAGCGCCCCATGCGAGGATTTCTCCAACTAAGATCAGCTATTTTGGTCCGTCCCGTCATCATAATGGACCGGCAACAACAAATAAACAGGATCGCGCGAGTGTAAGACATCTATTGTAAGTGGGTCATAAAAACTTAAACACAATTATCAACATAAACGGCATTGATAGCACGTAGTTAATAAATTAACAGTACCAATTCTCAACCAATTTAGGTTTGTCCAAAGCGAAATTTCAAGTTTGAATATTGTATAAGTAGTATTCTTAAATGGGTTTGCCAGCTCAAATAAACAAATTGTTAATTGAATGGTAAAATCGTGTAGGCCCAAAAGGAGTAGGGAATTTTTATTTCGCTGATGTGGCTGCACTGGCGCTGGTGACGTCACACCGGCTCAGCTGGGCAGCTGCAGCTGGTCGGTGGCCTCATTCATTTCGTTAATCCACATCCACATTTTGCTTGCGTCTTTTGAACCTTTCCTTATTTTGTTTAAAAAATAAATTTGTACCAGAAAGGGTAAACCATTATGACCGTCGGGTATTGCATTTGCACTGAGAGGGTTCAGCAAATAAATATGAAAAAATAATATAAAAGCTAACAGAAAATGTAAGAAAAGTCAGTCTGAGATGATTTACCCTACGAATTATCACAGTATGTGAGATGGTAAGACTTAAACCCGGGACTGATAAAGAATATTTGATTACCACGAGACACAGTTGATTCTAACATGTTTATCAGTGCTGCAAGGAATGCACGAGAATGGTAAGATATGAAACTCACTGACGAAAAACTGTTGGGTCGGGCGCAGGCCGAAAGCCACGAATGTTTATCTCTATAAGCTGGGGGGACGTAAGCCACGGCAATTAGGGAGGGTTTGAGTAGTTATAATCCTGGGGACGAAAGCCACGACGGCAGGCCAGGTAGTTGGGAGGGGCGAGGGAGAAACGGGAATCTCTCACATGAACATGGCAATTATAATAATGCAGTAATGGACGCAAATATTTTGCCAAAGCTGTTTGATGATGTCTCAATGAATTTTCAAATACAGTTGTAAGAGCTAAAAATATTGAAGGAGCAGACAAATGAAACCCTAATAACATATTCCATATATATTCTAATAACTTATTGTAAATAAGTTGCTATTTAGAAAGTGAGTAAATCATTTCTTCTATTAAGATTGTGTTTACAATACATTATACCATCGATATATTTCTAGCTACTGTCAACAATGCAACATTAGGCTAAACCTTTGCCTGATTAATTTACAACTGTTTGCAACAACTTATTTTTACTCCCTATGGAATAAAAATGTTACTTTGGACCCGCAACGCATGAGGTATAAATATGAATGTTTTGCTTTATTATGACGAAAACCCCTTATTGTATTGAATATTAAGAAAGATAATATGATTATTTAACGATAAAAGTTCAACTTAAAACTTAAGTTATACAAGGTTTTACGTCGGCACGGAAGTCCAATACATGTTTAGTTTTGTATGTTGTAATGTTGAATGCAATAAGTGATGTGGTATATCTTCTATCACTATTTTTTGTTAAACAATAACTGTGAATATTATTGATATTTAATTTTAAAAATCAAAACAATTACATTTATTCATAAGTATTAGGTAACTAAAAAACGTCGTCCATATTTTTGCGTGGTTGATTGTCACATCCTACACAACAATTATGTTGCTATATTGCTTACTATGTATCTCTATGGCATAGTATTATACAAATGTGCACCACACTAATCATTTCTAAATATAAAAGCAGATTTGTTAAAATTCTGATCAGAAATAAAGTTAAGTTTTGGAAAATTACATTGTTAGTGAAGAAGGCAAATTCAGTACAGTAGCAGCCGTTCTTATGCATCTGCATACACGATGTGGTGAATGTGGTTAACATAGTTTAGGTTGAACTATAAATGCATGCATTACTTTTACGTTAAAGAACCAGTGCGTGTAATATTTTTACAGGGGTAGGTAATATAATAGCGTAGGGTTGTTGACACCCGATTTCCGGCATGGAGGGAAGTATCTTGGAATTAGTCATTAGAATGCTGCGTCACCCTTACATTTCGGCATATTTAGGATTTCGCATAAGTTTTGCTTAAACATTCAAAGCGTGAAGGCCATGGAAGATTGTGCGGAGTTGGTTTTTAGTAATAAGGGCAAAGAGTCCTTTGATGTTTAATAACTTTAAATTCAATTTGCAATCGGTGTTAGTGTGTGGAAGAAAGAAGTGGTTTTGCGAAAGGAAAAGGCGTGGCGGCTGTAAAGCGAAATTCTTCACCTAGAGTAAAATCTTATAATTATTTATCTTTATCTATAAACCTAATTGATCAAGATAAGTGTGAAACGTTAGTTAGCAAATTAATTTATAGCTATTGAAGACTTCATTTAAATTATTATTTTGGTTTCAACTGTATCAGTATGTTTTAGAACTGACATTTGTCATATGAGCAAAAAACCGTAATCCTTAATAAGAGACATTCTCATCTAAAAAGTAAAATGTTGTTTGTTATGTGATAAATAATACATTATTTATCCTAGTAAGATAGTAAAAATCGGCTAGTCAACGGCTCGGACAAATTCATACAGTTTAAAATTTATTTTCATCATACTGTCCAGAAAATTGACATTTTTAGTACTCTAAATCGTCCGCAAAACCATCGTTTTCGGATAACTTCAAAAATAGGGAACAGAAAAAAACCTATGATAAACTTTCCAGTTTGCTAACCTCAAAATGTGTATGGTGCATAATAAATTGTATTAGTACATTATGAAAAGGCTACTAATCACACGATATTTTAATTTTATTAAATTATAAATCCTGATATAAATAAATTCTGATCCATATTTGATATTATAATAGAAACCTTCAAAACAGTTTTAATGAATGTTTGTTATTTTTTCTTTTTCATTACAATTATGTGATGAAATCACACTTTTATAATTATTTGCAAATCTAAACGAATTAGGCTTTCCAATGACCCATTAACAAAACTCGGTTGCTTAAGCTTTTTTGAAGAAAACTTTTAAATGGTGCGGAAATCGATCAAAGTGTAAGGTAATATTCTGAAAGAGGACTGTATTTAATGCGTGGTTATGATTTAGTGCCCTGTTGGTAAACTGCTTATATTTGACATAACTGTTATATTATATGATGAGCTACAGATGCCTGACATAATTTCAGTAGTTAGGCTAAAGCATATCAATTTTATGTAAAATCAATATAAACTGTTTTTTGCTAGGCATACATCAACTGTCCTAAAATGGTGACGAAATTTGTTCATTTCAAGTTATTTGTATGTTTTTACAAGGGGAGAGGGGTGGGCAAATTAGTCTAAACTACTTTTTTAACACATTTAATACACGTGTAAAACTTAAAACCTGTGTTAAACAAACTTTTGTCTTTGGTACTCGTTATGCGTTCTCTTGTTCTTAACAAGCATTTTAAATCTGTTTACCATACTAGCAAAGGTCTGAGTAGCTATATTGAATTTTTGATTGTGATAAAAACTAGAATTAGAATAAGAGTTTCTATAAGCTGCGCTTTTGTTGCTATGTTGGTTTTGCGTATTTAGAGTTTCGCAAGGATAGAGTTATTTGTAATCTGTTAAGTATCAGTTAAGTAATTAGTTAAGTATGTCACACAGTTATTGTTTTTATTCCATTATTAATTCAAATTAAAATTGTAAAAAATGATTACATGGTTCTTTATGTCACCATAGTATTATTACGTGTAGTTATTAACATTTCCCAACACGTAACATTTAAAAATTTGCATTTCTTCTTTTCTGCTATTATTTTCGTTTTAACTTTTGAGTTTGACTTTTTGGTAGAAAAATCACTTTTGGGCCACCACGAAACCAAACTGTACAGATGTGATTGTGTAGATTTGTACAAATATACAACTCCCATGGCCAATTTTGATATAATTTAGACACAAAGAAAATATCTTTTTAACTTCCTTTTAATAATATTGAAGAAGAACAGTAGTTCTTATTCATTTAAAGACATGCTGGGTTTGATAATAAACTTATCTGAGTTAATATAAACCCACACATTCATTCATATGCATATAATTAGGTAGCATTAAAATCTCCGTCGATAATTATTTCGAGGTGATTCTCACGTCCTACAGAAAATAATGCTGTAGCTATATAGACTACTAGGTATCACTTATGGCCTATTTGTGTTGAAATGTCCACATTGGCTATTTCTAAATTAATATAAAAGCAGATTTTTTAAATCAGTTATCAAGTTGAGCATCGAAATGTATTACCAACTGTTCTAATATATCAGCATTGACGATTTGGCAATTGAGGTTAATATTGTTTGGGTTAAAGTCTTATACATTACTGTACTTTTTTTGAAGACCCAGCACCATCCGGGCATGTAATATTATTACAGAACATAATAGGGCTCACAGCTGATTTCTGGCTTGGGGTGAGGTAGTTTGGAATTAGTCATTAGGATTCTACGTACCCTAACATTCGGGATGTCGCGGTAGTTATGAATTTTAGATATTATTTTAATGCATGGCACCTGCCTTCTCCAATTACTTTAAGATTATTTAGACTGGGTGCACAAGAAAAAAGATTAGAAGTTGTTGATAAGTGCAATCCCGTTCATTCCTACTTAGCCTACTAAAAATGTAAAAATCATGCAATTGCTGTATAATGGGAGTTAATGTTTTTGGCGTATTACGTCAAGTATACGCTGTTAAAGTGAATTAAAAAAATGTTAGTCTTTTTGTAGAGAAATGTATATGCATGACATCAAGTTTTAATAACACCTTTTACTGGAATTAGAGGAGAGCCTGCAACTGTTTAGGGCTCTGGGGGTTATAAGTACCATAATAAAACATCATGCACGGTGTTTATGAAACTTATATTTGTATATAACTTTTTAATACAGTTATGGTGGAACTCACTATAGCCTACTATTTAAAAATTATGTTTAAACGTTTTACACGTACGAATACGAATAGTATTCTAGCAACAAACATGATTTTAAGATATTTTCAAAGTGATCAGTCCGATGATCCTGGTGGTTAATTCTTCCTTAGTTCCCTTCAGTAATCGTCCGTCACACATTAATAACCAATTTTGTTGAATAAATGAGTAGATTTAATACAAATTTGGCCTCTGAGAACATACAATCGAAAAAGTTTAACTGTTTAGGGGTTAGGTTTTACCGTGCTACCTACGATAATAGCTTATCCCGAGTTATTATTTGCTTTAAATTAATTATTGCATTTGTATGAGTAAACAACTACAGTACACTAACGATAACCAGACAGTAGAATAAAAAAAACAGCAGTAGAGTTCAAAGGTCTATTTCTAACCTTTATAGCACGGTGGATTCAGATCGGATCGACGAATTTGCTTGCGACGCACAAATAACAGGGAGCTTAAATTTCCCGTTCTCCCTGTGAGCTGCCACCCTGACATGACAGCAGTCGTGGCTTACGGCCCCAGGATTAAAACCTTTTCGACCCTCCACTAATTGTCGTGGCTTTCGTTCCCCAGCTTATAGCCATAAACATTCGTGGCTTTCGAGACGCAGCCGTTGGGTCGACCTTTCGTCATACGATAAGCATCGCCCTTTCAGAACAAAAGATACGACCGACATAGAATTCATCATTTGTTGGAAGTTTCCGACCCGTACGATAGAAAATGTGTTCACTGTGTGGACTTTTTCCAAAATATAAATAATATAAATATATGGTCGATGACTCTTACGAACGGATATGGTTCAATTCCAGCTTTCAGAAGTTTGGTACTACTCGTTTGAACTAAATAGCAAAATAAAAGCGATCAAATTAAAACTATGCAAGTTGCACGACTGAATTAAAAGTGTCCTTACTCGAATGCTCATTGCTGGAACCGTGCCTCCAAAAGGAAGTGGTGGCGCGATAGCCGCCTCCTGCCTGGCCACTAGTGGCCAGAGCCATGGCGACGTTGCCATATCGTCCTATCTACTCTAGGTAAACGATAAATTCTCATATATTTTTCGTCAATCATTATACAAATGACAAACAACCAGAACTAAATGAGTATAGTCATGATCTCCTTACGTTTTAAAATTTTACATTTCAAAAATTCGCGAAATTTTTGCCGTACACTGTATATAATACTGTACATATACTGTATGCAGCTGTAGGCGGAAGTGTCAGGTGGCAACAGCTGTTTCTATTTCCGTGGCATCGCACGCGGCGCGGCCACCACAGCACTACCGCAGTGCATCTTGTTAGCACCCCAATCACGTCGTACATCCATTGACTCCGGGTAACGGACTGATAATCCCCAACCCCTGTACTGTTTAAACACAATACACACGATTTAATATTTCGTTCATCATACAGTCTCCAAACAGCCGATTTAGTTCTCTCAATCGTCCGCAAAATCATCGTTTGTGAGTTACTTCCAGTAGGGAACAGAAAATATAATACGGCAAATCTGTCGGTTCGCTGACCTAAAACTTTGTTTATGGCACATTTTACATGTTGTTTACTATTTGAAAGAAACACACATTATGAACACGCTGCTAATCACACGATAATTAAAGTCATGTTGGTGAAAACAGAAATGTAAACATTGATGACGACCTCCTCAATTTATGTAGTCTAATTTGGTAACGATTAGAAGGTTATGTCCACAGTATGATGGAAATATTTGTTAATCACGCCGAGGGAAAGTACCTTTTTATTACTTATCATAAATCACGATTACCAAAAAAGAGCCACATTCCCTTATAAAGATAAAATACACTATTATTCAGATCCACATGTTTTCCAAAGATTTTCCACCTTCACATCCTAAGACGCTGGCTGTAGTCTGGGACGGTTTTCACAATACTTCAGACTATGCCTAGAAGGCCGATTTTCATGTGGATAAAATCCATTGGTAATTGGTGGTCTTTGAACTCCAATCCCCAGTAATCGAAGCCCTGCGCTGACCACTAGACAAGCTAGCGACATCCATTTAGTTTAGCCACACGAAATCATTCTTCGTTACACCTTACGAAACAACTTCATTATGGAGAGTAGAATCCGATTTCATCGTTAGCTAGCTCGTGTCATCGATAAGGACCCCTTACTTCAATAACTGACAGCTGTCAATGAATAAACTGCTTTTAAGGTCCAATTCCTATCCTGCGACTTCTTCAATGCAAAGTAAATGCAACCCATTCCTATCGCGCCTACAACCGCGCGTCACGACATAGGAATTAAGACAAGCGTCTCGAGCCGTGACTAGTGCAATTGCACTTTTGACCGTCATGGAATATAAAATATTTACGTACATGGTAAAAAACAATGAACAACCTAATCCATTGCTCATGTTACGGCGAAAAGAGAGGTTTCAGATTATTCTCATTCAGAGACATCTTATTCAAGTATTGAGGGTGCTTGGGGTTGAAAACGTATGGGTGGTGACGAGCATGTTCCATCAACTTTGAACCATCTATGAAGGTACACACACCTCAAACTCCGTATGTATAAACTATAAATTCGTTACAGCTGCTCACGGAGCAGTATACACGACTCTAGACGCGCGGTTGTAGACGCGAATCACGGTCCATTATGAAATCAATTATTGTTGAAGAATTTGAGGTGATCCAACAATAATGTCCGCGCTAAGACGCGTGACGGCTAGACGCTAGAGCCTGGCCAATTATACGGTGCAGATCCACTAATGATAACGGTTCCCAATCGTTAGGAACAAGAGGTTGTCTTGTCAATTAATTTGCAAAATAACATAGCTGTCTGTCCGATCAGCCACGACCCAAGTAATTAACACTGCCTGTGTTGTATGACGTGCAGTTCACACCTGAGCACTCGGGGTGGCACTGAGCTAGAACCATTGATATCAGATCACTACGGCACATAAAATTGCAAGGGGCTCTATACTGGTTATAAAAAAATATAATTCCTTTACGGCAAACATTAGTCTCAATAAAATTTACGACCAAACAAAAAGCACAAAAATACAGTACGAAAATCTGGATATATGGACGCGAGCTCTCCTCTCGTTTCGCAGATAAGTTTGTGGTATTGTTCGATCTTTTAGAAAATATTATTTTTATTTCTAATAATAAAGAACAAAGTTAAGTGTTTGGACATAGCTCTTTGAAATCACAAGAAAACTGTAGTTCTTATAGAAGACTTAAATGAAAACTTCTATAAAATATTGAAAAGAAATTGATTATCTGGAGAATACACGTCTAATACACAGGTCGTCGACATTAAAAAGGCTAATATACTCAGACGAAAAAGTAGGTCTGTATCGCGACCGCGACGTGGCAAAAGAGTTGTTTGCTAGACTTGATGCAATAAATAGATAAGAAACATTTCTTTTCTGGTTTCCTTGTGCAAGGTGTTTTAAATATTGACCTCAGAGTATACATGTTCAACAATTCCATTTACTTTATTTGCATTCAAATGATGTTAAAGACGAGGCACACATTTCCTTTGCATTCTTCGAATGAGCTTGAAGACAAAATCAGTACTTCTAAGATGAATTTTGTCAACGGTACAGTATTTGATCAGCAATTTAATAATTGATATACGTCAACTTATTTTTTAACGCAGAGCAGTATGCATTGTTATTGGTGCGTTGGTACAACGAATCTGGAAAATTATACAGGATTTCAAACGCTTGCCATCATGTGCATAAAATAACCTCCATAAAAAAGTTTTAAATACTCACTAGCCATTTGATATCCAAGAACCCATAACAGGAGGACTTTGAATTTAGCGAACAACGTGACAACTATGTACAAAGGGTTGGTGTCGGGTGCAGCTAACACCGGTGAAGGCTCCATGACTCTAGCAGTACCTAACACCTACTGGCGATAACTCAGCTGTGCGACGTGACAAGTGTACCACGTGACGTCATTGTGACGCGGGTAACGTCATTCTGTGTGAACAGCTGTTAACTGTCACTGATGCACAACATATGGCTAGTTAATGTATGCTAGAGGAACAGCATAATTATCCTTCTATACAAAGTTGGTGTGTGGCAACGTCGCACCGGCCGGTCTATTTCCGAGGTAACAACATTAATAACACTAGTGTAGAGGAGGCGGCGAAGGTAATATTTATCACTAGAGGGATGGTAGTTAATCAAGAAAATGCACAATCCTCAAATCCCATAACGTCTCAGCTCTAGATCAGATGACTAGAAGCGTCCATGACGACCTCAACCGCCCAAGCCTACGGTGCAAAATCCTCAAACGACCTTGGAAGTCGTGCCCGGCAACGAGACGACTGCGATAGTCGAGCGACAAGTGAAACCCCCAACCTGATCAGAGGCGGCATTGCTAATGGATTATGCAACTCGAACGGCACAAAAATGAAAGGGTAATGTTAAATATGCTAGCAGCCTTGAATGGTAGGGAGTGGCTGCGAGAAAATATTGACTGACCGTAGGCCAACTACCGAGTTGAAAAGAGTCTACGGAACAGAAAAAATATCAGCTTAGTGAGTTAGGTGCCGAGGGCTGAAAAACTCTTTTTGACGACGGCTGAAATCGTAGGCGTTTAAAATTACGATAAATAAAAGGCACAGGGCACAGATATAGTTGACCTTTCCAGCTTAATCGGATAAAGTTAGGCTACTGCGACATCAGGCTAACTTCACGCAATTTCTTCTCCGCCGTGTTAAATTGTGCATTTTCCACTCACTCTTCCGTTTACGCCCGACGACCTTCGCCCATTCTTCGCCGTACAAGGGGGCGGTACAAAGACAGGGGTGGGGGAGCAGGGGAGTGCTAGACCTAGATACTGAGTGAAAGCCGATCCAAGCGGTTTGTGTGTCAAGGGTGCAGAGCAGACACACGGGTACCGCGAATTCCGCCTCACACCTGGCACGAGCCCACGTCTGCCAACCGCGGAGAAATTATCCAACGACTTACGTAACCGTAACCACCAGTGTCGGGGTAAAATAAACGTCACCAAATATCAGGGTTGCTGTTATCACTCCGGTGACGTAGGTATCTAAACATTCTAAACGACATTAATATTAGGCATTCTGTTAGATTATCGAAGCGAACGATATTTCATCAATCTGTATGTACATGTGAACTTGCTAATTGCATTGCTGAACCTAAAATAGTTATATGAAATTCCACAAGGCCTTACAGATCAATTTTCTTTAGATCGATCACAATTTGTGTATGTAAAAAGTGAAATCTGTAAATTAAACAGGAATACGGTATTGCAAAGCATCAGAAATGGTTAACAGAAATGTTATTCCACCCTGCATTGCCAGTACGGTGAACCAGCTCGTCTGATGACCGTACGGACGCCCGTACGCCCCACTGCACGAGGGAAGCAGTTTGGTGTCAAGGCTGTGTATATGAATGACAAGGTGATCCATTATTCCAAATAGGCTGAAAACGGCGGCGACGTAGGCTGTCTTGTGTTTTGAGCATAACGGATGACACGTGGGGACAAAAAACATAACTTTGGAGTACGGTACAATACAATAGGCATAATGGTACAAGTAGGTAGTTAAACCGAGTATGCACTACATAAACTGGTTGAAATGTGTTGTGTTGTGAACACGTTATACACGATGGAATTGTAAACTGCAATAGTCTTTATCTGCTCTTTCGGCATCGGCGTCCAGTATCGGAATGAACGTTATATAATCGACGCACAATTTTGCCACGTATATACAATTTATCAGCGTAAAATGAACAAAACAACTACTGAATTATTTTTAAGTTAAACTTTGGTGTTAGTGAGATTATGGTGTTCGAAAGATATTATCGCGGATATTTGTCGTTGTTGTTGTTTGGTTTAAAAGGTAGCTATTTGTTTTTTACTGATTGTACTGCGTATACTGTGTGTTCCCAGCGTATTGTTTTCTGATTTTAGCTTCGACTGGGGTTGGTCCTAATCTTGTTACGCTTGACTTGTATTACCCGAGGACGGGTACTAGATCGTAAACTTTGACCTTTACTATCGTGATGGAACATGGTCCGCAATAATCCTTAGGCCAAATGAATTATTCAGTTGTTTTAGGTAAAATTGTGCAGCGTAACTCACTGACAAAGCAACTCATCGACGCTTGATTTCGCGGTAAACAAATTATCAACTAAGCACATTGTTTCGTCTTAGCACGGTCCCTACTGATTACACCACAGCTAAAAATACTGCACAAAGTAACCAAATGTTCGGCCTTAGACAAGAATTTAAAGAAATTCTCTAATCTCGTAGACAAAACAAGTCAACACGTCGTTATGGCCAGGTGAATTACTCAATATGGATGCGAAGCCCCGCTAAGGCAATGGGATTTGACGTAAGCGGAGGTCAGGGCACGGACACGTCATTCTGCTGCGACTTTCTCCCAGCTGATCAGTGACAGTGCTGGGTCACAATTGGGGAAAATGACATAATCGTTGGTAATAGGATAATACGGTGCATCTATTGTCTACACTTCTCTACAGTGCATTGACTTTAGGGCATCAAAATCTACTGTGCTTAGCCTACAAAACGAAATCTCTGGAGATAGGTATATATAATCCCTGGGTATATATAATTGTTAATAATATGTCTTTGTAAATACAATTTCTAAATCTTTTCAATATTACGTTACTTAAAATAAAGATAAAGCTGGCCAGCACAAAAATTTGAATAACATTTAATTTGCTGACAGCTGGTTTTACATTTATGCAAGGTTTGAGTATGAAACAATAGGGATAAATCAAAGATACGATATACAGTATTATAAAAATGCTAAAGGCAGTTTTCTTTGGTGATATTTTTTTACTTAATCAAGAAGGTATGAAGATAATTGGACAGTCTAGAATAGAAACTTAATAATTGGAATGATAGAATGGTGTTGTTAAACATAGCAACTCCAAAGTGTGACTGAATACCAGTTTCAAACATTTAATTACATCTTTGCTGTCTGAGCTTGCAGTTTTATTTGGGATTGTTGAACACATATGTACTGAAGCCAATTTAGTCGTTGTAAAATAATACATTGCTTCTGTGAAGAATATTAAATGGTCATAGAGTTTATCTGAATCTATGAGTCATAAGTCCTAGACTTAATCTGACACGGAATCATATGATTAATAATAGTTGTGAAATGAAAAATGTTATCTTTAATATGTTAAAAATTCCAAAGTGTGACTGAATACCAGTTTCAAACATTTAATTACATCTTTGCTGTCTGAGCTTGCAGTTTTATTTGGGATTGTTGAACACATATGTACTGAAGCCAATTTAGTCGTTGTAAAATAATACATTGCTTCTGTGAAGAATATTAAATGGTCATAGAGTTTATCTGAATCTATGAGTCATAAGTCCTAGACTTAATCTGACACGGAATCATATGATTAATAATAGTTGTGAAATGAAAAATGTTATCTTTAATATGTTAAAAATTTTACATTGATTTATAGTTTTCTTATTTTTAAGGTTTCGTAAACGGCAGGAGCCGTGTATTTCCCTTTTTCCCCCTAGAGAAGATTACCTTCAGTTTGAAAAGGGTTTCAAACCGGAAAAATATCTAAAAACATCCACTTGATCAGACTCTACTTTAAAATTACCATTAAATAGGCCCTAACTAAAAATATGTTGTTTTAAAAGCTGAATTAGGCCTACAGTTAACAAAAAGTTAAAAAAATATGTGTTTATGCCTATCTAAGTTTTATAGTCTCTCGAAGTTACAAGCTACAAGTTAAGGTGGATCTAACACACGTTTTTTTTACAATTTGACAAAAACTGAATAATTAACAGAATCAATACTCAGGTTGAAAATAATTCCAACCAAAGTTGTTCAGAACCACTTTTTAAGTGCTGTGTAAATAAATATGAAAAGTTGAGGCAAACTCAGGGCAAGGACACTGCAATTCAAATTTCAACAAATAAAAAATCATTTACATTATTCAAACAAGATGACTAAACACGTATTTTGAAACAATATCCAGTAATGTAAACCCTGGCATCAGATACAATGTGACACTTTTTTAAACACACAAATTTAAAAACAATAATAACACAAGTAACTGTTCAGGCTGTGTATCACAGATTACTGTATTAAATTAAGTGGGATCACATTAGAGACATTTAAAATTCTGGTTAGCTTTTCACATACTAGTACAGGTAATCATGAAGGCCTAGGTTTATATTATATTGTATTGGTAATTAAAAAGAATTTCGCTGCAACACGAGTTTGAAATTTTGAGAAATTCCCCTTTCAACAGGTCTACTAGTTAAGAGCCAAGAAACAAGAACCATACGAGCTAGTGTGGATAAAATGTAGTTTTATCAAACTATTACGTAATCAAAAACCTCAAATATTGTTATTCATAGTTAGTTATTAACTTACCTTTTTTGTTATGGCCCATTATGAAACTAAAATTATTACTAAGAAAGTGGAAACTGAGGTCAACAGTCGAAGTATGTTCGATGCAGAGGTCACTGTTGTGAAATCTTTATGTGATGACTATGCACTATGCACATGACCGAGTCCAGGTCTCCTCAATGTGTGAGGACATTCTATATCGCTCCTAACATACTAAATTCAATTTACTTCAACTAAAATCAATTTCTCAGTATAAGCAAAACGTATTAGATAACTAGCTTCCAACATAAAAAAAACTACTTAAACCATATTTTTCACAGTCCCTACTTCTACAACACTTTCAAAAACAAATAATTAAGTTACTCTCTAATCCAAATAACTTAGTTCCACGAAAATTCCTGTTCAAGGACACACGATTATTTTATGTCACTCACTTTTTCACTGGTAAATAAGGAACTAGTTTCCGAAACTTCACTGTTTATACGCACTTGGTAAATGTGGTGTCTCGCTAATTTTCAAAGTTTAACACTGGAACTGAAACTTGAACGTGTTGCGACCACGTGTTTGGGGGTCAGAACTACAAAATGTCCGCCGCGCCGAGCCACCCGGCTCAACTTCCCAGACTCGAACACCCGACGTTCATTTCCTTCAAATGACCTTCGGCTGTCTTCGTCCAACTCCGGAGCAGTTCGGGCCCGCCTGGCGCCCATGTGACCGACGACAGGGCTGCCAACCGTCCACTCGTCCTCGTCCAGTGATGCAACGCCGTTTGCAACAAAAATTCCTACCAACTCCTTATTTGTAGTACTTCACACGCACACTCGGCCTTTGGTCGACCAAGATAGTTTTTAAAGTAAATATAACGTATTGTCTTTCATCATAACAATAGTAATTGCTAGATTTAAAATCTCAAATCAGACACTAATTAAATAAGACAAGGAATTTACTGAAGGTGCATGCATCACTACATGTACAAATAATGTTATTGTTATGCAGCAAAACCTCACTAACTTGACAATTTGTCGACCCAGAAGTTCTTTAGTATGGGGATTGTTGAGTTATCCAGAACATTGCAAGTTTAAGTGTTTTAATAAAATGAGTAGGCCTACATAACAGACTCATTTTTACAAAGAAATTTATTACTTACATGAGTATTATTTAACAACCTTCAAAGAAACGTCGAACATTCAAAAATTAAAACTTGAAAAGTCGATGAACACACAAGTGAGACAAAGGCTAGCTAAGGCTAGACCTGTCAGCTGTTAACTGAGTGAGGGTTTACTGTAATAAAAGACTTCTCTTGTTCTTTGTTCTTCTCTTGTAAAAACGCCTGTCTTGTTCTTTTCCTTCTATCCTTTGTAGAAAATTGAATAGCTCAGATAAAATAACAATGCTAGTCGACGATCAGCGGTTGAAGTATAAGTTCCTTGCAACTTCTAACCCTTCCTCTGGCCAACACTATTTACAATGTTATAAGTTAACCAGTTTCTAAATTCCAAGGCAATGACATCATAATCTGCAAACTAATACAGCTGGTAAACGACCTACCAACGTTAATATTATTCAGGTTGTCCATTAATTTCTACTTCGAAACTCAACTGATATTTTGTTGACTCAATTTCTAACTACACAACACTCACTCACAAAAAATCCATAATATTGAGTATACAGACCATACTCATGTATAATGTGCCCTTGTGTATTAATTGAAATTAATGCAGTGTTTTTTCACATAAAAATAAAAGCATTAGACTAATAACTTATTTTATAGACTTAAGTAAATTTATTGGAACTCATTTTTTGGGTCTTTTTAATGGGGAATCAACGATAAATTTAAATATCTGTGCACCATTGTTAGAGTATGGAATATTGGTTGAGCTACAATACATATGTTTTGCAATTAAAGGTAGGTAGTGTTAAGTTTGAACTGACAGAATAAAAATATGGGAACAACTGGGAGCTACAAACCGTTTTACAGAGATATTCCTGTCAACAAATTAACTGGGAGCAAATTGACTTCAACGATTCTAGAGAGGTAGGTAATATTAACAACCAAAACAATTCTGGCCCAATGCACGTTTCTCCTTTAAAACTTAATTTTTATGACCAAACCTGTGTTAGTTTGTAATCTTTGGCGTTTCATTGATTTTTGTTTATTAATTTAACCAAAGTACCTACACGGATTAAGCTTAAATGTTGTACAAATTGAGCGACAAAAGGCATAACATAAGCCTTTACTGGAACTTAATGAAAAATTTGTTTGTATCTCTATCAGAAACAAGAGTATAGACACTAAGCTTGAGTTATTGTAGCTTAGGAGAATGTGAAGGTCAAAACAGTACTATTGAGTCATTATTGAGGTGCAATACCCTTCTGCCTAGGGTGCAACATTCAAGTTGATTTTTTTTATTTGGGAATTTATAAAAAACAATATTCAGTAGTTGGTGTATATCTCTTGGTGCACTTATAAAAAGTAGGCATGAAGACATATTCATATGTTACATTTGTACAGTAAATTTAATAATTGAATTAGTGAGCAATTCATTACTAAAATATCCCTAACTGGCCAAAACCAACAAATAGCCTATGGAGGGGATTCATTTAATGTAAGTATTTAAGGGATCAGACATTTTTGTAAGATTTCCTACTGCAAACCCCACTGAAGCTGGCCCAGATGTTTGTCTTGTATAATTGTATGACTTTAACCGGTGTTGGTGGTGTTTCAGTTTATATCTTAGTATCAAAGGACCACATTCCCGATAATAAACCAGATAGACTAAATTCAAACATCCAACAACGAGACAACAGAGCAAACCCATCAGAGAACATATTGTTGAACTGAATATATCCTGTCATCATTAACATAAGGTCAATGTCTTCACTTGGATCATTCAATGCAAATGGCATCAACAAGCAATAAGCTATGTGTGGATGCAACGGCTGCTAACCTACTTAAAACAGTAACATTGGCAGATGGCAAACAATATCATTTCAGTCATCCAGTGGGTTCAATTTATTTTGAAAACTTCAATGTATGTGCTTCACAAGGCAAACAGCTACATGACATTGTTTTTATCACTCTGGAAGAAAGTAGCTATTTTTAATAACAGCCTAGCTGATATTAAGGAAAATGATTGTTTCCCATGTCTAGTTTAGAGCAAGGGATTACTCTCAATCAATTCCCTATTTGCCAACTATGTGCATTGGCGTTTCATTATCACTTCATTTTATGATCAGCTGTTTTAAACAATCATGTATTAAAACGTGTCAGGGTTTTTTAAATTCAAGATTATGAATCAATCATTTGACAGAATTTCATGATTTTTGTGTTGAAAGAAAGATAATTTTGTGAACTATGGAATGTTGAAGCCAAACAGCTGTAAACACTCATTATATGTGATACAAATTCAGCATTTGGGCAGAGATGGCATATATAGTGTTGACTTATTTAAACTACATAAATGTTTCATTGATACGCTAATTTATCCGATAAGAGGATTTCAGTATATTTAAATATAGCCTACATTATGAAAGACTAGATGTTCCAATTTATTTGTTTTTAATATTAAAAAGTAACAGCTGGTTACCATATAAAAATGTTCTATAATACTATGAGGTTAGTTTATTTACTCTGATTTTGTCATTGATTATGTGAAATAAGTAAAGGACTGTTTACAACGGCATTGCCTGGCGTCTTACTACGTTTACAGAATACGTCGCTGACGCAGCTACACGGGCGTCGTAGCTGCCGCTGCATAGCTCACATCACCGAGTATACGCATGTGCACTAGCGTGTTGCAGGGAAGCCCAGAGAGGAGTACACGCGCCACTGGAATTTTTGGTGGGGACATTTTTCTGCTAGCTGTCATAATGAATGTACAATTTTGTATAAGCAGCCCAAAAAAGTGTTTCTAAGTAGTTCACTATCAACACCAACAACATTTTGCTTTTCCCAATCAGACAATCCGGTGTCGAATATTAACTGCTACATATGTTTTGGCGGTTCTTTATCTCCACTTTTGTCAGGCTTACAAAGGACCCACTTCTGGAGGTGTAGTCAGAATACGTTACACAAATTTAACACAAAAACGATTACATATAGGCTTTTTAATTCACGGGTGCACATTGGAAGTAGCCTGAATCAGGTTACAATGGACCTTACCAACGGGTCTCTGGATTGTAGTCTCTGTTATCAACAGCTGATATTTGACTAATTGTAGTGACCTGGAGGAGAGTGTTTAACCCTCCAAGTGTTAAGCGTCGCGTAATCGACGCACAAACATCGTTTACGGCAAAGGCTCTGGGACTGACTGAATCAGATTGAACTGGATCGAGATTGGTATCGTTGTTTTCGGCATATTCTGAGCTTTCTCCTGATTTCTGTTTCTATTTCATATTTTATATTATATATTTTATTTTATTTTATATTATATTTTATATTCTACGCATTTTATTTTAGTTCCAAAAATATTGTAGCAGACAGCTGACGTGCGTATTTCTTATCAAATTGGTTAACCTCGCACCGATGACTGATGTGTTTTATTACGTTTATCATTGTTTTAGTGTTAAAAATCACAAGTAGTGATATACGTGGTGCATTATAAGAAGATTTAAGTGATTTTGAGGGGCTGGTTTATGATCCTGAAGAAGTAGGTAGTGATATTGAAGTAAATTATCAACCAGATTCCTAGCTATGGTTAGGCTATGCATTCTTAGCTAAACGCTATGTACCGAAATCTGTTTTTTGCCCATAACTTATTTATTTGCAAACCTACTTCTTCATATTATTATATTTTTGGAATCCTCTTAAAATTCTGAACAAAGTGGCTATTTTAAAATATTTGTAGACCCATGAATTATAACAATTTATTGAGCGCAAACATACATTTTTTTCATTTATTTTATAATTTTTGAGAAATGTTAACCCCACAAAAATTGTTGAACAATTTTTTTGTAATGTTTTATATGTTACATTGAAGCCCATAATTTTCCAAACAAAATGATATATAAAACAGTAAATTGCCAAGTAAATTCGCAGGGGAAATGTGTAGAGGGCAGCATAAAATGGGGGGGGGGGAACTGCGCCTCAGGCTTGGGGGGGGGGATGGGCACCTCTGGCGTGTCATCGTAATATGATCTAAACAATGTCATTCAATGTCATTCATAAATCCGGTATTAAACAGTTCTTTCATAGTTATTACCAAATATATGATGATATTATAGGTATGATGATAAAATAAAAATGTTGTATGAAATGTATTATATAAACATGTTTTGCTATTTCCACTGTCATAATTCATTTGAACACATTGTTGTCAAAATGGATAAATAACAATTATTTGTTTGCTTTTGGTGCTAGTTTGTTTATTAGAACTTCTTTTTTTATTAATTGGATGGATCCATTTAGATCTTTGAGTTTCTGAACATAACATGCTGAATATATGGAGTGTGGCGCTGCTGGGGTGGGGAGGGGAAAAAGCGGTGGCGGCACATCACCTACATAGTTGCCAAACGTAGCTGTGGTTTGAACAGTGCACTGGCGAAGTATTAATACACCGAATACATCTGCAGAAGTCTGGCTACACCAGTGTGAACAGGGTTTAAGATTATAAAACCATTGCTACAAATCGAGGACTTGGGGGGGGGGGTCTTATCCAGAGATAAACAGATAGATGACATAGATTAAACATACTGTTATCATCGACCTATGATACTGCAAGAAATCTTACAATCCTTTGGTAAAATATGAAACGTTTGGGGTGTGTTTCATGTGTGGTCACGTTTGGGTGTTCTGATGTATGCAAAATATCACTTTTATTTCAAACAAAATATCTTATAGTTTAAATAAAGGAATATATAAAATAACAATGTAAATAGATTCATAGACAAAATAATTAAATCCTAGAGGTCGTCCAGTGGTTGAAAACTCGACCATAAATATGTTGCAGGGTGTCCACAGAAAATTTGTCATTGATTTCCATGACTTTCCATGACTATCCATGACCATTTACCGTTGATTTCCATGACTCACGAACTTTACTCGAAAATTATAATGTAACATACACACACAAAATACTGCCTAGACACGTTATTTCACAGAAAATACTGAAATATGTATTAACAGATAACAATGGAGTAATACATTTTGTAAAAATATGGTATTCAAAATATGGAAGGAAAAAAGAATACCCAGTCTACTCCGTCCCCATAGCTGGCCAAGTTCACTCTCCACTTTATTTTTTCCTTACTACTAGTACTTTTTCCAGTCTACCCGGTTTTTCCAAAAATTAGCTTAACAAAAAAGATATAACTTAAGACAAATCAAAACATTATAACAATATTTGTATTGCAATTTGAGTTGTAATAATCAAGTTGTAACATTTTAATATACTGTACACTACTGTTGCAACAATATCCTACAAATATCAAATTAAATTATAAGATAAAGTAGGTACAGATTGTATTGAACTATTACAAACTCAAAACTCTCATCAACTAATACAAACACTGTAATAAATTGTTGTGAAGTGTTGTGAATTTATGAAAAATTCTGAAGCTACAATAGTCAGCGTTACAGCCGACTAGAGTATTAAGTCCCGTCAAATCCATCCATCATTGGGGATTTCCATGACTTTCCATGACTTTTTGCCTATTTCCATGACTTTCAATGACCAGAATTTTTTTCCATGACTTTCCCTGACTATCCCTGATTTTCCAGAATGTGGACACCCTGTGTTCAATTGGATTTTTTTCTTTCCGGATGAACCTTTTTAGCTGTAGGCTGTAGTGAGTGTGATCCATCGATGTTAGGTTATAAACTAACATCAAGCTTTCAATATTTGCATGTCAATTTTTGAGGTCAACTGGAATGTTGTCAATTAGGGTTAATGTTGTATTACTAACAAAAGAAATTTTGAAATTTCACCTGAGATCTCGTTCCAACAGTTTATCATGTGTATCCCAGTCACAACAAACTACATTATTCTATTAATATAATGATCGATATTAATTTTGCAAGAAGATTCAATATTTTAATATCTGTTCATGTTAAATTAATTATCTTGAAAGCAACCATCACTTAATTTGAAGGCAATAATTAAAAATCAATTTACTCATTTGTTGATTTGGATTTAGGAATCATGTCTCGATTTCACAGTAAATATTCTCTAATGACAAAGTGATTTTATTAAAGTAGAGTAAGTATATTGTCAAATTCCAAGAATATATTATGTCAGTTTGTTTGTTTTGATTTAACCTCAAATTTTTACACATAATGAACACATAATAGCACTAATAAGGTTCATCTTAAAAGATATTCCAACACAGCTTAACCCCTTCTAGCTAAAAAAAAACAATTGCACTGTACAGACTTCTCTATTTTTCAACCCACACTGTAAATAAAACATGTAATTTGAATTTCTAACATTTGTTTTGATTTTCTGTTTCTATTTCGTTGTTATTTATTCAACAGCATGGCAACCCATAAAGCCCATGTTAATTTTTTGTTAATTTCAAATTCATTTTTTGTGCTTATCTTTGAGCCTATTTCAATTTATAAAGGGATTCTGCATACCTACAGGAAAATAGCTTCCTAACAGTATGTGTAGATTTTTCCTACGATGCACAGGAGCTGAGAAAAAAGGTTTTAAAGAAACATGCTTGCCTATTTATATATAAATAGATAGAATGACAGCAGTGCTGAGGTTAATATATTTTCTGGCATCCACCGCTAGGAGTACCATGTAGGTTCAGTGCAGTGTAAATTGCTAGCGAGCGTTGCCATGACAAGTTGGTAGTTTGAGCCAGGGTTGCCAACTTCTAGAGAATGCTCCAGAATCCGAGGAGTAGGAGCTTGTTCTGTTATTTTTCTTTGTTTTAAAAATTTCTGAGGATTTAAAAAAGTGGGCTTTTCTGTTAAAATTACAGGACTTCAAAATCGACGATGGCAGTGAATAGAAAAAAACACTGACCACGATCTAGCGACACATCGCTAAACCTTCATTTGTCAGTCTATATTTAATTCTTTTGTCTATGATAGATTCAATGAGGGTGGGGTAGTTATAAAGGATATTAGAGCCTTCAACAGTATATTTACATCTATATATATTTAATTCCCTAAGTGAATAGGTCCCCACGAAATATCTCAAGCTAGGATAAAGGCTGCTGAGAATTTATTTTAAAGCTCTAAAAAATTCCAAGGACGGTGGGAAGGTGTGTTACAGTCATTTTCTAATGGAAGTATACTGCTGAAGTGTTTGTATAAGCTTTTTTTAAATATACCTGATTTAAATATAGCTGATGTAAACATAGCGTATTTGCTCATTTATTGATTTTATTGTTCTGTCTACAGGTTAGAATGGTAATGCAGTGTTGAAATGTATCGTTTTAGGCCTTTGGTCTGTGAAACCACAGAGTTTTCCTCTGGGTACATTTGTTTTTATACAGAAATACGTGTTATCGCCAGCCGGTAACTTTAGGAGTAACAGTACCTTGCGTGCATCTTTCTAGGAACCGATTGAACATTATTTAGATCTCACACCTCTCCCCCAAAACTCCTATTAATCAGTTGAAGCCCGAAAAGTCGCGTAGCACGGAGACCAGCTCCGTGAGTCACCAATGGTGGTGTTGTTTTTGTTTGCTATGTATTTTTTATAAATATATAAAGGAAGAGTTTTTATTTATTTCATGAACAATTTAAATTATTGTACATGGTTTTGATAAGTTTTAATATTAATATCAAGTCAAGTCAAAATTATTTATTCCATAAAATAAAAAACAATATTACAATACATTGTAAGTAAAAGGAATTATTCCCCCGAATAGACTATTGATCCGTGATCGGGGGAAGAGTTATGTAATATAATATGTATAGTGTAATATGTAATATATGTATACAAATGTTGTTTGTCTAATGTTTCAACACACGGAAAAAACTCAATGTGTCCCTGATCGTGTTGCTTATGTTTGCTATGTATTTTATAAATAGAGTTTTCATTAATTTGATTTACAATTTATTGATTATAAATGGCTTAGATTCATGTTTGTATTATTATAAGTACAAAACACAATTTTCCTCTAATTTTTCAACAGAAAAAATTCTGTGCGTCACAGATCATGTTTTAAAATCAAAGACACTGACAAAGGGTTTAAGATCTGGGGGAAGTTTCATAAACTAACCAAAAATATGCATGTCAATGCTGATGAAAAGGATGAAACCCTTACCTGTGACTAAGTCAATCGATTCGATGATTGTTTTTTTAACCATAAATATATATTTTAAAAACATAAAAAAGTGTTCAAACAACATGGTATGTTATAAACTGATTGAGAAATGTAATACTCTAACAATTAAATACTAAAAAATATGGATGAAGAATCAAATGAATACTTCAGTGTGGTCAGAACTATCATCGATGAACCCGCTGAACATTTAAATATGCCTAATCCAAACAAATAATTTAGTATGCCAAAGTGTTTTTGTACGGTGATTGGTTAAAGAGAAAATTAAAAAAATTCCCATGTTATTCTTATGGAGAATATTGTAAAATGTTGTAGCTGGCTTGTTTATAGATATATTTTGATCAAACTTGGCAGATTAATGTATTCCATACAAAGCTATTGATATTTTAATAAAAAAACACACAATATTAGCTTTCCTGTAGCAGCTAACCAAGGTACTCTTTATACATAAATGTTAATTTAATAGTATAATTGAAAATCAATCCAGGCAAATGGAAATTCGCTTAGTCGGCAGGTTTGCTGCAGCGGGGGTATTTGAGTGTTCTGTGGCCACCTTATTCATTGTTGTTAGTCTGTTTTCTTTGTCATGTTTTTCAATAACTATTTCAAGTCAATCATAAACTCCTGTTCCTTTGCAGGCTATTTTTAATTTGCTTAACAGTTTTGCCAGAAAGGAGTTAGCCTACAGCTTTAAAATTATTTGTTTTACATTTTACGTTTACAATTTAGTTAGTTTTGCAGGGTGTCTAATAATTAATCAAACTAAATTTCAGTGAATTTTCTTTGAGAAGGGGGGTATAAAGACAAAAACACACAGCCTTTGGTAACTTTAACACAATAATGTTTTTTTGCCTTAACGATTTCAACTCTCTGCCTGCTACCAAAATTACATTCGCTCTTGACGCTCTCACAGATTTTGGATTATCAATTTAATCATTGCCTGCAGTGACAAAAAACAAATCTGGGGAACTTTAATTTATCTAGGCCCAATCTTTCTCTGACTTTTGGGACCTTAAAATAAAAATCTGTCACTTTTCAGTGACTTCCATGATCCCCAAGTAAAATCAGTGACTTTTCCCTGACTTCCGTGACCAGTAGCCACCCTGTTTTATGTTTAAATTTTCAGTCTCATCTTCTTTATCTCCTATCTTTATTTTCAGAGTGTGGTGGTTAAATAAATATTTATTTTGCCAAATGGACAACATCATTTGATGGGATTTTGAAGTCAGAAGCTGTCAATGTTGCATCTGTTTGAGAATGTATAACTGTAGAAGAGGCAATTAGGTTGATCAAGGTCAGTTGTTAAAATCAAAGATTTACGTTCTCGTCAATTCCGCAGGCACATTTATACATTCATTCTGCTTTATTATGTTTTTTTATGACTTATATAGACTATGTCCCCTTTGGTGAAAATAATTTTACACCAATTAATATGTTGGCTATACAAATACGAACAATATTTGCACAATTTTTGGGGGAACTTTTATTTGGATGTTGAACTTTAGCTCTACCTACATGCACAGTACTAACAAAGTCATTTTTCTGTCAAGCATGCATCTATCAAAAATATCAGTAAGATCCATTTCAGAACCAATGCGCTACATTATTGGCAGCTAGCCATGTGGCGAGGGAAAAGGGTAATCAAAAAAGCTTACCCATTAGTGCATTAGTGATGTGTTCGTACCCAAAGACAATTCTTGGATACCACTGATTCTTTGGAATACAGTAGAGTCCAACTTTTCCATACTGACTGGGATCAAACCCTTTTCGGATAAGTGGGAGTTCTGTTGTGACCCCGGAAGATATCAACGATGACTGCAGACGATATTTTCGCTCTTGCCACTACTGTGGCAGATGTTCATGATCGTACCGAGGATTTGATTTCGCATTCAAAAAAGCTACTGCAAAGATGTATCAATATAAAAAAAAGAATTCCGCCAACATGGACAATCTTCAATTTTGCGGAAGATGACCTCTTATTACAGTGACTGCAGAAGGTCTTCTACATTTCAACTCTTAAAAATTAAACTAATAAGCAAACTGAAGTACGGAATAGTAGGACCGTTCTACAATATAGTGGAATAGCGGTACGGACAACGATGATGGTTAGGTTAAATGTTGTGGCATTGAATAGATTGCAAGCAGGCGGGGCTGACCAAGAGCAACCTATACATACATTTTCGTACCTGGGTGTTAAGTTTCTTGACTTGTGTACTTAACTTACTTTCATTAGTTATAGTTTAGATATTTAAAAAGCAATCACTTTAACTTGCATGACCAACAGTTTAAAATAATGGCTTTCACCTGAATGTGAGAATGCAATTACAGTGACATCAGACCTGCGTGATCATAGAAACATTACCACCCCTCCTGCAATGGCAATTTTTTGCTACTTCTTCGGTGGAGGGTTGCGACTGTCAAATTAGTGCCACGGCGAGGCAGATGTGTACATCTATTTACTGACTTGTATTAGAAAAAAAACGGAACATTGGAAATGAGATTGTGGCAATATCCTGGGGCAACAGTTGCAGAAATGACAACATCATGTTATCATTATGTATGTAAGCATGGAAACATCTTCATTCGACTTTGGCAGCCATGACAACTTCACAAGTGAAAAAAGAACTAACATAATGCCAAAATTGCTGGCTTAACATAAATCAAAACTAACTACATTTAGAGTAAGAACCATTACCATCACCCCTCTTTTATTTATCATAGGGATGGACGATTGAATTTCATAATTATCATAAAAAATAAATTTGAACTTGCAAACTTACCATCAACAGCAACTGTGGATTCAGGCACCGGAGTTTCTCCATTCTGATGTTGCAGAGTTTTGACAGCGGGTAGGTCATCAGAAGCTGACTGAGGCATACTAATAATCGCGACTGGCACTGTTGTAACAGGTTTAGCAGCAGCTATTGGCTCAACATGGGAAGACGAAACTTCGGCCACAGCCACCGGGCTCGGCGATGGTGACTGTTCTTTAGAAACCGACCTAACCTTCTCTCGCTTCTCCTTTGGTAACTCCTCCTTCGGAACACTAGTCCTCACAACCTTTTTGTTTTCGGGCTGGGGCTGCGGAACAACGGGTTCAGCAACCTTCTTCTTGTTGTTACCTCTCGCCGGTGACTGTACAGGAGGGGTGCTCTTGAGTGAAGGGTAATCTTTTGACCGCTGTAAATCGATCGCAGGAGAGTTTGTCTCGGCACTGACTGTGGGAACATGTTGCACGGGTGGCTCCTCCACCACTATAGGTTCACTCGGTTGCTGTTTCTGCGACCTGGGTACGAACTCTTCACTGTTCATATATAATAGAGACATAGAGTATTGTTTTTCACTGATAGGAACTGCACTAGACTGTTTATGCTCACTGTCACTGGGTGTGAGAGACTGCTCTGAAGGCGACTGAGCAGGAGTGTTCGGCTCTCCTGCTCTGGCTGCCACTCTCGCAGCAAAGTCAGCAGCCACGTTATTATCTTGTTGTGGAATGCCACTGTTCTGTAAACAAATATGATACTGTTAAACCCAAAGTCAATGTCATGTTGGAGGACTGTGGCCAATTGAAAACAGGTCTGATAATTATCTAATTTTACAACATTTTTCTTTCTCTCGTATTCTAAGACAGTAATTATAAGTACAGTATTAAACAAAACACCACTTTAGGATTACTTTGTGATCTAAAAAAATAACCCATGATTTAATTCCCTTAGTATAGAAGACCAGGTCTCTTTTTCCAATGACTGTTTTAATTATTATGTAAAAAACAGTAGAGTTGATAAGTGATGTGTTCTTCTACATTTAAATTTTGATTCCTTAAGCTATAAGTAAATTATCAAATTACTAAATCATCTTGTAAGAAAAGTATTAGGCCTAGTTAAATTACTTAAATTGATTCAGTTGAGATCAAAATCTAAGTCAGCAAACCCTTGGCTTACTATTTAATATTAACTGAAAAATTAAACCCTTCTTTTATTACTATAATTTCCAAAGCAAAGATAATTAAACGGATAATATTTCCACAATAATCCATATATAAACAATGCTCTATCCTGATTGTGCCTCTCTAGCTTGCAGCCAATAGACATGAACTAACCGGTTGTGGCGTTTCCCTGGCGCTGCTGTCGTTCGACCTAGTGGGGGTGATGTTGTTGTTATTGCTTCTGTTCTCATTGTCAGGCAACACTTCATCTCCAGACTCGGGGTTGATGATCGGGATGGCATGTGTTCGCTTCTTTGGCTCCTGCTTGGTTGGGGGAGGTGCCATGCTGGGGGCTGGCACTATGGCTGGCCTCATCATCGGCACAGAACCTTGTCCTGCGGCCTGGGGGGACGGACCACCACTAGACAGTCCGGGGAACTGAGGGGGGATGACCGCCGGATAATCTGCCACAAACACACGCAACTATTAAGAACCTACTACTATTCTGTAGTACTATACAGGGTGATTGATTTAAGTGTGCCAGCTGTTTTATTTGAAAGTTATATGTAAGAGATATAAAAAAAATTCAAACGGTAACTGCCTTGGATTTTTTATTCAAAAATTGTTGGTCAAGATGAAGAAAGAAATAATTTTAGCCGCCATTTTCCAAATATGGCTGCCAACTATGATTTTTCTTATGGAAGACCCTATATTTTATGATCTTTTTAGAAAGTAAATGTAATTTAAAAACGTTTTTATTCTTGTCTTTTTTTCCCTCTAAATCTACTCGTTTAGGAGCTACATGATGCAGAATGTACACTGCAAGTCATATTTTCTTAGTTGTATACCGGTAACAATGCAACTCCTAAATGAGTAGCTTTAGAGGAAAAATACCAAGAATAAAAACTTTTATAAATTGCATTAACTCTATAAAAAGATCATAAAATTTAGGGTCTTCCATAAGAAAAATCTAAGTTCTCGGCTATATTAGAAAAATTGCGGCTGGCTAAAATTATTTTTTCAACTTGACCAAAATTTTTTAAATAAAAAATCCAAAGCAGTTGCCATTTAACATTTGTTTATATCTCTTACAACTTTCGAATAAAACAGCTGGCACACTTATATCAATCACCCTGTATAGAAAGTACTATACGGTTAATTTCAGTTAGTTTCATTTATAGTAGTATACAGTTACTTTCTAAGGAATCAGAAAGTCTTGAACCAACACTGTGTCTTGACCATGGCAAACAGGCTTCTTACGCATTTATATATATTAACTTTTTCTACATGTGTTATGTTTCTACATGTTTTAGCGAATTTCCCTATAGGGAAGTAGCTATTACCGTAGGTGGCATGGTAAGACCTAGACCCGGGACCGATATACTTTTTCATTTTGGTGTACCTAAAGGCCAAAAACACTTTTCGTTAAAATTTTTATATATGTATATATATATAGACTTATATATATATATAGACTTATATATATATATATATATACGTCCGTGAACGCGATAACTTGAGTAATTTTTGTCCGATTTTGATTAAATTTGGTTTAAAGGTGTAAAGCGGGATAAACTTGAATGAGTTCGCTAACCAGCACGATCGGACCATGGGAACGGGGCTTTACGGGGGGTTTTATGAGGTAAAAATTGCGTTTTCTCACTTTTGACCACAAAACACAAAATTTCCCGATTTCTCTTTAAACCTTTTTAAAGAGCTTAAAAAAACAAATAATTTAGTATGTAAAAGTATTTTTGTTCGATTATTAGTAACGGAGAAAATTTAAAAAATTGTAAATTTAAAATTCCCATGTTATTCTTATGGACAATATTGTCAAATGTTGTAGTTTGCTTGTTTATGGATATATTTTGATCAAACTTGGCAAATTTATTTATTTTGTACTAAGCTATCAATATTTTACTCAAAAACACACTTTATTAGTTTCCTTGTAGCAGAAAACCTAGGTAGTAGAACCCCTCATATACGGCCACCACGGGACCAAGCCCCTGGCCGGATAACGATTTGGCCGGATAAACCAACCTACTATGAAAATTACAATTCATAATCAATATATGCAATCAAAAGTATCATTTAATTCTGTTCTGGGATCATTTTTAGAAAAATAAACATGTTTGTAAAAAGGAAAAAAATATTTGTAGGTTAAAGTCATTACTGTAAGTAATGAATGTACAAATATTATGATTCCAGGTAACAAAATATATGGAGGTAAAAATGACAATAAATTGTACTTAAAGATCATTAGGACTTAAATGGTACTTGCACATTTCTACTCAACATTCTTAACCATTTTGTGAAATACAAAAATTAATGTACTCGTACTGTACTAAACCCACTTTGGAAATAATTAGACAACTGATCAGAGGTTAGGCCTACTAGCTCAACTGAGTATAGTGACTCAACAAATAATAAGTGTATAAACAAACAGATAAATAATGAGAACAATTTATTTTATGACTTGAGCAGTCACAAAGACTAGTGCTTGTATCTAAACGTCTGTAAGGTGTGAGAAAAAAAAAATTGATATCGGCTTCCTGGAAGGGGCCGGATAAACAGAGGACCGGTAAAACCAAGGCCGGATATGAGGGGTTCTACTGTAAACCTAATGTTATTAAAATATATTTAACTGAAAATCAATTCAGACAAATGGAAATTCGCTTAGTCGGCAGGTTTGCTGCGGCGAGGGTATTATGTGATTATCAACAAAGATATTGGCTAAGCTTTACATAGACTAGCTAATCATGCTACCTTTGCGGGGAAACGTGTCCTAAACTAATTTGCAAATGCAAACATTTGAGCTGACTGATGGTTGGTAAGTGTTATATATATTATATTTAATCCATTACCAACAGCTCAGAGGCTGCCGTGTGGATTTTAAAAATTCACAAAAAAGTCAGAGTGGTCCATGCAGTAGTTATCTTTAGCACATGTTGAGCATGCTTATATTTATAGGTTTGCTATTGGTAGTAAATTGACTTATGGAAACCATTTTGGAAACAAAGTCCTTGCATTTAGAAATTTGCATAGTAGCATGCACAATTGCTCCGGATGTGTTACGGTTTGGCCAAAACTTCTGTGCGCGAAGACAGATCACTACTAGCCGGACTAAAACATACACCGGTTATTGGTAGTGCTGGAGGTAGGGGTGAGTGAGTAGCAAGACACAAATTTTTTCACAAAAGTACCCCCCCCCCCCCACTCCCACGCCTAGACCCGACCAGATCTGGTCGTGCGCACAGAAACTTTGGACGAACTGTACTTCAAAAGTACATCAGGATATGCCTGTAGTTTTCATTCACTGAAACAAAAGGGTCCTCAGAGGGAAGATTAGTTTTAACATCATCTATACTCTGAATTTATATGGAAAATAAAATCGCTTACGAGTTTGCGGTTTGTATTTTATAGAAACTAGCTGTTACCCACGGGCTTCTCCTCGTTTGACTTCATAAGTGATAAGTGTTAATAAAACTATTGATTGGTTAAGTTGCGCTGAAATAAACAAAACAGAATACAGTAATACAAACAATTTTAATAAGGTAATAAATTGAAAGAACATACAAATAAGTACAGCTGAAGTATTTTTTTTTATGGAAAGTTCTCTTTAGAAAGGAATTGCGACCTTAAAGGGCAATTTATGGAATAATGGATTTCGCAAGGTTCCAAAACAAAGGTTTCTCATCATGACGAACATTTTAAGTATATGGTTTATGGGGTTGCGACTTATAGTTTTCTCAAAAGTTCATGGGTACTTTTGGCTTTATATATAGATAAATAACAATAGGACTGATATTGATGGAACAAAGTTATTAGATAGTACATCAGAATATCTCTGTGGTTTTCATTCACTGATACCAAAAAGGTCCTCAGAGAGAAGATTAGCTTGAACATCATTTGTACTTATAATCCAGTAACCTTGAGCATTTTACCTTGCATGAAATGGGATAGTAGGTTTCCTTTTAGCGAATTTCCCATATAGGGAATTAGCTACTACCGTAGTACTCATGGTAAGACTTGGACATGAGACTGATTTACATTTTCATTTTGAGGTCCCAAGAGGCCAACAACACCATTCGTTCAAATTCATATCTTTTATATATATATTTAGCAAGATAACTCAAGCAAAAGTTATCCGATTTTGATGGAATTTGACATAAACGTGTAAACCTACATTTACTCGAACGAGTTAGCAAACCAGCACGATCGAACATGGGAACGGGGGTTTATGGGGGGTTTTATCTCTGTGGAACAGAGATATTTCTTTGGGTTTTATGGGGTAAAAATAGGTTTCTCCCATTTTTGACCGCCAAAACATATGATTTCACAATTTCTTTTCAAACCATTTTGTTGAGCTTAAAAAAAAAATTAGTATATTGAAGCATTATTATGCGCCTAATAGTTAAGAAAATTATTCCATGTTATTTTTATGGAGAAAAAGTAAACTGTTGAAGTTAGCTTGCCTATGAACATATTTTGATCAAATTTAGAAAATACTTTAATTTCTTACTAAGCTACTAACATTTTACAACAAAAAACACTTTTGTACCTTCTCTGTTGCAGCAAACCTAAGTACTTGTTAAACTAATTCTATTTAAATAGGGAATACAATGTGATAAAGGAGACAGTTTATTGTAAATCAGATCAAGGAAATGGAACTTCGCTTAGTTTGCAGGTTTGCTGCGGAGGGGGTATTTTTGTTTTGTATGTGATAGTAATGAGATGCTAAATCCAAATTTCGACCTTGGGGACCTTCTGGATCACCGCCAAAAAGCGTATAAAATGGTGGAATTTTGCACTTTATAACGTTTGTCCAATTTTGATCCTGAAGCATATCTTTTTCATGAAAACAACTATGGTCATTTTAAAAGCAGTTTACTTTTACCTATACCGGGTGTTTCTGTTAAGCGTAGCGGGCTGTGCAAATTCAGATTCTACATGCAAAAATAAGTCGAAAATGTAGAATAACTTTTTTTCAATTACGGCTAAGTAATCCACCATTTTGTATTTTTTTTTTTTTTTTTAGAATTAATATCTAAAAGTTCTTGGAGATGTTTGTATAAAACTTGGTATAAACTTTAAGTGTACAGGTATAGACATTCTCCGAAAATATCTTAGATTAGGCTCATCAAATTTCAAAATGGCGGCCATTTAAAATTTTTAAAGTTTAATTCCATAAAAACCAGCCATTAAAACAAAATTTAAAATGGCGGCCATTTCGAATTTGATGAGCCTGATCAAAGATATTTTCGGATGTTTATACCTGTAGACTTAAAGTTTAAACCTAGTTTCATAAAAATATCTCCAAGGGCTTTTGAGTTATTATTTTTGAAAAAATACAAAATGGCGGATTACGGCTAAACTAAGCCGAAATCACAAAAAAGTTATTCTACATTTTCGACTTATTTTTGCATGTAGAATCTGAATCTGCATAGCCCGCTACTCTTAACAGAAACACCCGGTATAAGACAAAAATGGTTATCTCAGGCCTAACAGTTCCCAAGATTTGGCTCATCGCTCATAGAGTAGATGATTTCGTTACTTATCACTTATTACTAATCAAACTGTTAGCGAGTATAACTCTGTGCCTTGTGTGATTGGAATTTCCGCTCAGTGCTTACAATCGGACTATTACCAATTTCTCAGTACCTTAATTCTATGTGAATAGACAAATTTTGTTTAACCTAGCCAAAAGATGATTTTTGTTTAGTATAGCATTTTTAACTCACATCTAACCTTTAAAAGTACTAAATACCCCCGCCACAGCAAACCTGCAGACTAAGCTAATTTCCATTGGCCTGATTGGATTTACACTAAAATGTCTCCTTAAAAATATCACATTTATTCCCTATTTAAATAACATTAGTTTAATAAGTAGTTAGGTTTGCTGAAACAGAGAGGGTAAAGATGTTTCTTTTTTTTATGTTAATGGTTTAGTATGAAATGAATGCATTTTCCAAATATGATCGAAATATGTTCATAAACAAGCAAACTACAACAGTTTACTAGTTTACTTATTCTCCATAAGAATAACATGGGAATATTAAATTTACAGTTTTTTGGAATTTTCTCCGTAACTTTTAGGCCCATAACCACACTTCAATATACCAAATTATTTGTTTTTTAAGCTCTACAAAATAGTTTGGAAAGAAAATGCTAAATTTTAAGTTTTTAGGGTCAAAAATGGGAAGACCAAATTTTACCCCATAAAACCCCACATAAGCCCCTGTTCCCATAGTCCGATCATGCTGGTTCGCGAACTCTTTCGAATAAAAGTAGGTTTACACGTTTGTACCAAATTTCATCAAAATCGGATGATTTTTGCTCGAGTTATCGCGCTAACGGACACATATATAAATATATATATATGAATTTGAACGGATGGTGTTTTTGGCCTCTAGGGACCTCAAAACGAAAAAGTAAATCGGTCCCGGGTCCAGGTCTTACCATGAGTAGTACGGTAATAGCTTATTCCCTATAGGGAAATTTGCTAAAACTATAGGAGACGATCAAATTTGACATTTGCTGTAGCTCATTTAGTCATTTGAGAGCAAAATAACTGTAAAGTTTGAAAAAAAATTTACTACAGTCGATATATTTACGTTAGTATCCAAAATCAATAGGAAACAAAATGTGGTTGATGTAATTAAAAGGCAATTAAAACAAGGCTTATCTATAAAAGTTTGATAAGTGATATCAGATTAGTACATCAGGACATTTCTGGAGTTTTCATTCACTGAAACCAGAAGGTTCTCAGAGAGAAGATTAGCTTGAACATCATTTGTACTATGTTTTTCAATTGGATAATAAAGCGGTTTAGTAATGTAGTAAACGGAAAACTCCAACCAACCATGTCGTAACGCGGATTGAAACGAGGGCAAAGACCAAAACTAGTGCATGCACTTCTCTTAGAGCAACGCCATCAACTTCGAAGGTCGTGTGTCACCAGTGTTAGGATAATTCTATTAATGTCTCATTCGCAGCTCGGAAATTCGCGTTCTGGTGAAACTTGTACGCGCATCAAATGACAAAATTTCAACAAAATACTAATTGGAGTCAGTCAAATGGAAATTCGCTTAGTCTGCATGTTTGCTGCGGCGGGGGTATTTTTGTACGATTAGACAGTTGTATACTTACATGGGCCAGCGGCCTGGTAGTAGTTCTGTGGCTGCATAATGAACTGTCCCTGAGAATAGGGAGTATTCTGTCTCGGCCCTGGGTTGTACTGAAACCAACACATTCTTATGGATCTGCAATGTCATCTTTATTCCATTTTAATGCAGAGTTTGACTGCACTTCTAACCTAAATATAAACTAACCTTGAACATGGAACAATTACGAACAGAATTTTAAAATAAGAAGACAAACAAGAGACAATTGCTGGAGGATCAAATGAATATGGAATGCGGATAGAACAAATAAAGAAAAATAAGTTCCAAAAAGGAACGATCTTAACTCAAATAAGAACGAGTGTAGGAATAACAAACTAACCTCTCATATGGAACAATTAAAATTCCATTAAATGCCATTTAAATGTAAGCTCCGTATCTGTCGGCAACTTAATACTTCACACGTTGTCGTCATCAGAAAGCTCATGCTATCGGGAAATCAAGTGACAAAACTCAACATATGTCGGTATTGTGTATCACATTCCCTTTTACCACATTTATTTAAGACAAGAACTTCAAATAAAATAACAGCTGTTAAGTTCTTTCATCAAATCTACCTTGGGACTAATCCATTTTTGTATTCAAAAAACTAAAACCTCTAAATAAGGATGAAATGTTTGAGGAACATGTAAATGTACGTACGTACCATGACAGTAGCAGGGTACCCAGGCAAGACCTGGGCCGTGATGGGTTGGCCAGGTGCCTGCGTCACAATCTGCAACAGTTATCACACAACTGATCAATTATATTCTGAGCAAACAACTGTCGACAAACACTTCCACCTCTACTGTTACACGTTTCACAAGCCATATGCTTCCATTTCAAACATTTTAACTTTATTAATTTTTTTCACGTTAGAAATTAAATTCAGACTTTTTCATACAACATCGGCAGTATTTTAATTTTCTTCGTAATTAATTGTTCAAATATTAATTAGTATATAATACATAATTTATTTATAGATTATCTTTATATATAAATGTCAGGCCAAAACAGAATGATAAGGGTTTTAATGATTTTTTTGTGAGGATAGTAGCTGAAAAGAGTCATTGTTTAATCAATTTGGTAACTAGAAAATGTTATCATTGGATTTTAACAATTATATTTTCATATTATAAACTAGTAGAACTGGTAGAATTAAAATGTAGAATTAATTCCTTTACATGCTTCTGTTAATGCTTACTAGTGCCAGTACTGGAAATAAATTTATTTATAAGAAATAATCCCAACTGAATAACGATCAATTTGAAATATCAAGTTAACACACTTTTTCATTTAACATTTATCGATTGACTTACGGTATACAAAGACAACCCTAAAAACTTCAATTGTGTCAAATCACATAAAAATTATACAGTGGTACTGGTAGTGTAATAACGGAAGGGTCCATTTTAGTACAAAATATAACTGTTATAGATTTTAACTTACACCAGACATTGGATAAAGACCCGGCATTGGTTGCCTGTGATTATGAGGCCTCATTTGTTGTTGTGACGCCATTGTAGGTCTTGTAAACGGAAACGGCTGAAAAACAATTTCAAATATACAATTTAAACATCTTAAAAATACAAATATTAATCAGAAAAGTACTAAAACAAAAAAAAAACCTGTTTACATAAGGATTTAAAGTAACAAAATTAATTAATGAAAAAAAAAAACCAGCAATTAACATGCAATCACAACGCAAGACTATATTTCGTTCACAAAATTAAGGTGTGTTTTAGGAACTTCCGGTTTAACTCCTCTACTTGATCTCACCTTTGAATATTGATACAAGACATTCCCATGTTGAATTTGTCGCCAGATTTTAAATCAAAATTGTTGTAGTATATGTCAGCCAGCGAGAGAGTGCTGACCTAAATAACTGATTACTGTCGAATATACAAACTACTTTACCAAGTCAAACTATTTAAATGACTTATTGTAAGTTATAGCAACTGTTATGACCCATCAACTTGGTCAGCAACAAAAAATAAGGTAGAAAATAGAATTGTAGACACTAGCGCATTATTTGCCTGATACAACTACAATCTTTAAAAAAATAGTTATTTGTGTAACTAGTGGTGAAAGTGGCACTTTGCTGCACACGAGAGCAATGTTAACGCACGAGCCGCAGGCGAGTGCGGAATGATCTCGAGTGCAGCAAAGGCCTTTTTCACTCATGTTACACATTATATTTTTCCTACAGTCACTATATAAAGCATATAAATAATTAGTCTTTCAAACACTATACAACACGTTTTTAGGTTCAGCTGGCAACACAAATGGTGCCCTAGAGGAAGTAGTACCCGCGGTCCGTATCACTCCGCTATTTTTCCTCGGCAAGAAATGTGCTCCGCGTTTTGAGAATATAGTTCCGTATGTTTTTGTAATTTGAAGTGGTTTCCGCGCCTAAAAAAATACTTTAAAGGTATTTTCTTGTTTATTAAGATTGTAGGAATGTTTTAAAAACGTTTAAAAGAAAAGTCCAGAAAGTTCAGAAATACCGAAACTATAAACACAAAATGACAGGTTAAATCGTAGTTATAATAGTCAATCAGCTGCTCATAGAATTATTATCTTTAAGTGTTGCCAACCTATTTCCAAGCGTACACGGATTACGTACATAATAAAACCACGCTGTTTTGTGTTTTTTTGTTGGAATCCTGATGTGCGGCAAAGTATAAACCGTACGGCAAAGTATAAACCGTACGGCAAAGTATAAATATGCAGCAATTAGCAGCTTTCTGTACTATAAACAGTACAGAGAAGCCAACTTTGTCGGGTGACTGTAGGAAAATTACATTTATTCCCTATCTTTGAAATGAGTTTAACGATTAGGCCTACTTAGGTTTGCAGCAACAGGGAGGGTAAAAGTGTTCTTTTTTTATGTTAATAGTTTAGTGTAAAATAAATGCATTTTCCTAATTTTATCAAAATATTTCCATAAACATTCAAACTACAACAGTTTGTTTATTCTCCATAAGAATAACATGGGAATTTTAAAACTAAAATTATCTGGGATTTTCTCTGTAACCATAATAACACTTAAATACTAAATTATTTGTTTTTTTTAAGCTTTACTAAATGGTTTTAAAAGAAATTGCAAAATTTTACGTTTTTAGGGTCAAAAATAGGTAAACCCGATTTTTACCCCATAAAACCCCCGTTTTCCCAAAGTCTGACCATGCTGTATCGCAAACTCGTTTGAATAGATGTAGGTTTACACGTTTATACAAAATTTCATCAAAATCGGTTTATATTTGCTCGAGTTATTGTGCTAACGGACACACACACACATATATATATATATATATGAATTTAAAAGGATGGTATTTTTGGACTCTTAGGGACCTCAAAACAAAAAAGTAAATTGGTCCCAGGTCCAGGTCTTACCATGAGTACTATGGTTATAGCTTATTCCCTATAGGGGAAATTCGCTAACACCAACTGTTTAATGTTACTAGGGTTAAAAATAAAAAGAATTAATTGTAACTTTTTTATTCGAAAAGGTATTATCTGATATTAAGGTCCACAAAGAGTTCTCAAGCATCATATCTTAGTCCAGATAAAAAATTCATAACCTTTTAGATGTTACCATTTTCGTTTGAGTATTTTCTAAAAGATTTACATTGTGCCAACAGTTTTATTGTTGAGGGAAATAATTACAATAAACTAAAAGTAAAAGTATGTGATTAAAAAACTCACCGAATTATGAATACCTCTAACAAAATTGATCTGAGTTCCTGAAACAAGAATAATTTACATGAGTTCTTGATAGAGGCTAAATATTACACTACAGTACATTATACGAGACAGGTTCAAACAAAGGTTTCTTGCTATTACAGGCTGTTAAAGCAGAAAACAAACATCGGTCTACCTGCATTCATCACCAACAATGTGCCACACAGTTCTTAATTCTCTTAACAAACAGGTTGAATTTTTCCTGTTAGAACATTATGTCAGCTGATTTATTAGGACTCAGTTAACATTGTCTGGTCTTAGCAAACTTTAAATAGTTTTAAGGCTTGTATATTGGATTTTTACAGTAGCCTGATAGCAAGACAAGGTTAAAGGTTGGCAGCATCCTTTATCTGTGCACTTGTGCGTCCACATGGGCCTCGGGCCCGTGCGTGGGACGTTTTCCGCAAAGCAAAGGGTGAGCTGGTACGGTGCCTAGGTTGAACTATATTAATTAGGCCTATATGTAGTGGCAGGCAGAGTGTTTCTATACGCAGGATTTTATTCCAAAAAAGGAAATTTTAGACAATGAGTGGGGCTAAAGCGGGATATAGGATAAAACTGGGTTTTGGCCCTGACGCGTGACTTTTTTGTAGCTATCAGGCTCCAATAAGCTAAGCTAATTTAGCATAGTATTATAGCACTACTAGGTGGGCAATAGAAACCGAACCTACAACATTGCTACAATGGATCCGGCATGCTACTGCCTGAGCCACCAGGTAACTAATATTGGCCAACACACTGATCATGGATGAATGCAGGAAAATGTTTGGATACCATTCCAGCCATCAGACGAGTTATAGCACAGATACAAACTGTTTCTAGGATTCTACAAGAGCTCAATAGTAGGCAGTAGAGAAAAGTCGTAAAAAAATCCCTACTACCAAATATTAAATGCTGTGACTATTCGCCACCAATATTAACCGTTGTGTGCCAACGCAAGTTTGATGGAACCAAATGATTATTGACACACATGTTCGTTACTGATGTTCAAGGTGTAGGCCTACATGTGGGGAACCTCATCAAGGTCAATGAGTCATAACATTTATGTCAAAAAACCTCTTTTCTAAACAAATTGACTGCTGGAAATGCTCAATTGCATGGTACAAACATTAAAATACATAATAAACACAATGAAAAAATGAAAAATTCCTTAATAGTCGATGGATTAGGATGCGGTGAACACACGATGAAATGGCAGGAGCTTCTCTATGCGCACAAGTGATACGAAACACACCCGTAAATGCTAAGCTCACACTGAAGCAATGAAATAATGAAGGCACGGACAATGTGTTAAGAATATACATGAACAACAGGATTTTTTTGAATTTTCTCTATGGGAAATAAGCTATTTATTTTAAATTGAAAAAGTACTCAGTTGAGTGAGTCACTTCAATTAGGATATTTTCTAAAATTCTACTTTAACCCTTATTTTTTGTGGCCGACTGTGAAAGAGGCCAGCTTTCAAATAAGTTTTTTGTCAGTGTGACTTGGTCAAAATTATGGGCCATTAGAGAGAAACCTGTTATTTACACCAGTGACTCAGTTCAACAATTAACCAGAAGAATTAAAATTTAATATTGAGTTCAGCAAAATCGTGAACATTTCTACAAAACTTTGAAAATCATAAACATTAAGTTATACCAGTGCACAAGTTGCTACAGTGAAGACGTCCTCACAAAACCATTCTTGATTTGATAAGGGAGTTATTGCTTTATTATCTGACTTTGGGCATAGAAAACATACTACTATGACCCAGAATGCCAACCGCATAGTAAAAAGCGTTAAGTACTTTGAGAGAGCTTTGCCTGTCAGTTCGTAGGCAGCGCCACCAGCGTTGCTATGCACTCAGCTGGTGGCGCTGCCTACGAACTGACAGGCAAAGCTCTCTCAAAGTACTTAACGCTTTTTAATATGCGGTTGGCATTCTGGGTTATAGTACTATGTTTTCTGTGCTTTGGGTTACTAAAATAATTCCTTACTTGAATTAAGAGCCTATACTCAAATTAAGCATTTAATTACAAATGAAAATATCACACCTCAAACAGGCGTTACCACCAGGACCGTTTTTTACAACCTGCATAAAAATAAATTTTGCCTTTTTCACTAATGTCCATAAAAAAAAAAAAAAAAAAAAAACAGTGACTGGGGGGTATGAAGTTCTATACTGACCTGGCTGGTTAGGTATTAGGGGCTGCTTGTTCATGTCTCCATGTATGCCCGGAGGAGTGTTAGGCGTAGGCGGGGGTTGTTGTTGAGACTGCGCCTGCGGAGGCCCCTGGCGGTTCTGTCCCCCGCCCCCTTGCACCTGCCCGGCCCCGTACTGGTTACCAGTCACATGGAACCCGCCATTGTTCTCCCCTGTAACACCCACGATATCAGTGATAGAAATCATATCAAGAACTACGAGAAAATGAAACTACATGAATAACACTATAAAATCTACTCAAAATTTTAAAATGCTATTTGAAAAGAAATTCAAATAAAATTGTCTTTGTAATAGGACATTTTTGGACTTGAATTTGGATAGACTAGCTGTCATCAATTTTTATCCAAAAAGAACTTAGTCCTGTGAGCCAGTTAGAGATTGTGGTAGTGTTTGAAATTGTTACTGTGATTTTTGACACAACATAAAAGGTGCTATAGCTTACAATAAATCGTCAGTTTGGCTTGGTTAAAAAATCTGCTTATTCAACAGAAATCAGTAATTTACATGAGCGCAATCAGTATGTGGCCCACTTAAAAAATGTCCATTTTGATTTTAAAACTGGCTACAACTTTAATATGAGGATGGAATGTCTACTTCTACCAATAGTCTAGGTTTAACAGACTAACCTCTAGAAACTTAGTTTGTACAAGTAAAAAGCCACTTCTAGGCTCAAGGAAATATAAAATTGGTTTCAAGTGTTTTTTTTTTTTTTTTTTACAAAAATCTGCAACTCTTACATTTTTCAACAAAAACATAACATGAAAATTACAAACATTAACATTGGGAAAATGTGACTGTGATTTAAAAAAGGAAGGATTTAAAAATGAAGGAATCACCTTGTTTGTGGTGCGCTGCATGGTGGTCATCACCTGTGCACACACTCTCACAAACGCTCAATTTAGTGCTCTAATTCTGATAGGTAAAGAGGTTAACAGGGTGTCCACAGAAATTTTTTCATCAATTTCCCTGACTTTCCATGACTATCCATGACCATTAACCATTGATTTCCATGACTCACGAACTTAATTCAAAAATTATAATAATATACCGTACACACACGAATAATACTTGCCTAGACAAGTTATTTCACAGAAAATATTGAAATATGTATTAACAGATAACAATGGAGTACAATAGGTACAACAATGGACTAATACAAACTCAAAACCCATAAACTAAGACAACTGTATAAATTGAAATTGTCGTACATTTCTGAAAAATTCGGAAAAATGCTACAATAGTCGCGGTTACGGCCGACTAGAGCATTGAAAGGTCCCCTGAAATCCATCCATCATTGGGGATTTCCATGACTTTCAATGACCATAATTTTTTTCCATGACTTTCCATGACTATCCCTGACTTTCCAGAATGTGGACACCCTGGGTTAACCAACCATTGAAGCTTGCATACTACTTATAGCAACATACAAGTGCTTACAAAAATAATATAGCAAAACACATTACTTTTCATCTAATCAATGCCAAAATTATATTTGAAATATTTAAAAAAATTTGTAAAAACTGCTTTTATTACTTATTTGTAGGTTAATTACACAATTATTCATTTTTTAACAAATAATGCAAGAAGTAAGTTTACTTTAGCAGTTCATCAGTTTTAAGATGTTGATGTTTGTATATTTTGAGCAGAGAAACTTTCTTAGGTAAGAGTCTACATTAGTTGCTTTCACAATGAACAATGCAATGTATAAAACTTTCAAGTAGGGCATGCATCTACTGGCCTGACTAGAATAGCAAACAGAAGGAAGTTGCAGATCAAGTACTCATATTAAAAGTTAAGTACAAAGTTTGCAATGGGTAGTTCCAGATTGTTGCACTAGTCACTAAGGCAAATCAGGCTTACATTTGTAGATTCGTGATCTTCAGGGGTCGACCGTATCAAAAACGACGCAACACTTCCACCGACGTTTCAATCTCAATGCAGAAGGGCGACTTGACTTCAGTTGGTGTAATACTACAAATTTCCACACAGTTTGACTGGCTACAACAGCCTGCGGAAGTCAAGTTGCCATTAAATATACCCTGTATCGAGGCCGAAATGTTAGTAAATGGAGGTGTTGTGTCATTTTTGAGTGACGCAGTAAACCCCTGAAGACCGCAATTTACAATCAGATCCTGTGGAAGCCTACCCAGAAAAATTACCCCTCCTGTATGGAAAACAATTAATTAAAATATCAAAGTTATACTAAAAATCAGGCAAGAAAGGTACTTTTTAAAGAATTAATGAAATCAATAAAAAAAGTTATGTTGGATTGTACCGATTTAACTACTCTGACTTTACTGCTCAAAAACCTAAATATAGTATATTATTACACTACTTACTCAAGTGATTTTAAGGCCTATTTTACACATACGCAAGACACAATCATGCAATATTCAAGCAAAATAGCATCACAACATAAAATTAGACCTTTTAAGCAGTCTTTAAAGTTTTTAATGCTTTCTAAATACCAGGCAACAATTTAAAAAGCACAAAGCAAATATGATGCAAAGCAAACAACACCAAAGCTATTAATATCAAGCAAATATCACACTCAACCACAAAAATATTCAGATGAACTATGTACAAAAATTAGACTGACAGTACTATATTTTTAACATCGTTATTCAGTAACAAAACATGTTAGTTGTACAAATATTCCGTAACACGGCCAACAAAATTAACTCTGATATTAAACAATTTAGACTAACAATGAATTAAAATGTAACCTACATACATGTTAACTAACAAAAAAAATCCACTATCGGTTGATTGTCATAAACAATTAAAAAACATATGTTGTACACAGTGTTAGGACTTACACTGATGCGTGTATTGGTTGGTTTTGGTGGCGTCCGCCTGTATCCATCCACTGGTGGTTTGTGGCCCTGCTGCCTCCTGGTTGTAAGGTGTATAGTAGAATTGTTGTATGGCAGGCGGCTGTTGCATGGCCGACCTTGGCTGCCGCTGAGGCCACCTTCACCTCACCACTCAACAACACGACCACTCTGAGGAGAGAAACGCTTCAGTCACCCCATGTCACTTAACTATACACACCACTGTCATTAGTCGTAATATGATTGTCATCGATTCTACGAGGGCTGTTCGTAAAGTAAGGTCTCCATCGAGCTAGTTACCTGAGAATTAATCTGAGACTAGCGTTCCTTACTTCATCCGCTGCAATTCTATGCAGTTTAACCCCAATACGATGCGTTTCATCAAAGTAACTAGTCAAAAAACAATGTTGAGGAGAACTGATACACCACAAAGTACAAATTGTGTTCTATGAGTATATTTGTGTGGATTGAGGTATCAAACAGTAGTAAACATGTGCAGTTTGTTTTAAACGCAGATTGAAGTGATTAAAAGCAAGGTTGTCTTACTATAGTAATAGGAAACATTAAGGTAAGATCATTAAGGCCAGCAGTAAACTATTGATAGGATTAAGCCCACTGATCAGCAAGTGAAGTTTCCTCAACTTTGAAGATGGAAACTAAAAATCTCTTGCTGCCAGCATCGAAAAAATATGTACGACCGTCTCCATAAACCACTCATGCACATTTAGCTCTATGTGCAGAACACTTTCAGGTATAAAAACATATGTCAATAGAAAACAGATTTCATTAGATGTTGACCTTCTTCCCACATAAACCTTATCTCAAAGTGATTTTTACTTAGCGGGAGCGTCAATTTTACCTCACATTGTTTGAGCTTGAGCTACTATGACGATAATAATCACCGCTTAGGGTTGGGAGTCTTGGTGTAGGACTCAGATCTTGACCAGCTCGCTTCACCTCAAGGGAGACCTTAATTTACAGACAGTCATTGTAGTTTATTTTCTTTGGACAGTTTTGCCCTCGTGGTGTCATTTTAAACACTCAAGACTTTGTGTTTAACGCTCAGATTCTAAGCGACAGTGGTTGGAAATACTTTACATAAAAAGTAGATTGATTTAAACTTGATATAAAAACTGTGAGGTGTTCATGGCCCAATTTTACCATCACATTTAAATTTAATTTTTCACTAAGCTATTGTATTATTATATGAATCAGAAATCTTGAGAATGGAGAATGTAAGAGGTTGAGATGAGTCTTGAGAGTGGTTGAAAAAGCAACGCTTTGAAATGCTCCAAATGGTATAAATTTGAATGGCCGTCAGAATTTAGGTATGTATACGACACTGCTACCCACACTAAGATTAGATTAGATAAATATGATGTTACATGATTTTTAAACCACCGAAACACACTCATCATTTAAAATATTGATAGACGTAATATAAGAATAGGTACAATAAAAAGCATGACTTATCATAATTACATGATTAGTCTACAATAATAAACATTAGGTACCAAATTAATTATTTTGACTATTGAAATTGAAGGGAATCCAATTCTTGTCCTAACCTATTTTTAACATGTACAACAAAATTGTAGTACTTGTCTAAATCTAGCAACCCTCTCCCCAACCCTTCCAATTAGCCTAAACAACAATAACATGATTGTGAATGACTGAATAACAATTGTCCAACTACTGTTATAATTATGTAAGTAATTGGCCTCCATTGGAATATAAAATATCAACTTGTAGCAAATAAACAACATCCAAAATATAAGTCGGTATTTCATAATATTTGGGTTCAATAACAACTTAGGTGTGCACGTTTTTATTTTTACTGCAATACTCGGAAACACAAAAAATGTAAACATTGCTAAAATTGGCCTGGTAAGAAATGTTTGTTTTAAAAAAGAAGGGGAAAACCCCAACCTTGTAAAAAAATTGTTTTTCGGTCAATAAATAAATAAATAGATAGAAGTTTAGGCTTAGCTATGAGAATCTAGCACAATTTGAATGATTAATTTATACTAATGTTCCTTATCTGGTCGTAGATAATGTCTAGACATAATGTTCTTGTTGATAAAATGTATAGTCCCTAATCATCTGATTAGAGATTACTTAAAATTATTCTGATATGGACTAAAGATTTAGGCAGTGAAATTCCAACAATTCAGAAAAATCAAATGATGAATATTAGAGCCTAATTGTAAGAAAAAAGCTTGTACAGCTTTGTACTTATTCCATCCTTCCCATTATTCCATGTGGATTTAGAAAGACATTTAAGACATTTATTGATCTTAAGGCAAAATTACATGCAATCGATCTTGTAATGGACGCTTGAAATGCACAAGACAGTCATTTCATGTCAGAAAGTATTTAGATAATCTTTGCTCTAAAAATGAATCTATTAGTCAAAAGAAATGGCTGCTTTAAGTTGTATGTGTGGTATTATAAAATTAACTATCGCATCGTATTTATAAGAAAAAACATGTCTACCGTTTAAGTTTGACACAATTACCCACCAAGTCCAGGCCAAAATTTATCAAATTCACAAATTATTTCAGAAGGAATGGAAATGTAGACATTATCAACATTTAAAAAAAAACTTATATCATACCTGATCCATCGTAATTTAATCCATACAGTGAACCCATGCAGCTACAGCTGTATGTTTATTTGACCTAATATCGAAACAACACAACTTGTCATGTAACACCGGAAAATAAAACGTGGAACGTGGCAACGCGAACGCACTAAAAGGGCTGCTAGCTGCTACCCCTAGCGGACTGAAGACTGAAGCACAATGTGCGGCTCTAGGACATGGGTAGGGAGGTTGGGGGAGATCAGGGAGATCACCACAAAACATCTGAGTAATCTACAGAACCCGGACTTCGCCCCTCACAGTGATTCACGTCAGGAATTTGCGACGTCCTAGACTGTTAATTGTTTACTCACTGCACGATCTTCCAGTTTGGGCAATCGAATGCAAACACTTGCGTCTATCTTGTAAACAATTATTGGTTAACTGTTATGTAATATTTTGAGAGGGATTTATGTGTAATTTAAGGCTACACACCCAAATGTTTGTAGAATCAAATTATAGATGTAACTTTCCAAAGAATTAGTAAAACAATTTAGAATGTAATCATAACTATCAACTGGAATTATAACGAAATCGTAGTATACAGCATGCAAGTCAATTAAAAATGTATATTCAATAACAATGTCGGGGCGTATCTACTACACGCCTAAATAATTCGTAAAGAAATAAAATACATGAACAAAGATCATTATAATTGAGGTAAAAAGAAATTTGAGTTCAAATTAATAGGAATCTACAATTTTCATAACTTAAACTATCGTGGCTATGCTAAGACTTCTCTGTTTGAATTTAAGGTTATTCCCTATCCATTGTCATACCTAGTTCATTTTATTTCAGGACTTCTAAATAGTCGTCAAAATGTAAGTCTAGGTCCACGTTTTTCGGTTCCGAAACCCATCTGACTCTACATATCTGATTTTTTCAGCTAAAGACGGAATCAAATTTCAAGCCTTCAAACGTCGTGAAAATATATTAAGAAAATTAGTATCTCGTTAACTAATACTTGTATCACCATCTTTACTAAATAGCAAAGCCACGGCTGCTATTGGATGGCTTGTAAACTGCGGGATAGCAAAACTGGCACGCGGAGATCCAAAATGATCCTGCTGACCGATATGGCGATACTCGGTCCAAGATGGGCAGGGTCAAGCGCGAGACTGGCGAACAATCACGCGACATGCGATGGCGGCCGTGACGTCACCACTGCATTCCACCACACACACACACACACACCCGATACGCCGGAAATTAGCTTTATCTTGGAGTATAATTGATATATAGAATAGAAACATCCACATTTGATAAAATGCGCACAATTTCAATAACACATTACTAAAGAAAAGTAATGAAAAGGTTTTTTTTATAGGCTATAAAACAGACTTGTTTACCGTTACATGACACCTACTACGTTCCTAAAATATTTTGACGTAACATCTTTTGAATATAAAATCTTATGTACAAAAAATATTATGTTATATTTAAATCAAGAAAAAAGTGCAACACAAATTGCTTCACTTTGTTTTGTAACGTTCAACGTGACAACAGCTAAATTGTCTTTGATTTTTCCAAATTGTATAAGCAAATTAAAATGATAATGTACTTCCCCACGGTCGACCTTCAGACGCAAATAAATTTTCATTAGGAACGGTCAACTCGCTTTCTTCGGTAGTTTCACCTCCGGCCTTCGGTGACCCACTGCGACGAAACTATAGACCGAGAGAGCCGGCGATCACCAAAGTGATACGATTTGCAGACTTTAATAGCGTCAAAGAAAATACTCCAGTACCCAATGTAAACTACTAGTCGGTTTTCTTGAAGGGAAAACACACTTATTTAATACTAATCCAGTGCCGTGTGTGTGAGGAGTTTATGGTGCCTTTTACGTAATGGCAGACGACAATATCCCTTTACAGCGTCTAACTCTCTAGCATGTCTCATAAATTCGTTAGATACAGTTTCACTCAAGTCAGTCTGTACCCAACCATTGAAAAAGGTTACTGAACATCACTATCCGTTACGAGATCACATCATGCCCTCTATGTTACATTTTGAAAATACCAACATAAAAGTATGCCAACGTATGAAATACAACTTTTTAGAGGGGTTTATCTAGTACTTAACCGTCCGGAGATGATTCGTAAATAGCCGAAACTAGAGACATGCTAAGCTGTAAATACCCTACTACATAATTTTACGAAATGGGTCTTTTCCAGAATAGGGCCTATGGAAACGAAGGTGTTAAATGAGAACTAGTCAATGTGTTTATAACGAAACGAATAGTATACTTGCAAATCGTAAGGAAACGAACCTGAATACTTCACAATCTACCTTAGCGTGAATTTCTATAGTGACTTCTTCCAAAGAACCTGTCCTAACCCAACCTAACCAGACCTAACGTAATTTACATCACCATCATATGTCAATTATTTTATAGTTAGGAGCATCTCCTTGAAAATAACCCAATCCAACTGAACATAACAAAACCTAACCATATTTACATCACTGAGCATCTCCTTGCAAATAACCCAATCCAACTGAACATAACAAAACCTAACCATATTTACATCACTGAGCATCTCCTTGCAAATAACCCAATCCAACTGAACATAACAAAACCTAACCATATTTACATCACTGAGCATCTCCTTGCAAATAACCCAATCCAACTGAACATAACAAAACCTAACCATATTTACATCACTGAGCATCTCCTTGCAAATAACCCAATCCAACTGAACATAACAAAACCTAACCATATTTACATCACTGAGCATCTCCTTGCAAATAACCCAATCCAACTGAACATAACAAAACCTAACCATATTTACATCACTGAGCATCTCCTTGCAAATAACCCAATCCAACTGAACATAACAAAACCTAACCATATTTACATCACTATCACTTTTAAATGTCAAATTTCAATAGTGAACGACCCTCTTCTGGCTAAGAAACTGACCCAGAACCTAGCATAACCAACCCTAAACTCATTTACATCACCATCACATGGCTAAAATGTCAATAGTGACTTTCCTGGCATAGATTTTGCGAAATAAATGTCTAACAAAGAATACCTTTCATTGTCTTAAAACAGCTATTACCGACGTCACTATCCACAGTCTTACAACACGCGTTTATCTATTGTGTAACATTTTCTGTACAACAGTAAACGTGTATGATCAGAATGGGGGTGGAGGTAGAACGGTACCTGCGCTAGTGTCGGTGTCGGTGACACGGCCGTGTTCAAGCGTGCCAGTCAATGACCTTGGCGGCGGCCCGAATAGACGACCTTGACGCAACAACTCGCTACACACTACACACAGGCCTCCATCTCACCATCTCCGTACCGTCTACAGTCTGAGTCTACACTTTGTGGTCACCTTCTCAGTTCTCACCCACTACAGTACAGAAGAGGCCTACAAGGTGTCATTTTAAACACAAACCAAATTACGCTCAGAGATTCACTGTAGGGACAAAACAAGCTCATATGTTGGCAACCCTGCTTCATTTACTTCACTCGTTCACTCGCGATCAGCTGATATGTATTTTAGCACTGTGGTATTGTTTTAGTTTAGTGTTATTGTCAATTTGTGAATAATACCTTTGACTATTATTCAACTGCAGTATCCAATAGTCAATGATAATATAATACTAAACATGGCGTTTTCACAAGTTCAAAGGGTGTGTGCATTAAAATGATTTTAATGCGTACCTATACCGAGAAATTTTTGCAATTAAGAATTTAAATGAGATTACTGTAAGACATTAATCAAAAACAGGTTGATCAAACTGTAATGATCAATAATAAAAGAACATTTTTTTCATACGTGTGCTTGCATCATCAATCTTAAACATGGGGTTGTAACTAATAGAAATTTATTTTCAGTTTTTATCACACTATAATAATGCTCAATAACGCCAAACCGTGTAGACAACAATGCTAAATTGTATATTTTATTAGATAATCGGTAATGGAGAAGAGAAGTAGAGAACGGCTCCTATGGATATTTTTTAGGGCGTATGACAATTTTTTCCTGTATACAGCAACACACTATGCGTTGCAATGAGGGTTGTAATTACCCTCGTCAAATACCACCGTTTCCCCTTATACGCATATATCACTGTACGATTGTTTTGCTATGAATACCGGGTAATACAAATGAATAGCTTGGTAATAAATAGGTACTCAACAGTGAATAACAAGCTCACAGGGTGTGTAAGTTTAACACGGAATAATATTGTAGTTCGCACTTGCTATTAACTGAATTGAATGATTTAAAATGTGTAAAGTTATGAGAAGGTAAAGTTGAAAACATAAATACCGATTGTTTCCAAACCCTCCTTGTGGTTGAATTGGTTCACGAATATATTTTCTTCACGGAAATACCGTAAAATGAAACCCTAAATAACAACTATATTGACGACATCGGAATGAAAAAGAAAGATCATACACACAGCATAAAATAAATTAGAGCACGAATATTTAAAAACTACAACATGAACGCCAAGTAAACATGACCTTCACTATTTCAGAAGACTGTCGATCCAAAATATTTTAGATAATGATAAAGTCTAATTTGCTCGTTGTAAAAGTGTCAAAGGCAAACTCGACCGGCAAAGATAACATCAACGATAGTGTAGCAATTACGCACAATTCTCAGAAATGATAAACCAAAACTGGTAAACGATATTTGACTCCCGACCAGCGTCTAATCGAGCATCCTTTAATCATGGCAAATACATTATCAACGCACAACGTGTGTGTGTGTGTGTGAGGCAATATAGACCAATTACAGCGAGAGGCCACTCCCAACCCCCTCCCCCTCCCCCCCAACACCCTCTAGGCGCCGCGACGCATCGATCCCGTCGTCGCCGCTGCACCACTCTACCCCTAACCTGCCCCTGTCCCACATACGGATATGGGCCACGTCTGCGGTACTACTACAGTCAATAGACCAATTAGACTAGCCTCAATAATCATTGGCCTCGCCGGTGTGACTGACCGCAAGACTATCAACACTCATACGAGCTGGCAGTCAAAACGTTTACCTCCCGCTATCTCCGCGTCCCGCCACCTCCGAATTTCAGAGTGACCCCTATAATCCTCGGTTACTAACTGCGTTAAGACACTCCGTCCTAACCTAACCACGGGTTAAATTTTCAAAATCTTCCAACCACGGGGATTCGCAGCCGTGGATGCAATGACAGCTACCAACGCAGGCAGTGACGGGATTAAAAGGGCCACTCAAGAATTCGGAGGGTTTGGAGGTTGCGGAACGCGGAGATAGCGTGAGCACACGGTCAAAACACGACATTTTCCGGATATTTTCCCTTTACTTGATTACAATGGTTTGAACAAGGTTTTTAAAACGGGACCGTCCGTGTGCAAGACATTTTTAGTGTGCTGCGACTAATTGAAGTTTTGTTATTTAATTTGTAATTATTTTTTATTGAACTTGTGTAGTTTTTGCACCCCTTTTACATGTATTTAAAGGGTAAATATTACAAATTTAGTACCTTGTTATTATGACTGGACAAACCTAACCCACCACGGGAGTGCACTGTAAATAGTGGCACCTTGGACAACATTGCAGTACCCGATAATAAAATGTGAATGAACTATCTTCGATATTTGGCGTAAACTGTCACAAATGGCCACGATTTGCAGTGCTTCTTGTTCATATAGATAATTGATATATATATATATTTCGTTCCCACAAATTGTCCTTCCTATAATAAAATATTTACGTACAGATAAAACTTCAATCATATATCTTAATTATAGGACTATATTAAAAAGCATTTAAGGAAAGCATTAAAAAGGAATTGCTTCGTGCGTCGATTCCCAATAATGGAATAGTTCCCAAAGACTAGTATCAACCACTGTTAATAAGGTTAACAATAAATAATTAAAGGGTAGTGGACCATTAAAAACGCTATTTGGTTTTGAAGAGACAAATTACAAGCAATAAAGTTTGATTAAGAGTGTATTTTTGATTTTGTGATTGCAATTGAGTATTTATTACTACTTTATCTAGTTTAAAGGTGATAACAAATTTTAACAACTAACTGTGATTGATTACAATTATTAATCGTGCAAAGATTCCATATCTTTTTTGTATACACATATGTTTATATTTCTATTGATACATAACTAAGAGTCCAGTAATTATTTCTACTCTAAAATCAACAGAAATACTGTACTATAAAGAAAGTGACTATGCATATAAATCTTTGAATATGCATCGACTTCAAAGAAAATTACAGTCAATCCCAAAACAGACAAAAAAATCTATACTAACAAAGTAAGAAGAAAATAAGTTGATCATAAGCTGCATCATGAAACCCCTTATTTAATCTGTAGCCCCCATGGCATTGGGCGTTGGTCAATTATTTAATTCTCAAACAACGCATTGGATTTGAACTATTATATAATTAGTACATACATATACGAGCATGACCATACTTGAAGAGGATTTGAAACTGTAATCAGTCGGTGACCATACACTATACATTTGGGCCAACTAGCAGACTCGCCATCCTTATGCCCTGAGGGGAATCATTTGTTCCGAAATTGGCCTAAAGAGACAAAAATAAGAACCCTGCAAATGTAAAGAAGAAATACAAAGGGGAGTGTCAATCCAGTCCATTCATTCATTCGCAACGTTCAACCAATAGACAATACAGAATACTAGCGGGCGGCGCATTCTCATTCTAATTCTCATACCCATGCAGTCGCATGCCTACCCTCGCCACTTACTTGGCTGGTTCAAGACGATGCGGAAGTGGTGGGGCGGGAAGAAGTGGGTGTTGTCTGAATACCTGGACACCATTATCACTTCACTATCACTAGTTTATCGTGGTCACCATAGTCACTATAGTGATGCTCATATCACTAACGTACGGCCACCGCGCACTTCAGCATAACCTCACTACGACATCATAATATTTGCCTCTGTGGTATTGTGGACTTGGGAAAAGGAAAACACGTGTATTCAGAGCAGATGCATCGAAACCAAATCTTCCGTCGAAATTAATAAATTGATATACCGAGTTGCAAAAATTCACTTGCGAGTTGGCAGGTCATTTTTTTAGCATCCTTATCTGATCAAGGACGCAATAGGAATTTATTTTCGAAAATATAATCCAACTCCATAAAGTTAATTGCACAATTAACAGTGTGATCTCATCCCAATTGAAATTATTTGAATGTCGACAAAACCAGAAGTCGATATGAATAGCCAAACAGTCCGGCCAAAAGTTCAGTTTCCCCAAAATACTCTAAACAGAAGATACGCCAAAAGTGTACATGTAGGTGACAAGAATAACGCAATATTAGATAACAATCAAAAGCAGCCACTCGGATACGGGCGGAGGGGAATGAATGAGTAGGGGGAGGGAGTAGAGGGGGACCAGTGCTGCCACCCACACAACACGCAATGTCCCGAGGTAGAGTCACGTGTCTAGTGCGCTGGCATTATCAATTCCGCCCATTTAAAGTAGCTATGTTGGCAGAAATAGGCAAAATCGCAGCCTGCATTTATAATTCAACTCTAATTAATTGTAAAAAAATACAAATGGTAAACACACCTCAGTGCCTTGAGGTTTGACAAAGTGAGGAAATAGATTTTAACAAAACTGCTGAAATTATCAACAAGTGGTCGTTACAAACAATACATTTTAAAGAACAAAATTGATAAAGCAAGTGATGATCAGACTAACGCCTGTGGACATGATATTTGCGTGGCCAATACTTGAAGCACACACAATCAAAATTATGAACCATAACCTAGTTGCAACACCGATTGTACATTCTAGACAACTGTATTCATAAAATGAGGAATATTGAGGAGAGCGGAAGGGGAGTGTGGCGGATTTAACAAGGTGATGTCGAGGTAAAAGTGGGTTAAAAGCGCGAAGAAATGCACGTGCCAGGTGGATATGGGTCAGCCAGACATTGATTGGCGATTCTCACGGCTGTGGCACTGTGGCAGTCAAAAATCCACCGACGGGACGTAGCTGTGTGCGTGACGTCACAATCGATCGCGGCAACGTCACAAGCGGCATACTTCCACTTCCACTGCCAACCGGATGTTTCGTCACCAGCGCGGGGCCGCACAATTATCTCCCGTTATCAACCCTTCATATGACTGCCCTAATGTGCCAATTGGTAATAGGCAATCCAACATTTCAAAATACGTGCCAAGTGACTAATCACGTCATTCGAACAAGCATTTTTAGTGATACTATTTAAATTCAATAAACGAGCGTCTCACTATTACAAAATACTACATATGATGCATTGTTTTCCAAATTGTCAAATGTCACTACTTATGTTCCGCACAATGTGGGTGCATCGTCAATGCCCAAATACGATGTTTCAATCAGTAACAAAACGTGTGTTTTATCTAGCTATACAGGTTTAAGTTGGTGTATATGTGAGCAAGCAAGACAAGCTAGTAAAACATTTTGTTACAACATGTTACATCCATTCCAAACACCACCAACTATTTTGTTTACTGATATACGCGGTACACACAAACACAATTCACCGATCGACACCGTATTAATTTACGCTATTTTTTTTTTTTTTAATATAGGCCCTACCCAAAATAATGTATTCGGAAAATACTTGAGACGATAAGGGCAATGTTTTGGGAATGTGCTGTGCTGTAGGTGGTCACCGGGACAGGGATCGATACAATACACAGAGGCAAGACGACGCTGAAACTGAAACACCACTAGCGCTAACCATACAACACTCGTCTACAAACAAATATACACCTTGAAACTGGCTGTGAAACACTGAAAACACCACAAACTGCTGGGTAAAACAACGAGTCGTGTCACTATACACACATCACAGGCGTCAACAGTGGGCACAGGGCGGCCATGTTGTACGGACTGGCGGGTTGGCGGGAGGCGATGCGCGCGCACCCTACTGCACAGACCGACAACTACCAGCTCAGCTGATCTGTGATCTCGTCTGACAATCGTCTGCTTCGCCTCAACTGTCTGTCTGTGTCTGCCAACAACACTCATTTCACTTTGCTACTGGCTGTACAAAGTTCCTAATCGATATGAGAAATACTCGTACAAGCATACACGACTAAAAACTCTAATAAACCAACCTATCACGCAATAATTGAGAGCAACATAAATGATTATAGTCGCAACTAAAAAAATCACATAGCTCGAAACCCCCTTTCCTAGTGATTCCTATTGGCTAATGTGTTGTCGCTATGAGGTCCTTTCTGTGTAGGTTTACGAAAGAAGTAAACTAAAACAAAACAGTTAGTTTTCATATCCAAGGAAAGATCTTGTTGCGAAAGCACATTGATGTGAAGTAAGATGCAAAGGCCACACTTACTTATCTCGTTAACAAAACAGCGATTTTGAGTAGTTACTAGTTATTTGTCATCCTTTCCACAGAATGAGCGCCAAAGAAATGTTACACTATACGATAGCTGGACCCTGGACTATTAGGCTAAGGTATCATTGACTGATAGATGAATAAAGCAGGGGTAAAACTAAAATTCTGAGCGACATCGTTGCCAAAATATCGAGTCACTAAGATAGGATAGATATTTTTAGAGAACCAAGGGCTAATCAGCGGCAATTGTGTAATGATTTGTCTGTCCTCATCATTATTGTTTTAAACAGTAAATCAGCTAATAAAACAGGTGATGGCAAAAAATTTTGTTGAAAAATAAAGTTAAAACAGATTCAGTTTTCATTACTTTTAACAATTTTAGGTTTAAAAAAAGAGCTCGTGCAAAATAGTTTAAAATATACCTCTTAGATGCAATTTTTTCTGTTTATATCCGTGTCGTGATAAATATGTTGTATAGCGTGCAATATTATAATATAACGATTTTAAATCCACAATTTACTTAGGTTTTTAGGACAAGATAATCTAACGATTTGACGACTTAGCTATAAGAACAATCCTTGAATTTCAATCAATGTTGACCTATTTACTGTCTTTACTCAGCAAATGCCAAGGAAACAATAGAAAAACGTAAGATAAATCCTTGAAGATGTACAACAAGGTAGTACCCTCAATGGCTGCAATGGCATTGGCATTTTACAATTAACGTATACGTACAGTATTTGTATTACACTGCATTTATAATTTCCGTGGAGAATTGTTAATACTTGTTAATATTGTTAAAATAAAAAATGTAAAGATAAAATTAGGCTTGTGTAAGTGGTTTATATTCATACTATTGAAGCTTCTGAATTCTATCAGACAGTTTAGTACACTGCAATTATAATTCTCTACTAAATTATGTTAACTTGTTATTAACTGTCTAACGTTTTTTTTAAGTTTTTACACAGATAAACAAGATTTTGCTTAATTTGTTTCAACACGCAACATAAAATTTTGTTCAACTTAAAAAGTATGTGTCATAAGTTTAGTAAGTACTATTTCTCAAAGTTTTGTTGGGTTTAAAGTTCAAAATGAAAACGTATATAAAAAGTTAGATTTGTTGAGGTGGTTGATATTCATTCTAATGATGAACTTTTGAATGTTATCTAACCGGCTATATATTACTTGTATAAAAAATAACCTTCCAAAAGAAAAAAAATGAAATCTTCCATAAAAGTGTGAGGCTATCGGTTTGGTGTAACCATAGATTAAAAGAACTCCTTTTATCTATGGTGTAACTTTCTCCAAATAGGCTAATTGGTAAAGCCAAGATAAATTATAAAACTTAACTTTAACCCTACAACTAAACTATTTTAGTGGAGTTGATTAATATTGGACATTTAGTAGGTGTTGTATTTAAAAAGCTGGTCAAGCAGTATAAAATTGGGGGATTCATGGAACACTAAGATCTTGCCTAGAAATAGATTTGTCATTGTGGCCCAGAATAGATTCCTCAAAGCCTTCATCATTCCATCACTTAAAATATGAGCGGAACAATTTACAATCTAAACTCTGTAAACTATTGGCCACGAACTCGTATTAGTTATCAGCAAGTTAGCATAACTTAAACTTACACTTTATCTTAAAAATTGTAAGTACTTTATGCTTTATCTTGTATGGGCGTCATTATATAAGAAAGCATCAAGTACATTATTATTATCAATGCTACAATATAACCTAACTATAAAATCCGATATATTTGGGGCTACTTTCTTAAAAGCAGCTGAAAATAAGTATTTACTGAAAATTAGTTTAATTATAAACTAAATTTCAATTATCATAATGCATTTATGCAGAATTATCTAGTCCACACCTGAATTCAAATTTAGGTTATATTTGTTTATTTATTACAAACATTTCTTACAAAAACATGGCCAATTTTGGGTATTCCATAAGCAGTAGCAGTTACTAGTAACTGTATTATACCATTTCAATATTGTTATGATAATCGGTTTATTATTACTAAATATATGTAAAATTATAATATGAGAAGAACTAGAAATAGTTGAAATAATCTTAGGGAGGCAAAAATTTCCACTTATCTAGAGATTTTAATTATTTTCTATTCCTAAGATCTTTAAGTTATCTTAAGAGTGTTTTATACTGGTTCTTAAAATAAAATAATGTGGTGTGATAAAAAGCTGTGTAGCCTACTTTGTAACCCTTAAAACCTAAGAATTTCATTTCAAACCATTCTTCCTCAATACCTAGTCAGCAATGGTAAAACCACTTCCCCATTTAGTAAAAGCTCAAACCTCCTTACCCTTTTTAAAGCAGGTTTCCTTTATTTACAACCATTTCACCAAGTTCCCCCAAAAATATAGATTAGCATGTTTGTTTGTACAAAATATCATCTGCAATAACTGATGGGATCGCCAACATCCTAACCGGTTTTTTAATTACTCTTTTGAATTCTGATAATATATAAGAAAACAAACAGAAATATTAAATTTGCATGTACTAATTGAACCAAGATTAAGGTTAAGATAATCAGATATCTTGGCGAATACCAAAAAACATTTTCACTAAGCTTTATCATGGCATAAACCCTTATAAAATGTACTTAATGAAAAATATACTTCTGTTTAACTTGAAACATAATAAATGTACTTCTCCTTTAAGGACCGGATCTACCTATCACAATGAACAGAACTACTTGTTTAAAGAAATATTCACCACTGTGTTATACAGCTCACAATAGGTTGCCTGACTGCTGACTGTCTAAAGGCCGAAAATTCCAAGTTAGGCACTTTTTAGGTACTTAAGAACTATTTACTGAGGGGAGGGTTTTATAGTCTCCGTGAATAATTTTGAAAGACTTTTAGCTGTGGTTTCTTTTTTGTATGTCCGTGAATTTTTGGGCTAAGTTTTATGGTAATAAAGGATTACCTATATGATTTTATTATTTTTGATCCCCTAGTTGGCGACCCCTAATGCCTGAGTACATGTATATGTACAGGGTGTGTGAGAAGATCCTCTCCTGCCACCCACATGCTATCTGCTACCTGAACCTGCAGCCTGCCTTGCCTTAACACCTTCACTGTCAGCATTACGGCTTACCTGAAACAGAGAAATAATAGTTAGGGAAAAGCTATACCTGAAGTTAGGGAACAATATACTCACTATTACTATAGCTATCACTGTCAGGAAGGCACAAATCTAGAGTGTACTTCTCGAGTTGTCTTTCGGAGTTACACTTTTGAGATTATGTGGGTCCTTTCAAGAGGATCATCTCTAATAAAACGAACGCTATGACAGTTACGTCATGTTAGGTTGGTTAAGTTAGCAAACAAGGTCACTTACAAAATTTCCTTTTTCCCACATTACATAAAAATATAGGTTACCAATAAAAATGTTTTCAACTAAGTCTTTTTGGATGAATAATTGTTTTTATCAAAGTTAACTTGTTTTTCATAGTCAAATACCTAACTAACTAAACCAAAAAAGTTTATCACACTGTCAATGAGTTTTGACGACCTTCTTGACAAGACCTAATTATGTTTGTAAGTATTAATTAATTAATTTACTACAGTAGTAAAATAACCAAACTTATCTTCGAATAAACTACCATTAGCAGCGTGCTAGAAGCTACTGTGTATAGCCGGTGTAGGCCAATAAGTAACCTTGAAACCGTTTATGAGTAGTTTGTTAAAAAGATTTACTTATTGGACCATTGTCCCTGGCCAGTTTTATATTTTTTATGTGCCCATTAATTACCAGAATGTAAGAAATATATTTTTTTTAAGATATTCATCAACATAACGAAATACATCGTTACTGAAGGTACGGCATTAAAGCTCTTACTGCATAATGTAATAACAGACTGGTGTCTTCAAGCATAAACAAAATTACAACCATTTGCAAAAATCATTATGCAATAACATTGGATTATGCACAGGTTTAGCCAGCTGATAAGTACACACAAAAAACTGACTGATACGAAGTGACTCACTATCAGCTTGGCAAGTAGGAAAATGGAACATGTTATTGCGAATATCTTGGAATACTTACTAGATTAGATTACACTTTCTACACAGGGCCAAAATGGTTTCAACCATCAGTCCATATAAATTATTTGTATATGGCTTTACCATACAGTGTAGTAGAACGGAACGTACTTTTTCCATCTGAATAGTCATAGAGAAATGAAACTCATTTTTATATATTTATTCCTTCTTTTACAGGACAAAGGATCTAAAGATTGATTGGAAATAAGTAATTTACATCACAATATTGGTGGCTCACAGCAACTACGATAAATTTGATTAAAACACTGGCGGCAATTTTAATATGGCGATGGATTGTTTAGTAAACGTAATATCTTAGTTCTGCACACACTATCAGCAGCAGTGAAGCAACCACGTCCTCCGTAGTGTCCTTGGCAGCACAAACCATCATCGTTAGTGCAAACTGCCATTCATTATGCACCGCCTATTAATAGAGCCTGCGTGCTGTGTGGCAACGGTATACAATAGCGATGGATGCTAGGAAGTGAGGAAGAGTCGCGTTACACGTTACGTAAACCGGCTGAGGCTGATATCAGCGTATGAGATAAGACAACACGGTCACTCAACTTGGCTCCGTCACTTGTGTAAACTGTAAATGTTTTATGCCGATCCTACACAAAATATACGATCGAGACCCCCCCCCCCCTCCTGTGGAGATAACATCCTTGTGGTGCTATGCAATGGCTAGCTACAACCGACCACCTCTTTACATGCCTGAACTAATTTACTAATTTAATTTGTCTATAAACACTGAGAGCCTCACGTTAATGTTGCTTGTCTAGTAGATTGTTGTACACATTTGATAACCCAAAGTATATAAAACTACGTTTAATTTCACCTAAAGGCATATACTTCGAAAATGTAATTTGTTAAATAGCGGGGATATTCAAGGGACATTAGGCCTCGTGAATTTAATTTACACAGACTAAAAGTTACTACCAAAAATATGGTAGGTCTATTTAACATGTCTTCAGACAGAGGTAGCAAAAACGAATGGTCGAAGTTAGACAGGATCAAGACCTGTCAAGAAGAACTTAACCGTCATCTAACCGAAAACTTATAATCGCCTGTTACAAGCAACATAACTCATAATTAACATAAAATTAAAAATAAGCAAGTATCACCCTTTTAAATACAAACATTTCCAATGGCCATTCCAGTAGAATAATGACGAACCACAAGCTAACGTACCAAATACCAAAACATTGGTAACGTCAGTTCCTTTTTACCACTTTTGACACAAAATGTCGGTCCACTTAAATGTAACTGAATAATATACAGTAGTAGAACCTCGTTGACAAGATTCTCATTGGGATTATCAAATAAGATTTTATACCAAGTTTGACTTCTTATCGAGGTTTGCGATATCATGAGATTATGAGCAACATATTAAAGAGAATTTGAAAACGGCAGTTGTTATCAATGGTGACTTTTTATCGAGGGCTTTATTGACTAAGTTCCACTGTACCAAATTGACGATGATAATTATAAAACAGAATGAATACGTAATGTAAAATGTGTGAACAATAAAGTTTTGAACACGCATTGACTGAAACCCTATCGCTGGACAGACTCAGGCGATCCAGTATTGTCTCTGAAACGGGCAAGGTCAGGTATCTGTACGACCTTCGCACCGACCTGTAGAGGTGGGTGTGTGGTGTGCCCAGACCCAGACATCCTTGCTATCTCAGGAGTGGAATAAACCATGTTATACATAGGCTACTAAGGCTCTTGGCTCTGAGAAAATCGTCCTTGTCTACGTCAGAGTGCACAATACATTGATTATTGATATTGATTAAGAAATGCATAGTATTTAGTCGCGTCAGTGTAGACTTAAAGCAGACATATTACAATCTAAATCTGTACAAGTCAGCTTACCGGTACTGTATTTTTACGATTTTCATCAATTCGAGAACCCAATTTCACCCTTATACTGTAACTCACAATAAGATTGTAACTGTTGTAAGATTGTAACTCGAATGTTGGTCAAAATGTGTTTGCACATAAACTTCATAAACAGATTTTACTTTGCAAGAGTCCAAAAAGTGGTATTGAAATGTCAGTGTTCTGGGGGCAGAAGTATGCTACTTTACTGGCATTTAAACAAAATTATTTAGAAATTTAAAATTACCAACACCATAAATTGTCACTAGCCAATTTATTCGTGGAAACACAAAGTAATTGTCCTTCCACAACGATTTCTAGTTATGCGTGAGCTATCGCACTGCAAATTGACTAAATAAACGGGAATGAAGGAATTAGGCCTACATGAAAACAAAAATCAACATTTACAGGGAATGTATTTTCCCTTAATATTGATTTCAACAAATTTTTCATTCATTGCTTAGAGTTGCTTTAAATGCCTTATTTGGCAATTATAAGCGTTTTCGTACATCACACCCGTTGTAAAAACAAAACCTCCAAATCAAGGCACTCCACTTGACCCAAGACCGAAGTGGAAGTAACTGGCATTGCGCAACCTAACCCAACGCTATTCTGGTAACCAGCGCAACACGCACGGCGTGTGTGTATGTGTAAACCTCTACTCTACAATCTCCCCTCGGCACCTGAGAACCATCTCCTCCGCACTACGCGAGTACGCGCACGCGGTGTGGAGAATGGAGAGTGGAGATGTACTAATAAGCCAATTACTAGCGCGCTTCCGGTACGCTACGTTGGCATCACTGCCACTGCCACCAATCGTTCAAGGTTCTGTTACCAACCTCACAACACCTCTTGTCCCCACCTCCCGCCACGACACCTCGACAATCAACTACGTGGTGCCAGTCTGACCAACCAGCTAACAGCTAATTTCCCCACTACATCTTCCAACAAACAACGTGTACCCATAAAATATGACAAAAACTAAATAAGTGTTTTGAAATGCATGTGTTAGATGTTTTAGTAAACGTGTTTTAACATTGCGAAATCGTTTACATTCTTGGGTTCTAATTCTTTAGTAGATCAGTAAAAAGCCAACTCAACGTAACATCTTTGCAATATATAACAAAATTCAATAAAAGGAATGTGCATGCAAAATTGTGGTAAGAAAGTCAAAAGCTTATTGCTGTAGTCATATGTGATACTGTAATAAGAGAAATATTCAATTTCGAACATCGGTCCGCAAAACCAGAAGAGAATTTCAACCTAAGATACAATCATATGAATTCTACAGCAGGTAATACTGGCCATCATAAAACACATATATTGCATCTCGGGTTGGTCGCATAAATTCTGCAATGTAATAACGGCACGAGGCACCCATCATTCAAGGTGCGCAGGGCGGCCAACATCGCCAAGAGAAATATCCCTTGACAAGCCGGGAAGGCAACACTGACTATTGTCAAAATCACGTGTTCTTCGTCAAGACTTAAACTGGCTAAACGTTATATTTAGTGAATTTAACAATGATACATACAACAGGTTAATTTATTTAGGTCACATGTCGCGTTTTACTGTAATTTTTAGCAGCCAGAGCTACACTTAAAAACTCATTAATAAAAATAAAAAATACTTCTAAAAAGGTGGTTTTAAAAGGCAAATCAGTATTTAATAATTTAATCCAACCGTAAATAAGACGTTATATGAAAGGAACACAAACAAACAAAAAATGCAGCATTCTTACACTTTTAAATGTTATTACGAAAAAAAAACCTTATTTCATAATCAATGTTTTAACACCTGGAGAGAAATCTTTGGTTTTATAAAAACTAGAGGTCGTAAAAATATGTAATGTACTCAGACTTCTCTATTTTCACTCCCCCCTTACTATAAAGAAAACATGTGATTGAAATGTCTTTCATTTGTTTTGATTTTCTATTTAGGTCCACATTTCGTTATTTCGTTGTTCTTTCATCACCAGCATATCAACCCATAAGACCCATGTTAATTTTTTAAATTTTAAATTCATTTTTGTGCTTATTTTTTACCTATTTTAGTTTATAAAGCTATTCTGCACATCTACAGTCAAATATCATTCTAACAGTATCCGTAGATTTCCCCTGCGATGCGCACGAGCTGAGAATTTTTTTTAAAGAAACAGTCTTGCCTTTATAAGATACGATATTGTTTTTTCGTTTGATTGTTTTAATCGCCTACTAATGTTTCTAAACCACTCACTTTATAACACGAATAGCCTATTATATTTTCTAGACGTCGTTTCATATTGTTTCACTGCAAGGCTAATGCAAGTAAGATGTGGGTACAGCATAAGTGTTTTGTTGCTCAACTTAGTCCACGCCTTTAGTCCTTGGCTCTGTACTTACTCGGGCTTATCTGTACTGCACTTACATTACAACATAAAATCTTTCTATGACTGATGTAGGATGTAATAACCATCAATGTATAAAGTCTAACGTAATAACAAGTCTACTTTTATCGTCCCAAATAAAAACTGCACATATTTTATTGAGGGAATAATTACATTAATAAACCATATTAAGTAAGATTTTATGACCTTCAACAATTAGGCTAATAATACCTTAAATCTTTTATGGCTTTCTACATACATGATTTGAATTGTACCCTAGTTCCATTAAATACTACTGCACAGGCACAATATTACTTTGCACGACTATTTGGCCAACGTATCACAATAAAGTCGCCTTAAAAAAAATAAGAATGGTTTCATATCTTAAAATTGTTCATGCTTTATCGTGATTAAGCGAGAAGTATCAAATTAGGCATTCCAAGCCAATAATATGACTGATGAAATGAAGAAGGCAAGTGTTCAGTTGTATTTAAACAGGTGGTAGAGTTTGTATCACTCGTGTATTAAGACCATGTGACACATTGGTAATCTAAGGAGGAATCATAATTTTATAAAATTTGAATTGAAAAAGAAAAAGATTGAAATGTTTTAGGGGACTTTTGAACATGTCGTTGGAATCAAATTTTATTTCAGCATCCAGGACGAACTGACTTTTGACGTAGAAAACGATTTACTCGGTTTTAGTCCAAAACTTGAAGGTATAGCATGAAATTAACTATGGCGATCCTGTGCTTCCTTCTCAATACACAGTCATGCTCAGTTTACCTTCCCATAGGAAATTCGGGAACAGGATTTCAGAATACATTACCGTATTTCTTTAACTGTCCACCATTCACTATTCACTAAATCACCGGTATCGACCGGAAGTGGAAGAGGTGGACTTTCACGAAAGGATAATCGAGCAGTTGTTATCGGGACAACTTTTGGCATTTGCCGTTGCGAATCTCCAAAGTGAAGGGAATTTTTACGACCGACGAAAATGTATGGTGGTTAATGCTAAATTTAACTAATACTACAATCACAATCTAGGTTTATCTAGCACATATTGAACTTACACCAACAGGGTTTAAATACCAAGTATGGTAGAGAATAAACGTCAAAAGATTGCCCTGAAGGCTAGACTCTGAGGCACTACATCATCTAATATATTACTCATACCAGAGATGTGAACCGAATGGAGTCTGGATCATGATTCACTGTACAAGCCCGCGTGACTCACCGATATGCAATCCTTCATTCCTTGATTTACGTCGATAATCGCCCAGAGATACATCTACAAATACTATGAACATGGTTGCAACGATACATATAACTATACACAACTAAACGACGTACGTATCCATTAATATCATACACGGTTTATAAGGTTAGTAGTTTTTACTCAGTAATTGTTAAATTCGAGTATTTCACCAACTATATCTGCTCTTTACGTTCAGCAAGGGACCCAACCTAAAAATGGACCTTTCCCGTACGTTTTATGCTAAACTGTGGTTGACATGCCTAGATTTAAGAGTCGGTCCAATAATGTTAAATCCTTATGTCTAATCTATCATTATGCACTTACATCACCTACATTTAGGGCAAACTTTAGGCCTAACAGTGGCGGCCCTCACCTTGAAAAGGCCCAAGAAGGATTTTCAAACTTAATGGTCCTACGGAATATTTTAAAACATCAAAACTATCCCATTTTTAGATTAACTGGGCAAAAATATCGTGTTTTCCTCTTACGACTGAGGTTTTTACACTAATTTTTATAAACAACTGTAAGCACAGATTAAAGAGAGTAAGACACAGATACCTAACGCAATACTTAATGCGATATCGCTTTTTGGCCCCCCAAAACGACTAGTTCATAGGTCTTTCTGGAATCTATAAGAGACTGTCCTTCTAAAATACTGATACTTCATAGACTGTCTACTTTCTGTGCTGTATAACTAAAAAACTATCGCTTTGACTGAAATGTTCTAGTAACAACTTAAATAATTAATCAGTGTTTTTTTATATAAAAAAAATCACGTACAGAGACACGTGTTAGTGGTGAGCGGAAGTGACAGTACCAGGTGGCGACGGTAGGTTGTGGAGGGGGTTGTCACGTGATACATGGGGAGGGGTGGGGGTGAACTGACACAAGTTATCACACCTGCCACCCTACCTTCACATTGCACAATGGCTACTAAGAACCGCGTAGGACACTAACGCTGATTTGGTAAATTAATATAAATAACTTCTTGGTCAGCATCGTACGTGTTTATATATGGATCCCGATTATATATATATAAAACGATGGATGATGGATAATGTTTATATATATCAAGCCCGCTGAACCCAACTGGTTGTGAAGATACAACACCCCCTTAAGTATCAAAGTCTTAAAATAGATTTTTTTGTTTTATTTTTGGCGGCCTCTTTTAACCTTGCATTTGCCCGACCACATAGACTAACCGCCCGTGCGTGGATCGTATACAGAAAAGTAAGGAGTGAGCCGGCACAGTACAAAGGTGATCTGTACTGATAAAATGTTTCCGGCAGTGACCAGGAGTCGAACCGTTCAACAAAATCCGTTTAAATCAATCGTAAAGTAACGCGCACACTACTCTAAAGGAGGGCTCTTGTTGGATCCAACCCGTTGCGATGGTGGGTTGGTCAGCTGACGACAGCATTGTTGCTCTTCAGTAAACATGCTCCTGTCACGCCGTTATTATTGCCAGGTTGCAGCCAAACAATTTGTGGAATTCCATCATCACGACAAAACCTTCAACCCGACAATAGAGTACGACATTCGTTAACTCAATTGAACGAGGGAATGAACTGGTGTAGTTGTGACTTCGGTTCTTGAGGTCTCGGGTTCAAATACCGCCAATCACCAATGGAGTCAACCCTAGTAATATTGCCAAGACTCTAAAGTAATTTAGAAAACAATTCCGGGTTTGTACAATTAATTGTATTTAGATGCCAGTCACAAGAAATTAAAAAATTATTAATCTCATAAAATATTTGAAATTTCCTGAAACAGCAAAGAAACTGAGAAAACCATTGTACCGGTTATTAACTATTGTTTAACAAAAAATGATAATAAAATAAAAAATATTGAAACTTGCAACTACGAACTAAAACCACTCCATCAGTAGTTGCATCGCTACATGAATTATTTATGATGTTCAGGCTAGTGATTAATTTGCTAAAGCCTCGATGACACCAGATTTCAATTACAAAACCAGTCAACGTTGTATGAAGGGGAATATTTTTAAACAAAAGGTTAGCGAGCGCGTGGGTAGCAGCAGTGGCGTGTGAAATTACAAGATAGAAATTAAACCTCTTTCCCTTTCATGGAATATCCCCAATCCAGGAAAATACTTGGCCGACATACACATTGAACTCATTTGACGAATTTAATAATTGGTACAACCATTAAAACGATTACGAATATACATAGCGTAAAAGTATAGTTAAAGTACAGACTAATACTTATACTTAAGATATTTTCTATTGCTTTAGGCCTGATTGTAGACCTTGACCAAAATACAGCTTGGCGTAATAAAACGATGGCAAATCTTTGCAATAACTGTACGAGTACACGACTATAATAGTCTGTAATGGTGGAAAACCTGTCTCCCATCATGGTCCAAAGTTAAGGTTCGGGCTAGTTTTAGGTTGACCTAAAGACTATACACGCCTCAATTAATGTACCAGCACTATAATTTTCTATAATTTTTATACATAAACAAATAAAGTTGCTTAAGAGTTTTGAGGCAGTTTTGATTGGTACAAAGACAAACACGTAGGTGAGTGTTACATATCACCATCAATTAAATTTTGTTCATCTTTACAACATGGAAACATCTTTAGTTAAATATTAAGAAATGGCATTAATGTCCTGGTTTCGAGATCAAGATCAAGTAATTGCAGAAAAAAAAACTTCCCCTCGGATATTATACGATTGAGAATAATTAAGAGTCTTGGTTTACTGGTGTTATCTTTGTTAACTAATCTACAGGTTACGGTTACGCGATAACATGATTTTGCAATTGTTACGCTGATAGCATTTCGACGCGGTGCGAAACTGGAAGAAAACTCTCTGAACTAATGAGATTTTAATCTAAAACATGAGTAAAATCAATCGCCCAAGAAACAAAATAGCCAATCAAACAGAACTTGTCTCCCGGATATGAACAGGATAAAAGTAACAACGTTTAAACTCATCACAAGTGTATGACGTGGCGGGGAATATCGCGCAGCCGGTTGGCGTCAGTGCGCTGATAACGCCTCTATCGGCGAATAAACTTCCCAACTGATAAGGGCAAAGAATGCTACTAACTGCCAACGTTTTGTGTAAGTAAGTAACTTTGTGTTACAACTTTGAGTAGTTGCAAGAACGACAAACCTGCATTTTTAGTTATAAGTGAAAACGGAAACGGTAAAATTTAAGAAACCCTTAATTTATAAATAATGAGTTAGTGTGTTATGTTTAAATAGTTAGCAATACTGAGCACTATATAATAAATCATCACGACAACGAGCCTAAACAAGATAAATGTCTACATTTGTTACGTACATCCTAAAATAGTTGTACAAGAAAAAATTGCTTACGAAGAGGGCGTTTGTGTTTCAACATATTAAAAGTACGAACTCACCATGAATATTACTGAAGTTAGACGTCATATCTATATTGGATTAACTGTCGCGAATTTCCTATTAAAAAGAACTTTCTGTTTTAAGAGGCTGTCAAAGAAAGCACTACTGTAGTATACACAGTTCTAAGTTCTACTTATTTGTATATCCAAGATAATTTACATGAGTGCTTACAATAAGTCGTCTTCTTATCAGTCTTACTTGGTTAAAAAATCCGTGTGTACGTGTTGGACAAAAATCTGTAATTTACAATAGCGCAATTTGTTAGTGGTCCACTCATACTACGTCCATTTCGATTTAAACTGGAGATGACTTTTAAAATAGGGATAGAATGTCTATATATGCCTAGTTCTTCTATCAACAGAAAAAGTTTGGTAGCTACTGGTAGCCAACTGAGCAAACTTCCCCTGTTGCTGTTTTTTCGACCGACCTATCGCTACCTTATCACCGCCACCCCGAGCATCCAGACCCGGATGAAGGACGGAGGAATGTGAGGAAAGGAAAGAAGAGAAGCGAGTGAAGGGAGATAGAAAGTGGTCTGTCGCGGAGAAAGTACAAAACCAAGGCCACAGCCGCCATCCACAATGTTGACATATCAATTGTAACATTGTTAGTTCAGGGTTACTCTCCATTTCTGAACCTGGCCAAAGAAGTATGGTCGGCGTTGAAAACTGTACACTTGCAGCATGGGTTAAGAAGATACAGACAGTGATTGTAAAAATTTTAAAATAATTAATCAGTTCTTATATCGCCTTAAAACAAATTCTTCATAAAATGAGCGGTTGCTTGAAACCATCTTCACTTATATAATAAATAATTAGCAACAAAGTAAAATATCTAAAATTTGGCAATGAAATAGATCTAGAATAGTTATTGAACTTCAAAGTAGATGATTCAAGCTACTAAATGCACCAGATATGCAACAGAAAACCACAATTTAGAAAATGTTATTTCATTTTTGCAAATTTGCAGATTATCCATTAGAATGTCTAGAAGACTTTCTAATCATTGCAACGTTTGGAACTTCCAGTTACAGTATTGTTATGAGGGAAATGCTGCAGTTGTTGCATGCACCTGATGTATAAATAACACCATAACACCGTACTACTGTTTTGTTATCTTAATTGTAGAGTAATAAGAGAAGTAAATTCAACTAAGCAATTACAGTAAGTATAGACGTGACTCGTAAAAAACAAAATGACCACTAAATGTAAATTAAATTTTAACCTCTTCTTGGAAATGAAAACCGTAACAATTACTCGTAATAAAAAAGCATTATTAGCTTAATGGGACAATTCGCAACACATAAAGTAATGAAACATAATAGATACTGAAAGGTTTTATGGGCTGTAATCTGGGAGAGCGTATACGAAGTGTTGACCAGGTTTGCTTGGAATTTATTCAAACACCGAACACTTTCTGTATTATTTCTTTTAAAAGTAAGGTAGTACACAAAAACTCAACTAGATTTTACTAAAGTTAAATTCATTCAAGCTCTGAATTCGAAAAGTATAAAATACATTTAGGGGAATGACATAATTTACAAGGCTTAGAATCAAATAGACGCCTTTTTGTGTAAACTGTCCACGTACATACAGTTTCTGTTGTTTTGCAAAACAACATTTTATTGTTTTGCTATTTACTAATTAATTAGGTACTCATAATAATCTTTTTCAAAGTAAAATCACTTCAATGGGGACTTACAGAGTTTAATGTATGTTTTAAAATGCATTTTCGCGACTAATGTGCGGGCAGGGCATATCTACATAATATTATTTGAGGGCACATTGATTGAAACAGGGTAGGCTATATACTTTTTGCTCTGTCAAATTAGTTTATGTTAGCGAATTTTTCAATGAAGAAAAGTGAATCCCTTCGTAGGGAAATGGAACGGAGCGACGCACGACGGCGGGCGTCCTTCTGGCACCGAGAGACCTTGCCCCTCCCACGGCGGGCGTCGGGTCAACGACCTGTGCGTGCGTGTGAGGGTGCGTGCGTGCGTATCGATCTATCCCTACTATCCCTATCCTTACCATCCCTCTCAGTGGGACCACGGGAGGGGAGAGAGGGAAATGTCAAAAACCAGCTGGTCCACAAGTCTGTCAACGGTGAGAAAACTGCGGGACCGCGGGGAAAAGGAGGGACAGCGACCGTTACAATATCGGCGGCATTCCTGGCGTGCCTGTGCCTCGGACAATCGCCACGCCGCACGCCGCACGCCGCGCCAATGTCCAGCCACTAGCCAGCGGCCAGGGCCACCGTGGGCGTGGGAAACGACGGTGGGTGTCGGCTGTCGGTGTCAGTAGGAGCAGCAGGAATCGTAGAACGAAATGGACCTAATAACCCAATAGATCATAGGTGATAGGAACTGTACACAGTGGGCAAGTGGGACATGAAGCGTAGGTCTGTGCCATACATATTGTCTGATGGGAAGAATCTACCATCAGAACTTAACTGAAGTCTGAATTAGCCAACAGAATGCACTTCAATCTACAATTCTACTTTCGCCCTAAATTTTGTCACTGTGATGGTTGATGTGATATATGCAATATATGGTCCATTCGGTTTTGCTTGGTTTAAAAGTTGCCATATCCAAACGAAACAATTAATTTGGATCAGCATATATATTTTCATTCCTAACCCGACTTAAAACTTTTAATTTTGCAGATGCATATGATTTTGTTCATCACGGCTGTTTAAAATGGGATATTCTTCTTGGCAACATACAAATAACTGAAAACTAAATCTTACTTCCAAGAAGCCAGTTTCTCTGTTGCCAAACTACAAATTAAAGCACTAGCACTTAACTGAAAAATGCATGCACAGATGCCAGATTAAATTTTTCTAACATACCGGGGTGAACAGGAGGAAGAGGAAGTGAAGAGGAGTGAACAATTACGAATGAATACTTGTAATCATTGATGAATGTACACAAAATGATTCGGAAACAAATTGTAAAATTTCATTTTTTGAGGGTCAAAAATAGGACTAACCAATTTTTACCCTATAGACCCCCCCCCCCCCTAAAAAAACCTTGTTCCCATACTGTAGTATAGTCGGATCATGCTCATTTGGGAGCTCGTAAATAAATGTAAATATGAAAAATGTAAATCAGTACCAGGCTTAGGTCTTATAATGAGACTTGCGATATTAGCTTTTTCTCCTTAGAAGATTCGTTATAAATCTAGATGGCAGAAGTGTCTAAATATGTCTTTAAAATTGGACACATCCCCTATCAAATCTACCATCTTAGGTGACCAGAGTAATATTCACACTGCTATGAGCAGTGAAGCCAGTAAACGCTGACTGCTAGACTCCACTTCCTGCTTCACTACAATCAGGTCAACTCTCTCCGCAATTAATTCCTCCTGACAAGTGTATTTCACTAATTATAGCATCTATTAAGTCATCAGTCAGCTCAATTAGCACAGGTAATTATCTGAGGTAATCTGCACAAAACAAAGCATATCCACATCTGCCAGCTAACGCTGTACATGGACAAATGTACAGCGGAAAAGTTTGACATATGTTTTGAGTCATAGGCCTGCCAATATCACATAACCTGGATAAGATTTGGGTTTCTAGTGACAGAGAATATTGATTCACTAGATTTTAGTGCGATTGGGTTGAATTCAAATTACTCAGTTTCAAAAAGTTATTAAAAAGTGTCTAATGTTGAGAGCTGAACAAGCTAAAATCAAAGTTTAGTTTCGGCCGCTTAGCATCGCACATGCTTTTGCAGCAGTTAGATTGCAATGCAATGGGGAATTCAAAACCAGATGGATTTAAAAGACATTAAATAATTTTAACAACTGAAATACTCAACAAAATTGTGTAATTTACACCCCCTGCAGTAAAATAGCTGGAATAAAAAAAAAGATGAATGGGGTCCAAATTAATATGATTCTTTCTGTTTTTAAACTGATAACAGGTGTTCAATAGATCTCCATATTTCTATCTCTGTAAGATTCAACTGGCCATAAAATAATGATTTAAAGGCACAAGTAAAATAAGAAAGACCCCAAACAGTTTGAATTTTAAACACAAGTTTACTTATTAAAATTTTGTTCAAACAATAAATATTTCTTGTGAGTAAAGGTCAAACAATCTCAATTCCTTGGCCAGATAAGAGGCAGTTTGGTGAGATAACAGAGTAAATTAGTAAATCAATAACCATAATGTTATCAAGTTCTACAGAATGAATGGGTTCTGTTCACTCTCTCAAACTCAACATGGAAATTCTTAAATATTTAACTTTCAAGTGCACCCCTAATGTGTTTTTATCACAGACACTCTCATAAGACATCAGAGGCGTTTGACATCAGCTTGTCTGTATGAAGGTATTACAGCATAAACGGATGTTCCCCAAAAAAAAATAAGTTGTAGTCAAAGACATAAGTTGTACATTATTTCCTTAGTTAACTTAGTCTGCTAATTATAACAAAGAAAGTTGTTCCAACAAAATAATATTTCTCATCATATGGTTTTTTTTTTTTACTTGTATTTATTGGCCAGTTATACTGATTGCATATTTTATTTACTACACGAAAGCACCCCTTTACCTCCATTAATACAAATTGACATGCAAAAATAATTCGGTAGGCCTCATACTCTCATAGGGGAGGTAATTGCCCGGTGTCTGAACCGGCACTTCAGGTAGGCCACAGTTATGGACGACTGGTAAGCGCCAGCCCCTTAGGGGGAGCCTCCAGTGACATTCCCTCCATTCAGGGTGGTAGGGTGTTTAGCTCTCGGAGAGGTGGAAGTGCGCCATCAATCTCCCATCTACCTGAGACTATGGTTCTTTGGGCTTCGGCCTGCTTGCTCTGTCGGCCAGCATTCTGTTTGGCAAATCCTCGACTTTAGAAGTAGCCTTTCCTGGTGGTGAAATCGGGCAAGTACCCGTAAGCTCACGGGGACACTCTAGGGGAACATAAATTTCCGCAGTGTGAGGGCAACGGCTGGGCACACTCCATCAGCCAATCCCTGTCTCTGAGACCGGAAGGTATGGTTATCTTGAGTGTGGGGAGGTTCTCCCTGGGCAAAGGGTGTCGCCACCTTTGGTGGATAGGTTCATCCGGGTGGGACCCACTTCTATTCCAGCCTCCTTTTGGGAAACCCTGATGGCCTGGCAGTGATGGGGGTGTTCAGGGATCTATCGCCTTGGTCACCTCTGGTTTCCCAGCAACTGGGTAAGGCCTCGATTGGGTAGTGGTGTAAATAGGTGGTTGGGGTTCCCCCCATCAGCTTGCTGGTGGTCCCCTTCTTCCTGGCTTTGATGGCGGGTTCTGCCTGTCAGGGATTGGATATGTCCCGAGTGTTGCTTGCACTAAATGCGTCAGGGCATTCCATTATGGTCCTTCTGGGTTTCGTACCTGGGGGAACCCAGGTGGAGTGACGCTTAAACAAGTAGCCGGTATCCCTGGTTAGGATTGAGGGGCAACCCTCTCTCCGAAGGATTGCTTCGGCAGCCGGTGAGCCTGATGACCATAAGTCATCCTCCCATGGTGTGCCAAAGGTCGGTGCGTATGCTTCGGCCTACATCATGGGGCCCGGGTGTGTTTAATTACAGGTAATGGGTTTGCAGTCAGGGAGCTTCTGGCTCTTGTTGACAAACGAAATGGAATGGAAAAATGGTAGGCCTGATAGATACAGTATCTTGACATTATGATTGTGTTAACAAAGTGGATCTAACTTTCCTGAAAATAACCTGGTGGTAATGGTGAGACGGTAGTGTCACAGACTTTGGGCCCGAGGAGTTCGGATCCTGGTCACTGCCACTAATTTTTATCAGCACAGTTCACCCTTGTACTGTACCAGAAACCAGCTCACCCCCCTTGCTTTGCTGGAAACGTTCCATGCAAAGGTCCAAAGCCTATGTGGACGGGCAAATGCAAAATTAAAAGACACCGCCAACCTCTTAAAAAAAACCTAGACCAAACACATTGGCGACAGACTTTCTAATCAAAGCAAGAAGAAATAAAAAGCAAATCTCAGAGTTACCATAGGCTACTCCAATCTCAAATGGCAGATATTTACTGAGAGTCTAAAATCTAATAGTGAACCACAGGAGTAAACTGAACCATACCCAAAAACGCTCACTGTTCAACGCCGGTAAAATGCAGGTGAGCAGCCAACCACTAAAACTTACTATTGCATTGACCAGTGGCAGGAAGTACTACCAACCCAGTGGCGTAATAAATTACACACTAGCACATATATAAATTGTTGTGAGGTATCGTCAAATCTTTCAACGTAGTCAAAAATCAGTGTACCATGTGCATTGAATATATTGCTTGTGCGAACTTTCTTAACTATTTAAGGACCTGATATAAGGACAAATCCTGTACCTTTTATAGCCAGCCCAAAACTTTGTAAAATTCCCGGTTAGTAGACACCCTGTAAACTTATATAACTTAGGCAGACTTAACTTAGTCTACTTCAAATCTCTGCTTCAGACACATTGTAATTTATTTGGGCTAAGCCTATGTTATGAAATGGAGCCTTTTATGTGCTAAAAATAAGTAAACTTCATAAAACTGGAACGCATGTTATAGAAATTAATGATTCCATCACAACGTGGCTGCATCTTAATTTCAATCTTCTGACGCAAAGCAACAGCATAACTTAATTAGTTTAACAGGCAACTGTTTATCGAGGAAAGCGAGTCGAACAAGAATATGCAAGAATTTTCAAGAGCCGATGGATATTAACAGAGATACGGCCAGAAAAAGTTGGAAAATAGAGTTTTAGTTAGCTCCCAAGATTCAAAAGTCTTTAATCATCACACAATTATGATCAAAACTAGGTTAGGTTGGGTTAGGTTACTAAGAATACCCATATTAATGATAACCTAACCTAACCCTTCGTAATCTAACCTAGTTTTTGGTCATTTTTGGCGCTGACTCGATTTTCCTATGCTTTTCCGGCCGTATTTCCTTTCATATCCATCAAATCTTAAAAATTCTTGCATCTTGTTCACCCTCGCTCTACTGGTTAATTTGAGTAGGTACTTAAATGACAATTTTTCCGCTTTTCTATTCCGTGGTTTTCCGTTTTTCCAACATAATTTATGTAATTTTAAATTCACAAAAACTGACAATTTTAAATATCTGGGAGTGACAATAACAAGTGAAAGCAGACAAGACGACGAAATCCAATGTAGAATAACAGCAGATCAACGGTGCTATTGGAGTCTAACAAAACTATTTAGAAGTAGACTCCTAACCAGAAGAACTAAAATAAAGATGTATAAAGAAATAATACAACCAGTTCTACTATATGGAGCAGAAGTCTGGACGCTTACGAAGCAAAATGAAAAGAAATTGATAGTTTTTAAAAATAAAATCTTACGTAGAGTGTTTGGACATATTAATGACAATGGTGAATGGCGGATAAGGAAGAACCAAGAATTAAGACAACTTTATAATGACCCAGATAATATAGCAATGGTAAAGAGCAGAAGATTACGATGGCTGGGACATGTATAGAAGAGATGATATCAGTATGATTAAGAAGGTATGGATGGGGCAACCAGAAGGAAGACGGCCGCTAGGACGACCCAGATTAAGATGGAATGACCAAGTGAGGCAGGACCTCAGGAGGTTAGGAGCAAGTTTGGAGGCAGCAGAAGACAGGCAGCAGTGGAGGAGCGTTGTTGGCGAGGCCAAAAATCACTTGGGATTTGTGTGGCCACAGGAGTAAGTAAGTAACTTAAGTAATTTATGTTATTTCCTACGGTTTGAAAAATTAAATTTTCATTTTAAACGAGGGTGCACTGAGAAGGTAACAATTACACTGGTAACAATTACCACTACAGTAGAACCCCTGATATCCGGCATTGGATTTACAGGTCCTCTGTTTATCTGGCCCCTTCCAGGAAGCCAATATCAAAATGTTTTTCTCACAGCTTAGGCCCATTCTACATGAGCGTGAAAACCGTGACGGGATTCCCGTGTCGGGACCGCGCGCTCGACAGGAACCATTGGTGTGTCTACACGAGCGGGATTCACGTCGCGGCAGTAGGCGGGGGCGCGGTGTTGGCTCGAGGTCGGCGTCAAACCCACGTCGGGAATCCCGCCCAGCCATTCTACACGTAGCGTTGTCACCACGCGCGGCAGCTCAACTCTGATCCATTATTGTAGGCCTTATTTGCGAGTTAGAGGCTCGGCCTGCACTTAATAATGATTAAGATTACATCATGGTTCACTCTGAAAAGCGGAGAAATGCACTTAGTCTGTGGCGTTTATATACAAATGTTCAAGTAATATCAACGGTGTTTGCATGCTAATAGACATGTAAATTTTAAAATATTTATAATATTTAAACAAAGTTTGTACATAAAATAACACATACTGTATTCTGAAAGCCATTGACATGCATTGAAACGTGGGACATTTTTACTAAGCGATTGACACCATCCGGCAAAGCAATTGGGACAACAAATTTCAAGGGTACAACATGTGTTTCAAAGTAAAAAATTCAGGTCTTTAATCTAAGAGGATTGTCGAACTAACCAACACCGAACTTATGTTTGAAATTAACATATTATTGTTTTAACCCTATAGCTGGCAGTCATTTTACTCTGTAGTGGCAAGGGTTTTTTAGGCGTTGCGCAACCATTTTTTAAAACACTTAAAAAATATATAAACCCAGAAAACACATTATATTATATATCATTTTTTCAGCAAAAAACAAGGAATAATATTATATAAATTTTAGTTATGAAATTTTAGTTTACAAAAAATATATTTTTTAGTATATTTACTAAGCGTAAACTTTTTTTATTTATATGCATAGGCTATATAATTCCATAATACAACACAAATCAATGAACTCAAGAAAATTTTTTAAAATATACAAAATGTCCAGAATTCCATGAGGAAATGAATTATATATAATACATGTAGGCTACCTTGTTTCTAAAAAAAATACATATATTGTCAACCGGGGCTAATATGAACACACCAAAATATTGGGGCTAATATGAACAATGACTTAAAAAGTCATTTATCTGGGATTTTTAATCATGAAAAAAATATAATTAGAAAGGAAATTTATTGTATTTTTTGTGTCCATAATGTGAAAACTTCAAATTTGACTTTTAGGTACTTTAAAAAAATACTTTGTTAAAACACTTTTTTTCCGCCCAAAAAACTTTTCCGCGCAAAGTGAAAACTTTTGTTATAACAATTTTTACATTGGTTGTAGGAATAATCTTAAGCCTGAATTTTGTTAAATAAGAATTGGGGATTATTTTTCTTTTCCCAAAGTTAAAATATAATAATAACAGCCAAAGTTATAAGCTTTCAAATTTGGGGGGCTAATGTGAACAGTGAATGGGGGCTATTGTGAACAGTACCACCTTCCGCTATGTCGCTACAGTGTTAAAAACACTGGCTGACGGGGAGATCGAAGTGATGGGATTTAAATCCTGTGATGAGGAAAAAAAATCATTCCTGAAAAAAGAAGATGATATATTTATTGTATCTACCACTGACATTTTGGGGAAACTTCCAGCCCCTAATGTATGTGGAACCAGTGATAGACATAAGTATGTCTTCGACAAAATTGTCGAAGTTTTTGAGGCGTAAGTTCCTCAATAAACTTCTTTGAAGGCCTTACAGTGATAAAACAGTTTTAATTTTACAAAGACAACAGTTAAGGTGTTGAATAGGCATAGCCCACATTTTTATATTTACCTAATAGGCCTAAAAGTGCAATAAACTGTCATTTGCCTAAACGAACAATTTGCATTGTCTTAAATTAGGCTATTGTTTTTTTAAGTGCTTTAAACAATTTGTATGTGGAAGAAATTTTTAATAAATACTCAGGTATGTTGACAGATAATTTTTTTCTTGTTTATATCTTATTATTAGCCCTGTATAATATTTATAAATGGTTTTAAAAAAAAGGGTTACCGTAGGGCGACCCGCGGCTCTCCAAAGATACCTTCATATCTCAAAAACTATTTAAGATAAAATATTGAGACTTATTGCAACTGGTAGACTAGACCCTAGGCTTGTTCACAACAGCCCCCACATATGCCTAGTGTTGTAAATAACAGAGTTATTAAGAGTGTTCACATTAGCCCCATGGGCTGTTCACATTAGCCCCTTTTAGCGGGGCTAATGTGAACAGTGGTTTTTAATTTTTTTTTAAATAATGGTTACATTTTATGGTTTTTGTTAATAAATAAATAGATTCAGCTAAAAGAGCTGTATACACTACTATTTTTTCTTTTCTTCTGTCATTTACCATTTTTGAGTTAATGTCAAAAGTTTACTTTTTTTGTTCATATTAGCCCCGGTTGACCCTAGCCTAACAGTTTTTATTACCATATACATATTCGGTGTACAACCAACCCTAGGCCTAGTACTAGAATTGCATGTCTCCTGGCTACCTACTTAGAATTGGAACTCACTAGATCGGTCACAGTAGTTACAATCATTCATCTTGAAGTGAAATCAACTCACATTTCAATAAAAAATAAAACTTATAACGAAAAAACACCGAAACTAACCAAACACAACACGAAATAAACAACAACAGACACTGGTAATAAGCGATTATTGCGTCACCATGACAATGCCGTCAGCTGATGCTTTATTTTCATAGAGTTTTAAGTTTTCCCAAAGGCGTATAAATAGTTGAAATGCACATCAATTGACAGATTATTCATTTCTGAACCGAATAAATACTATATTAAGTGAATTTTTTTCATTTTCGTGCAAAAATCGGCGATTTCCGATACGTTGTAAATGCGCCTGCCGTTTCGGCCGCGGCGTAAATCGCCCGATATCGGGCGCATGCCAGCTCAAGGGTTAACATGGTTTGGAACTAACGAATCATAACATTGTCAATTTAAACCAATCTATATATAATAGGCAAGCATGCTTCTTTAAAACATTTTTTCTCAGCTCGTGTGCATCGCAGAGATAATCTACGCATAGGCCTACCGTTAGAAAGATATTTTCCTGTAGATGTGCAGAATCCCTTTAACAATTAAAATAGGCTCAAATATAAGGACAAAAAATGAATTTTAAATTTGAAAAAATTAACCTGAGCTTTATGGGTTGCGATGCTGGCTGACGAAATAACAACGAAATATTTAAACAGAAATAAATGGAAGAAATTCCAATCACATGTTTTATTTACAGCGTAGGAAGAAAATAGAGAAGCCTGTACAAAAAAAAATTCCATCCCCATGTTAAAGTTGTCACCAGTTATAACACCCCCACCGCAGCAAACCTGCAGACTTAACGAATTTCAACTTGTCTGATTACATTTTTCTATCATTTTTGTCTGCTACGGGAAAGGTAAAACGTGTTTTTTTGACCATAGGTCAATAGTATAGGATGAAATAAATACATTTGCCAAATTTTATCAACATATATCCATAAACAAGTAAACTGCAACCAATTTCATTTTCTCCATAAGGCCTACCGCACACAAGAGACTTTTTGTCGGCCGACTGTTGGCCATCCGTCTGGCTGGAGTCGGGTGGACAATCGAAAAGTCGTCAAGACTGTTTGGTCGTTGACTATGGGTGCGCACACGACACGACTGTTTAGTCGTCTTTCGAGTGTCAAAAGGATGTATATGACAGACACCGCTGTCATATGTGCGTTACTGACAAGATTTCGTGCAAGAAAACTTAAGAGAAAATACTGGGTGCATCCAATTTATAGTCCGAGAACCATGAAAGGCCAGATTTACCTCTATACTCGGATTCGAGGAAATATCCAGACAAATTTTTCATGTACTCATAAATGAGTGTTGATTTTTTTGACCAATTGTTAATACCCCGGCTTCAAATACTTACCTCATCCCATAACTTTTAGGGAATAAGCTGTAACCGTGGGTCTCATGGTGAGACCTGGTCCCGGGACAGATTTACCTTTTCGTTTTGATGTCCCCAGAGGCCAAAAACACCATCCGTTCAAATTCACACACACACATATATAGGAATATTTGTCCGTTAGCACGATGACTCGAAAAAAAAAATCATCCGATCTTGATGAAATTTGGTACAAACGTGTAGGCCTAAATCTACTTTATTTGAATGAGTTCGCAAACCAGCATGACTATGGGAACGGCGGTTTATGGGGGGTTTTATCGGGTAAAAATGGGGGTTTCCCATTTTTTTACGTTTCCCATTTAGGCCTAAGCATTTTTGAAAAAGTAATTTGAAGTGTTTTTCTCAGGATTTTAATTTTACAAAAACAGTCTGCAGGCAACATAAACTAACAACTCGCAGGCAACATAAACTAACAACTCGATACGTTATAACCTAAACTTTAGGTCCCTTCCTAATCTAACCTAACTTCAAAACACTTAATGCAGTCACCAATTCACATACAGCACGACCTACCACCACCCTGACATGCCTAAATAAGAACTACATGTAATTAGTCCACCAGTCCATCTATATCTCCATAATGTGACAAAATTCCTATTATAGAGAACATTAAGTTATTTGATTACAGAATCACTTGAAATGTTATTCATCCTATCTTGTTTATTGTAATGTTAAGTATGTTTTTACGGCTATATCTTGAGAAACATTCATCAGCGGTGAAAAATAATGGTATATTTGGATTCAGGAGGTAAAAAACTACAAAGTAAGATATCAAAATTAAAAATTTGTTTGGAGGCACCTATACGGAATAAATGACTTAGCCAAATGTTCTCCTTATGTAAATCGATTCAGACTCTAAACTTAAGATGTACCGTAGGCCTATAATGTAGGCCCTAACCTTAAAATAGGCTAAGTTAGGCCTCCTATGTTAGGAAAATTAAGACTTAATTTTATAAACAACTTGAAAACTAGTCAATTGGCCTAGCCTAGGCTAAGCCAAGGGCTTGGATTGTCAGGTGACTGATAAGGAAAAAGAAAAAGGTTGCACCATTCATAATAACTTAGCCAATGAAATGCTAACTTACTTTTCTAGTTTAAGCCTACCTAAAGGTACAGAAAAAGACTTGCAAGTAGGGTACTTTCAAGGACAACTGTATTAGACCAACAAAAGCTTGGTTGTCTTGACATCACCCATTAATGATGGACTCAAGATGGGCTAACAAACTATTTGGCATAGCCTATGAGTGATCCTTTAGTAGTATTATATAAATTAAATGTGTCTCAATGTAAAAACTTACCGTGTGAAGCATGCGAATTAATTTGAAACGACTGTCCTGAAGTTTGTCCTTTTTGCATGCTTACAGCAACGTGTACTTAAGTCCGTTATGAGTCTTCATAGGATCCCACTCCAAATAGCAATTATTACGTAAAACCGCAGATTTACACGACAATTTTCAATTTACAGAAAACACTCGTTAATTACAAACACAAATGCACCATAATAAATCAAAACAGATTACTCCAAACGAGGATTAATTCGGATTAATCGAACTATTCACAAAGGGCACCACCTCAACGTTTTAATTCAAGAAGAAGGCTTCGTCCATTTTCGTAATCTTCGTTTCTCATTCGGGAGCAGTCGGAATCGTCTGGTCCACGACAAATGGCGGCGGAGAAATGTTGTAAATTATAAAAATTATAGCTGTATTCTAGTGGAACTATTCACTATTGCCAATTAATTCAATTTGAAAGAACTGCTGTATACAGAGAGCTGGAAAATTCACGCAATTAGATAGATATACTTAAAATTCAACAAACAACAAAGTAGGTAAATTGTCAAATACAGTGCCAAACAAATTTATTTTTATTAGATACTGCCTGTGAGATATCGTCAAATCTAGAGAATGTACTATAAGAAAATACTATATGCCTCAGTCTATTTTATTTTTTCCTAACTTGCAGGTTGCAAACCATTTTCAAACCACAGAAGAAGTTATGATTTACCTTTCCATTGCCTGGTCAGTTCTTGCATTTCCCAGGACATATCTGCATACTTAAATTACATTATACTTTACTTTATACTTTCTTATGAAATGGCGACCATACTATGTGTAGGTATTTTAACCCAAGCATGAATGGAGATGAGTGTAGGATGAGTGGCGCGATCTTGTAGTCTTGTTAGTGACTAAGGCCGACATTCCTTATACACAGCTGTTAATTAATAGCCCAAACAGCTAATGGCAACTAAGAGACCTACAGTTTATAGTGGACTCCGAACCACATTTTTTCCTTGGAATATACGAATTGGTCTAATTATCAGGATAGTACTGCGGATAGTAGTAGTACTCACTAGTGCGGACGTTAATCCACACCAGGGAGTATCCCATCCACAGTGCATGCCTATAAATATCCACAATCCGTGATCTCCAAGTAGCTGGATTACAGGACGACGCCACCCGTCCCAGTCTTGGTAATGGAATTGTGGGCTTGGTAATTATGGATAACTAATTATGAAGCTGAAGTTCACATTCAATCATCATAACCCAATACTCCAGACAAAAAAGGATGTTTTCATAGTTCAGTATTTTTCTTTTCATTATACATTTACTAGCTGACCCGGCGAACTTCGTATCGCATAAGTTATAGGTTTCCCCTAAGACAGACCGATGGAAAGAAAGTACCGTTACGTTTAATTTTCAAGATGATCTCGTTCGCATCGCTCAATCACGTCCTGGTTGAAGTTAGTTCGCTACGCTCACTCACCTTTGGGTTGGAGCTCGTTCGCTACGCTCACTCACCTTTAGGTTGGAGCTCGTTCGCTGCGCTCACTTGCCTTCAGGTTAGCTCGTTCGCTACGCTCACTCGCCTCCAGGTTGAAGTTCGTTCGCTACGCTCACTCACCTTTTGGTTGCAAATTAGCTGTTGTCATAAATGTAAAAGAAATAATAGTGCTGCACCCTGTTGGTAATCCTTGTAACTTTAATGCTATTGAACATCATAGAACAGAACAAACTTGTTTAATTGAAACAGCTGTTAAGATTCATTAATTCCATTTCTCATAAGGTTAACATGGGAAACTCCAGAGCCACTGGGGCGGAGCCCTTTTAAGAATTTCGAAACGGGAAATAGTTTACGTCCGATTCGCATACCTACAGAATTTACACACCAAATTTCATAACGATCGGTGAAGTCGTTCCGGAGGAGTTTGCAGACAAACACTGTGACACGAGAATTTTATATATTAGATTAATATTTTAATTACTTTTATCCTGTTATTAGCTTTTGAGTTGAAATTTATATACCTGCCTTTGTAAAAGTGGTGTAACAGCTGACCAAATGAATAAATAAAATTGCGTCTACAGTAATTAATTAGCCTCACAAGGAGTAGAGCAGCACTATACACAATGATTCCTTTCTTAGTGAGCGTCTTACTACCCAAAAGGAAGATGCCTGCCAAGTTTCAGGTTCCTAGGTCTTATGGTTTCTGAGATTTCGTGATGAGTGAGTGAGTCAGTGGTATTTGAGCTTTATATATAGATTACCGTACTTATTTTTACAAAATCGTGTTTTATGCTCAATTGATTAGGATTATAGATAAGCTGAATGCTGAAGTAAAGTTGGGGCATAGATAAAACATACTCCCTTAGTAGATTTCTCATCCTTATGGAACAGCTGAAGACAATTTTATTGTTAGTTCTGTACGGTTTATGTAGAGGTCGTGTTTTGTTTACAATTTGTTTCCCGTTATTACCATTGAGATATAGATTATAATTATACTAGTTGCTGTGCCCGTGCTTCGCTACGGGGTGAGAATGCAGAAAAGAATAATTCGGGTTTACTTTAAGATACTATAATATACTATGAGAAACAGTTACAACACACTTACCAGGAAACATATATAGGCAAAAGCTCAATCCTGCTTATTGATTATTTAAATTAAGATCTCTTATTAAAAGGAGAATTGTTTCTTGGTGCCATGTGGTTAATGAATTATACTTTTTCATATATTTTAAATACTATACACTACATAAAATGATAGTACTGTAATATTAAACAAATTAAATTAAATAGCAGAACAGCATTTCTGACAACAGCTGTAGTTTCATAACAATGTTTTTTCCCATGTTAATCTTATGGAGAAATAAAAAAAACTTTAAAGGACTCCCAGGTCCGACTCTCTAAATATTTCCCTAAAAAGAAAGTTTCCTGCACAACTTCACGTTACGCTCTTTCCAATGACACCAAAAACATGTCAATCGGTTCAGTAGTTTCGGAGGAGTAATTGTCACAAAAAACCTGCTTGCGTATTAAATAAGTATAGATTATTATAGCTTATTATTATTATTATAGTTATTATTATAGCTCAGTGGTTATTACAGCCATTTAAAACCTCGTTTAACCAAATAATACGATCTAATCATAAACAATGACTTGTCCCCTAGTTAAATAACCAAACAGTAAAGCACAAATCAAGAAATTAACCCTAAAATAATAGAAACAAAGTTTCGTCGACACTAGCGCCCATGTGTCACGTACATGAACTAGACACGAAAAACGTGCTTCAAAATTTACAATGGGATGAGAAGTCTACTTGTGTTGGTTTATGGTTGGGGTCATTGGTGGAAAAAGTTAATTAAGCTCAAGGGAGTATGTTTTATCTATGCTCATTGCTCTTAGGCACTATAGATATCTCAATGGTGTTTACCATGGTGTTTACCAACGCGAATAATTAAAATTATGTGGCTAGGCTAGAGTGGCAGCGTTGGAATATTCTTGGTTCAAGATTCGGTCCGCCAATCAAATCACCACAACGTTTTTATCATTCAACAAGAATTGAAATGTCAAACAAAATATCAACAACAAATAAATATCTAACCTTAAAAATAGAAAGCCACAAATCAGTAGCTCTAGCTCGTCATGTGCCCTTTGTGTCAAAGTGGCTGATAAAGAAATAGGCTCGTTGTAATTTTGAGTCAATAAAATGTGAGTAGTGATTGATTAATTTAATACACTTTATTACTATTTTATGTTTTATTCAATAGTCGATTTTTATCGAAATAACTTATAGGAGCATCAAGCAGACCTAATAATAATAAAATGCAACATTTTAGTATGTGACCTGCACACAAACCAATGAAAATAGGCTGTTTACCAAACCTTTTAATAGGCTACCCATATTGCTTTAGGCCTACTGTTAAAACCAACACACCATTTTACAAAACTAAACTTAACTTATAGGCCTATCCTAGTTTTTACAACACTTTTTTACCTTTTTACAAAACTTTGCAGAATGTTTTACTTCAGAACTTCAATAAACCTTGTACAGATACGACATGGTTTGCATTTCTCAGCAAAACATTTTAAACAACCTGAAGTCCAACTCACAAAGGATGTGTACAAGGTCAAGCGTGGAAACTATTCTGTTCTTGACGATTCCCACATAAAAAAGTTTGAAAATATATTAAGTCAAGAAAGAGTATTGACGGATGCTGAAGAACTGGATTCCTACAATACTGACTGGATTAAAATGGTCCGAGGTGTGTGCTTTACTTTTAAGAACTTTTAACTAATGTCTATCACAGCTTAAAATGTTGAATTAAATGGGTACACAGCTATTCTGTACAGAGTTTTTCTCATGATTTATTATTAATCATCGTGGCTTTTATACCAAATAAAAGAAGAGTTGTGTAGCTCAGTTCACGATTTGAACCTTGTAAGAAACGGTAAACGGGTAAACTTACTGTAAGTTAGACTCCCGATTATCCATATCCACGATAATGCCTGATGATCATCCACGATTAACCTGACTTAAGTTAAAATACATGGGAATAACTAACATTGACTTTGTAGGCATATTAAACAGTGTGGTAAGCAATAGGCCTAGTTTAAGTACTTACCATGCTTATAGTCCCGAATGTAATAGTTAAAAGCTTTAATATATGTTTAGGTAGCCTAATGATACCACCTAAATGCAGTGTAACTAGGCCTACCTTTAAACTTTCTTTCTTTTACCTACGTCTATTTACAAAACAAAAAATATCGTTGAACCTAAGTATATGCCTAGTAATAACAAGCATCAAAACACATTGAAATCTAACTGTTTAATTTAACTCATTAGTCGTAAGTAAATTGGTGACTCATCTGTGGTCTATTGTTCAATTGCCAGATGATGGATCTGCTTACACTAAATTTTTTGGTCAAAGCTATGATCATTCAACTTAAATGATTTTATTTTTGTTTTGCGATTGTGGTTACTCCCCAGCGTCAATAATCCACCCGTTCAACCATTACTACATTAACATGTCCCATATTTTTCAGGTTATAGCGGAATAGTGTTGAAACCAAAGAGTACAGAAGAAGTATCGGCTATTCTAAGAGTCTGTAATGAGAACAATCTTGCTGTGTGCCCTCAGGGCGGAAACACAGGGCTGGTGGGTGGTAGTGTTCCTGTTTTTGATGAAGTCATAATCTCAACGTCGTTAATGAATAAAATCATCAAAATAAATGATATACCAGGTGAGTTATCTTACTAGGCTACCCCTAATGCTAAGGGCGTTTCATTGACAATTCAATACTTAACATTACCGTTATTTTCTCCAATTATTTACTTTACACCCCTGATACTATCGTAGGCTACAGTACCTTGCCATTTCATGTATGTAAGGGACCCTGAGACAATTTACTGGCCAAGTAAACTGATTGAACACCAGTTCCAGGATACGTATTGTAACCTGTTTTACTCCTCTAGACTATCCATAACTCCATGTTGGCTGTGTTTTCGAAACATCAGAAAAACCTTGAAAGTAACAAACTGATTATAATGTTTCTTTTAAATCTCTACTGTTGTTTCAGGAAGCATAGTATGCCAGGCAGGCTGTGTGTTGGAGACATTAGACAATGCCTTGGCAGATCACGGACTGATGATGCCTCTAGACCTCGGGGCCAAGGGCAGTTGTCACATCGGAGGCAACATCGCCACCAATGCTGGAGGTCTGAGATTGCTGCGCTACGGCAGCCTGCAAGCTAATACACTCGGCCTTGTTGCGGTATAGTATTTTGTTCATCTAGGAAAGGAGAACTTAATTATTATGAATAGATATTTTAAACCCATTAAATTGTTGTACTTCTCACTGAAAGACTGATTAAAATAATGTAAATTAATTTGGTGCTTTGCAGGTGAAGGCTGATGGTCAAGTGGTAGACTGCATGAACACACTCAAGAAGGACAACACAGGTTACCATCTGAAACACCTGTTCATCGGCTCTGAAGGAACTCTTGGATTAGTCACTGAGGTTGCCATCCAGTGTCCTCCAAAACCGCAGTCTGTCAGTTTAGCACTACTAGGTTGGTTATCTGAAGGAACCATAGGATTAGTCCCTGAGGTTGAAATGAAATTAAATAAAAATCTCTCTTTATTGAGGCGAACTCAGTCCTTTCTTACAGTTGACCTCTGAGGTTGCAGTCCAATGTCCTCCCAACTTCATCCAAATCCAATGTCATCTCAGTAACTTATGTCAGTAGTTTAGCATTACCAGGGAGGTAATATGATAATACACAGCCACTGTCGGCCATCCATTGTCTTTTTAACCTTAGGGAAATCTTTAAGCTTAGCACTAATAGGTATGTAATCTGTAGATACTTTTTGATTATACAGTGGACTCCCTCTTATCCGGATACCTTTTAACTGGACATCGGTTTAACCGGACTACAATCTGCGGAAATGACATCTCTTTAACCTGACAATTTTTATCAGCACATCGGTTTAACGGGACTAGATAGGCAAGAAGTGGGCTGTAGTGAAACGACTTTTCTCATGGGAAATATTTGAGACCAGTGATCACGTGTCTAAATACAATGCTCTCCTAAATTTAAGTCAAATACTGTATACAGAATTCATTTAAACGGTCCGTTTTAAAAAGTTTTTGGGGATGTCGGTTTAACCGGAAAACCGTTATCTGGACTGGCCTTGGTCCCGAGTAGTCCGGATAATAGGGAGTCTACTGTAGGCCTAACCACTCTTGAGGTTATCCATTGTTCTTCCAAATCACAAGATATCAGTTTAATCTTGTTCTTTCATATTTATTTACATTAAGCTGCTATTGATTGCTAAAGTATGAACTTATTTGAGATAATAAACTTTTTACTGTATTCATACATGCTTTGTTGTAACATTTGTGTTTGCTGTAGGTGTTGTTGACTTTGACCACGCATTGAAAACTTTCCGCTTGGCTCGCTCAATGCTTTCTGAGATCCTTTCTTCCTGTGAACTAATAGATGAGAACTGCATGCAACCTGTAGTCAACACACTCGGTGTTCGTAACCCATTGGGCGAACATCCGTTTTATGTGCTAATAGAGGTATCTCTGATGTTTTCTAGTTGTCAGCCTGTTTTATGCATGAGAAAAATATTTTAAACATCAATTGGATTATTCAAAGGTCCTAGAATAAAAACTAATGACAAATTCTATAACAATTCTGTCCAATTAAGGATGTAACAAAGAGTATAAGGGCCAAGGTGTTTAGGATAGCAAGCTTACGTGAATCAGAAGGAAGCGCAAGTAAGACAAACCTTTAGTGTTTTGTGTATGTGGTGAAATACACAAAACACTAGAATATTTTACTGTCACTGACAGCATTTTAACTTAGGAAGAAAACTCTCTCGTCATTAGTTATCATGCTGTCGGTGACAGTAGATTATACTAGAGTTTTGTGTATATAGTGTAAAGCTTTGTGTGTTTGTGCCAGTTTAGACTCATTTCCGTACAAATATGTTTTGTTGAATTATTAATTGTAAAGAATTTTGGTACAGTAATTTACTGACTTTTTACTTGTAGTAGATTACATTTTGCCATTATTGATGAGAACATTTTGGTTTTGAGGTGTCAGGGTCCAACGCAGCCCATGATGAAGAGAAGCTGAATGCCTTCCTGGAGAGTGCGATGGGAGAGGAAATCGTTGCTGACGGAACTGTGACCAATGAACCTTCGCGAATGCAGGTCAGTGCTGAAAAAGATAGAAAACGTCTATGTTTAGTTTAAAAATCCATCAATTTTACCCTCAGGTTTACCGTGGGTGACTATAACTGAGTGAATGTCAAACTTGGTAAGGGTGGGTGAGAGTGGCGAGGCGTGACGTGTAAAGCACAGAGATGGCGGGAACGACAAATGGCAGGAAATTACGCTACTGCCAACCACAAGGAGTTAATTACCCTCGAAAACCAAAAAATGGCCTGAGGACCGATCGGGTCGGCACTACTTTTTTCTAGCAATTGTTTGCTAAACATGCTCTGTGCCAAAAATGATTGGACCAAATTAATTTTTTTTAAAATCTTAAGACTTTTTGTATGGAAACTTAATAATTATGATAAGGAAGTGTAAAAACCCATCATGTAGCTAAAAACAGATCTACAATCCTGTTTGGCACTGCGGCAATTAAACCAAAAACTAATATGGCATTTAACGTGTTAAACATGTAAGATTTATTCCCTAATTAAATAACATTAAGTTAAACGAGTACTTAGATGGGCTGATACTGTAATGGTAATAAAGTACATTTTTTAGTAAAACATTAATAGCTTAGTAAAAACAAATGATTTTGCCAAATTCTATCAAAATGTATCCATAAAAAAACAAACTACAACAGTTTTTATTCTCCTTAAGAATAACATGGAAATTTTAAATTAGCCAAACAACAATCTTCAGTATACTAAATTATTTGTTATCTAAACTTTTGCAGACCATCTGGCAATTGAGGGAGAGGATTGCCGAAGCGCTGCTGAGGAATGGATTTGTTTACAAGTACGATGTTTCACTGCCACACGACAGCTTCTATCAACTGATACCTGTCCTGCAAGACAAACTAAAAGGAACCGATGCTAAAATTGTCTCAGGCTACGGACATTTAGGTGGGACAGCTACTTGTTACATCCATGTCTTTATAAATAAATAAAAAATGTACTTATATTTAAAAACTGCTTTTTAAAACAAAATTTTCAATTATCCTAATATAAAAGCAGAAATGTAGGTTCCATAATCATGGGGCTAGATTTTTTAGGTTTAAAACTGGACTAAAATATTCTTAATCTCTAGGCTTGAAATAAATAAGTGTAGCTATAGGACCAGCTGCTATTACAGTAGACTCCCTCTTATCCGGACTCCTTGGGACCGAGGCCAGTCCGTATAGCGGGTTTTCCGGTTTAACCAATGTCCCCAAAACCTCATTAAAACGGACCGTTTAAATGCATACTATATGACAGTATTTGACTTAAATTTAGGAGAGCATTGTATTTAGACACCAGATCACTGGTCTCAAATCTCTCCCATGAGAACAGTCGTTTCAGTATCGCCCACTTCCTGCCGATCTAGTCCGGTTAAACCGATATACTGATAAAAATTGTCCGGTTACAGAGATGTCATTTCCGCCGACTGTTCTCGGGGGAAAGATTTGAGACCAGTGATCACATGTCTAAATACAATGCTCTCCTAAATTTCAGTCAAATACTGTGTAGAGTATGCATTTAAACAGTACTATTATAACAGAATAGCTTCTAGATCATAAGTAAAAAAACTTTATGTTTATATTACCTGTGATTCACTTACTTACACAGTCGTTTGCAGTGGCAAAGGTAAAATAAACCTTGAATTTGCTCAGATTCATTTAATTTCATTTTCATTTCATTTCATTACTGAAAATAAACAAGTGTTACTATAACTTTTACTATTTTTTTTTTTTTTAGTTTATAGGTGGAAATCCTCATTATGTGACCAAAAACGTAAGCCCTATTTTCATTATGTCTGTCTCTATATGTAAGAGTATTTATTTACTAACTTTTTAAATTTTAACTAGGTGATGGGAATCTGCACCTGAACATCTGTGCGCCTCAGTTCAGCCCAGAGCTGCTGGCCAAGATTGAACCGTTTGTCTTTGAGTGGATAAGTGAGCGAGGAGGCAGCATCAGTGCTGAACACGGCATCGGCTTCAAGAAGACCAAGTTCTTACGATACTCCAAGTCTGACGCAGCCATCCACACCATGAGACAGATCAAACAGCTCATGGATCCCAAGGGGATTCTCAACCCCTACAAAGTTCTGCCTATGGAATAGTTTCTAAATTGGTTGATACAGTACAACCTACCATTTTGTCATCTGGTATGAAACTAAGGAATGAATTACAGATAGGTTGTATTTTTCAAGTGCCTTGAACAATCTAAGTCAATTGCTGATTTAACCATGTGTCTCTAGTCTTCACTGTAGGTCTTAACCATACTTTTTGGGTGGTATTTGTCAGCCAAAAACACCCACTGTTAGTTTACGTTATGTTATTAATGTTTACAGTTTCATAGGACTCCAACCATCCAAATTGCTAACAGAAAGAATTAAAAAAACTTAAAACCACAGTAATAAGAATCATAATTAAAGAAGGTAGAAGCCATGATTGCAGCAAAATCCAAAATCCTCTCATGTGGTCAAGTATTGTCTCCTGTAGTTAGGGAAACATTGTCACTGGTTTTTGTGTTCGTGGCAAAATCTTGCACATCTTCCCCAGTCTTGGGACTTGGTAATCGTCTCCCGCAGTCTTGTAGACATTATCTTTGTCTTCTCTTCTGCAACCACAATAGTAAAGGTGCGTTTTCCTCCTACATCAGTAACCACGCTGCATGCTATGTGGTTAAGCTCAAGAACGCAGCGCAAAAACTTTTTCCTAGAAATCCAATGTCCTAGGAAGCCAATGTGTTGCGTGACTATCAAATTCCCTGTGCCCACAGTAGCGTTCTGCTATGGTCGAAGACAAAGAGATGGACGAAGGTGTAGACTTAGCCCTAGCTTTACTGTACAACAGGTGAAAATGCTGTCGTTAATTAACTATTTAAAACTGAGGATGCTTTTAGTATTCTGATAAATGGGCACCCGATGGGCGATGAAGTAAAATTATGAATATTTTGAATTTAGGTTAACTAACTACAGTATCAGTGTCCCTGTCTTGTTGACTAGGTGCGTAGTGACAATCAGAATGGGACAGAACTTTCAACTCAGACATACAGTCAATTAATCTACTGTCGTCATCACCAGTAAACCTGGTAGCATCACTCAAACTAGCTTTCTCCATATTTATAATGTATTAAATTAAAGCAACCCATTTCGGCCGCGTGGTTAACAACTGACTGCTCTCAAAGCAGTGCCCCCAATCACGCTGTGCGATTCGTGCTGCACGGTTAACAGTTAGTCGCGCACCGTGTCGCTACGAAAACACTCCCATTGGTTTCAAAGGGATCGGTAGCTTTGGCAACCACGTGGCACGAAGCAGCTGTGTAACTGGCTTAACCGCGACGTTAGGAAAACGCCGCTTAAAAGCTCGGCTTGATTCTGTGTGCCCATATTCTATAAAATACCCCAAAATTCTGTAAAAATGCAACTGTCTGATTTTATTATCATCTGAATGTGGTATGATCCTAATTCATTCGGATGATTGGAGCTCTACTGTACTAATTAAGTTCATAGGCTTGTTGATAGACTTATCTACATCCAATCTGGGGAATCCTATTGTATACTTTTGAAAATTGATCTAAAACAAATTTATTGTGTTCTTTTTTTTTATTAAGGAAATTGACAGGAAAGCAGGCTTACCTTTAAATAAGTCCATAGAGACACATAAAACATCACAAAATTAAAAGTAGAAATTTTCGTGGTCACTGACCACTTTTTCAACCACTGGAGATTGGAGAAATGGCAATGGCAGTTGCAATTTGAATCTATTACACCTTGTCAGGTTTGCCAACACAGATGAAGAGACTAAAAATTGTTTTTACTGTTGCATATGTATGAATGTGTTCACTTATTATGAATAATCCACTATATTTACACTGTTCTGTATTTACACATATGTACACACACATATTAAACATTTTTTATATACACTAGCCTGCTATGGAAGGTGAGGAATGGGGTTTATCTTAGATTAAGGTTTGGTGGGTTTCTAGAATGGGTGAACCATTGGTAGCTTAGTTCCCATCTTCTCAGTTCTGAGGGGTTAAACCCCATTCCTCACCTTCCATAGCAGGCTAGTGTATATAAAAAATGTTTAATATGTGTGTGTACATATGTGTAAATACAGAACAGTGTAAATATAGTGGATTATTCATAATAAGTGAACACATTCATACATATGCAACAGTAAAAACATTTTTTAGTCTCTTCAACTGTGTTGGCAACCCTGACAAGGTGTAATAGATTCAAATTGCAACTGCCATTGCCATTTCTCCAATCTCCAGTGGTTGAAAAAGTGGTCAGTGACCACAAAAATTTCTACTTTTAATTTTGTGATGTTTTATGTGTCTCTATGGACTTATTTAAAGGTAAGCCTGCTTTCCTGTCAATTTCCTTAATAATTCCTGGCAAATGCCCTTTTTTTTTTATAAGATAACCTTATTGTGTTCTTTGTTAGTTTAAACTGTCATCAGTTGTTGGGTAAATGTTTTTATACCATATTAGGCAAGTATCTAAGTGTAATTTTTGCTGTAACAAAAGTATTTTAGAATTAAGTAGATGAAATCTATCTTAATCTATCAAACTTTTTCAGGTTGCTTTATCAAGTTTTTAATTCAGGCAAAGACAATAGACAATAGACAATTAATCTTTATTTACACATTCATTAAGAATAGTAGTAGCGTCAATTTACAATTTTTCTAAATGTGTGGTTGAGGTGTTGTTTAGTCAAAGACCTGTTGATGGTATTCTTCTAAGGAATAGAAAGGTCGATTGATGAGCCATTGATGCAAAGCTGGTTTGAGGTCATCTTCTGACTTGCTTCTTAGATCTGGAGGTAGCCTGTTGTAGATTTTCATTCCTGCATATGAAGGTTTCTTTTCAAACTGTGCCGTGCGATGTTGTGGAAGGTTGTACTGCATGGTGTTTCTCAGGTTGTGTTGGTGCATTTCGCCACGCCTTGTAGGGTTATTTCTTACTGCAAATAACACAACTTCCTGGATGTAGAGTGCTACAAGGGTAAGTACTTTGAGTGACCTGAATGCTTCCCTGCAGCTGTCGAGTCTGTGGAGTCCTGCAGTTATTCTGACTGTCTTTTTTTGTTTTCTGAGAACTCTTTGCAAGTTAGTGGCAGAGGTTCCACCCCATGCTACTAGTCCATATCTCATATGCGACTCGAAAAGTGCAAAGTATGCTACTTTTGTTGTCATGTCATCTGTTGCATTTTTTATATGTTTAAGAGCATAGATGGTTGAACTTAATTTTTTACATATATTGTCCACATGAGGGGTCCAGGTTAAATTCTTGCCGAGTGTGATGCCCAAAAACTTAGCTTCATCTTCCACTTCTACATCTGGGAGTCGTGGCACTTCTTGAGATTTACGGCCAAAAGCTATTTGAGTTGTTTTAGACGTGTTTACTGCGAGATCATTGTTATAGCAGTATTGGTAGGCCATACTGAGTGACACATAGGATTTTACTTCTAGATTTTCAGCTAGTGGTTCATTAAACACTAAGGTTGTGTCATCAGCATACATAAGAGTAAGGCAGGCGTCTCCTATTTGTTGCGGCAAATCGTTGGTAAAAAGAATAAACAGTACCGGACCCATAACTGACCCTTGGGGGACTCCTCGATTTATTGGTTGAAAATTTGATCTTGTTTTTCTTATTAGGCTGTTATCTCTGTGCCTTAGTTCTACAAACTGACTCCTGTCTGTAAGGTAGCTTTGAAACCATTCTCTTACTATCCCTGATACCCCCAGGGAATCCAGCTTTTTAATGATTAGCTGGTGGTCAAGGCAGTCAAATGCCTTACTGAAATCAAGAAAGATTCCTGTTGTTAGATTTCCTTCATCTAGGCTGTCAATCAGGGACTCAACCATCTGAATTATTGCTGTTGTTGTGGATTTCCCTTTTGTAAATCCATGTTGCAGGTTGTTTAGTAGGTTGTGATTTGTGCAGTGGTCTAAAAGTCTTTTTAAAACAACTTTTTCGTATATTTTGGAGAAGGTGGAAACGAGGGAAATTGGTCTGTAGTTGCTTGCTTCTAATGTGCTACCTTTTTTAAATTTCGGGTATACTTTAGTTATTTTAAGTAGTGAAGGAAAGATGCCTTGTTTTAGGGACTTATTTATCAAATCAGCCAATGGTAGTGCTAGTTCATTGCAGCAATGCTTAAGTATTTTTGACGAGATTTCATCAATTCCAGACGAGTTTTTTGCTTTAAGTTTGTTTATAATCATTTTAACTTCCTTCTCGTCTGTGCTTTGAAAGGAGGAAAACGGTGGACCTGTTTGAGTTACGTCAGGAGTTTGAGCTGTAGTCTTTAGGTGTTTTTGTTTCTCTACTGTTTTTTCTCCTACTTGTGTAAAAAATGTATTCAAATGCTCTGCAACATGGGTCACATTACTTATGAGTTGGCCATCTACTTGAAGGGTTATTTCATTTAGGGATGTTTCCATTTTGGACCACACTGTGTTTATTGTTTCCCAGATAGCTTTAGATTTATTTTCAGCTTTCATCAAATGGTCAGAGTTAACCTTTTTCCGCATCGTTTTCAAGTACAGGTCATAGTTCTTTTTATTTTCATTTGAAACCCTTCTGTCATCTGGATTTCCCGTCACCTCAAACTTTCTTAGAGCTTTAAGAAATTCGGCTTTAAGTCTCACTGCTTCTGGGTCCATAGAGAATTTTAGTTTATGTTTTCTTTGTGTTTTTATCTTCTTTTGGGGGCAGGCTGCATCCATAGCTACTCTCACTATGTTACTAAAAGTTTTAAAAGCTTCTTCGGCATTGTTTATTGAGGTAACACTAAGCCAGTTTTCTTGACTGAGAAGATACTTGAGGTCTTGCAGGTTTTTATTTTTTAGGCAGCGTCCAATTTGGGCTGGATAACTTGAGTTGATGTGTGAGTTGAAGTTTACAGTACAGAGTTGAGCAGTATGATCCGAAAGTCCTGCATTGATGATTTCTGGAGTGAGTTGGTTTGTGTCCATATTTGTACATATCCAGTCAATGGAGGTTTGTGTTAGATTTGTTATTCTCGTAGGTGGAAGCTGTAGTCTCTGGATGTTGTGCATAGCAAGAGTTTCATTTAAGATAATGTGTTTCCTGTTCGGGTTACACAAATCAACGTTAATATCTCCCATGATGATAAGAGGGGAATTTTCAATTTTTGTTTCCTCAATTAGTTCTGTAAAGGTGTTTAATGATTCCTCAAGGTCTCCGTTTGGGGGTCTGTAGGTTCCCAGTACAAAAAGATTTGTGTTCTTGAATTTTATTTTTATAAGAGCTGCTTCAAATAACAGTTCTTTACAGTACTTGGAAACATCAATGGCTACTGTGCTGCTCTCAAGGCTTTCTTTTACAAGAATGCAAACACCTCCCTTTCTGTGTTCTATTCTACTATAGTGAGCCTTGAGGCAGAATCCACTAGCTATGACGGTGCTACTTATTGTCTCAGGTTTCAGTCCATGTTCTGTCAGAATTACTATGTCAGGTTTGGTTTCTTCTAAAAGGTGCTGTAGTCTATTTATTTTATTTTAGACTTCCTGTGTATTTTGGTGCAGCAGGATGAGTTTGGAGTTTACATCCTGACTCGATTGTCTAAAAAACAGTCAGGTTGCGTTTCTCTTGTCTCTGCTGATTTTTGCAGTTTTCTTAAAGTAAAATCAGGCTGCGTTGGAATAATCTGAGAAGGTGAGGAAAAAACAAAGTTATTATCCTGTAGCGATGCAGCCTCCCTTTTTACTAAATATCCATAATGCTTCTTCATATGTTCTGAATAAAATCCTATATTTTTTACAAAGAAATCATTGTAATCCTCGTCTTTGCTCTTTGGCTTAGCATTTAGGGGTGGAAGTTTATTTTTATTTTTGGTCTCTTTCAGGCTTTCTTGAGCTTTTACTGTTTGTGACACTTGTGACAGTTTTTGTGGCGGGGTTTGGCTGGTTCCCCCTGTTGATACTTGTTCCGTTGAGGTCTCAGATGACAGTTTTTCTGTAGGAGTTTGTCTGACTCTCCCTGTTGCAGTTTCTGTTGGCAGTTTTTTAGTAGGATTTTGTCTGACTCTCCCTGTTGTAGTCTCGGTTGGCAGTTTTTTAGTAGGAGTTTGTCTGACTCTCCCTGTTGTAGTCTCGGTTGGCAGTTTTTTAGTAGGAGTTTGTCTGACTCTCCCTGTTGCAGTTTCTGTTGGCAGTTTTTTAGTAGGAGTTTGTCTGACTCTCCCTGTTGTAGTCTCGGTTGGCAGTTTTTTAGTAGGAGTTTGTCTGACTCTCCCTGTTGAGGTCTCAGATGACAGTTTTTTAGTAGGAGTTTGTCTGACTCTCCCTGTTGTAGTCTCGGTTGGCAGTTCTTTAGTAGGAGTTTGTCTGACTCTCCCTGTTGTAGTCTCGGTTGGCAGTTTTTTAGTAGGAGTTTGTCTGACTCTCCCTGTTGTAGTCTCGGTTGGCAGTTTTTTAGTAGGAGTGTGTCTGACTCTCCCGGTTGTTGTTTCAGTTTGCAGTTTTTTCGTTGGAGTTTGTCTGGCTCTCCACGTTGTGTTTTTGAAGGTTTTGCTGGTTATTTCTCGGCATTCAGTAGCAAGTGTGTGATTTGTTTGTTCTAGGTATTTTGCATTTTGCAGGGATACGCTGAATATGTTAGTTCTGTTATGAATTCTTTGAGCCCTTTTATTTTTTAATGAACTTGGTGTTGGAATGGAAGGATTTGTACGAGTTGTCGGAGAAATTGTGTTAGAAATCTCTTTGTTCATCTGCATTTTCAGGGTGTTAATGACGTGTTCCATTTGATTTTGTTTCATTTTAATTTGAGCAAGTTCAGCTAAGAGGAAAGGACTGTGACCAGCTATACATTGATGGGTCTGGGCTACAGCAGGCTTTGTACTAACCAGATTTTCCTCTTTTTCATCCAGCTTAACTTCATTGTGTTTTTGTGTCAGATCTTTTATGTTCTGTTTAAGTTGTTGAGTTTCTTGTTCATATTTTTTTAAAGTGTCTTCTTTTTCCTTGTCCAATTCTTCAAAGGTGTGCTCTAAGTCTCTGCGAAGCATCTTCTCATTGTCGAGCTGTTTTTCAAGATTATTGATGGTTTCCACGAACGAGTTGAAAACGTCAGATGAGTAAAACATATGCATAATTGTTTACTATTTTCTAGGTGGTCATTAGAACATTTCTATATCGTAACAAAAAATATTACTGCACCTAGTTACAGCCACCTTTAAGTCCGGCTGCGGCCTTCTAAGTGGCAACGTCGCAAGTAGTGTTGTTGTTGTTACAGCTGTTTTGTTTGGAGGCAGCTAATGGTATTTGTGTATTTTTTTCGAATACAAAAGCTTGGTTACTGGGCTACAAAAATATTGATTCCATTTTAAATGTACAGAAATATATTTTCAATTAATATTGTTTTAGTTTTCAATTCTAGGTTATATGTTTTATTTTCAATCTTTGAATAAATTTATATTTATACATTTTAATTTTAATGAATAATACACAAATTAATGAGCTGGTGTCACCTGTCTGCCATGTTATGAGACGTCTAGCACTAAACAACACTACTTGCAACGTTGCCAATTCTACCAGGCCGCGGCCTGGAGTTAAAGGTGGCCGTGACCTAGTCCTTTAGGTGTGATGGAAAAGTAATAGAAACAGATCTGATAAGTGAATAAGTGTTAAGTTGTGTTTATACCAAAGTTGCACATCTTTAATTTAAAATAAACGCAGCTAATGCTAAAATCCTATGTGATGTCACAGACATGATCGAGCTTAATATTTACAGGTGGTGTTTTGTTACAAAATCATGATGTAAACAGAGCATAGTATCAATATACAATTTCATTGTTATTCTATTATTTAAAAGTGTATTTTGTTGTTATTCATGATATAAGCATACTGTACATATTTATAATAAATATATTTTTGTAAACACTTGTTTGAATTTTAGTTTCACAAATTGTGAATACCTTAAGCAAATTGATAGGAGCAGCAGCAGGGACTTATTTCCCACCAAGCAAGCTCTTAGGGGCAGCAGAACATCAGATTGGTAACTGATTTTTTTTTTTTTTTTTGTATCTACGCCAATGGCATTTTTCTAATGAAGTCAAACACTTTTAAGGGAAAGCGGTCCAAACCCATCAAAGTTCAGTGGATGTGCCGGGGATTGAACCCGTCCCTCCCGCACCGAAGTCCGAGACGCTAACCACTAGGCTAGCAACACAACCAATCTTCTTAGACTTCATTTCTCAGACATCATTTCTTAGACTTTTCTTTTATGTACTTTCCGTAAATTTAATAACACGTACAATTCTGATCAAGAAATTATTTAGATTATTTTAAAAAGATTGGTGTATCACTGCATAGCCGTATTTATTACTTTCTTATGAAATGGCGACCATACTAATGTAGGTATTTTAAGCCAAGTATGAATGGAGATGAGTGGCACGATCTTGTAGTCTTGTTAGTGACTAAGGCCGACATGTTCCTTAGACACAGCTGTTAATTAATAGCCCATACAGCCAATGGAAGCTAATGGACCTACAGTTTATAGTGTAATCCGAACCACATTTTTACCTTGTAATTAACAAATTGGTATAATTATTAGGATAGTACTGCGGAGTACTCACTAGTTTGGAGGTTAATCCACACTATGGAGTATCACATCCACAGTGCATGCGGCCATATAAGTGTCCCGAAATATTTGCTGATTTTCCCAAAATCCGTAGCAACAACAAACCTTACAGATGACCAAATGTCACCGGACATAAAGAACATCACAACAAACATCAGAACTTAAATTGTAGGATGACAATAATCTACTTGTAGTGTTGTCAACTACTTAGTATTAGTAGTATTGGTTGTTAAGGATGTATGGTGAGTGGGAAATTATGTAGACAACCAACCTCATATTAAGTTTAGAATACAAAAGTTGTTATATATTAAAGAAGTTTGGGTTTTAGAAATCAACAATTCTTTAGAATATTTTATTTATTTGTAACCATAAATTCCAATCATTTACAAATGGCCACTTGCAAAAAAATATGTTTAACCCATTAAGTCCATGTTACAAGTATAGCTTATAATGATATTTTGCAAAGCCGTGGCTGTACTGCCCCCTATTTATCTGTTTGTTCTTCCTTACTGCCCTCTTTGGCAATATTTTCACTCACTTTAATCTCACAATGGGGCAACTGCTTGCTTAACTCTTCAATGCAAACATCCAACTCATTCCTTTCTAAGCTTTTCAGGCCAGAAAGCTGAAGTTCTTTTAGATTCCTGTAAGCAGACAATAGATTTACTGATTTACTTGATAGTCATTTAGAGTTTTCAAATTTTCATGTTATGACATTTTTGTATTGACGTGACAGTGTCTACTAGATTAGTTGAAAAAATAAAATGAAAAACTAGGATCACAAATAGGCTGCAAATAAAACTGACTCCTCTTGTTTTATAAACTCTTGTCAATTTTATAATAATCTACCAAAAACAGTACAAGAACTCTATGAAAAGTGTTTTAGAAGTAAGATCATGTAGTTTTCCATGAACATTTGTTTTTACCATGTAATGAATTTTTCACCACGGTTTTTCAGGCCGCGGCCTGGAGTTAAAGGTGGCCGTGACCTAGTCCTTTAGGTGTGATGGAAAAGTAATAGAAACAGATCTGATAAGTGAATAAGTGTTAAGTTGTGTTTATACCAAAGTTGCACATCTTTAATTTAAAATAAACGCAGCTAATGCTAAAATCCTATGTGATGTCACAGACATGATCGAGCTTAATATTTACAGGTGGTGTTTTGTTACAAAATCATGATGTAAACAGAGCATAGTATCAATATACAATTTCATTGTTATTCTATTATTTAAAAGTGTATTTTGTTGTTATTCATGATATAAGCATACTGTACATATTTATAATAAATATATTTTTGTAAACACTTGTTTGAATTTTAGTTTCACAAATTGTGAATACCTTAAGCAAATTGATAGGAGCAGCAGCAGGGACTTATTTCCCACCAAGCAAGCTCTTAGGGGCAGCAGAACATCAGATTGGTAACTGATTTTTTTTTTTTTTTTTTGTATCTACGCCAATGGCATTTTTCTAATGAAGTCAAACACTTTTAAGGGAAAGCGGTCCAAACCCATCAAAGTTCAGTGGATGTGCCGGGGATTGAACCCGTCCCTCCCGCACCGAAGTCCGAGACGCTAACCACTAGGCTAGCAACACAACCAATCTTCTTAGACTTCATTTCTCAGACGTCATTTCTTAGACTTTTCTTTTATGTACTTTCCGTAAATTTAATAACACGTACAATTCTGATCAAGAAATTATTTAGATTATTTTAAAAAGATTGGTGTATCACTGCATAGCCGTATTTATTACTTTCTTATGAAATGGCGACCATACTAATGTAGGTATTTTAAGCCAAGTATGAATGGAGATGAGTGGCACGATCTTGTAGTCTTGTTAGTGACTAAGGCCGACATGTTCCTTAGACACAGCTGTTAATTAATAGCCCATACAGCCAATGGAAGCTAATGGACCTACAGTTTATAGTGTAATCCGAACCACATTTTTACCTTGTAATTAACAAATTGGTATAATTATTAGGATAGTACTGCGGAGTACTCACTAGTTTGGAGGTTAATCCACACTATGGAGTATCACATCCACAGTGCATGCGGCCATATAAGTGTCCCGAAATATTTGCTGATTTTCCCAAAATCCGTAGCAACAACAAACCTTACAGATGACCAAATGTCACCGGACATAAAGAACATCACAACAAACATCAGAACTTAAATTGTAGGATGACAATAATCTACTTGTAGTGTTGTCAACTACTTAGTATTAGTAGTATTGGTTGTTAAGGATGTATGGTGAGTGGGAAATTATGTAGACAACCAACCTCATATTAAGTTTAGAATACAAAAGTTGTTATATATTATAGAAGTTTGGGTTTTAGAAATCAACAATTCTTTAGAATATTTTATTTATTTGTAACCATAAATTCCAATCATTTACAAATGGCCACTTGCAAAAAAATATGTTTAACCCATTAAGTCCATGTTACAAGTATAGCTTATAATGATATTTTGCAAAGCCGTGGCTGTACTGCCCCCTATTTATCTGTTTGTTCTTCCTTACTGCCCTCTTTGGCAATATTTTCACTCACTTTAATCTCACAATGGGGCAACTGCTTGCTTAACTCTTCAATGCAAACATCCAACTCATTCCTTTCTAAGCTTTTCAGGCCAGAAAGCTGAAGTTCTTTTAGATTCCTGTAAGCAGACAATAGATTTACTGATTTACTTGATAGTCATTTAGAGTTTTCAAATTTTCATGTTATGACATTTTTGTATTGACGTGACAGTGTCTACTAGATTAGTTGAAAAAATAAAATGAAAAACTAGGATCACAAATAGGCTGCAAATAAAACTGACTCCTCTTGTTTTATAAACTCTTGTCAATTTTATAATAATCTACCAAAAACAGTACAAGAACTCTATGAAAAGTGTTTTAGAAGTAAGATCATGTAGTTTTCCATGAACATTTGTTTTTACCATGTAATGAATTTTTCACCACACTATGATGTTATTAGCTGTTTTACATACGTTAATTAGAGGCTGAAAGTTAGGTTTTACTGGCCATGCCAGCTTTCATCGTCATTTGGGGACCAAGCAGGTTTTTACATCCCTAGGGCCGCAAAATCAGCTGCCCGCTTGCATATTAAATACACAAACAGTATCCATAGCATTGCAATAGAATTGTTTTATTTTCACTGTTGCCTAGCAACTGTTTATTATTATTTTTGGTGATTCCTGAAATTACTTCTTCACATAGCCTTAAAGTTGCATTGACTATCAGTGTGCATTAATTATTATTGTGAATAGTAGTAGTATGGTGATAAATAGTGTTTGTACCACGGACCAAAAATGGTTTTGCAGCTCTCGATCGTTTTAAGTTTGAGACGAAGTCAAGAGTTAAAAACTATCTCGAGCCCGCAAAACCTCATTTTCGGCCCTAGGTACGAAATATACTATTTTACTGCAACCTGGACTGCCTTGACGCTTTGTATATTCTTAACTATAAATTAAGAAATTGAAATTGTCTCCATATTGATGTAATTGCTGACCAGTGTATTTATGACAATATTATTTTGTATCTATAAATAAGGGGTTTTGGGCTCTTCAGTGTTCTACATCATGGGAGTTTTACAAATATTGTTCATAGCTATAAAATAATACTAACTGGAGTTTGCCTAGAGACAGTAGTCCTTTTTTAGATATCCCATAGCACTTGATGATTGAGAGCGAGTGAAGAGATGATTTTAAATAATGCAATTGACTCAAGGCCGAGTCGTCCAAATACAAACATTCTTGCAATTTGATCTTGTCCACATGGTCACAATGTCCTGATAAATTAATCAAAATTACAAAATGACACTTTATTATAAAATAACAATTCAGTAAAAAACAACTTGTGGTTGTATTATGACAAACTTCAATCTGGCTGTAAACGTATATTTATTAGATAATTTCTTGAGGAAGCCATTCCATAAAAAATAAGGAAATATTAAATTGACTGTTCTTTTGTTGTAATATTAGTTAGAAACAATTAAATAATATCTATACGACTATATAAAAAAAAATACTTTTTGCAATAATGTTTGACTACAATAAACACTAGGCCTAAACAAAGTTATATTATAAAAATGTCTTTTAATAGTGAGATATAATTTTGTATTGGCCGATAACTCAGTAACAACAAGAAAATGTCACTCACAAACATTATTATTACCAAGTTTTTGTACTTCAGGACACTCTATTGTATATATACAACCACTTATAGATAAGTTTGTCTTTATATTTTCATCTATCTATCTATACTATTATAAAAAAGAGGTGGTGTCTGTGTGTGTGTATGGGAAAAGTAAACGCGAAAACTACTGGTCGGATCGGGCTGAAATTTGGCATGATGATAGCTCACATTCCCGATTAACATATAGGCATATTTTTATCCCAAAAATCCTTTCGGGCTCCTCCCCAGTGGCTCTGGAGTTTCCCATGTTAACCTTATGAGAAATGAAATTATTGAATCTTAACAGCTGTTTCAATTAAACAAGTTGGTTCTGTTCTGTGATGTTCAATAGCATTAAAGTTACAAGGATTACCAACAGGGTGCAGCACTAGCACTATTATTTCTTTTACATTTATGACAACAGCAAAAGGTGAGTGAGCGTAGCGAACGAACTTCAACCTGGAGGCGAGTGAGCGTAGCGAACGAGCTAACCTGAAGGCAAGTGAGCGTAGCGAACGAGCTAACCTGAAGGAAAGTGAGCGCAGCGAACGAGCTCCAACCTAAAAATGAGTGAGCGTAGCGAACGAACTTAAAAACGAACCGAAATTTCTTAAACCATGTCCTCACTCATAACTGCTATAAGCATTTGATACTTATATGCCAACCCCGTACGAAGGATGGGTACTCTGCTAGTAAGTTAGAAAAACAAGGAAACTGAGATGGATTCTTTATTTCACTCAAGCATTAGCCCATTGTCACAACAGTTAGTTAATAGTAATGGGTGTTGGGTCGGTCACCATGCACAACCTGTCCTCATTAAATGTCTTCAACAATCTTTGCAATCAGATACTTATTAGTGGGTACTGGATTTGGAAAAAGCGTTTTCCTGTACTTAATGTTAATAACTAAGATGTCAATAACTTCTTATAATCTCAAATGTATTTTATTGGTAATTCTGAATTTTTTCAATGTAAATGTTTATTGAAATTTTTCATATATTAGTAGGATGAAGAAATTGCTCACGGCTTTCTCATCCTAAATTGAGACAAACTACCTGACCAAAAAAAGGCAGGGCGATGGCTAGGTCGACTCTACGAGTAAATACCAATGCCCACACCTCACTGAACACACATCTCATAAGTGGAAATAGCCTATAATGAATGATTGAAAATATAATAAATTAATTGTATCTGACAATAATGTATTCTAAGTTACCACAAAACAAATATTTTCATTTTTGGCCTATGTAAATTCGCTGCCTGGAATACATTTCGGAAAGTGTAGACACTTTCTGTATGACAACATAGGATAAATTATGGGCGTGACTTGATATTCAAAAATGGTGAATTGTTGAGACACTTTACTTAACCCTTCAGGGAAGGGTGACGGATATATCAGCTTAAGTCTTTGGTGATAAAGGACGGGTGGCGGATATATCCCCTTATGATTTTTGATGTTTCGGACGGGAAGCGGAAATATCCGCCTTCTCTTCAGACAGACTGGCAGGTGCTTAAGCAGTATCCAGATGTTTCACGGTACCAAGGCGCCACTTTCCTGCTCTCTCCATGGCTGCGCACTCTCCCCTCTCTCCCGTGCCTACCCCTCTCCCGTGCCTCCCCTCTCCCGCACACCACCCACCTCTCCTATGCTCACCCCTCGGCGTTTTGCGCTCAACACTACGTTGATTTACATATTGTTCTTTATTTATTGCCTAACGTTGTCATGGTCATATCTTCAAAGACGGGTGGCGGATATATCCGCTGCTTTTCTACTCATCCGCGGACAGGTAGCTGATATATCCGCATGGTTAAAAACGAGTAAAAATTATTTTGACAGTATGAATTGTTCCATTTTGTTTATTTTATGTATACTTGTATAACAAAACACAAATTAATTACTATTTTTTCCTATAATTTTTTCCCGTTCTATGTCACGATTTCGCCCGTCCGGGAAGGGTTAAACTTTTTGTCATACTGCAGAATTAACAGCGCTTTTAATACATGAGTTGCAAGTCTAAAGTAGGGGCTTTTTAGTCCCTAGGGAGTAAAAGCCAGCTGTTGCAAGCTTTCATTGTAAGCAATTGCATGTCTTTAAATCATGCGTCAATTGATTTAATCAGTTGCCGCTTATTGTTACATTAATTTTTATTGTTCAACATATCAATAGTCTGCTGTATACTAACACAATTTTGTAACAGATAAAATTATTATATCACTAAACCAGTTGCTTGTTTGCATTAGCAAAATTAAAAACAAGTTGGAAATAGTTTTTAGAGGTAATTTTTGTATAAAAAATATTTTCTATTTATAATTCAGTTTATTAAATAATGTTCAATATGACAAAAAATATAGTTCACACGGGCACAAAGTATCTTTGCAACCCTCACTCATTTTATGAACTCGGCTACACCTCGGTTGTGGAACTTGAGCTCGGGTCTAAAAGAGTCACTCCTAGTGATGAAATATACTATTAGTAACTTCATTATCAGAAGGTCGTTAAAGTATAATATATAATTATTGTGGTTTTGAAATATCAGATTTATCTCCAAATCAATCCACATTAGGCATATTTTTAAAAGATTTGTGTCCTTACAGCACAACAAATATTCCTACATTCCTAAAAAACAAACTACAAGTCTTATTAATTACACAGCTTATAAGTAAATATCTCACAAGAGATTTCACTTATGAAAGTATATGAATGAACATTATCATAACGTTTTATGAAAAAGGAGTTGACAAAAAATCTAAGATATCATGAAACAAATTTTATTGAACACAATATATTTACAAGCAGATCTTATTAAAGCTAGACTAGTAAAAAACTGTTATGGCACTAATACTGTAAGAATACTCTTGGTTGTGTAAAGTTAATTATTTAGGCAGTGTGTATTTAATGTCGCAATTAGGCAGGGCAGCTTGCAGTGTTTTGACACACTTCTTCATATCCCGCACCTGGATAAGGTCGGCCATTTCAAGAGTTCTGAGTTTCCTGGAAAATTAAATATTTCAGTTAAATAATTCTCATCCAAACACAAAATGAAAATACTTTCATGAATGCTGTACAAGAGGTTAAATACCTGATTGGCAAAGTAATCTTTATAGTCTGTTTGCTCACTGAGTGCAGCTGGTTGAATCATCGACTCTTATCACTCGCACAGATACAAAAAATCAGGACGGACCATTGACCTGCTGTGTGACCTTATCATTGGCTCACAGAAATTTGACTATCATTTTAGCGAATTTTTCCATATAGGGAATACGCTATTACCATAGGTCTCATGGTAAGACCTGGACCTGGTACCGATTTACTTTTAAGTTTTGATGTCCCCAGAGGCCAAATACACCATCTGTTCAAATTCATATGTATATATATGTGTGTCTGTTATCACTATAGCTCGAGCAAAAATGATTTTGTGTTGCTTGAGATTATACTTCAAAAATTAAGAAAGTAGATTCGATAACAAACAAAACAAAGCCTTATAGGATTAACTGCAGAGACACTTAACTGATGATTTTCAACCCGTCTGCAATGGGCTTTTCTTACATTCCCTGTTAATGTAGGCTCTACTGTATGTCTCTACTACCATAGACCAAAAGAATTAAATTAGACTGTCAGTTGTGCTGAGGTTACCATGGTTACCATAGGTTCTGGCGCACACCGCTGGGAGCGCCGTGTAGCTACGTAGCGCGTACGCCGTAACCTCATGGCGCTCCAAGCGGTGTGCGCCAGAACCTATGGTAACCGCAGCACAGCTGACGGTCTATATTTAATTCTTTTTGTCTATGCTACTACTCACAGCAGGCTGGCCAGTGACATGATGCCCTTGTCAGTGAGGTTGCCACAGTGCAGGATCAGCAGAGACTCCAGAGAACTCTTGAGGTACTCCAGCTGATGCAACGCAGCGTCCTCCAGGTAGCTGCACCTCTCAAACTTGATGCCCTCTACGTAGTTGCAGTTCTCTGCGATCAAAGCAAACGATCAACGGATGAATTTTATAGTTATCTTCAAGCATTTATTTTTTGGATACTGAAGTAGACAATTCCATCTATGAGGATTAACGGTAGTCAGTTTTAAAATTAAATAGAAACATTGACTATTGGATACAGTTGTTGTATTAATAATCAAAGATAGAAAATAATTTAACGAGCCATTCAAAGAGTGTCAAATTTAGGATACTTGCCACCTTTGGCCAAAATTGACTCGGATCCAGCCCCATCGGTGGAGCTTCCCCGCGAGGGGACATCCATCGTCAGCCCCGATTGTGGAGAAATCGTAAACATCTCCCACAATCACAGGGACATCATCATTAGCACCTGCAATCTCGGCAAATTACCAGAACCTAATGGTATTAACTGGTGCCACAGTCTAAAATTCCATTTTCTAATTTTCTCATTTAAGAGTTCTTGTTACTCTATGATAGTTGATGTGACATAAAAGGTGTTATAATTTACATTTACAAGTGGCTGTCCTTTCAATTTATTAATGATTAAATAGTTTATGTCTTCAATGGAAATCAATCATTTACATCAGAGCACTCTGTCTCAATTGAACTAATCTCATTTTCATTCTAGAACCGGCTCAAGCCGTTATGGGAATGGAACGTCTAACACATTGTAGAAATGCAATATAAATTTACTTTAAAAACAGCTTTTATCGGGATGAAGAAATATTCGCATGTAACACTTGATTTTCTAGTTTTCTTGTCTTATTTGCTTTACTGACATATAGACAGGCAATATAGCCTGTGAGTTTTAATAGTGGGTTTTTTCTAGAATATTTTTCAAGCTATGAAAAAAGTTGCCAGTGCTGTTTTTATTTAACTGGCGACTAAAGTATGAATTCAAGAATTAATAGGATGATACATCGATAAATTGCATGCCTAATGCAAACATAGTTTCAAAGGAGGTATATTAAGTTACCAAATACAAATATTAAAAAGACCACAACAAAAAATCACATCAAAATACCAACTGGTTGAGCAACAATTTTGTGAATATATTTACAGCTGGGAAGTGTGGCTATGATAGGAATAATGTGAAAAAAGTGCTTACTATGTGCTTGTACAAGAGTGCTTACATTCAATATAAATCTATAGCTAAAAATTGTAGCGTACTTTAGCTAATACACTCCAATAGTTGCTGATACAATTTCATTTTCTTTTGATCTGAACTAACTGGATCTGTGTTGGATTTCTAGGTAATCCGAACAATTTATTGATCCCGTGATTACAACAACACACCGTGATTATCTCCCACGATAATGCTTGGTCACCTCCCACAAACATGACAACATTGTAATCATTTCCCACGATCATCTTCTTCTAACAGTTTAACGGCCTTAAAAGACAACCAAAAAGATACCGTTGATGAATAGGCCATTTTCAAAAAAATTCCTGATTCCATAAAAATGTATGAACATTTCAAAGATGTTTTCTGGTCATCAAAATTTGGTTTACGCTTTTCTCACATTCCCTGTCGGCTGGTCACCCTGGTTAGTATTTGAGAACACAAAGATTTATTTTTAATTTTGATATATAGTTCGGCCGCTTAGAAAGCGACCTCCTCTAGCATTGGTTTAGCATTAGCGCGCAGGTCGCTTTCTAAGCGGCCGAACTATAGTATCCTTTTTTTCTTCGGACTAGCCTGACTTAAGTTTTAGTGGGACTCTGAGAAATACATGATCTAAAACTTTTATTGGATAAAAACCACAAGTCCCGCAAATAATTGATTAAGTACAAAAAGAATATAATATTGTTTCATTGGATAATGATCTACTTATTAGGTAAAGGATGGTAAATGAATCAGCAAACAACTTAGACATTTCCAGGATCACACTTAACAATATGACTGATCATTTACAACTTGCACAAATGAACACAAGAAAATACTAGCCGAACCAAAAACATTAAAGAATATCTAATAAAACTGACAAAAAAAACAAAGAAAATACATGCCAAACGATTGATGAATTATGCAGTTTAAAGTACTCAGTTGCATATCCATGCTAACAATTCTGAGCTCATCAGTCCTGTCCTGGGCCCATTATCGTCCTGACAAAGAATCTACAGCCACACTACGCAATTTTCAGTCAAAGGTTACATACAATAGCCTCAATTATCCAACCTAAACTGGCCCAGCAAGGTTGGATATGCGGAAAGGTTGGATACACAAAAACAATTTTAAATGAGTTTAAATTATTTAGACCATTCCAATTATTAAATGAACAATGTTTTTCTATGTGTAAACCTATTCAAGGCATTAAGTTTGTTTTCCCTTTTAACCACACTAATCATTTTCATTTTCAAGCCATCATTACAAATAGCATAATATTTGGTTGTCCCGATGCAACTGGTGGTTTACACTCATTCCACACAGAAACCACACTCTATTATGTTGTACTTGATCATCCACATAGCGGGTACTGAAAAGCGAATAATCGAAACTCTACCGAACTAAAATTACAAACTACAAAACAAATCTCACACCGCTGTATAATTTTTGAACTAGAAAATTATTTGCAGCTTCTTTTTTTAAATGGGAATCTGAATTATTCCAATTTTTTTCATTTTGAGGTACAAGGAACTACAAGTTCTGCGTTTCAACTAAGAGACTTTATGTATTCTACCAAAAATTAAATGTTACACAAATAAAAATCAAAATTGCCTAGTGTGGCATTGAATAAAAATCTACATCACAAAACGATACAAGGAAAAGGGCTGAAAATGAATCCTCACCTTTCTATTATATCATCTTGGGGAATCTTCATAAACAACTGTAATAAATCCAAACAAATAAAGAACGCTTGTAGAGTAGGACGATTTAACCTGCTTGCAAATGTTTTAAGCTGATTGGTTTTTAGAGGTCAATTTAGACCCACAAAATATACAAAAGCATGTTAGAAACCTTTTTATTGCTCCGTACAGAAAGTAGCTATTTTTGCTTACGGTTGATATCAAGGAAAATAAATTTCACAAGTGCTAATTCAGAGCAAGGGAAAACAGTCAGCTGATTTTCCCTGGTCTTATTTTACTTTCCCTAGCTCTCAATCAGTTCTCCAATGGTCTAACACGTGGGCTAGTGTTTATTTACCATTTATTTTTACAATTGAAATTAATTAGCTGTTTTTACAATTCAACAATGTAAATCCAAACAGGAATAGACATGAACCAATTTTGTGTGTTTTCAGCATAATGTGTGTTAACTGCACAATAAAAATCACCTTTAACGTATCACTTAACATTGTCAAGATTTTTTACAAGCCATTTGCTTTATTTTCATGTTTAAAATTATGAAATATAATTTTTTTATTTTACTGAGAAATGTTATTATGTATTTGAGTATTTTGATGTCATGATGAAAAGTATCATTTATATAACTTGTACTGAAAGTAATTTTCAGACTATTGCTCCAATTATTCCCACTCTCGCATGTGTTCCTGTGTGAGGCAAAGCCGAACTTGAGCCCACATAAAGCTTTCAGTACTAGTAATGAAATAAACTATAAAAAAATGGCTATAATTATTATGAACAAACAAAATTACACCATTGTCACCTTCTTGCAATGTTAATAAACATATTTCAAAATATTAATTAATAAGTTCATACTAGGCTATATATTTTATTTTTTCGAGCTCAGTAACTATTAAAATAAAATCTATAAGTATAATCTAGTATATCTTTCAAATCATTTTTACTGAATCATATTTTATTTCAATATAAAAAAGCTCCTGCTTAAAGCGATACTGATAATGGTAATAAAATATAGCCTAAGGAAAAGAGAGCAAGGTGAGGATGCTGATGTTGACATGATGTATCTTTATTCAACATCTCTTGTTTACACTTGCCTTGTGCTCTAATCCTACATGACTACAAGAAAATAGTCCCAACTCAGGCCAAAATACTGTACATAATATATATGTTCTCGTTTTCAATACTATGCAGAAGAATATAATTATGTAATCTATTTAAAAGATATTATTTAGCTTTATAACTGACACAGATGGTTTTTTATTTGCAGAGCAGCAAATTTGTAGGCTTGGATATTATAATTTGCTTCTAAACCTCACTATAGTGTTTAGTTGTTGTTTTTTATCAATATTTTTATAAGAACCCATTTTTAAATTGTCATACATGAAGTCAGTTAAAAATTATATTTATAAACAACAATAAATTATGTGTACTGTGAATTTTATTGGATATTATCGTTTTATTTTAGGTCGTTTCTATTCAGACCTACTGGAAATTGTGTATAGTAATTGTATTTTGCTGATAATAATTATGGAAGAGGCAGGTATGCTATGGAAGGTGGTATCGTTGACTAGGCCTATACACTTCTCAATTGATAATTACTCTTTCTACTGTAGGCTGCAATAAAATTTGTCTTTATACGTGTAAACTAGCTGTTCTGAATTATAGGCCTACACAGTTTTAACTGACTACTCCCGTACGTAGGACGGGCTAACACCTCGTATTTATAAAAAAGATTTGAGCAAATATTTTGGGCATGTATACAATTTAATTTTGGAAGAGTAAAATAAGGTAGGTTACATGTCATATATTAAATGATGGTGGATTTTAAAAGAATTGGGCAGGTTCAAACTTTTTAGAAAAATCTAAATTTTGGATTTTAAAACCCTAGAAAATCTAAAGATCTCTAAGAAAAGGTGAGATTCTAAATTTTAACTTATAAATACAACACCTTATAGTCATTCAAAGTGGGAAAGATCAAGATTTATTTCATACTAGTGAACCTGTGCGGCTCAATGCCCCGCAAAAACATATGAATAAATTTAGAAAACAAATTCATCGTGTTATATATTGACTCGTCGAAAATTAAATACAGTAATAATAAAGCATTAGAAGGGAAGCAATCCAGCCATTTTCTAGCTGTATGCGTATTATATTTAGTAAATTAATAAGTGTTCAAGTTCAAGTATGTTACAGGGTAGTTTTTTTTTTTAAGATTCTTAAAAACACAAACAAAACATTTTATCATATCAAACCAATAGGCAGTGAATGTAGTATATACCTATGTAGCATATTTTGAGGGTCATAAAATGCTGCTTGAAGAAAACACTTATCACAAAAGCACTTCCATGAATACTACGATTTTAGTCTTAAAGTTGCCTTCAGGAATATTACCCTGGTCAGAATTTTCCGTAATGAATATGCTTATCCTACTATTAAAAGATGTAGCCTTACTTAAAACAACCTATACAGTATATAGTTGCTCATGACTGAAATTGGTCTGGCTAAGAACATTGCTGCTCTTTAATTAAAGTGCTTGTGCTGCAAATGCCAAAGATAACAGAAATTAGCATCTTTCCATTTTAAAAGGTAACTTTGTTTCAGACGGGCAAATTTTTTATCCTCAAAATCAAAGTATGTCCTTACTCACTTGTTCCATGTTAGGACTTTACATTCTACTTTACATTGTTGTTAACCGTTCTGATCACATGAAGCCTTGTGCCATTAATGAGGCCCTTTTTGATGTATTAATATCAATAAAACCACTGCCTCCTTTTATTTGCATAATCTGTGTCTTGGCAATCCACTGACCTTAATATTTAAAAACTCAGTTGGATTTTCTAGATGGGTGCCTCTGCCTTCGACTGTTTTCGAGGACCCACTCTTCCCCTTGGCATACTGACAATTAATTACCTAACTTGTTAAGTTCATGTAGTAATTCATTAATACTGTTAGTTTATAAAAAAAATTAGATAAAAAGTACTTAGCTTGGTGCTTTCATAACTGCAAACTCAAAATACACCCACAAGTAAAAAATAATCAAGTTATTGGTTAAAAAAAACTATGTTTGTGTAAAAAGATTATTCACATGAAGTAGATGATTTGTTTGATTTCTTGATCAGCTGTTTTGTTTCTAATGAATTAATAATGTCAAAAGATTGTGATTTTAAATACATCATTTATTATAGTAAAGTTTTTCTACTTATTCTCTTATTCTCAATTAAATTTTACTATTCCCAGCATGAAAATAAAGTAGTGAGATCCATTATGAGTAAAGTTTAAGGCACACAATCCTTGATTGAAATGTAGTATACATTAATAGTCATATTACACAGAAATTATTATGTAGTAGTTTGACTATTTTCAATTAACAAACATATGTTTCTGTAAATAAAAATTATCTCCCTTGTTATCCTTATGGAGAAATATGAAACTTTAAAGGGCCCCAGGGCCTCACTCTCTAATTATTTCCTTAAAAAGAAGGTTTCCTGCACAACTTCACGTTACGCTCTTTCAAATGACACCAAAAACATGTCAATCGGTTTAGTAGTTTCGGAGGAGTAATTGTCACAAAAATCGTGCTTGCGTATTAAATAAGTATAGATAGTATATTTGGTTATATAGAATGGCACAACATTAAATTGAAATGAAATATGCACATTAAAGAGATCCTAAAAAATTAAAATGTAGGCCTAACAACTTTTAAGAAAACATGTTTAGTATTAAAAATACAAATAGATTCCATGGATGTTTTTTAACAAAACTTGTCCAGGAAGTAGACACGGACCTTGGAACAAGAGTAAGTGTTTCTGTTTACAATTTCTATTATTAGATCCTAAACTTGGCAAGGAAACGTCAACGACATTCCTGATCCACTGGAATAGCTTTTGTCAAACTAGACCTCGATACATAGGTTGGCTGGAAGCTAATTGGAAATTAATTACATTCTATAAATGACAAAAATAGCAAAAACAAAATTATACTCTATCAGGAGGAAAAGTTTAGATTAGAAATGTAAACAGAGCAATTCAGTTAAACTTTGTTTTTGATCAAGAATGTCAAGTGTTGTCGTGTTAACTAAACAAAAACAACCATTGAGTAGATTTGAGATGTCACAATGAAGCCCAAATTGACAACCATCAATTGACATTATTGTCTTTATAGTGTTTGCTTAACTAAATCCTTCTTGTTTATTACTCGCTAAACTAACGGTTTTGGTATTCCACTATTAAATAATTTCTTCAAAGAAAATAAATTCAAAAATACCCATTGGTATGCCCGTTTAGTGGTCATACTACTTTACATACTAACAACATACTATAACGTAACCTACTATCTACACTGTAGCTACACCATACACTAAAATACTATCTCTGGGAGCTGTTTCTCAGAAAATATAAACTTCTAGTGGCGCTATAAAATACATTTGTGTGAGGGGGGGGGGATTGCAGTAAAAATAACCAGTAGTACATTTCCAATAGAAATTTTTAGGAGAAAATGAAATTATATAAAATCTTAAAAGAAAAACTGCTATAAAACATTAACATTGAATTACTAGTTTCTATATACATCAAACTAACACTTCTTTCAACAGTATCTAGTTTACTTACTGAAGTAAGGGAATCCATGATGGGAGATTGATGAGTCTGTAGCGTCTACCTCTTGTAGATAGTACTTGCCAGGATCATCGTCCTTGGGCAGGCTGTCGTAGTGAGGGACAAACTTGGAATGTCCCTTCCACTGGACGAGCGCACCGTTGCGCATCAACCACTCTGCACAAGCTCTGTCCGGTCCGACCTGGTCAATACGCGACTGAGACACCCTGCAAGTCAAATAAAGTTTTGCTAATTTTATTCTATGATATACAGTAGACTATTCTTTTGGATCTGTCGGGCCACCTGTATGACTCACATACAAGCAATGCTATAAATTTATGTAAAATAACAAGTTACAATTTGCCTAGGTGCAAATTTTGTAGCTTTTGGTCCTCTCATCATTTGGTATGGCACTGTAGAAAATGTGTAGTTTAAAAAAAAAAAAATTTTTACATTGTTTTGGTTCTGACATTTTTGCTGGAAGAAGGGTCTGGTTAGAGGGTTGAACTTATTGTAAGATGGTGAATCGACAAAACAATTTTATTTTAAAAAATTGAACAACATTTTATTCTGGAGCTAAAACTTTTATGGTTTTGATTCAGTCAGCATTTTTCTAGCTTAATTTAGATCAAATAATCTTAATGTAGAATTTTGAAGAGGCATTTTTATGCTGAAATTGGGAATAAGCCTAAGTATTCAAAGTTGAATAGCTTGATTGAAAAACAATTGATTGCCATTTCTTACGAAATATAATTATCCTACATTTTTAATATTTGTTTGATCAGGTTGTGTGAGTTTTGTTGTGAAATAAACAACAAAATGAATTTGTACAATCAATAATTAATTCGTAAAGCGGGTGTTCAAAACTTTTTCAAGAGACGTAATAAATGTGGTTATAGTTTAAAAACATTGATAGAACTGCAATACTTTAATGTTTAAAATTGCTAATCTAAAGGTTTTGATTAACCATACGTAATCCTAGTATAGGCTTGTGTACCAGTAATGTTTTCAAACAGACTTTCATGCATATACTTATCATACAACAAATTATAACAACAATATAGCAATTATTGGCAAGCTCAGCTACCAACTGTAGTATATAGGCCTATAACTTTTCAGACAGCAGTTACATCTCTCTGATTGGTTACTTGTTACGCTGTTTACTTTCAAACAGATGGAAATTGTTGATTGTCTGCTTCTGCTATACTGCCACCAGCTGACTGCCATCTGGAGAGTGTCATATGACATCTAGGTCATGTGCATTGGGCCACATAATATATTGAAATATCAGAGGCAGCAGCACTTGCTGAAACATCCAATAACAGCCGTCTTGTACTAGGATAAAATGTATGGAGAGTTTATTAAATGTTTTTAAAAATGTATACAGTGCAGTAAAATCCTTGCAATTACTTCACTTTCTACTTCTTTAGAAAACCCTTATCAATTTAGATTAAACATCATATTTATTTTCCGTTAATTCACTGCCGCTTCATAAGTGTTCTATTGCTCCTAAAACTGCCCTCCATTCATTATCATGTCCTCTGTGGAATTCCTTTTCCGCTAACAATTCATTATCTCTAGCCTTATCTTATCGCTTTCCATGAATGTGGACAGACAAGTGTTTTTTTATAAACCCATTGCATTTTGCGTACCGTAATCTAAGAATCTAAGAATCAACATAAATGAATGAAAATGAAAATCCTTCTTTATTGAGGCGAACTTAGGACCTCATGGTCCTTTCTTACAGTTAACCTCTAAATAATAATAGTAATAACAATAATACATGATATGAACAAAAGTAAAATACACATTTCGTAACATAATTAATAATAAACAACATAACATACATTTATTTTCCTAGCATACAGTCACACCCACATACACTCTTTGCAGCAGCTAAGCCTAACGCACGCCATCCCGCCCTGCGTTATCTTTTATTTTATTTTACTTTAACATAAAATGGCTTAGTAACTTTTAAATGTTAAATTTGTATTATATTTTCATTATTTTACCTTAATGAAAATACATCCTACTTAATATAACGGCGGCTTTGTATTCTGATCGAACTTTTCATAGGTAAACCAAACAGGTCTGGCAGTGAATTAACAGAAAAATGTTAGTGATGGTGAAATAATGGAAAATGGCCATACGTTCTTGTAATATGCATAGCTGTAAACCAAACCGTAATAAACAAGCATACATAAAAGCTTTTACACTATGGTTACATTGTTGTTTATTAGAAAAATGTGCTTATCATACAACAGGCAACAAGCAGTGAATGCTAAAGGTTAACTACACCAAGAGCACCTGGCAATTGCATGGTAATTGAAGCCATAATGGTCCCAAGCAGTCCTTTCATAATCAAGAGTTGAAGCAATAGTACAAAATACAATTGGGTTTTAATATGTACTAAACAAATCAACAGTATTCTTAACAAAGTATTTAATTTAATAACTTATATCCAGTACGGTTACCCCTTATTCTATTTTTTTTAATAAATTTTTTGCCCATCACGTGGAAACTTAAAGAGTCAAAATAAATTTCAGGTTATACTTGATCCAATTTTTGAATTCAATATTCTGCTCATGGGCAATCACACAATTTTAAGTCCTTGGAGGCTAGCGGCCATCTTGGATAGTTTCAAACAGCTGCTGAAGAGTTATTTATTGTCCAAAATACTTTTTCAAACACCAAAGTGATTATAATTTAAATATATAGTATACTGTGAGATTAGAAATTTTCTTTGTATTTCTTTAGTTGTTTTATAAGTTAGAACGTCTAGGCTCCAAGGACTCTTAAATAGTAATTGTAACTTTAACAGTCGTCTTTAAATTGAAAAAAATCTGAATACTACCTTCAATAACAATGAGAGATAATAATAGTTTTCAGAATACGGCAATTTTACAGTTATTCTTTGTTGGCTAGGCTAACGGGTCACAGGCTGCCTGGAATTGGCTTCATCACAAGCCGTAAAAACTACTGTAGCTGTCATTTAATTTGTTAGGCTAATCCCTCTAATTCAGTGAATATAGACTACTAAATCATTTAAACTTAAAAATTGTTTAACATCGCCTAACTAACCTTTGCTGTCATTCTATAAACTTGGAAAAAAGTGGCTTTTTTTTGCAGTAACAAGTAATGTTCAGATTGTATTTCCTCTATAACAGGTTTCATTTTAAAAAATATTTGAATAAACCTTTTTTTAATTGAATTGAATTGAAGGTTACAAACCCCTACAGCTCTGAGCATTAACTTGTTATATGTTTAAATATATCAGCTTACTTTAATAATCTAATGTTGGGTGTATGTTGATTGGTTACAATTTAATTATGTTACAGTAAATGTAAAAATAATAATTTTCGCGGTAACAAGTTTAAAGGTGATCTCTCGTATTTTAATTAAATTTGAATTACATTACATTTTTTTAGTGAGCATTTATTCTGATAATTGAACCAGAAGTTGAATCACAATCTGATCGTAACATCTTCATAATCACTGAGTTTTTCTATACTCAATAGAAGTCATTTGATTATATCGCAGATTGTGGAATGGCAGATCAATTGTTTATTTTACTAAATAATAAACTTGTTTGCAACTTCTAAAAGGAGAACAACGAATTTTAAAATACATCAAGTTATTATAGTTTTAAAACTTAAATTCAATCAAAGTTAAAAGAGGCTGGCCACCTTTTTAAAACACAAATCGGTGCACATTTTTTAAAATTTTTAATTAACTTGTTTAATTTAACAGACGGAGTTAAAGGCTTTTTGTACTTTCCTAAGATATACTGCAACAAACAACCGAAAAGTCTTTCTTCAATACAGCTTAACATACACATTTAGTTAAAGAGTTATATTAATACTTCCAGAGGTCGCATCACGGAAGTAACCTCCAGGGATGTTTTATTTTTTGCGATTATATTATTTTGAGTGGTGTCGGCAGTGTGAGTGTCACTGTACCTCATTCCTAGAATCGAGTGAGGGTCAAAACTCACCCCTACTATTTTATATTTGTTAGTTTTGTTCAGTTTTGTAAGAGGCTGGAAGTAACTTCCGTGTGCGCCCTGCCGATTCTCGTACAGCCTGGAGACAACTTCCGTGATGCGACCTCTAGTTTAGTGTGTGCGTTGATTATTGCGTGTAAAGTATTACTGTAAATAATTATTTTTTTACGATTCATGGCATTATTTAGTAAATATATAGTTTTTACAAGATAAGTGAAGAAGTTAAATTTCGAATTGCAACACTCTTAGCCGTGCTGAAAGGGAGATTCACGAACGACGTATGTACAGAGTCATTTAGTATTAAGATACCCATTATGTTAAATTACTTAAAACATCAGGTATTGAGAGTGTTATCATCTAAAACCACATTATAGGACATTGTGGTAAAATTTAAATTAACTTCTTGAATATATTATTGTAAAAGATTTCTTCATATACTTTTATGTTTGATAGAATAATAGTTTAATTTTACATTTATAAAATCTAAATTAGCCTACGTTATTTTATAATTAAGAGTTCACTAAACACTTTTTTTATGTTTAAAATTAAAAATAAAACTTAATTTGTGCACTAAAATACAAATTTTACTTCATAAATGTTTGTTTTTATTGACCTGGAAGTAACCTCCGGGTGCGCCCTCCCCTGTTTTGAAAACCAATGCGCCCTCTGAAAGGTTAAAAAGACACAGTTTATGTGGAATTGCTTCGTATTAATATTTACAGAATATTTAACCATATTCTTTTGGTACTAAGGAATGTCGAATCCTATTGTCAAATTTCATAATTACATTAGGTACTGGTTTAGACTCGTAAGTGTAAAGTCATAAGACTTACCTCTGTGGGACTGTATGAGCATGTCTACTGGAAAAAAAAAATAAATTGAATTGAGATTGAATTGCTTTGTTACATAATATAACAAACAGAAGATTATTTACCACAATTTTGGTTTAAAGAGGTTTTATCCCATCTGCTCCTGACACAGATAGGTATCAGTGGGTATCAGTGTAAGTTAGTAAGCTTAGAAGTTTTAGGTGAGAAATTCTAGTTTAGGCCCTAATACAGATTTTTTATTAGCAAATTTCGTCCTGTTCTTTCTTTTTCCTGTTAAAAAACTAAGTGCAATTAAAATTAAACTAATTTCTTGCTAAACTAAATTCTTGTCAATATCTAAAACATAGGACAAAACCAAAGGCCCCTACCTTAAACTTAACTTTTCTTTACACATTTAAGTACTTTGGTATTATCCAGAGGCCACTTATTTTAAAGAGATTTTTTATTGGAGACCAAAACTAACTACATAATTGGGAAGAACATACTTGAATTGAATTACTGTTCAAATTTGACATGATTACAATTAGCGGCCTTTGAGTTCCTCCCAGAAGGCAGCGATGTCAGCGAGGATTGAGTTGAATGGGTCGCCGCCGCTATATTCCACTAAGTAGGTACAGCGTGCTGCGGCGGTTATGTTAGGTTGGGTTATCATAAATATGTTTGTGAAACTTTCCTCGTTTCGTTATGAATCGAACGATACCAGATGAGTCAATACTAAATACCCCAGATACAGGCGATGACAGGTGATGCGCGAGCTCCGGTCAAGGACCTTGGTCTACTTGAAGGCGATTTGGAGTGCGAAAGTGTGACTCATCTAGTATCATTCGGTTCATAACGAAACGACAAAAGCCCTACAAACATATTTATGGTAACCCAACCTAACATAACCACCACAGCACGCTGTATAAGAATGGTCTCCGGATAATACCAAAGTACCCACATTTATCTGGCTAATAATAAAACATTTTTAACACTAAAGTTACATACAATAAAAACTAATGGCTTACAAGTTATAAATTAAAATATGATGGAAATATGGGTTATTTACAGAATATGTGAAAATCAATTTAATATGATAATTTGTTACCGGTACATTGCTTGAACCTTAAGTTATAGAATATGAAGATATGAGAGGAAAGTTGAAGAGATAAATTTATAAAATTGTTGGGCAAGAAGAAAGACATAAAAATGTAACAATGTGAAATTCTCATTTCAAAGCTACGGTACAAATTTTTATCAATATACAAATCACAAACTACAAACAACTATAAAGTACTACGACAACTAAGTTTATATCTACAATCATTATTATTTTGCCTAAGTTAAGCCAATTTTAAACTGACCACTTATACAAATACTTTTAAACACTTAAACATAGCCTAATAAAATCATGTCCCAAGTTTTCTTATTTAAATGATCCTTGGGCATGCTTTCATTTTGTCATGTATCATGTAGGCTTAGGCTACTTTGGAAATAAATCCATGCCCAAAGAACACAAAAAGCACGAAGAAGAATATTCAAATGTTAAATTGACATGTTCACGGTGTTAAGTTATTTTAAGAACTAAAACTGTTCGGAAACCAAATAAGTGTCAAAGTTAGAAAATAAATAGGGCTTAAGAGTTTATTGATAACCATTAATCACTTATTGTGTAAAATCAAATGAAACAATAGAGACAGATTGTGTGGATTATGATTATCAGCTTACCTGTTCCATACAAATGTCAACCACTGCCATAAATTATTTCTTGGAACAGAATTGATGACTTTCACTTTCTGTACAATCTGGGGTGCTGAATGGAGCCTCTGAAGGCAAAACATCTAAAACATAAGCTTAGGTTGGTAGGATAATGGATACACAATATTTCATTTATTTCGCAAAAATTGATATTAGTAAAGTTAAAAGTCTCAGTTCTTCAGTAAGACTAAGCATTTAGTACCAGTTAGGGCTATCAACAATATGCAATGACTTATGAAAAATCCAAATGTATTTAGCAAAGTGACCTGTGTCAATTCAAGGCCGTATCAAGTAAAAAAAAGTCACAAGTGCAGGATAAACTAAGGCATTTTTAGGCTGTTGAAGTTAAAAATATTGGACATTCTGTCAGGGAACTACTGACTGATAATGGAAAAGAGTTTGTCAACAGTGAAGTCAAGAAAATAACTGAGGAGCATGGCATGTATTACCGAACAACAATGCTATACGCCACAGCAAAATGGTGCTTCTGGAAAAACAGGGCATTAGTATAATCTGCCAGAAAGATGTTGCATGCTGCAAATTACCAAAGAAAATCTGTGGGGCGAAGCAATCATGACAGCTGTGTATGTTCTAAATCGAACAGGCCCATCATCAGTTGAGGGGACAACGCCATATAAGTTTATGGTTTGGGAAGAAAGCTTCCGTTAAACTTTTTTGAGTCTTTGGAAGAGAATATTTTGAAGGAGAAGAGAAAGAAATTTGACAAGAAAGCCAGAAAAGGATATCTTGTTGGATATTGTGGGGTTAAGGATGGCTACCGTGTGGATTTCTCCAAACTTAAAGGTAGTTTTATCTCGTGACGTTGTTTTCAAATATGAGAAAACATTCAGCGCAGTTTTTGAAAGTTTAAAATTTGAAGATGAGAACATCCCAGCGCCTGTGGAACAAAATGAAAAGTGTCCCACAAGTGAAACCCGCCAGTGTCTTCAACAACTGCAAGTTTACCCGACGAAGGACAGCGGTACAGTTTCAGAGACAGATCAAAATTGAAGCCTCCTGTGAAACTTGCTGATTGTGCTCTTCTGACATGTGTTGCAGAACCTACTAAGTACAAGAAAGCGTTGACATGCAAGGATCATCTTTGGGTCAAGGCAATGGATGAGGAAATAAAGGCGTTTGGTCCAGTGTTCTGGTGTAGTAAAAGGCAGAAATGTGTAGCTTTGTCAACTACAGAATCTGAGTTGAATGCTGCAAGTTTGGCTGTAGGGAAAGCAGTGTGGCTCAAGAGAATACTAGATGTAAATATTCACGACATAGAAATGAAACTAAATGTGGACAATCACAGTGCAATAAAGTTGCTACAAAATTTTGCATTTCATAACCGTACTAAACATATTGATGTGCAAATAAAGTTTGTACGGTACCTAAACCTAGAAAATCAATTCCAGACGGATCACTGTGAAAGCAGTTTCTTCTGAGTCTCAGCAGGCAGACATTTTAACAAAACCATGGCTAGACAACGATATTAGTACTTCAGAAAAAACTGATCGGAATGGACTTTTACCAGGATACATGACCAGCAGTTTTCTTGTTTGAGTAAAGTATAATTTTTAGGGGAAGTGTTGAGATAAAAAAATGATTTACTCAGTCCTGAAGCAGCTGTATATGTAATTCTGATTATTGTAATGTTTGTTTATTTAAGTTACTACCAGTTTATTAAAATGATTCTTTAACAGTGTCTTATATTTCTTTTATTCTAGGCCTACTATTAAAATCAGTTTATTACAACACTTATATTGCAAAATGTTTCACAATATGACTCACTATCCAAGTCTCAATTCCACAGTCATACGAACACAATCATGGTTTTTGATTTGGATGTTTAAAGCTTCTAGCAGGAAGTTTATAGGGCCCAAATCACAAATGCATGGCACAGACACCTTTCTTAATAATTCAATTTAAACTTGAAAGTGTCTAGTTAAAATAATCAAGTGACGCCATTATGCCATGCCTATTACTGCCAATGGCATAACTCAAAAGGTCATCTGAACAGTTTGCGGTATAAAAAGTGTATTTTTGGAATCATAAGGTAAAAATCTATAAAATTACATGTCAAAGCAAAAATTTGTAAGGACTGAGGTGGCACCTATATCGAATAAATACTCTTATAGCAGTTGATTTTTGAAAACTGCAGATCTGTTGAAAAAATTCTATGTCACCCATCTTAGTCCTGATGTGTGCTCAGCAAAAACAAGGTACTTTTATCCATGTTGTCTGTGACAATAAGATACTGTAGTTCTTGAACATTATAGCCAAAGATATAGCTAATATAAAATTAAACAGGTCAGTTACTAAACAAAATCCCATGTCACTGAAAAGTGAAAGCATGATCTAACTGTCTTAGTCAGTTCACATAACACACAGAAGTTTTATAGCCTGAGTAATGGGCTCTAGGCATGTATTATACTAGCCTAGCCTACCCTATTTTTAAGACACAAAATTAAGATATTAATTGGGCACTTTTAACTTATATGTGTGCATGTATAGAAAGGTCATTTTTTATTCATTACTACATCTTGCATTCAGTTTCATGGGTAAATATTTATAAGTTAGGCCTAATCATAAGCAATAAATTACAGGCTAAGATTTAGCCTCGTGAAATTGAAATGCTTAAAATGTAGACAAACCTTTGTGGTGGAGTTATAAATTTATCCTAAGAAAATATAATTTATAACGCCCTGAACAAGAGAGAAAACTGAAATATAACTAATTTCTAAACTCATTTGACGTTGAGGAGTAATGTTAACCTTATCACATCACTTGAAGCTTGCTTGAGTGTGTCGTCTTCGTTCTTCCTCAGATTACAAACGAAACGAAACAAGTGAAACAATGAATGACAATGATGATGATGATGATATGAATATGAAACTACGCACTTTTTTTAACAACAAACAAAATGAAAAAATGAAAACAAAACAAACAGTATGACAGATAAAGCAAAGCAGGTAAACTACACTTAGAATACAGTAAAGAAGCAAAAATCAATTGAGCAGCTTTTCAATCTCAGTATGGACCATTGATTTTAGAAATCATCATTTTTTTAGGGTTATAACCAAACATTGAGACAAAAATAATGAGAAACTAATCCTAAAATAATATAAACAAATTGAACAAAATTTAACAGGATTTTGAACGATATACAAACACTAGCAAACCCGTCGTGGCTTCGCTCAAGAAAATTTAAATTAAAAAGTTAAATATTCAACCTGAATATAGGGCCTACACTTCTTGTTTTTTTTTATATATATTCATTTAACTATGAAAAATCCGTTTTGCAGTAAAACACTTTTTCAAGCCACAAAGTAAATATTTTCATTTTATGTAATAAAATATAACCAGGTGTTCCCTTTAATTAAAGTGGCCATGCGGACAGTGTCTGTACGAAGCTCTTTCGGCCTCGAGTCGTCCAATATTACTCCGCAGACTTAAACCCCTGTTGACGAGGCACCTTACCACTAGCGTCTATCTCTTGTCTATCTTTCATTCCCACCTCTCCTATGGACTCCTGCTTTGGGGACACGCTGCAAGGTGTGAAGATATTCTTCTCCTTAAAAAAAGGCGGTTCGGATCATTGCGTCGAAGAGTTCCAGTGAACACTGTAGGCCAATCTGAAATTCTTGAAGTCAAAAGAAGCGGCTGAAAATTCTTACTACCTTCATAGCCAGTCTGTACTGTTTAGACTTTGTTATGTAAAGTATAACCTACACCAGCTCACAGCAAGAGAATTCCACCACTCCCACAACCTTCGTAACAGGGACCAGCTTCACATCAGCTAATCTTTGCATCTATGACGAATCCATGCAGCTTCACCTCCGTCAAAACGTCAGCGTTTGTACGACTGAGAGTGAACACAACAAATAATCTCTTGGATTTTTTCTTGGTTGAGGCTCAGTCCGTTTAGTTGGAACCAAGTCTTTGCCAAACTTAAAAACTTCTGCTGCCTTTTCCCTAACCAAAACAGGAGTAGATCCTCTGGCAACAATTTTTGTATCATCAGCAAACATTAGGACGCTTCCAATGGCACTAAGTTATTTATCATGACTAAAAAGAGGACCGGCCCCAATACTGAGCCCTGTGAGACACCATGCTCAACTAATCCAGGTAAGGAGTTGATAGCTCCACATATCGACAGCCCTTGTCTTCGGTCACTGAGATACGACTTGAAGGCATCAAATACACTGCCGCCGATCCCAACGTTTTCTATATTTTTTTGTAGCATCTTATGGTTGACGGGGTCAAAGGCTTTGCTTAGATCTGCAAGGACCAAAGCAGCAGAGCCCTTATCTTCGAATGTATCTAGGACCTCTCCTATCATCTCGGAGCCCAGATATAACTCATCGTAACATTTTCCCTGAAGTAAAGGAATACAATTTAGTTTACATCAGATTAGTTTCGTGTAACCAAATATGAAACAAATATTTTGCGAACAGTAAATAATCCATGTTCATAGGATATATAAATAGGATTGTATTTCTTCTATACTTTCTTAGAGAATTTTATGGTGGTTTTTGATAGTAAGTAACTAAAGACTAATAAATAATGGATATTGTTTTACGTTATAAAAACGTAGGTCGTTTAAAGATGGACAAAAAAGGAAAATATTAACATTAACTACAGTACGTTCTGCCAAGTGAACTTACAACTGTAATATCAACGTGGCGTTGCTAACGTCGATTTATTATTCTGCTCCGTATTGACTGTTCCTTTCTTCGTGTTGTGTTCGTTTGTTATTGTTTTCGTTTGAGGTTATTTTGTTGGTGATTATACTATTGTGAATAATCTAAATTAAATTTAGAAACAAAGAAAAAACAAACATTTTGAATATGTTTACTGCTGACCTATCATTTTTTACTGTAAGTACATTCCATGAAAGCAGAAGAGTACCAAATAAGTTATTCTTAGATTTGGAAAGTTTAAGATCACATCTTAAGGACATTTTTTGCATTGATGAGAATAGTTACTACTTGGTTACAAATGGAAGAAAGATAACCTCTCATGAAAATCCCTCTACAAATCCATTCTCTACAAATCCATTCTCTACAGTACACGTTATTCCCAGAGTTCTTGGAGGAAAGGGTGGTTTCGGGTCTATGCTTCGCGCAATTGGTGCTCAGATAGAAAAAACAACCAACCGAGAGGCTTGCAGAGACCTAAGTGGAAGAAGACTACGCGATATAAATGAAGAACAAAGGCTCAAAAACTGGATCGCTCAGCAAGCTGATCGGGAGAGAGAGGCAGCTGAACGCAAAAAGAAAAAACTTGAACGGCTATGTCAAGAACCTAAACATGACTTCAAAGATGATCAATATGATGAAAGTAGATCCACTATGACTGAGGTCATGAGCAGTTCAATTGAACAAGGATTTAAAGCAAGTACGAGTGGGACAAGCAATAGTTTAAAACGTAAATCAAAGGAAGGCGCGACAAAAAAGGAATTAGCCAAAAAGAAAAAGAAGAAACTATGGATTGACGCCGAAGAAAGCGAGAGTAGCTCTGATGAAAGTGCGATCAGTGAAAATGAGAGTGAAGTAAACAATGAAAAAGTAACAACAGACAACTCACAAATTGCCAACCCAAACAAACTTGAAGACAGTAATGTGTAAAAGGTTAACCTTATCTATTTTAAGTAGCCTACGGTTCTAATCACTTTGAGCATCCTTGAAATTAGTCTTATACTGTAGTAAGTTTAATTGATTTTCTTATTAATTATCTTTGTGAATAAAATATTTTATTACAGAACATTACGCCTATAATTTATTTAACTTTGGATACCGTAATTTAAATGAGACGAGCAGCAAATATTTGGTTCACATCTAATATGCTAAGTTGCAAACAAGTACAGTAGGTACTTTACCTCTTGTTTCAAGTTTCATAATGTAAGTTACACAGAATTCTCTGCAGAAGCCATTCGTATTCCTCCGAATGTTAGTATTTATGTAGTTTTTACATTTAAAATAACACTATTCGAGTGAATTTCAATAATCTATGGCCATTTATTCATGAGGAGGGTATAACGGTTTGGATTAAATATGTAGGCCTAATATACAAAGTTAGGAACATTTTGAGGTCTCATTGCAATCTGGAATTATTTTGCACTTAAAATATTTGTATACCTCTGACTGTTAATAACACTTCCCTGTAGCCTATGTCCATTACAAAACTGCAGTCATACTAGTGGTTTTTTTAAAAGGAAGTTAATAGAAAAGCATCAATTCTTAAAAGTTTAAAGTCCTTTAGTCTATTATTAAAACAATGGTGTATAAAGAAGATCCAAAAATTGAAAATGATTGAACAGTTCATTAACTTCTCTTTAAGAATATGTGTTTGTGTATTGTACACTATAAGTGTAAGTGTTGTTCGTTCACTTAGTATATAATAACCCAGCGTATAATATGTAGTGCTAAGCAAATTTCCTTTTGCGTAACTAGATTTTCTCTAAGATGTATCCCTAAAAATGTCAGAATTATTCTCTTTTTAGGTTTATTGATTACTTATCAAATTCAATAATGGAGAATAAGTAGCCTAAACTGTTGTATTTTGCTTGTTTTATGATCAAAGTTTGATCACATTTGGAAAAGTTACGAATTAGTACAGTACCTTAAGCTGGGTTTTCTTAGGCGCGGAGATAGGAACGCAGAGAGCGGGAAAGAGATTAACATGGTGTTCCGTTCCGCTTCTAGGAAAACAGTAACATTAAATTACCTAAGACAAGTGGAGTCCGCTCGCCACGTTCCTCTCTCCGCTCTCCACTTCCGTGCCTAGGAGAACCTGGCTTTACTTAAAACTTAACCTCATGACATTGTAAGGAGATATTTTTGTGAAAGTCCAATCAGGTGAATGAAAATTCGCTTAGACTTTTGATTTGGTGCATTGGGGGTATTTATACAGGGTTAGGCAAAAGTCTGGAACCCCCCAGTTAACTTTTTAACGTGTTGCAGTAGGAAAACAAACTCGGCACATATTTACAATATGAGAAATTGCACTTTTTCATCAAAGATACAACTTTGCCCCAGCCCCAAAAATGGGGTATTTTGGGGGCAGCCCCAAATTTTCAAATGTAAACACCGATCATGTGACCTCTCATTTTAAAGGGTTACTCAAGACAAATTAAATGGCGCAAACTAGAGGTCATATTAATGAACGTCCGTGAGACTCAATACTTCGTATGTAATAATAAGTTAATGCATATAAGTTGCATGAAACGTTATTTTCATCTTCTCCCGAGAAGTTTATTACAGCACAAATTCAATGCACAAATTACTAGGATGTACAATGTACAAATTCAAAAATCTCTTGTAAAGTTGTTTTAAGCAAGAAATAATTTTACAGACCTAGGTCATATAACTAGTTAGCTATATGGTCTGTGAATTATGAATTAGTTAGTTAAAAAAATTCACAGACCATTTGTGCATTAAATATTCCATAGTTGTATATTATTACATATACTATCAAGTTATGAGAGAATACATTTGTTTTGTCTGGTTTGCGCCATTCAATTTCTTTTCATCAACCCTTTAAAATGAGGGGTCACATGATAGGTGCTTACATTTGAAAATTTGGGGCTGCCCCCTAAATGGGTTAAGTTACACCTTGGGCAAAGGTGTAACTTTGATAAAAAAAGTGCAATTTCTTATGTTGTAAATATGTGCCGAGTTTGGTTTTCCTACTGCAACGCGTTAAAAAGTTAACTGGGTGGTTCCAGACTTTTGCCTAACCCTGTATTATTGTTACATGTTAAATTGATAAAAATGTTCTCTTATACATATGCCTTTTGACACTAAAGTTCAGTGTATTTGGGATACATTAGGTGGAGTACATAAACACGAGAATTATAAATATGGTAACTCAGGCTAAAAATATTTCATCTATCTCCAAAATACAGTAAACATGTAGATCAGTTCACCATAAAAATAATGTGATTGGTTTCAAGAAACTGAAACTTCCTTTGTAAATTAATTTTACATTAGGTACTGATTAAAACGGTACTTGTGAGATTATGTTAAATCCAATGGTTCCGGGGACTCACTGGAATGCACGTTGTACCATCAGCATCGGAGAATCAGCATATTCTGTGTGATGTGGCCGATGTGGGTTTTATGATTGAAGCGCAATCTGGAAATCCAAACGTTGACACGTTTCTAGCACTAGGGTAGGAGTTCAGCAATCTAACAATATCTTTAACACACATAACAACTGATGCAGAGAGTTTAAGTTTAAAAATAAAGAAACGTTTAAAAAATAGGGCTACTGGTCACACATCATAATATGTTGCAATTAGTTATTTGTCAAATTTTGATGAGCACATAGTTTTGTTTGGGCATGTGAACTATCCTTCACAGCTATTAATCTCACGATAATTGTTGAAACTGGGACGGGTGGCGTCGTCCTGTAATCCAGCTACTAGGAGGTTACAAATTGTGGATATTTATAGGCATGCACTGTGGATGCGATACTCTCTGGTGTGGATTAACGTCCGCACGAGTGAGTAATAAGACTATCCGCAGTACTATCCTGAAAATTAGACTAATTCGTATATACCATGGCAAAAATAAGGTTCTGATTCCACTTTAACTGTATGTCCCTTAATTGCTATAATAGCTGTATGGGTTATTAATTAACAGCTAACAGCTGTGTCTAAGGAATATAAGTCCGCCTTAGTCACTAAAAAGACTACAAGATCGCGCCACTCATCCTACACTCATCTCCATTCATACTTGGCTTAAAATACCTACTTTGTATGGTCACCATTTCATTGAAAAGTATTAAAAAGTTTACTATGGAGTGTGGGACCTCCAAAGTCACTTATCAACATCAAAACCTCACAGAGGTTAATGACTATAGAAGTTGACATTCAAAATGCTATTGTTAAGTAAGACCTCAGCACTGGATTTAGTAAAGAAAAATCAGGCTTTTAGATTGCACTTTGAGCCACATATAAGTTACAGCACCCATGCCCAAGATTTTGCTTTATTTATGGCATAAAATTGGCACTCCAATAAACTGCTTATTAAATTTATCTTTAGCCTAGGTGTTTTATTTTTTACTATTTTAAATGTTACAGTTAAAAAGTATCCTGTATTTTGATATTTATTTTGTAAAAGATGTTAAATTTGTTTTTAATCCTATGATAAATGATTGTATTAGCCATTCGGTACAAAATAATACAATAGGCATTGTCATTCTTAAAAAAAACTTAAGTCCAATCTTGACTAACATGCATATATCTAACTACTGCACATGCCACACTGCAAACAAGAACAATACAGAAATTAAGCTGCAAAAACTACAAACTACAAAGTAATGCAGCAAAACCATGCAGGTACCGTACACAAGCAAGCAAAAAAAATAGATAATATATGTTTCAGCTTCCTATTCAAAGGTGCAATAAATGGTTCATGCTTCATTGCATCAATAAAATCCTAGACATAATAAATACCCCCGCCGCAGCAAACCTGCAGAATAAGCGAATTTCAACTTGTCTGATTAGGTACATTTTTATTCAAATATTTCATACTATTCTCAATTTAAATAACATTAGATTTAACGAGTGCTTAGGTTTGCTGCAATGGGGAGGGTAAAAAGTGTTTTTGACCAAACGTCAATAGTATAGGAGGAAATAAATAAATTTGCCTAATGTTAATTTTCATATATCCATAAACAAGTAAACTACATCAGTTTTAATTGTTTCCATAAAAATAACATAGGAATTTTAAATTTACACTTGTTTTGAATTTTCTCCATAACCATTAGGAATTCAACAATGCTTCAATATACTAAATTATTATTTTTTTAAGTTCTACAAAATGGTTGGGAAAGAAATTCCATAATTTTATGTTTTTAGGGTCAAAAGGGGAAAATGGTCCAATCATGCGTAAATCGGTCCCGGGTCCAGGTCTTACCATGAGACCTGAGACCTATGGTAATAGTTCATTCCCTATATGGGAAATTTCTCTAAAAGAATTTGCCTATAGCATCTTCTTCAAGAAAATTTTGAATTAGAAAGAGATTTCACTATATTGTTACAGAATCTAGTCTTATACTGTGTACATGTACATCTTTATTTCGAGCATGTGTGTTTTCTGATTCATTGGCCAACTGTCTGATGAAACATTAACAGAAAATCTCTCTTGATACCTTCTTTTTCATATTTAGTGAGGGATATAACAAAGTTCTCTTTGTTATAAATTGCATTTTTACCGTTCCAGTTTAAAAACTGAATATGACCGCCAAATTCAATGTTTTAATTGGATAAAATAGAATTTATTTTCTAAAATTGGTCTCTCTCTAACACCTTAACAAAAATGCCGAGATTCAGAGCAGTTATAAAATCTAAGATAGAAAATATTTATTAAAATACTAAACGAATACGATTTTTTAAAACTTTTGTATTCAAAATTTCAGTTTTAATTTTTACTCATATAATTATTTTCTGAATTTTGACACTTTGAAACACTGTATATTGTATTACTATGAACCCTTAATTTTTTCCCCAATAAATAACATAGTACCATAGATGAAGTTAAAACAGAATAAATATGGTGCCAGCATAGTGTAGGCTACACAAGTTCACCCCAGAGAGAGCATTCAACGTGTTTTGTTTTCTCAATGTAAAAAATATCAGGTGGGATGTCTAAAATAATCCACGTCGAATGGTTCCTATGAGTTCTAAATAATATGAGCTTTTACCTTTTACCTTGATGAACAAAACTTGACATTTGTATACTCAGTACAATGGTACAATGTATTTAAATGAACATCCAGACCAGAACTGGAAGTAAGCCTATCACGGTGGCAGTGGCATGCGCCTTCACTTAGAGCCAAAGTGATTTATATGGCCGTGGATCAAAGATCAATCTGGCGTAATTTATACTTTATAGCCGCCTTTATTGGTCGATGGTGACAGTTCAAACAGACAAAGGTTAAATTATACTTCGACTAATATTTTGAAACTATCATATTTCTTTTGAAGAAGTTGTTGCTGTGCTTGAACTGTACCTACAATAAAAAATATTCTTTTTCAAAAAATCGTTCTTCCAAGAGAGAGTGTATTCAAAATATCTTTAGAGATTTTTATATCAAAGATCCCTTTTATACCTAAGGACAATTATTGTCCTTAGATAAAAATACATGCCATTGTGACATATATTTGAACACAACAATAGATCCACGCAGGTCTTCGCCATGAACACAGATTTGAGCTTCATAATAATGACGTGGTTAATACTGACATTCAACAAATCATCCAAGCACGAATTCCAACTATCGTGTTACTAAACATTGAATTCGTAAATACATTTAAATACTTTAAAAACTATATTATCAAAGCTCTCCCCACGAACATGGGATAGAACAAACTGGTAAAAACTGGATTCGTATTGGATCAAAAGCGGCAAGATAGACATCAACTCAAATATCTTAGTTCATTTCAAATAGGTAAGACCAAATACATGTTCAAAACCCAGATTTAAAAAGAACCCCGCTGTTAAACCTACGTAAAGCCCATTCAGTTATATTCGACAGGACTTTACACACAATACAAGTGATGTTTTCATCTCCGGTGATAAGGCGATATCAAGAGGCTGGACACGTAGTCCGTCAATTACTCCATTGAGGGACGACCCTCGACCAATCTCAGCGGCCAGGACCACGGACGGCTCTTGGACATACAACTTCACTCTGCAGAGCCATCTGGTTGCGTAATCAGCCACTTGCAATCCTGTTATACTAGTGTACATGTTGCTCGAAATCGAGCAATTGCAAAGAAGTATAGTAGTTACAGTATTTAAAAACAACTCATAGATTGCGTAAACAGTTCCATATAATGAAAATTTCTTGTAAATATTTGATCATTTTTCAAAAGCTGGTCTGGTTTTTTAGTGCATTCTACAAATCTTAGGTTGTCCGAGTTGATCTTCGTCAATAATGTAGTCTGCATTACCCATTGTCGCCAGTACGTTTCCAAATTTCAGTCATTTTTTATAGCGATAACATAATTTGTTTACATTACTTAAGAACTGCCTGATTTTCTACATAACCTCTCCGTCACAATTTTTATTTGCTTCAATTGGCATTAATTTGGCTAGTTAACTACATTCTTTTGTAATAAAAATTGGATACAGCTGGTCCATATAGATGGGAAGTCTACTTAGTATCCTAATAGTCAATGCTATTACATCGCTGGTGTAACTAAGCGATTTCTGATTTTATCAGTGATATATTCCAACCAAGGGTCACAATGAATAAAAAAACTTGTTCAATTTCGAACTGAAATGACAACGTAAGGCCTATTTCAAACTCTAAAATCTTTAATATCTACATAAACTCACAAAAAGTAACGGACCAAATATAATTTTGAAATTAGCACACTAGTGATCAGAGAACATCTCTGAGTGTCTCGTTCAGCGATCTAAAAATGAGTGACTACAGGGGCGTCATTTGGGGGGGGGGCTGGTTCTTGGGCTAGAGAAAAAAAATGCTGTACTAGCTAATATACAAATATTTTATCCTGTCAAATCCTAAAAAGCACGGCAGACAAAAATCTTGCCTATTCTTCTACAGTAATTTGAAACAAAAATATTATTTTTAAGTGTCTCAGTAGCACATTTGAATTAATTGTGTCAAATTATTTTATTGGTAATCAAATTTGATTTGATTTTAAGTATTTAAATACTTATGTTTTATTTAAAAACCAAATTAAACTGTTATGAACTATAGGCTATGAACACAACCGTATTCATTGCTATAGGTCTAAATGTTGTAGGCTACAAGAGAATTTGGTCAAAAATCTAATAACAAAAATATTATTAATACACTATGAAACTATTGATCACGTTTCTTAGATGACTAACTTACCAACATATTATTATGATTCTGTCTGTTATCAATAATTGTTAGTTTCATTAATTTTCTGCCTAAATTAAAATAAATTTGACTCATAATTTTGTTTTCATTCGAAGTGCTTTTGACAATTATAATAAGCTAAACCCTCTTTTTTTGTTAAAAAACTGCAAAATTTTCCAGGGGAGGAAAAATTTTGCGCCGTTTTGGATCCAAAACTTGAAAATGAAAATGAAATGAATCCAGTGCAAACCCCATTTCAAGTTTATGTTTGTTTAGAACAGTTATGTGAATAGAACTACTAATTTAAAATACTTTTTTTATTTTAGTTACACTCCAAAGAGTGATATACCTCCTCAACCAGGTCACAGTTGTCAAAAAAATTAAAAATTCTATTGAAAATACAGTTTTATAAACTGTTACGTCTCTTGTTTAGAATATAAAATACAATTCACATTTGAGCCACTATAAAGAAAGTTGGTCATGATAACTGGATCTTTGAAAATTGACTCGAGAAATAAAATAAACGTGAGGGGGCGAAGCCCTAAAGAAAATTACCTTTTAACCACCATTCGCAGGTCGGCTGGATCATAAGCTTTAGAGTGACACCTCAATTGTAAAACTCTTGTAAGTAGGACGGCTGGGAAAGGGATGTAACATGGAAACCCCTTACCCTTATTGTATTTTTCATATGTGTTCGTACGGTTCTTAAAACATTGAAACTAAATCAGCTGTTGCATTGTAGTCTTTCAACAAGTTTGCTCCTGTTGATCATAGTCAGCTGGTTGGAAGATGCAGCAGCAAATAGCGAAGAGCGAAGACGATCTACAAAGCTGGGCACTGAATAGCTGCTAGGGCGTGACTACCAATCTAAATAGTATAATAGCATGGGACAGCCACCGGCGGCCTAATTCAGTAGCCAATGCTTTCTGTGAGCAGCCGACATCTCTACAATGGATTACGAAAACGAAGGAGGTATTTATGTTTAATTAGTGCGCTTCTGTTCTTATGTTTACTGAATGTGCTCCTTAGTGATAAAGAGGTGCTGTGAGGTGTTCTAAGGTGGTCTTGGGCTTTTAAAAGTGGTTGTTTTTGTAAAACGTGCTTCTAGTATTGAGATTCAGTTTTTTGGAGCAGCGGCGGTTTGTATGTGATTTATGGAGTTCAATGTTTCAAATATAGTTTCGTATTCATAATTTGAGTTTTATGTCGATTTATGACTTTATTTGTGAATTATATGGCGTGGACAAGATTAACATTTTGAAAGGTGTCCGTTATTTTTAAAATCTTCAACATTGCGGATGTTTTCATGGGTACCAACTCATTTTGGGAGATTCGAAAATTTTTGCTGTGTATATATATTTTATAGCAAACGTAACATTTTAATTTGACTGTACTTCTTGTCCCAGTGCATATTACATCCGTACACAGACACACTAAATATTACCTAATATTATAATTAATTGATTTATACTGCTAAATAATTATTGCATACTGCAATTTTTGTAGACAATAACTTTTTCCATATTTTAATATTATAAAAAATGGTTTTTCTTTTCCGAGTTCGTTTGGCTCTTTTACCCAACCGATTTTCATGGTAGAGGTTTCAAATTGAAGGTATGCACGCACAGATAAAAAAAAAACACAGATTTTCTATATTTTCAAATTCTTACTTCAATTTAAGATGCATTTCACCAGTTATAATTATTTAATCATATTTTTTGTCTAAAAACATTCAGTGAATACCAGCTTTCATTTAAGCTATTGGTTATTCAAATCGGACGAGTTTCAAGCAAACACAAGACAAACAACCAACATAAAAATTATTTTTTAAGGTTTTCTAGGATTTAAAATCAATAGCTCCAGTATTGTTTGTGTTTTTTATATGTTTTAGACTCAAAATAATCAGTAAGTTATATCATTGACTAAGGAAATAAAAGTAAGCTTTTGTTTCCCTTGTCTGTGGTTATATGCTTTAATTTGAGCTATTGATCGTTTGAATCAGTTAGGTTCAAGATACACTGTATTACTCAATCAAAAATCATAAATTTGATTATTTCTTGGATATGATATTTGTTTTAACAAGTAAACAAGCAAACTAAATATTCTCCACATTTTACACATACAACTACAACCACATACATTTCACATTCTCCACAAGAATAAAATGGGAATTTTTAATTTGCAATTTTTAAATGTTCTCCGTAACCAATAACCGTACACTTTGTTATACTAAATGATTTATTTATTTAAGATGTTTAAAATGGTCTAGATATCAATTGCGAAATTTTGTTTTTTGAGGGTCAAAAATGAGAACATCCTTTTTTTACCCCATAAAAACCCCCCCGTAAAACCCTGTTCCCATGGTCTAATCATGCTAGTTCGCAAACTCATTCAAGTTTATCCCACCTTACACCTTCAAACCAAGTGTTATCAAAAACGGAGAGGAATTACTCAAGTTATCGCGTTCACGGACACGTATGTCAAATTTTTTATGGTAATTTGTACATTGTGCTGTCACGTCACATGATATTAACAGACCAAATAGCACAGAATACAATAGCTAATCAATGAGGAAGCCATTTTTATAAACCAATAAATAAAGATAAACAATTCAAAACATTCGCGTTTAAACTATAGCTAGCTCAGAGCAAGATCTCTGAGGACGGTACGTAGTGGCGAAAAATAGTTTATCACACGAACAAAAAATGTGTAATCTATTCGCCCCTTGCTCATTTCCTGACCTTGTTTTACCTTGGCTGACATCCTTGAACTAGTGTCGAAAAGAACTTTAAGCCCTAATGATGATATTCTATTGATCATTATGTTTGTAATGGGTCATATCACACCACAAGTCTTGTTCAGCATGTAACTGCCTCGACATCATAACAAGGAAGATACGATTGCTACGACTATCAGAAGATCTGATAACATTAACAGATCGACGAGGCAGTATGAGTTGAACACACCGTGCAATGAACGCGTGTTGTAATAGAAACTTTACAATGAGTGGACAATATCATAGTTTTGGAACAAATGCGGTGTTATGGAACCTTAGATGAAACTCGTGGCAAGGCGATCCAAGAAGTTGATGAAGATGTTGTATTTTAATAACGTCAGGTTAATTTGACTGATCCCGATTGTTGTCTGTTGTCATGACCATGGAGGTTGATGAAAATACCGGTGAGTAATTACTATGTGTAAAAGTTTGTTTACGCAAGACGTAACGTTTTACTTCGTGTTATTTTTTTAGATTTTAAATTCTGACCCGTGTACCAAACTAAAATTATATATAATAATTTTTAAATATAAACTCAGTTCTTTGTTAGAAATGAATAGTATTTTTGCTCCAAAAGTACTGTAAAAATTATGTGAAATATTTACAATTAGACCTAGTTTGATATTGACTAAGTTTAAGTAAGTTACTACTCGCACAGAACGTTTCTCCCCTCTAGCCATTGAAACCCGTTGATCGACTTTAACGCTCACTGATGACAGCATATAAAAGTATAATATAAACAAAATCGGATTAGTTTCAAATACTTGAGACAATACCGACAATGATTGTTCGCTTTTTGTGCTACTACTTCTAAAGAAAATTGAGATTATGGCTGTTTTGTTTTTCATTGGGATTTAGCATTCGGTAATAGTTTTGTGCCAATTTAAACCCCCATATGTAATTTATTTACTTGGAATAGGCTATGTTACTGTATAATGAATTGATCAAATCTATTTCTGTCCCTGAAATATCCTATCTAAACCCCCATTAGTCCACTGCTAAGACTAAGACTTTTAGTTTGTTTGTTTCACTACACATTCACAGTTCCCTAGCTGCGACTGGTTCACCAATAAATTTTGTTATAATTATGTTATATAGCTCCAAAATTATCTATTCCTAAAATTACAACCATATTCTTCGGCTAGTATTTAAATCGTAGCCTATTTAAAAACTAGCGCAAGAATATGGTGTATATGTATATAATGTTCTAACTAAATGGCTACATTTACAAACAATCAAATCTGTAGTGTAATCTTTAAACAATAGAAACAACTGAGGGTTTTCACTTTTGTACTGTAATCTTGTAAATTGTAATTTGCTAGTATACTGTGGATAGCTTGTTATAAACAGATGCTACAAGTAGCGTTTTGTTTACTTCTTCCTTGTTAATTAATTTAATCAACATAGTTACTTGGTCAACCCATAAGGTCAATGTTAAAGTTTTACATTTTCAAATGAGTTGTGTAGCTAAATACAAATTTTCTCGAGGTATCGGCTGCCGCCAATCACGTTTTTGAGGCTATAAGTCCCTAATTCCAAAATTTAGTCAAAATCCTTCCACTGGTTTTCGAGATATATTACTGATAGACAAGCAGACATTGCCCGTATTTGAAAATTAATGGAATTTTCTGACCAAGACGGAAGTGTATAGAAAATAGATTACCTAGATACATGAGTATTTGCATCGTGGGCACCCAAGAACATTTTTAGGGGTGAGCAAACGGTATCTTATTCCACGGGTTTAGGAAAAGTGGAGGGGATGGAATCGCATCCCCTAAATTTTGTGAACGAACCCAACGAAGTATAAAACATACCTAGCCTATATCGGAACCGGCCAACTTGTTAAATTTGTTAACTGTCATTTCTAATAAGGGTTGGATGTCTGTTGAGTTGACTAGCTTTCAGATCTTAATTAAACTGCCTTGGTCGTCTGCGAAGTTTATGTGCTCCAGTCAGTCTTCTAGTCCGCATCTTTAAAACATAGAGTTCTAGTCACAAGAAAACGTATGCCAGTACTTGCTGTTCATGTTCTTTTGTACTATCACTATGGGTAATAGCCGTACACGTTTTCACAAAGCTTTCTTCAAGCTCCTTTAATTTACGTCCCGCTAGTTTAGAGCGGCTTCTCTTTACTCCTACACCACTACAATTTAGCAATTGACGCCACTAGTTTCCGTGACTTTCAACGTTTGAAATCTTAGATCACAAAATGTCATCAAAGTGGCTTTTAAATAGTTTTATTTCGAAAGTATTTAATGCAGAAGAGTGGATTTGAATTTCTTAGTTATTCCGTTATTCCTCTTAGTTAGAATCAGTTTCTTCTGAAGAATTACCTATATCTTTCGTCCTACGTCAAACAAGAAAAATTAGAATCTTAGGTAAATCTGGTAGGTAAATTTTACGTCCGGATAATTAGAAAGAACAACTTTGGCCTCTTCAGGAATTTAAAAGCCTTTCAGGTCTTTTGGTATTTTGATATAATTTTTTTAGGTTTTCGTAGCTTCTGATTATTGGAGATTCGTCATTCAATCTTATGTGTGTGGTTTACATGTATCGTGTCGGTAAATTATGACATTGAAACGTTATCAAGATCGCATTTACACTGATCTGTTTCTGTTATCTGTGTGGCCAGTGTGTGTGGTAGGCTAGCTAGGGCTCAATACATCAACCAGGATATTTATCAAAATCGGTATGTTACCGTGTGTAGTCGATAAGGTAATCCACTGTTACGTAATAAATGTGGTTGGTTGCTAAGGTAAGCCACCGGTTTGTTATCATTGTGCAAAGTCAGCAAAGAAAACCACTGGTCTGCTATATTATATCTGGTTCTTGAAACATCCGGGTTGCTGTCAATTGTTGCCGGCTGGCTGCTGAGTATTACGGGTAAGCCACAGCCACGGGTTTGCTACTGCTATCATTGTGCACAGTCGGTTAAAACTACGGGACTTAAATCACTATATCTGGTTGTTGAAACACCAGTTAGCTGCTGTCTGTTCCTGGCCGGTACAGGAGGCACTCTCTCGTTTCTTTGTTGCTCTCGTCAGTAAGTCACCTGATTTTCTAATGTCATTGTTGCTCTAGTCTGAAAGTCCCTCCTATTTTGATGTAATTGTTGCTCTAGTCGGTAAGTCACCCGCTTTTCTGCTGGCATTGTTGCTCTGGTATGTAAGTCACCCGCTTTTCTGCTGTCATTGTTGCTCTATTCTGAAAGTCACCCGCTTTTTTAATGTGATTGTTTCTCTAGTCAGTAAGTCACCTGCTTTTCTGCTGTCATTGTTGCTCTGGTATGTAAACCTGCTTTTCTGCTGTCATTGTTGCTCTGGTATGTAAGTCACCTGCTTTTCTGCTGTCATTGTTGCTCTGGTATGTAAGTCACCCGCTGTTCTGCTGTCATTGTTGCTCTGGTATGTAAGTATCCCAATTTTCTGCTGCCATTGCCGCTCTGGTATGTAAGTCACCTGCTTTTCTGCTGTCATTGTTGCTCTGGTATGTAAGTCGCCCGCTGTTCTGCTGTCATTGTTGCTCTGGTATGTAAGTATCAAAATTTTCTGCTGCCATTGTTGCTCTGGTATGTAAGTGACCTGCTTTTCTGCTGTCATTGTTGCTCTGGTATGTGAGTCACCCGCTGTTCTGCTGTCATTGTTGCTCTGGTATGTAAGTATCAAAATTTTCTGCTGCCATTGTTGCTCTGGTATGTAAGTGACCTGCTTTTCTGCTGCCATTGTTGCTCTGGTATGTAAGTGACCTGCTTTTCTGCTGTCATTGTTGCTCTGGTATGTAAGTATCAAAATTTTCTGCTGCCATTGTCGCTCTGGTATGTAATTCACCTGCTTTTCTGCTGCCATTGTCGCTCTGGTAGGTAAGTCACCTGCTTTTCTGCTGTCATTGTTGCTCTGGTATGTAAGTCGCCCGCTGTTCTGCTGTCATTGTTGCTCTGGTATGTAAGTATCAAAATTTTCTGCTGCCATTGTTGCTCTGGTATGTAAGTGACCTGCTTTTCTGCTGTCATTGTTGCTCTGGTATGTAAGTCACCCGCTGTTCTGCTGTCATTGTTGCTCTGGTATGTAAGTATCCCAATTTTCTGCTGCCATTGCCGCTCTGGTATGTAAGTCACCTGCTTTTCTGCTGTCATTGTTGCTCTGGTATGTAAGTCGCCCGCTGTTCTGCTGTCATTGTTGCTCTGGTATGTAAGTATCAAAATTTTCTGCTGCCATTGTTGCTCTGGTATGTAAGTGACCTGCTTTTCTGCTGTCATTGTTGCTCTGGTATGTGAGTCACCCGCTGTTCTGCTGTCATTGTTGCTCTGGTATGTAAGTATCAAAATTTTCTGCTGCCATTGTTGCTCTGGTATGTAAGTGACCTGCTTTTCTGCTGCCATTGTTGCTCTGGTATGTAAGTGACCTGATTTTCTGCTGTCATTGTTGCTCTGGTATGTAAGTATCAAAATTTTCTGCTGCCATTGTCGCTCTGGTATGTAATTCACCTGCTTTTCTGCTGCCATTGTCGCTCTGGTAGGTAAGTCACCTGCTTTTCTGCTGTCATTGTTGCTCTGGTATGTAAGTCGCCCGCTGTTCTGCTGTCATTGTTGCTCTGGTATGTAAGTATCAAAATTTTCTGCTGCCATTGTTGCTCTGGTATGTAAGTGACCTGCTTTTCTGCTGTCATTGTTGCTCTGGTATGTAAGTCACCCGCTGTTCTGCTGTCATTGTTGCTCTGGTATGTAAGTATCAAACTTTTCTGCTGCCATTGTTGCTCTGGTATGTAAGTATCCCAATTTTCTGCTGCCATTGTTGCTCTGGTATGTAAGTCACCTGCTTTTCTGCTGTCATTGTTGCTCTGGTAAGTAAGTCACCAGCTTTTCTGCTGCCATTGTTGATCTGGTATGTAAGTCACCCGCTTTTCTGCTGTCATTGTTGCTCTGGGATGTAAGTATCCCAATTTTCTGCTGTCATTGTTGCTCTCTAGTCGGTAAGTCACCCGCTTTTCTGTTGTGTTGGCATTGTTGCTCTGGTATAAGTATCCCGATTTTCTGCTGCCATGGTCACTCTGGTCTGTAGGTAAGTCGCTTTTCTGCTGTCATTATTGCTCTTGTATAAAAGGCACTCACTTGACTCTTATCATTGTTATTGGTCAGTAACATACCTTACTAGTACTGTATAAAAAATACCCCTAATAGCACTTGTAATAATATATTTACTTACAATTATACTGTTGACTCACTTGACGGTAAATATATACCTATAAAAGTGGTGATCGATTTTGATTGGACACTCCAATCATCATCAGACACCCAATAGGCCCCCGAATCCCCCTTTTAACTGGTACATATTCCATACCCCCCAGACCCCCCAAAAACGATCACAAGCTGCCATTTCTAGTGGCCCTGAGAAAAATATGATGCAAACCAATTAGCTCTCTGAGACATCCTAGTGATGATCCCTGCCATAGGCATACTGGCTTTTTTAATCAATTAAAACCGATGCAATCATGTAAGTTTCTTTAAAAATTATAATAAAAAATATCAATAAATAATAGGTATAACACCAATGTCTAATATTAATCTCTGGCCATATTTATTAGATAAAATCTTTTCAATAGATAACTAGTGGCTTTGCATTTGTTCTCCTTTTTTATGCACAAGCCTGGAACCTGAAACTGATCAATGACCTCGTATAAACTTCAAAGTTGATTTAATCGCATTAATTTTAAGAAATTTACCCTCAATGGTAAGTTTTTCCTTGTCCTGAATTTTCAGTTAGCCTAGGTAATAATAGGATAATAAAAGTGAAATTAGCAAAATCTGCATCAAAAGGAGATGTCACATGTCCAGTTTTCACAAAAGTTAAAAGTCAACTAAAACTTTTTTCAAGTTTAAAAAGTTGATTAATTTGAGTAAAGATAAATTACGCTTATATTTAAATCTGGAAAAAAGAATAAGTTATTTTATTTTCGAAAACCACAAAGGCATGGTATGGTAATTCTGCAGAACGTAGGACTTCTCAACTTTATCGTCAGCCTTAGAAGTAACTTACAAAACTTTGGCAAACCTGCACAGACAATGCATTTTACAGGAAATCCTAGCTGCTAAGACCCTGTAGGCATTTCATTAACCATCTTAACCAATTGATCGGCATTGGTTTAAGTATACGAGGCTAAATTCAAAACTCATCTATATGGCCCAATAAATTATCAACTAAGTTAATCAAAAACAAAACAACAAAGAACGCGAAAAGGTTTCCTTCTTCTTACTTTGTTACTTCTCCAATTTTACCGCCTTAAGTGCCGGTTGACCATTTACGAAAACTAAAATATCACTGAGCTAGTGAGCTACAGAATATACAACTGGAGGTAAGTTAGCGCTGAATGAGAAAATTGAGAGATTTTGGCTGCCACTGCCATATGTATAGGGGGAAAGAATACATATGGTCTTTTTTTGTACTAGGGGCAAAGAATATTTTACGGCCACGGCCACCTTTAACTCCAGGCAGTAAGTAGTGCATGTTGTTTAGCGCCAGACGTCCCATAAGATAACATGGCAGACAGGTGACACCGGCTCATTAATTCACGTACCTCTATCATCTATTTAAAATTATGAATATAAATTTATCAAAAGATTGAAAATGAAACATTTAGAATTGAAAAACAAAACAATATAAATTGAAAAAATATTTCTGTGCACATATAAAATGAAGTTAATATTTCATAACCCAGTAGCCAAGCGTTATTAATAAAAAATACACAAATACATATACATGTACCATTAGCTACCTCCTAACAAAACAGCTGTAATAACACTGATTGTTTTTTCCTTCCACCATGGATTGCGACGTTGCCACTTCGATGACCGCGGCCTGAAGTTAGAGGTGGCCATGGAACAGTACACTACTGTAGTACGTTAGAACTAGGGGCCAAATAGGGGGGTTGTGAGATTGTAACAAAGCATAACCTTCTCTGAAGGCTATGAATAAAGCCATAAGCCAATGAGTTGGTTGATTCTTTTAGTTGGTACCAACATAACAGAGTTTTACAGCGTGTCGATTTTCTAGCAGAGTTGGCATGCAAGTGCTTTTTTCAGTTTTATTACTAAATCATTGTAAAATACAAAACTGGCTATTAAAATTATTATAAGTATATATACCCGTTTCTGTGGTCTTCATCCAAAGTGTTGTTGCTTGCTTACAAACAATCATTGATTAAAATCTCCAAAAGGGAGACGTTCAAGAATACTACAACTCAGGAGATACAGCAGGAGTAGGGTTTAAGCCCTTGAAAACCAACATATTAAGTATGTGTGCTTTTAAAGTGCTTGTTAATCAATTAAAAAGTTTCTTATTAAAAGAAAAACTCACTAAGCAAATTTTCCTCTGATAGTAGTCCTCTAACTTAAGGCACTCACTAGTCTCCTCCTCTTGTCGCTGTTTTTGGTCAGTAACGAAGCTACAATCTACTGTCAGTGGTGGATCTAGAACAGTCCCAAGGGGGGGGGGGTGAACCGGGGGGTTTTGGTGAACTCCGAAAAATTGGTGTTAATCCAAAATGGCAGTTTTATACTATTTCTTTGTCCAAAGAGTTAGTGTGACAAATTATTTTACGCAATGTGTATGCACTACTGTATTACATGCAGTAAAAATATTTTATGAATGCCCAAGGGGGGGCGGTCAACCTCTTCGCCCTCCCCCCCTCTGGATCCACCACTGTCTGCTGCCATTCTTTCTGGTTTGGTAACGCACCTATTGCTCTGGTATCATTGTTTCTTGTTGGTAAAACACCTACTGGTCTGCTGTCATTGGTTCTGGTTGTTAAGGCAAGCCATTGTGTACTGTAAGGTCTGATATCATAATCGGCAAGGACGGCAAGCTACACCATTAGCTCGCTATTGGCATGTCTAGTAGCTTAAAACCACTGCCGCAGGTCTACTAACTACTTTCAATGTTTCTGAGCGTAGGGTAGATTACAACTGCTAGTCTGTTAAAATTGCCCTATATAGTTATAAGGTAAACAACTAGTCCAAGATTACTTAGGAAACACATACTGGTTACTTTCGATGTATCTGATCATAAAGATAGATCACTGGGCTGTTATCCTTGTGCCCAATCGGTAATAATGCTGGTGCTTATTTACCTAATCGTGTTCTTGTTATTGTGTTCCAGTCAATAAGGTAAAACCATGGTATGTTTCATTGTGGTACTCGGATCGTGGTATATACAACTGTTTCTAGTAGTCAAGTTGCAGCTTCGGTCTGTTTACAACGCCACTCTGAGGGTGTGTCGTGTTTGGACCATGCGTTTCCCTAATTACGAGGCTTTGTCACCGCTCAATGCTGCCAACTCAGCAGGAAATTGACCATTAGAATGGAGAATGTCCATTGTCCTCGCGTACTCCCGCTGGGTTAATATTGACTTGTATTTCGTTTGTTGCCAAATATGTTAAAAAAACAATCCTTTTTTATCGATTCTCGTTCAACTTTGAGTGTCTAAAGTGTAAAGTTTTCCCCGTACAGTAAGCCTTGCAGATTGATTAGATTAATCTTCAAATAGCAAACACCCGAATCAAGCAACATGACAGAACAATAATTAAACAATTCAATAGCCGATACAGTATACATATATATATATAAAGAATTTTTGTTTGAATATGGATTATTTTCAAGTAACTGAGAGGAGTAATTGGGAGTAAGTGGGAAAATCCTTTTAATATTTGACTTAAATGGTTTTGTTTCGTTACAGGAGAATCCTTCAACAACATGAATTGTACACCACCTGCGATGGATGACTTCCCCCACGATTTATTCACAGAAGAGCAAAGACGAAATGGAGCATTAGTTTTTCATATAGCTACTTCATTATATTTATTTTTGGGCCTCGCCATAGTGTGCGACAAGTACTTCGTTCCTGCCGTAGAAAGGATATGTAAAGGTGGGCGAAACATTTCAGACTCTACCTTAGCTTAAAACGCATTGAACATTTAATATAATTTCTGTTTAATAAAATTATTATAAATGTGTGTTTTATGGTCAAATAATCGACTAAACAAATTCCCTTATAGGTTAAAGAATAATTATTAGCATCCTGTTCAACTGAAATCAATTTTAATTTTTGGCAAGTGATCTTGCTGAGTGCAAAGGTATCTTAGTTATATTTTTATAACTAAGATACGTAACTAACTGTTATAGATAAGAGTTGTTTGGTCTATGATTTCATCTATTATTTTTTTACTACTCGAAAAAAATATAAGCTCTAGTCTGATTTATTTCATTGTAAACTAACTTCTGTTGTGATAATCAAAGTGTTCAAGTACACTAGGCACGCCCTAGATATTCCATAAAGCTATGTAGTAAAATCTACTTAACATTATTCATTTCGTGCGCGTTACAGTTCATAAAACCTTTGACTATTAATACAACATAAAAAAAACATAGACAAATCCTTTGACTATTAACACTTCTGTATCCAATAGTCAGTTATAATATTATATTATAATAAACTACACCCTTATTTTGCCCTTAGCTAGTAAATTGTTATCAGTATGGATGCTGCCACGGCCACCTTTAACTACATGCTGCAGAAAATTTTAATTTTTAGTTCTGATCGGTGCCACCATGATAGTTTTTTGTTTACAATTTATTCCTTTTTAGGCCTATTTCAGTTATTTAAAACCTCGTTTAAACGATCTAAACATAAACAATAATAATTGTCCCCCAGTTAAAATATATAATCAAACGGTAAAGCACAAATCATTAAATTAATCCTAAAATAGTAGAAACAAGATTTCGTCGCCACTAGCGCTCACTATCACCAAAATGAATGAGATGAAAAAATGAGCTTCAAATTTTACAATGGAATGAGAAATTTACTTGTGTTGCTTAGTCTATGCTAATATTCACATGAGATTCATTTATACCATCGCAAAAATAATTGACTAATTGTTCTTGGAAATAGTTATTTGTGCAACTAGTGAGAAAAGTGAGCAATTGACTCGCTCGAGAGAAATCCTTACTCACGAGCCGTAGGCGAGTGAGGAATGGTTTCGCGAGTGAGGCAATTGTACTTTGAACTCGAGTTGCACATTATACTTTTCCTACAGTTACCATAAAACAAATAAATTTGTGAAGAAACATAACCTATTTTTACACAGAAGTGAACTTTTAATATAACATTTAATGTGAAGTGACAAATACAACAGTACAACAGCTCACCAGCTGATTTACAGCCAGTGCTGCCAACGTATTTTGCGCGCATACGACGTTGCCTGCATGTTACGCGCTCACTATTTCGTGCCTTCACGTTGCAAATCTGGAGTGAGACAAAGTAATTTGAGTGAGACAATGTTAACATTGTCTCACTGATGAGCGAATTGGCCACTTTGCTTTCTCGAATCAGTGAGAGAACATGTACATTGTCAGGTAACTGTAGGAAAACGTAATTAATCGCACAAAAATAATAAAGTGACACGATAAAGTAGGAAAATATCATAGACTAACCATATGTTTTATCTATGAAAATATGCAGTAAATGCAAATACGTATTGTTTAATTTAGTATTCTATGGGTAATTCCCGGTTTCCTCCAATATTACTGTATAACTTGAAAAATGTATACGTTTTTAGCGTTTTTCGCACCTGTCCTGTAAATTATCTGTCGTCTGCCTTGGTTGGTGTTGGTGCTTTAGTTGACCGGTTTGTTGTTTGTTTGTTTTTGTTTATGTACTTCTTGTGATAGTAGCATTCGCTATTCGCTTCGCATTCAACGGAATTTGATAAAGTGGATACGCTGATATTTAATTTAACTTGTTTATTAAAATTATTAACAACTGTTTTGAATGAGATCTTCGACAGCTTAGTTAGTGAACTGCTCAAGTTTGGTTTTGTGGATGTCGTACGATACGTAAGAGTACCGGTAGTTGGCAGAAAAATAATACATTTTAAATATTTGTCTTTGTCATACATGATTCTCAATGTCTTTAAATGCTGGAAAACCTGTTATTTCGTACAACTGGTGTCAAACTTTAGAAATAGTAAAACTGGCTGTTGTTGTCAAGTCGTCAAAAATAGATAAAGTCAAGGTCCATTTTGGAGAAACATTTATAGACGTGAGGTTAAAATCAGCTCCTCTCACAAAGTATAGGTTGCAGCTGGGCCTATCACATCCCATAAATCCTAGTCAGAGCTCATACTCAGTTTTATCAGCGAAATTAGAAATTAGACTGAAGAAATGTAAACCTCTTTTATGGACAACACTTGAAGGTGAAATCAAGACTAACAATTTAAATAAGTGTGTTCAAAATTCACTTAAAGCATCGGCCTAGTTTAAACGATTTTACGCGCTTGGAAACGTTTAGCCTAAATTTTGTACTTTTATCTAGCAAAACCTTACCAATTAGGCCTTACTTATTACTATAAAGCTAAAGATTTTCTCTTCTTGAGTGAACGGCAAACTCGTAGGTAATTTAACCCGTTTAAATTCAATGAAAAATTCCAATTTACTCATAAAGATACCGCACTTTGTGACAACTAATGAAAAAAATATCCAAAAATATAAAAATTCTGTAGCCTATTTCAAACTCAATCAGCAACAGGTAAGTTTTCCATTATAGTTAACAACATTAACCTTAGTTTTGTGGATGATCACTTAAAGCATAGGTAGATAAAACATATTCCCTATCAGTTGTCCGGTGCACTGAAGAGGTCGGGTTTTGTTTCTTGTTAATTCAGTCATTTGAACTTCGTTTAACCAAATTAAACAATCAAATCATAAACTAACTTGCCCCCTAGTTAACCAAAAAGTAAAGCACAAATCATTAAATTAACTTTAAAATTATTGAAACAAAATTTCATCGAAAAACTAGCGATTAGTGTCACTGGACATGAACTAGACACGAAAAACGAGCTTCAAAATTTAGAATGGGATGAGAAGTCTACTTGTGTTGGTTAGTCTAATTAAGTAACTTAACACTGTATAGATTTTCTTGTATAACCGACATATACCTTAACTGAAGGAAATTACTAGCCAGGCATTGCTTCTATATCTGAAAAATTGCACTGCCATTAAAAAATAGTAGGTATACTTCACTACTTTTATAGTCCGGAATGTGACCTATTTTGAGGTAAACTTTAGTGGTCTGTGAACGAGGCGCAGGCAGATACATAACTATCAAGCCTTATCAAGCCTTGAAATGGGATTTTTGTCAATTCACTTTTAAAGCTTTTATAGCTCATCATGGCTACAGTTTATCAAAAGTCAGATGTTTAGACAATTCAATCAAAACGTAAGATGAATGCAAAATCACACCAATGCGCTTACGTTAATAACATTGCCCAAGACACAAAACAAATTAGTAAAAAACACAATCTTTTGATGTCCAAGGATATTAAATTACAGAGAAATCACATAGGCCTAAATCAAGTTTAAAATGAAGTAATAGCAAAGCCTAGTGTGCATTTGGAATGGTGTTAATAAAGAACTTTTTAATTTTGATTTGTAAAATTGTTTCTGTACAGTACTAATTTGCTTCCTATAAGCCTACAGTTGGAACACATTTTCTGTTATTCATCTCTCCTAATAAAAGATGTATTTCTGTTGAGTGGAACTGAACTTTGTTTGTTTGAGAAGAAGGAAAAACTAAGAAATTTACTTTTAAAAAGTGCTTTCCAAAGTAGCCAATAAACAGATTATTTACATTATGCGATGCCCCTTATTATGGTTACAAAATACGATCTTATTTAAAATTTAGTCTTCTTCATTTTCAGCACTCAACATGTCAAATGACGTTGCCGGAGCAACATTCATGGCAGCTGCAACCTCAGCGCCGGAACTATTCGTCAATGTTATCGGAACATTCATCACGGAAGGAGACATAGGAGTTGGTACAATAGTCGGAAGCGCAGTTTTCAACATCCTAGCTGTCGCAGCTTGCTGTGGAATTGGCTCCGGTATGGTAAGTTTGTTATATTTTGATTTGTAAATCATTAAATGTTTTTTTGAATGCCAACTAAACTTGGTTACAGTTTGCCTAGCGGTAATTTGGGGGGGGGGGGGGCATTGTTGCATTTTTAGATTTTTTTCGAGTTATGTTTTTTATTATCAACAAAATAAAAACCAAGTTTATTATAGACTTATTTTTTGTAGGCCAACTTTAGATCAATTATCTGTAGATTGTTTTCAACAAATGGTTTTATTATTCAATATTTATTCAGTATTATTTTATAGCCTGTATTTAAGTATCAAATGTACTATTTTTAAAAATCTGTTTTAAAATAATATTGACCATTTTCACAAGAATAAGTTAATATTTAAAAAGGATTGTGTTATATGAGAGTAATATCAGTACCTACCTCATATCTGATCACTACCTTTATCCGTGCCTGAGCGGTAAATGTCTCCCCAAGAGTTTGAATCCCGTCTTGGTCAGGTGTGCGTGCAACTCATGAATGATTCATCGATCTGCAGCATACCTGCCGTGGGGAAAGATTATATTAGTTTAGAATAGATTTGTATGACGCAAACACATGAGGATGCTTATTTTAACGCAAAATTAAGTGAACGATGAATGTTAAACGAATGAGATGACAGCTTTGTTACTGACTACGATCAGCTGATTCTTTTGTCAGGATCGATTTGTTAAAAGCTATGGTCAAGGATAGCTGGGTCAAGTTTTAAACCATTAAAGCTTACCTAAAATAAACTGTGAGCCGATGAAAGTTGCTGAGTTGATTCTGAGTTTTATTTGATATGTGGTATCCATGTCATTGGCATGTTTTACATTTTTAGCAAGTGATTTTACCTCTTTTCTCAAAGGGTTAACCTGTGTGTTGCCAGGTTGTGCCCTTGCACTGGTGGCCCCTGACGAGGGATTGCCTTGCGTACGGAGTCACTGTCATGATCCTCATTTGCATCATTCACGACGAGAGAGTGGAATGGTACGAAGCCATGGTTCTAGTTGCTCTCTACACTGTCTACATTGCAGGTAATTGTATTTATTAAATAAAAAGTCATTCTTATTTTCATGTTAGAAAAATGTTGTTACATTGATAAGACATATTTGTCTTAACTTCTTAAGTAAAAAGTTTAGATATATTTTGCTAATTACTGCATTTTAGTTACCATACCAATTTTTAGGTCTTTGTCGCGCCTAAACATTGATATGATCTGAATTGATAATTAGAGGATCTAATAATACAAGGAGGCTGCAATAAAGCTACCTTTGTACGCAAATTTTAATTTTTGTTTATGGTCTTTTACCTTTTTAAGGTGTAATTTACTGTTAAAAGTGGTGTCAAATGAAAACTCCTTATATTCTAAAAGTTTAAAAATGCACACCTTCAGGACTTTGATGATATAATTGGCTTTTATAGATCCCATCATAGTTAAATCGATTTAACATTTTGATAAAATGGTAGAATTACCTTATCCAACCACAGTTGCTAGTATGACAACTAGTTTCGTTCCTTAGAACATCGTCAGGTCATTGTATGCAACCACATCATCAATGTATTAATACATTGTGGTATGTCAAAAGATTCTTTAAAACACTGTCAGAATCACAATAGTAAAAACTAGTCATGTTGATCAAATTATTAAAATTGAACAAAATGTGATAAAACTGGTTAAAACTGTAAAGGCTGGCCAGCACTCTCTTCATCACTGTCACTGACTAAATAAAACTGACTGAATCATGAGGTGTCTTCATCTTCATCTCTCCAGTGCCACCTGTATTTCAGTTTGTTTTGTTCTTCTTATTTGATACTTCTTTGATTTGTAGCTTGTCAATATATGTATCAAATATAATATTTGACTGGAAGGAAGTCTGATCATTTAAAATGTTAAATGGGTCAAGTTTTTTAGCTTTGTAGATGGTGAATTCTTCTTTGACATCAAGCTTAAAACTTGTTTGGTAATACTTCAACTATTTCCATGTTCTTATCAATAGATGTGTAGTTGTGTGATTCTGATATTAAATGTTCGGCATAACTGGATAGCTGATGTTGTGATCTTTTAGGTATATGTTCTTTAAATCTTTGTTTGAAAGATCTTTCAGTTTGGCCGATGTAGTACTTTGGAAAGTCGTCACAGTTAATTCTATAAATGCCTGATTTTTCATAGTTGTTTGTGGCAACAGGCTTGGCGTGGAAAAACTTTTGGAGTGTATTGTTTACGGAATGTGCGAGAGTATTGTTAACATTTTGCTTTAAATGACTTGGGTACTTAGTTGAACCATCGACTTATTTGAGATATGACCAAGTAAACAAAACAAAAAGTGTTTAGTTTGTGTACTGAATGCTTTACAATAGATTGTAGATTAAAACCGTCAACCTTTTAACCATCACTCTGTTATCTTTCACCCGGCTACAGTACTTAGTTTTTTTTAAATGTGATTTTATTTCAATGTGAACATTGAACAAGTACAACATACAAAATAACGGTTTTGTATTAGGTGTACTCTTTTATGTATAAGTAATTTAATTAGGCTAATAACTAATATATAAAATAACATGAGTACCCTTTTTCCTTCTTTTTTTACTTTTATTTGTTTTCAAATTTAAATAAAAAATTTTATTATTCACTTGTACAGGGTTTAATTTCCTTTAAACTAAAACTTAAACGCTTTTTAAAATCAGATTACTGTATAGGTTTTTGACTGGATTTCTGTCATCCGTCTATTCGCTTAACTGTCACAATTGCGGTCCTGAGGTTGACGGTTAATAGAGGCTCTATTCTATTAAATAATAGTTTTTTTTTATTTGAAAACTTATGCTGCATAATATATTATCAACGCGACTGAATTTAAATCAACCATTAAATTGTTATTATTGCAATTTTTTTACTGAGCAGACTTCACTTTATAATTACAAAGACTTGTATACTCAGTTAAAAAAAAAATAGGCGGTTTTAGGAGAACAAATCCATCCCCTCCACTTGATCCTACCTTTAAAACAGTAGCTCAACAGCTGAGATTTGCCTGAACGTCACATACATTGAGTAAAAAAGTCGAAGGGAACTTCCTTTCAAACGGCCTAAATTTTGTGAACGGACTTTGACTCATACGCAAAATTTTTTATGCATTTCAATTTATGCACGGTTCAATTTATGCATGATTCTAATCTTGGCTCGTAAGTTAAAGTAATATGTTTACTTTTTCAGTCATGTATTGGGACAAATCTTTCCAGAAGTGTACCAGGAAAGGGTTGGGACATGCCTCCAAAAAGGAGAAAAAGGAAAAACTAGAAAAGGAAAAACAAGATTCTGTTGGTAAGCAACATTGTTTAAATTAAAGTAAATGACTTTTTAAGCTTGAGTTTACACTGTCTTGTACTCGGCACTAGAAAGTAGGTTGTTAAGCTAGAGTGTGAAGAATTTTTTTAACATCTCCTCTGTATTCCCCTGTACTTCTTAATGAAAACACCTGTTGTTGATAAAATTTGGAAAAAACAATTCACCACACATAAATTGTTGCAACAATGATTTGCCACAAATTAAACATTTTAAAATTGTGTTAAGCCCCGCCTTGTACTATTGTTCGGCAATTTATTATTTTTGCTGATTCCTCATATTTCTTTGCATAACCTTAAAGTAGTTGTGTGCATTAATTTATTAATTGTATTTTAATTTTGTATACTGTGGTGAAAAATAGCATTCGTACCACAGGACGAAAGTGTTTTGCAGCTCTCGATTGTTCTAAGTTCTCAACTTCTCAAACTTAAAAAATTATCTCGAGCCAGCAAAACCCCATTTTCGGCCCTAGGTTTCTTGAGTGGGTAAGAAGTTTGTTTTACCCTATGCATTTCTCCACCTGGTGTGGTATCTTCAAGGTTCTTCTTAATTCATCTCCTTATCGCTTACACTATAGTCTATATTTACAAAAATATTTGTAGATATAGGCGTTTGCTAGATTGACCCATCTGCAATACTAGTGACTACGGCGTGTAACAATATAGACTATATTGTAACAAGATGAATTTAGAAGACCCCTGAAGAAGCCACACTGGAGAAATGCATAGGGCAACACAAACATCTTACCTACTCAAAAACTACAGGATAATACAACAAACAGGATATCTACAATTTTACAAATTTTTGTTTGGAAGCTATTGTGTCTTGTGAGTCAGTTGGTAACAGTGCCGATGTTGCCAGAGGTAGCTGATGTGCAGTTGGCAGTGCCTAATCCCGACACCAACACTAACTCGCCACAGCAGAACGGGAATGTCGTGCGTCCTCCTAATCCTCCACCACCGGTCGACTCTCCTCCTACCGAAACTGGAGGTATGTTTATTATTTTAGTCCCTTATTTATAAATAAATAATTAAAATACAAAGACAAAACCTTTACAGTAAAAATTTGTGTGAATGAAAAGAAAAGCAGCTTCATGTTGGCCGCTTTTATGTAGACCTTAGGACTGTTTGTACTTGTAATCAAATCAAATGTATAATTTATGGGAAGTAATGTTTCATAGAAGTAATGTGTGAATTCTTTAAACAGTGACTTATATTGTTTCAATATTCAAAGCTTTAAGTAAATGGAAAACATACAACAAATTAAAAGGTGTTGTGACAGGAAATAAATAACCTTTTCAATAGCTTCTGTGTGTCATTGTTTTTCCAGATTAAATAAAAGACACGTTTTATCTTAGGCTACCAGAATGATGGTATGCTTTAATAATCGAACAGTTTGTATTGCTTAAAACTATTATTTTTCTTAAGTAAAGAATCCGGGTGTTTTTATCTTGGTTTATGAGTCATAATTATTGCACTACTAAATCTTTGTATCATTTCAGCCAGTTGGACACTACCTCCTTCGCTCCTTCTACTATCACAACATTGCTCAGATCTTTTCCCATCTCTTGGCCGAGCTATTACATCCTCAATAAGACAATTAGTAAAATGAAACGCTAAAACCTATGACACATTTTGCAGCTTGGAGCATTTTGAGTTTCCCTTACGGCAAGAGCTGGTTGAGAAAGGTGTCATGGGTGTTGGTGCTGCCGATACACGCTGTGTTCCTGGTCACCATACCGGACTGCGAACATCCTCGGTTCAAGAAATGGTTTCCTATCACGTTCCTCATGTGTATCATCTGGATTGGAGGTTTATCTTATGTTGTCGCTTGGATGATTACTGTTGTAGGTAAGTAAGTGAACCACATTTAGTTTTCTGATTTTTTTCTAGGCTTTAGCCCAGGATTGTTTTTTACATTACTTCAGGCTAGACCTAGGTGCTGCGGCATTATCACTTAGACTTAGATAAAATCCATTGGTGATTTGGCGGGATTGAACCGGGGACCTCAGGGACCAAAGTCCCGTGCTCTTCCACTAGATTAGCATGCTCCACAGTTTTTGGTATCAGCAGATTTAAGTAAACTGTCTTTAAACATTGCCATTTGCTCTTAAAATTCAAATTTTTTAGAAACTACAGTCTGTGCAAGCCTACTACTCCAATTAGGATCATGTAGTATGCATGTGTGACGGTGTTAGAAAGTGATGCTCTACAAATTTCTTTTACAAATTATTTTTATCACTTTCTTACAAAGGTGGATTTGATTTGCTCACTAAATGTACTTTGAAATCTAGAAGACTTTATTATGTTTCTGAGGTATATTTTGCGAACAGGTTTCAATAAACAGTACTCTCTCTATATTTTGTTTCTGTAATGATAATACTGTACAGCTCCAGATGATTGTGTTTTGAACTATGGTGCGAGAGGGTCGAGTTTGATTCCCAAAATATTCACAAACATTTAAGGGATTTGGACTGTTTTGTAAACCTAGTGTCTATTGTTATGGCTTACAAAAAAATATTTTTAAGTGACAGGGTAGAATTTTTGTCTACAATTGAAAACAAACTGAAGTCATCAATATCCATTTACTCTTCCATCAATTCATCCTATAGATCCTCTTTATACAAAGTTTTTTTGTGATTCTTGATTTTCTGTTCCACAGGCGACACACTGAAAATACCGGACTCAGTGATGGGAATCACATTCCTGGCAGCTGGTACGAGTGTTCCGGAAGCCGTCTCTAGTGTCATTGTCGCCAAACAGGGTGAGTTATTGATACACTGTTGACAAATTCCTAATTGGGCCAAGAGGGTGAGGGTTGCAATCATTGACCATGGTACAATACATCACCTTTAGGCACTGGGTGAAACAGTAGTTGATAACGTTAGATGAGTTTTTAATGTTTTGATGCTTTAAAACTTCCTGACTAACTATAATCATGTGTGATAAACAGTGGTGTTAGTTAAGTAGCTGTATGTACTTTTGTATACTGTTTTACCGTACAAATTTTTTGGAAGAAATTCATTTAAAAGGAGTACCATCAATTTTAATCCAAGCAATTTAACTCCCGACACAACTGACGTAGGAAATTTTGAGAACACACCCATATGTGTAGATTATAGACTTGTAGGGTTGACCATGATATGACTTCAATTAGGCTGGAAATCCGAACGTAAAAAATGTTATTTTCATCAACATCTAAGGATGGATTCACCTCTGCGGCTTTGTCAGTTTCTGTTTCAGTTATCCTTTGCAAGTTCAACTCAAAATTGTAAAGTTTTTTCTAAGTTCGTCAAATGTGTTAAATTCAATAAATTGCCTGATTTGTACAGGTGTGAGCGGGAGGGGGTTGCTAGTAATTTGATTATTTAGTGAGTCAGTAGCGTCACGGACTTCGGGCCAAAGGCAGCGATGTCGTGGGTTCGGATCCGGGTCGAAAACATTTTATCTGTACAGATCACCTTTGTACTATACCAGCTCCTCACTCCTTGCTTTGCTGTATACGATCAACGCACGGGCGGTTAGTCTATTTAGACGGGAAAATGCAAGGTTAAAAAAGGCTGCCAATGTCTAAAAAAATATATATATATATAAAAATATTCAAAGCCAAAGTGATTCAAAGTATGTTAAGTACTGTATTTAAAAATAAGCTGTATGTGCACTTAGTGGATTGACGGCTACCATTTAACCTTTTTTACTAACATCATCAGTATAGGAGGGAAAAGTGAATCCATAGCAATGAACAACCTCGTTTAAGGCAGGAGTGTTTATTTGTCAGGTCATGGATCCATGGGTATCAGCAACTCCCTGGGGTCCAACACGTTTGACATCTTGTTGTGTCTGGGTCTTCCCTGGCTGATTAAAGCCTCGTTCCTCCCTACATCCGCGGGTCACCACTTTGTCCGCATCAACTCCCGCGGGCTCGAGTACAGCGCCATCTCCCTGCTCTCTACGCTGCTGCTCCTCTACTGTGCCTTCGCCATCAACAGATTCAAGCTCGATCGTAAGGTATGTGGAAATGTTGCTGCTTACATGGAACCGTTTGACTAAAGATTGCTCTGTTGATTTTCTTGAACAGGGTGTTTAAAAGTTGCCAAGTCAAGGATTTACCTAAGGAATTATTGTGTAAGCATACAACCACTAACATAAAGCTTGAAACAAGTTTAATACATTTTAAACTATTTTTCTTTTAACTTTTATTGTGACTTGAATCAGTGGCCTAGTATATTATTAATGCACACACTGGAAAACATGTAACACATTTATTAAATAACTTAAAAGAAATATCCTTATTTTCTTGTGAACAATGATGAATGTAAACAGTAACATCAAAACATCTGTCTAAACCATTGTTTGAAATGACGTATCAAGTCAGATGTTGTCAATATATACTTAGGGATTTGACAACTTAACCCCTCAATGTGGTTTGAGGTGCTTAATATGTTACAGCGTTTTAAGGCGTCGCAGCCCTGATGTAACTTTTGTTCTGGCTGATGGTTAGTCTTTGGTTCAAAAGAGGTAATTTTTCAGTTTTTCTCTACTGAAATGTTTTTAAAGGTATTTTTTGAAGTGATTAGCAGCATTTTTTTAGCCTACTCTACTTTTTGTTTGAATTATTCCCCCATGTCATTCTTATCTACATTTAATTCCTGGACTAGGCCTAGCAGAATATACACTAACTCAATGGATTGTCTACAGGTGGGCTACGCTTGCCTCATGATGTACGGATTGTTTTTGGTTCTCGCAACGCTCATCGAGCTGAACGTTTTCTTCACCGTAAATCTTCCCACTTGTGGCAGATCGTGAGGGACAGTATTTGAAGACTCATCAAATTCATTCACTCATCAGTATCAAAGGCATACTGGAATTTCATTTAGTACATAATTTAGAGAGTAATTTAAGTTTTTAGAAAGTAATTTAATAATTTCAAAACTGTTCTCAAAGACTACGTTATTTTTCAAGTCTAAAACAAAGAATTATTGTTGCTGAATTCTTTTTTGGCTCGAGTAATGGTTATATCTATAATGTGTTAAATTCATTGGATAGAATGAACTCAAGTTGTTGGTAACATTGTGAAGTAAATACATATCGCATAAGCTGTTCAGGTTAATCATCCTCTCATGTACAAATATTTAACTTTTATATTGTATTGAAATATTCACTTTTTGTCAGTTTACACTTTATCAGAAATAGTTTTTGTAAGAATAGTGTTTAGAGTAGAATAAGCTCACATGTGTTATATTAGCATTTTTACCAGTTCAAACTCTAAATTTTTTGTCTGCGTGGATTATAAATCATTATAAACATACTTTAAAAAAAGTTTACCATAAAAATAATTGCTGTCATATGATTCTGTTTAAATTTCGCTTCCCTTAAAAACATAACTTGTGTGCTTTTTGATGCACCATATGCAATTATGGTGATCAAATTCGGGTTAGAGTTACATTAATATTAACTTAATTTTATTATACGAGTATCTACACTTAAGAGTTTCCATGACCCTGTGCAAAAAAATGTTTTAAAATTAAATAAATCATGGGTAGGCAGCAGTTGCTCAGGTCAATATTATCAATCTAATCCTAAACAATAAACATTTTAACTTTTTAATGTAAAAATGAATAAAAGGTTCTCCTGCGTCTGAAGCAATCAGTTTACACTATTAAACTTTAAGAATTTGTAAGCTTGTGTATAAACTTATAATTCTAATGTAAAATATAGTTGTAGTATTTTATAAATTTGTTTAAGAGTTTATAAAATAAATAGCTAGTCATAGAATGTGTTGTGTTTACACTCCTTTGGACTTTTCATGTTGCATTTCATATTTCATTGCTTTGGCATTGAACACTTGTAGACAGTTTAGCTGAATCCCATATTTTGGCAGTTTTACTTTGTTTATTTCATTGCTGATCAGCTGATAAATGCATTTTATCATTGTTGTCGATACAATTTAGTGTTGTTGGGAATTCTTTTTAGAATAAGACTTAACTTGGTGTTTTCACAAGCTTAGTATTGTTAAAACATAGCCTACATTAAAAGTAAATTATACGTTTTATGCCAAGAACTGATTGCAATTGAATTAAGTTTTTAGGCGAGATTCCAGTGCCTCAAAAATAAACTATACTAAAGATTAAAGTGTAAAGATAAGTAACAAAATACCGGACTCATTTTTCTTAATATGTGCATTATCAGTCTTGAACTTGAGTAGCGTTTTAGAGAAAAATATGTATTTTTGTTGAATTGGAAAATATCTAGGAAAATGCCCATTAACACTAAACCATGTAGGCCTACACAACAAGTCAGTTGTTAATGAAGCAGAGAAATCCGGGCCAAACTATGATCTTCTTGATCTGTAAAAACTGAATCTCTCTTGTAATTTAATTCGTGTTTATTAAAAAAACCTGTAAAAATACTTTATTCAAAAGTGCAAAACAACTTAACCTGCCTATAACTGACTTACTCCACAATACAAGGAATTCAACCAGTAACTGATGTTCCATACGCACGGTGAACCTGGAAAAAAGTGTCCTATAGTTGCAGGGTGTCGGCTGAAATAAAACAACAAGTTTCACGTAACAAAATATATTTAAACATTTATACACATCACGACCAAGTCTCCATCTGATACATCCCTCTATTCTCCAAGTCCGCAATGAATGCCTCGGCCTGAGCTGTGTCAAGCCCCGCCTCCTTCTCCACACAGGCCACTAGGGCGGCTCGTACAGCTGACGGCATGTTGTTAGCACTACCGGCCACGTACGTCCAACAGCCGCGGCTCAGCCAATTGTACACCAGGCAACTCTCTCTCTCTATCACATGCTGTACGTATCTGTGAAAAACAACATGTCTCAATCAATTAATAAAAAAAAAAATAAGAATAATGTTTGCAGGACATAAATTGACAAAACTTTGGAAGTCCTTATATTTATAATTCTACAAATAATGATTTCTAGGATTCTTACTAAAGTTTTTAAATATTGTAATTTACATGTTTACATTTTTTTTCCGAAATTGTTTATTGGTTTCTAGTTCTACATTTGAGTAGCTTCCTTAAAACTCTCATACAGCATGTTTTAATTGTTCAAACAAGGCATAACCAATTCTCCTTGTCCTGAGGTCAATAGCGAACTGCATGAGACATCTGGAGACAAACTATTCACTTTATACTACAAATTAAAATTCTACCCAACAGCCTTCCTTGAACAAAACTAATCTATTAAGTATATCAGCTCAAATTTCTATTTTTGGTCTCGATTTTGATGTGTTTTGTAGCTGAAAGCCTAAAGATGTAAACGAAAACGATACTTAGTTAATAACTTCCTCCCTCCAAGTCAAAATTTAGTTTAGCTGTATCAAGAGTAAACTTAGTAATGAACAAATTAATTCGAGGAAAACAAACATTACTTACGTTTTAAAACAGTCAAGGCTACAGATACAATGAAATATAATTTATGAAAAAGATTATCAACCACAATCGCAGAACTACAACTCACATTTTGTGTGCCTGGTCTCGGGAGAACGCTGTGAGCACAGTCAGTTTCCCCTGCGTCTCCAAAGCCTCCCACTCCTCAGCCATGTGATAGTCTGCGGCTCTGTTGCGGTTGCCGAACACCAGCAGTAGCGACTGAGCATCTGCTGAGCCTTCGGCCACTCTCTCTTGCACCAGACTACGGAACGGAGCTACTCCTGTTCCCGGACCCACCATAAGTAATGGAATGCTCTGCAACAATGATAACATTGAGATAAACAAATATTTTTTGGAAAACTATAATTAATCTCATTTGGGGGATTCGGTCCACAAGGTTCCAAGTTCAAACACCCAAGAATGGCTAGTACTAGACCAACGTAGCGTTTAAATAAATATTACACTAGTGTCATAGATTGTGAGGGAGGGACAAAAAATCTGAGAATGTAGCATAATGACCTGTGTAGCTTTTTTACTTACTAAGATAAGATTTTTCTTTTGCCAGGTGGTAAAAATTATTGGTGAAAGTAGCATTGGTGTGTCTAAATTTTGTTTTGTTCAGCTGTCAAATGGAGTAAACAACATAGTGCACAGAAAAACATGTTTGGAATCAACTACTTTGCAAACTTGAGGAATCAGCTACTCTGCAAATTAGGTAAAATGAACAAAATATCACCGAATAAACCAACCTTATCCTGAGGAAAGATGAAAGAGCCTTTTCTCACAGAGGTAAACAGACAATCTGACACTGAACGAGACGCAAGCCAGTTGGAGCAGAGTCCAAGTCTTGGTTTCACCAAAATGGTTTTATACTTCACTACAGCAAGCAGGATGTGCATCTCACCCTTGTGTGCCTTGAAATAAAACCATATACATTTCAACAAAACACCTTACAGATATCACAAAACTTTTATGAAAACTTCCTAAACCACATATTAAGCTGATAAGTGAGCTTAAGATTGATATGATGTTTGTACCAAAAATTAAAAATACTATACAAATAAATAGGGTTTCATGAGCTTTGACAACTGCGTAGGTTTTAGTTTTAAGATTAAAAATTTGTTGTTTTAACCATTACAAAACCAACATTTAAACACATTTTTTTGCTTACTTTCGGAGACGAAGCTATGGAAAACGACCGCTGTCTGATGGGCTGGAAGATGTCGAAGCAGTACGGGAGAGGCAGGTTTGCCGCGGCATGGGGGAAGTCAGACAGCACCTCCAGTAAAGTCCGGCGTGGGCGATTGCAATACTTGTACAACTCTTCCTGACCTTCAGAACTACTCAACTCTTCTAGCTTCTCTTTCTCCAGTTCCGATGTGGTGAACTGACGCAGCAGCTGGAAGGCGTACCTCTTGGGAACAGCCTAAAAGGTTAACACAGATTTACAATCTGTATATAAATTGATTATGTCAAAGTAGGCTAGATAACTTGTAGTGCATTCCGTACTCTTTCCTGTTTAGGTAAGACTGCTATCGTAACAAACATCCTTATATTCAAGAAGTTATTCAGCCTACTCACACTAAGGTCCCAGTACTGCTGGGCGCACTGTCGCAGTGTGAGTCTCGTCTGCAGTGGTGGCGGCACTGGCATGTCCTCATCCCTGGGAGACACCCTCAGTCTGGCCTCGGGTGACAGACCTCGGTCAGCCAGCATCTCCAGCAGCTGAGCTACAGACTCAGGAGAGTTCTGAGGCCTCACTGCCACCACATCACCAGGGGAGTACATCAGGCTGCTCTTCAACTTGACCAGTCTTACGTCCTGAACAAAAATGTGGTGAATTAACAGATACCAAAGCCTTAAATAATCCACGTACTTAGACTTGCACCTTCCTGAATGTTGCTTCTTCACTAGCCACTACCAGTGTGATAGTGACTCCTTACACCTAGAAGGTCTTAGTGCTAATATTCTTTTAGCCATTTTCTTTCTTAATGGACTGAGTAATGGCTTAAAAAGCTTATCAAGAGCGCAGACGTTTACTGTTTAGTGACCTAAACTGGTTCGCTGTAAGATATATTGTCAGGGTGCGGAGCATTGACTTCCACAACAGTGTGCACACCTGATACTCCGATGAGAAGATGAACTACACGGACCTGCAAGCCGACTGAGTGGATGAAAAAAAGATGTAAGAATTCAGCTAAAGGGATTGGCTAGAGTTGAAGCAGCCAATCGAGAAAAGAACAGCAAAAAACATGGCTGGAGTCCCAGATAAGAGATGAAATGACACGTTTATGTGGCTCCACCTTGGAATTTAGCCACTCCTGAAATCCCTTTGAATGCAGGTTTCTGCAGTAACATAAGCAGTAATTTTTCAGAAGCAATGGCAATTTTTAATTTTGGAGGATTTGAAGATGATGGTCCAGTCTAGCTTACAAAAATATTGCCAACCAGCATTACCTGACGGCTTACTACATCAGTGATAAAAAAATTATACTTGTGTCATTAAAAGTGTTTTTTCGGTCTACAATCAACAAGGTTCAACAGTAGTCTTATTTGCTTGGTAGTTTCAAAATTAACTTGATATTTGGCTAAAATACAGGTGTTAGTTATTTATTGACAAATACCTGGAAGTGCTCACAATGAGTGATCCGTTTGTTTGACAAGACTTCAGCTACTGTTGTGTCGTCTTCCCAGTTCAACAAAGCAGAACTGTCTTGCGTCGGTCCTTCGGAGGTGTCTATTTCAACATGCCATCTGAAAGAGATTGCCAGAGAATTTTTTACATAATATTTACTGAATATTAATAGAATAAGTTATTAGTATGTGTGCTATCTATTTGTATATATATATTTGTCAGTCAAAAAATATAAAATAACTTAGCAATTTACCAACCCAAAGACTTACCATTATCTTAGAAAGCGTGCTTGAGTTAATTGAATATTTAGTTCAATCATTGTATTGCATGCTAATTTAATTTTCCTGTAAATCCACAGTAGACCCTCTCGATTCAACAACTCTAGACCGAAACCTTGTCAAAACACAAGTATAAACCGTTCAACTTCTACTAAATCTTAATATTCAGCTACGCTTGATTATAATACTAATTGGATCTACCTTGAGAGAGGGAAACTATTAGTTCCGAGAGTCACATTTTTCGGCACAGGATACAAGTTGTTGAGAGTCATCCACAGTTCTGAGATCCAAGGATCAACTACGGCGTCTGCTCCCAAATCATGCTGGTCATCAGCCAAGCCGAGCTTACACAGAGGCCGTCCTCCGAGTCCTTCCAAACGACGGAACAACTTTTTGGCTACATGGTTAAATTTCACATATGAGGAGTCACCCAGACCAAGGACACCAAACCTACAAAGAAAACAAAACAACATCGTAAGATTTTTAACGTTGTTGTTTTCCATATATTATGATGCTTTACATGTTAAGAGTAAAATATGTAGAATTTGTTAACATTTTTTATATTGGACATATTTATGCGACAGAGGTTACGAGTAAAATAAAAACATTAAAAAAAACTGTACAGGAGACTGCCTTTTAATCAGACTACACTCGCAAGGACATCTATTTAACCGGACTATTTTTATCAGCAGATCAGTATACCCAGACTCATTCGGCAGAAGTACTAAAATGACTTTTGCAACAAGAAATTTCTTATTTCAGTAGGTAGACAAGTTTAACAAAACCTCACTTTACATACACAAACATTAAAAACAAAGATTATTGAGCAAAGGCAATAAAACCAAGCGGCAGAAATAAAACCGATGAGAATCTGCAATGAATCTGCTGTTCCCATCCACACAATAATTTGTTCCTACAGTCACCTGACAATGCGGGTTTCCTTGCACTGATTATAGAACAGAAAGTTGCTAACTGCTGCATTTACTTACTTTTGCATTCACTCTTTTTTTCTGCACTCCAGTAATCCAACCAAACAACACAAAACAGCGCGCTTCAGGCACGTAACATGTGTGCTTGAAAATAATTTGGCAACAGTTAAAGATACTACGACTACAATCAGCTGTTGCAGTGTTTCAAATTTCGTTCAACGCTCGGATTTAACCTAACCAAAAACGTGTTGTTTAGTGTTTGAAAGACTAATTATCATTTTGCTTTATAATAACTGTGGGAAAAATATAATGTGTAACACGAGTGGAAATTGCTCGAGAAACTTTCCACCCTCGCCAACGGCTTGTGCGTAAACATTTCTCTCATGTGCAGCAAAGTGCCACTTCTCCCACTAGTTATACAAATAACTATTTAGAAGGCCATTGTCTAGCCAAATCTTTTAAACCTAGGCCTACCTCAAGTTTCCTAATGAATCAGGTGGTAAGTTTTTTCTCAATAGAAATTTCCAAAACTTCTTCATGTTGTCTGGCTGCTCGCCTTGTCCAGTAGTGGAACAAACAAAAACCACAACATTCTCAAAAATGAGTTGTGGGATTTCATAGTCATCCAAAGCTCTGATTGGGCCGACAAAATGATTACTGCAAAGAAACAAAAAATAATAGCTTAAAAAACATTACTATAGAGAATATAATGCATTGTTGTAACAGACAACCAATTAATGCTGGTTATAAAAGGATGCATTGCACGACGTCCAAGTGCCACGACGTCCAATAATATTTATTCAGTGCCACGACGTCCAAAACATAATTTTTGAGTTGTTGCACGACGTCCAAGTGCCACGACGTCCAAAAGTACAGTAACTGCAAAAAATATAGTCTTTCTACAAGCTTTGGACGTCGTGGCACTTGGACGTCGTGAAACAGCGCACTAAGGAATTGTAAAAAAGTAACATTTGCACGACATCCAAAGTCACTGCCAGTTGCACGACGTCCAAGTGCCACGACGTCCAATAAATATTTGACTGTTGCACGACGTCCAATATAGCTCAGCGCTGTTGCACGACGTCCAAGCTCCTTCATGATGACCGGTTACGATGACCGGCTACTTGCCGAACAGTGTTCTCTCGTGTAAAATGCTTATGGAACCTTTATTAGTTATATATACATGGGTATATGTTCTTGTTCAGAAATATATATACTATGAATATTTGTACCATTAATTGAAACATCATAAAGTAAAAAAAAAACATAAATAGAAAAAATAAACAAGGCAACAGTTGGAAAACTTTAAGGTTGTGCCGATTTTTACACAATGGACAATGGCAATGGACAAGTCAGTCAAACATGACGTAACGCGGAAGGATACAACGACCGTTGGGAACCGGGCCGTGTGCAAAGCGTCTCGTCGTCGTCACTCGTGGCTCAGTAATCGCGTAGTCAACATGTGAAGTCGCGTTTTGTCGCTGGTGTAGGACGAATTTATTAATATCTTAATTCGTAGCTCGGAAATTAGCGTTCGGGCGGAAATTGTACGTGCATCAAACGATCGCAATTGTCAAAATTTCGCCGAATTGCATTTGGGTGTGTGTTTTATTAGTATTAAGTCGAGACAGTTGAGATGCCGGATTGATTGTTCGCGTTCGTGATGAAAATTCGTACATGCATCATATCGATAGCAAATGTCAGTTTCTAGCGAATCGCGGGTCGTCGTGAAGGTATTTTCAATTGATTCATTAAACGCCAGCTCGAAAAAAACAAGAATTAATAAGTCAATATCAATATTTTAATATGTTATTATTTGCAGTATTACAGTTTTACAAAGAAAACAATTCACATCACAATCTTTCATCTGAACTGATATTTCAATTCATAGAGTGTTCAAATAAACACATCTATTAGCTTTAAGAAGTGTTAGAATTAAGCTGAAGAAGGTGTGAAGGAGGACAACATATCAGACCTCTCACGGTCCATAAATCGGATTTCTGGGATATTTAATTACAGGGCCCACACTTAACATCTTTATTTCCACTGCGCAGCTCTGTGATTATAACGTCCTCAGTAGTCTGATTAAATAAAGTAAATTTCATTTTCAAACCCCACCAGGGGGCAACTTTTTGTTATACTCACACCTGTATGGAATACCTAAATTGCATTACATAAAGGTGTGAGGTGATTTTATTTGATGAAATGAAGTAACAAGTAAAGAGCTATTATCTTTTATTCTTTTTATTTTTCTTTACAAAAAGCTTGATGGAATGATCAATTAAGTAAAGAGTATATTTTGAATATAAGTGAAGGATTCTCTTCTTTTTTCTTTACAAAAAGCGATAGCACTAATTTGAGAGGTCTGGTAACAAGGAAGCAGATTGGCATTACTACCAAGGCAGGTTGGCATTGATAAGGGTATCAGTTGTTATCTCTAAGGCAATTATCCACATTGATATTTCTGTGTTTGTTTACTTGTTTATTTATTTGTGTCATATTCGTACAGAGATTATTTATATTTATATTTACATTTATATTTACATGTGCAATAGTTTTCAATTTTGAGTAAATAGAGTCAAACTGAGGTCAATTGTTTTAAACATTTTCATAATTACATATTTTGAGAAACAATGAATCATCTGAGTCATGTTATGTAACCACTGTGAGCGACATGAAGGCTGGCCAACAGAGGTCACGTTCCAGCTGTGGTGGGGCGAGAGTAGAACCTACCCGCACAGACAGGCAGACATCGGGCCGTTCACCACAACAATGTCCCCCGCCCCCGCCCACTCCATCGGCAACAGCTGACTGTCGACTGCGCTACGGGTCAATGAACTGATTGTTGACATCTACTCAACGCTGAATGCTAGATAATTCTACAGTGTGTTAAGCGTGCGCGTTTACACCATTCAAATTGTTGATGGGTTGATGCAGTCTGGTTTATGATGCAAGGTGTCAGTTGACAACAATTTTTAATTTCTCAAATACCGACCTCAAAGCAAAATTTTTATAATTGTTAAAGTTTCAGAGTTTATATTTTTGTTATTCAAATTTCAAATGTTTATGTGTAAAATTGTTTCGTGTTAAATGTATTAAATGTAAATCAATGGAAAAATTAACAAAAAAATGTGTCGTATGAATGAAGCGTCTGTTGCCACGTCAAGCGTCGTCGCGCCGGGTCGAAATTGTCCCGGGATGGAAAAGGCCTTCGTGCGGACCTGAAGGTCGCTCGGGCCAATTTTTTTGGCAGGGGAGATTTCTGTGCCGATTTTTAAATCAAAAGATTTAAAATCCGCGACAGGCAATGGACAAGTCAGTCAAACATGACGTAACGCGGAAGGATACAACGACCGTTGGGAACCGGGCCGTGTGCAAAGCGTCTCGTCGTCGTCACTCGTGGCTCAGTAATCGCGTAGTCAACATGTGAAGTCGCGTTTTGTCGCTGGTGTAGGACGAATTTATTAATATCTTAATTCGTAGCTCGGAAATTAGCGTTCGGGCGGAAATTGTACGTGCATCAAACGATCGCAATTGTCAAAATTTCGCCGAATTGCATTTGGGTGTGTGTTTTATTAGTATTAAGTCGAGACAGTTGAGATGCCGGATTGATTGTTCGCGTTCGTGATGAAAATTCGTACATGCATCATATCGATAGCAAATGTCAGTTTCTAGCGAATCGCGGGTCGTCGTGAAGGTATTTTCAATTGATTCATTAAACGCCAGCTCGAAAAAAACAAGAATTAATAAGTCCTACACCAGAAAAAACCGTGTCGTGATATTCCGCTCGGTCAGACAAAAAGTCAAAATTACCACGAGTCAGTTTTTAAATGTTCGGTACGCGTGAATCTTCGTCGGAATGAATGTGTATGTGTCGACATGTGTACGTAAGTAAATGTTTGTGTTATTTGTGTTTTAGTATTAAAATAGTCTTGCCAATCTGCCACATTTTTTCACATGTACCACTCGTTTTACAAGTTACGAATCATGTTTTGTTTGGTCTGAGATTTTCATGTTTCATTTGGTCTACTTAGAGCACATGGTCACGATTCAGGATAAAATGTTTTATTAAATTTGGTCATGTCATACAAAGAATTTAAGTTATAATAGTGAACCTAGTCAAATGAAAATTATTTATTAAATTGAATTGAAATGGTATATTAATTTAAAGAGCAATGTTTATCTGTGATATTATTATTTTTGTATTCTATGTAAAGTCAGATTCTATCATCATCAGTATTATTATTTAAAACGTTTGAATTTCATGTGTAGAATAATTTTTGAACAGTATTACATTTTTTTTAATAGTGAGAGTTTGATTGTGTAACGTAAATGGGGGTAACAGAGTGCTCGGTCGAAGGCTAGGGTTGATAAAGGGTCACGAGGATAGACTCCCATTAAATTCATAAATATTAAATACTAAATAAAAATTATCAAATAATCGACTCAGCAGTCGATTGGCCCCGTTGCACTGATCAGCAAGGAGTGATGTAGATCACAAACCTACATAATAGTCCCTGTTTGATTAAATTGTAAACTGGCCAGTTTGATAATTACGAACATCTTTGGGGAGTCTGGTGATCCAAAACAAATAAATAAAATCATCAAGGCTAGGTTTTCCCGAGACTCTGCAGTTTTAGAATGTGGCAAACCACCAAATTTAACTTGCAATCAACTCTCTCGCTCTCTCTTTCAAAATATTATTAAATTGTGCACAAAAAAGATTATTACATTGTTTATATCTGTTACTTGTATCACAGCTCAATTCAACTCATTACATAGCATTTTTACAAATCATCATCTTATCATTATCCTGTGTTTTGTATTATATTATTAATATTATACTGGTAAATTTAAGAGTATTGGTTTAACTGAAGAAGTATACAAAGTATACACAATGAGTGTTGATGATCACATATTTTAATATCAAGTTGGTGAATTCATGAATAATCGGCTTAACCGAAATCCAGTGTATACAAACATCTTGAAGTCATACTTTGATAAATAGTTTCTGAACAAACAGTTTCATAAATATATTCAATCAATATTTTAATATGTTATTATTTGCAGTATTACAGTTTTACAAAGAAAACAATTCACATCACAATCTTTCATCTGAACTGATATTTCAATTCATAGAGTGTTCAAATAAACACATCTATTAGCTTTAAGAAGTGTTAGAATTAAGCTGAAGAAGGTGTGAAGGAGGACAACATATCAGACCTCTCACGGTCCATAAATCGGATTTCTGGGATATTTAATTACAGGGCCCACACTTAACATCTTTATTTCCACTGCGCAGCTCTGTGATTATAACGTCCTCAGTAGTCTGATTAAATAAAGTAAATTTCATTTTCAAACCCCACCAGGGGGCAACTTTTTGTTATACTCACACCTGTATGGAATACCTAAATTGCATTACATAAAGGTGTGAGGTGATTTTATTTGATGAAATGAAGTAACAAGTAAAGAGCTATTATCTTTTATTCTTTTTATTTTTCTTTACAAAAAGCTTGATGGAATGATCAATTAAGTAAAGAGTATATTTTGAATATAAGTGAAGGATTCTCTTCTTTTTTCTTTACAAGGTTTACATGGTTTGAAAAATGATGAAATTTTGTTAACAACCGATAAACTTCATTATGTTTGGAGTAAGCTTTTAAATACTTATTTTTCAAGACTAGATGAATGTACATTGATCAACATGATCTTTGAAAACTATTTTTTATACCCTCATTTTAATTTTTACTAGTATAAAGAATAGAATGCCTTTTTCGAACTGTTTTTAGGCTTCAATTAAATGTTCGCTTCAATTTGTTATGTCGCAAATATGTTTATTTCTATTATTCACTTAACATTGACTTAATTTTATTTCAATAAATTTTGTGTTTATGTTTTGCTACACCACTGCAACAAAAAAAAAAAAAATAAATTTATTTAATTTAAATTGCAACCAATGAGAATATCATATAAATAAGATGTACACAGGGTTCTTTTGTTTCCCTGATGTGTTTAACTAATGTACTGACTTAATACCATATGTGTATGTGAATTAATGATCACCTGTTATTTTGCATTTGTTTTGTTTGTATTAGTTTTTCTGTTTACATTAAAGTATGAGTTTGATTCAACTGAACTAATTTAGTTATTATTTGAAAATGTAACATTGGCGACGAGAAAAACGAAGAATGGATGGACAAGAGTTAAAAAATCTAAAGAAAGCACGAGCAGTAGTAAAAGGACAGTTGAAGAAGGCAGAAAGATTCCAGTCTCAAGGTAGTCTTACAGTGACTGAGGTGAGTGTTAAACTCAAAGCAATTGCTGACCAGTGGGAACGTTACAAAAGTATTCAGGACCAAATTGATACATTAACCGATGAAGAAAACTTGCACCATGAAATAGAATGTAGATGTAATGTCGAGGATAAGTATTTAAATCTTACAACAAAACTTCAAGAGTTGATTAAGAATGAATGTTCCAACACTAGGTCTACACCACTTCACCCAATCATCAATCCTTCTGAGGCGACACATAGTTCAATTCCCGGGTCCTCATTGTCGGGTCGTATAAATTTTACACCTTTTCACCCAGAGGAAAGGGTTACAAATTTTATAAAGAGACTTGAAATATTCCTACACCTTAAAAATCTAAGTACAGATGGTAATGCTAAAGTTTACATGCTACTACACGCTCTTACACCCCAGTTACACCAACAACTTTATGATTTATGTGCACCTGAAAACCCACTTACAAAAGACTACAGTGAGTTGGTTCAGATATTAAAGGATTTTGTAGAACCACAGCCAAGTCAATGGGCTTTACAACACAAGTTTATTTCCCGTACTCAACAAGAACATGAATCCATAAATGAATTCTCAATAGCACTTAAGAAATTAACTAGCAACTGTGACTTTAATTGTGATTGTGGAAAGTCGGTTGCGGAGATGTTTCTTAAACTTCAGTTTATTCGTGGTTTGAATGACATAGGCTAGATATTCGAGCTAAACTTCTTCAAGGACGAGAGAAACGCACGTACAAAGACATTGTTAACGAAGCATCGGCAATGGAACTAGCTAAATCTGAGAGCAAAACTGTATGTCACAAAACAATGGAACACCTCGATTTGAACAGGGTGGATTCCAATAGTAGTGATAGGAACAAGCCAAAGAAAATGTTGTATCGACAAACATTTCAAGAAACCGGCACGAGACCCAACACAAAATTTGACAATCTAAAAGGGAAATGTTACAGATGCGGTTCACCTTCTCATCGAGCTAACAAATGTAAATTTATAGAGGCTGAGTGCAGAAAATGTACTAAAATTGGACACATAGCAAGTGTATGCTTACAGGAAAAGAACCAGACTAACAGAAATTTGAAGCAATACCAGACTCAAGATGGCTCGGAGAAAGGCAGTGAGTATGAACATGAAATTAATGTACTAAGTGACAGACAAAAAGGTAAATTCATTCTTGACATAACGATTGAAGGAAAAACTGTACCAATGGAATTGGATACAGGTGCAGCCCTTAGTACAATGTCCTATGATGATTTTAAAAAACTGAATGTACGTACAAAAGTATTTAAAACCAAAATCGAACTTAGAACGTACACAGGTGAACCTATCAAACCCAAGGGTAAGTCATTTGTACATTGCTCATACAAGATGCAAAAATTTGTTGGAAAACTCTACCTTATTGATCAAAATGTAGATGCTATATTTGGTAGAGAATGGCTCAGAGAAGTGACAATAGATTGGGCTGAGATACAAAATGTGAACGCAATACAACCTGAAAGTCTTGATACCATCCTCAGCGAGTTTGAGGAAGTTTTTGATGGTAAAATTGGAGAGATACCTGAGTATCTGGGGCACTATAGACTTATAGACGATGCTACACCTATATTTGTAAAACCAAGACAAATACCCTTTTCCATTAAAAGTAAAGTTGAAAATGAATTAAAAAGACTTGAGGACTGTAACATTATAACAAAGATTGACCATTCTGACTGGGGAACTCCCATTGTACCAGTGGTGAAGCCAAACGGACAAGTACGAATTTGTGCCGATTACAAAGTAACACTGAACAGAGTAATAAAAGATGAGAACCACCCTATTCCAAGAATTGAAGAAATCCACTCTCAAATGAACGGAGGAAAAGTATTTTGCACGCTAGATATTTCTAACGCATATCTTCACATGAAAATGGATGAGGACAGCGCACACATGCAGACATTGAGTACACATAAAGGTATGTACAAAGTTAACCGTTTAATGTTTGGTGTCAAAGTTGCTCCTTCACTTTGGCAACAGTTTATGGACAAAACTTTACAAGGTATTTGCGGAGTGCAATGCTTTTTTGATGACATCATTATACAAGGTAAGACATCTGAAGAACTCTTGAAAAGATTAAAGGTTGTCCTAGAAAGATTAAAAAGTAAAAACTTAAAATTGAACAGAGAAAAGTGTAAGTTTTTTCAAACTAGTCTGCAATATCTGGGACATATAATTGATGCTCAAGGTATTCATAAAACAAAGGAAAAGGTCTCTTCCATCTTAAACAGCAAAAGACCAGAAAACGTAACAGAACTTCGCAAATTTCTTGGATTAACAAACTACTACAACAAAATTTATAAAAGATTTAGAAACAATTCTACACCCACTCAACCAACTACTTAAGAAAGATGCACACTACAATTGGACCTCAAAATGCGAGAATAGTTTTCAAAGGGTCAAATCAGAACTAGCAAGTGATCGTGTCCTTGTACATTACAATCCTGATTTGCCTCTGGTACTAGCAACGGATGCCTCTCCGGTGGGTCTTGGTGCTATTCTTTCACATCGTTACAGCGATGGAAGTGAGAGACCGATAAGTTTTGCCTCACGCAGTTTGACAAAATGTGAACAGCACTACAGCCAAATTGACAAGGAAGCCACTGGCATCTACTGGGGGCTTAAGAAGTTTTTCCCGTACTGTTATGGACGGAAATTTACTCTGATTACTGACCACAAGCCACTCGTATCCATATTCAGCCCCACAAAAACACTACCATCAATATCTGCTACTAGATTATTTAATTATGCACACTTTTTATCTGGATTCGACTACAAAATTGAATACAGAAGAACATCGGATCATGCTAATGTAGATTTTTTATCTCGGTTCCCAACTGAGCATGCTTCAACTAAAGGTAGGGACAACTGTGACCTTTTTCAACTTAGTCAGCTCGATTCTTTTCAAATTAGTAGTTCTACAATTTCTAAGTCAACAGCCCATGACAAAGACCTTCAACCAATACTACATGCACTTGAAGAAGGTAAATCAGTGGAAGCTTTTGGGTACCATGACAATGAATTAACACTTCAAGACGGATGTATTTTCAAAGAATGTCGAGTTCTAATACCACAATCCCTTCGTCGGAAGGTTCTTGATGAACTTCATATTGGGCATTTAGGCATGGAGAAAATGAAATCCCTAGCCCGAAGCTATTGTGCATGGAAGAATATTGACCGATATATAGAGCAATTGGCAAAATCGTACAAACAATGCCGTTTGAAACAAAATGAACCAAGAAAGGAACAAAATCATCCATGGCTAGCTCCCCAGGGACCATGGGAAAGGTTACATATAGACTTTGCTGGCCCAATGCAAGGACAGTGGTACTTTATTATTGTGGACGCCTTTACTAAGTGGATTGAGGTAATACCTACTAAGAATACCTCTACAGAATTTTGCACAAGAGAACTTAGAAAGTTATTTGCTACATTTGGTCTTCCCATGATTTTGGTTTCTGACAATGGAAGTCAATTTACGTCTAGCGTCTTCGAACAGTTCCTATCAGAAAACGGGGTGGTACACAAAACAACTGCTCCTTACCACCCTTCGTCAAACGGGCAGGCTGAGCGTTATGTCCAGACTGTGAAGAAGTCCCTAAGAGCAATGGAAGACGAGGGAGGGAGACTAGACGTCAAACTCTTCAGAATGCTTATGCAGTTACGTCAAACCTCAAATTCATCTGGCTGTGATGCATACTCCTTGATGTTTGGCAGGAAGATTCGAACACACATAGCTCTTTTACATCCTACACGTAAACAAGAAACTGAACATGTGAAGCAAGCAACAAGATATTTTAAGGAGGGGGACAGAGTACAAGCGAGAAATTATTCAAACTCAAAAGACAAGTGGAGGTTTGGAAGAATATTGGAAAGGGAAAGCAACCTTCTGTATAAAGTGCAAATGGATGATGGAACTGTCTGGAGGCGTCATGTTGACCAATTACTGAAATGCGAAATAACGTTACCACAACATTTCAGAGGGGAGAATTGATGTGTTTAACCATAGATAAATCATACTCCCTTAGTAGATTTGTCATCCTTATGGAACAGCTGAAGCCAGTTTTATTGTTATTTCTGTACGTCCAACTGTAGAGGTTATGTTTTGTTTACAATTTGTTTCTTGTTATTTCAGTAATTTAAAACCTCATTTAACCAAATAAAACGATTTAATCATAAAAAATAACTGGTCTCCTAGTTATATAACCAAACAGGAAAGCACAAATCATGAAAATAATCCTAAAATAATATAAACAAAATGTTGTCTACCCCAGCGATCGGTGTGGACGTACATGAACTAGACACGAAAAACAAGCTTCAATATTTACAATGAGATGAGGATTCTACTTTTGTTGCTTAGTCTATGGTTTAACTAATGTACTGACTTAATACCATATGTGTATGTGAATTAATGATCACCTGTTATTTTGCATATGTTTTGTTTGTATTAGTTTTTCTGTTTACATTAAAGTATGAGTTTGATTTAACTGAACTAATTTAGTTATTATTTGAAAATGTAACATTCCCCAACTCTAAAATACTACTCACATGAATTGAAAATGTTATATGTTTTAATAGTACTGTAGCAAATCGAATATCAATAAAGTTAATGTATAACAATACATTTACATATTCCTAGATTATAATTGAATGTGTTTACGAAGGAACACCACAGCCTCAAAATTCAACATTACAGTATATTTACTCAAGATTTCTTGTTTTCATATAGCACAGTTGATGTTGCCAACTAGCGTGGGAGCGGAAGTCCTGATAAAGGCGGGTTCTCGGAAAAGTAATAAACATGTAGTTTGAATGAAAGATTTTTTTTAAATTTCGTACAGGATTCATAGGATCCTCAGCATAAAGTACAAACCACATACAAACTGCAAAATGTGTGTCGAAGGTCTGATTAGATTAGACCTTCCGAGATTTAGACCTTCAGCAACTGATCCGTTTTTTACCTTCCTATAATTTATTCTTTTTCATGTTGTGCTTCATGTAACATACATAGACTAGAGGGCCGCTCATGCCCTTGACAAATAAATTAACATTTTCGCACAAATACAAATCAATATCGTCATTAGACAAGAATTAAAAAATAAAATTTATAAACAAAACCTACCACGGCATATTCTTGAACAAGAATGCCTACAAACCTACGATAAGCATGTTTGTTATTATTATACTTAACCTACAAATGCTATGACTTAGGGCATACCTGCTTTCCTAGATAAAATATCCGAACTAATTGCGAGTGCAACGTGAATTTAGAAAGAGACTAGTAAGAATTTACAACTGCGAATTTCTCAGAATTGATTGACAGTTCAGACGAACCTATGGCCACAGACTACGGAAACCTACAGTATTATTGTATTAGTATACTGTATTTGTATTATTGTGTTACTAGCAGAGTACCCGTCCTTCGTACGGGGTTGGCATATAAGTATAAATGCTTATTGCAGTTATGGGAGAGGACACGATAAAAAAAATTTGTCTTTTAATTTATACGGTATCCTATAGTGTAGCACACATCTACCATAGTCCTGATGTTCTACCACTGACCCTAAACCATGGAAAAAAGTAAAGTTCTCATTGTGTACCGCAACTTTTTTTGCTAGTTGGTTCAAATTAGCTGTGGTCATTAATGCAAACAATCAAAATAATAGTGCTGCACCCTGTTTGGCAAGCCTTATAACTTTTTAATGCTGTTTAATATCATAGAACCAACTTGTACAGTTGAAACGGCTGACAAAATTCTTTAATTTCTTTATATATGAATACTCATAAGGTTAACATGAGAAAGTCCAGAGCCAGAGCCACCGCGGCGGAGACTGAAAGAATTTTTGAGGTAAGAGTATGTTAATCGTGGATGTCATCTATCATCATACCAAATTTCAACCTTGTCGGTTTAGTATTTTTCGCGTTTGCTTGTCACAAACATCCATCCATCCATACATCCATGGTTTGCACTGTAAACATAAAGCTATCACAATAGTTCCAAACCGACAAATAGAAAAATAGGTAAATAGTAAAAAATAGTAAAAAAAATACGGTATCCAACTCTGGGGAACCACTTCAAACATAGAAATAGTTCAACGATTTCAATCTAAAACACTAAGAAAGATTTTACAAGCACCTTGGTTTGTCACAAATAAAGTTATTCATCAAGATACAAAATTACCCTATGTTAGAGAAGAAATAAAAAACCAAGTGAAAAATATCAAAGAAAATTAGAAATCCATCCCAATTTCCTGGCAGTTAACCTCCTCAATAATAGTGACGCTACATATAGGCTCAAAAGAGTTAATCCAATAGACCTTCCAAATAGTTTTTAGTTTAATTTTTTTAAATTGTTTGTATGTTAGTGCACTTGATGGATTGTATCCAACCCATGGTAAAATGGTCATGAAATTTACTTATTGTTCTAGTATAGAATAGATTGTAAATAAATACTTGTTAAAAAATTTTAAATTTTGTAGGTTTGCTCTTGTTACCATGGATACCATCAATCAATATTTTAAAATCTCTCACCTCAAATTTTTTAAAGCCCACGGGGCAGAGCCCTAGGAATTGTAGGAATATTTAGCACATTTGACGGATAAACCTTTTTTGAATTCGTCATATTATAAGTGTATGAAAATTCATATATCTGTGTGTCAATATCTACGTAGGCTCATTTCTGTTCAATGGAAGTTATGCAATTTCAATGATACCGGTACTTAAATGGGAAGTCTTACAGCTGTTATAAAACTGTGCATACAATTTTATCTTACGAGTAAATTCGCTACCAATTGATATAGTACGACAATTCTATTCTACTGCAGTACTTAAAATTCTACCACTACTCACATTAAACCTACCATATTTACTTTTGGGCTAGTGATTAATTTATTGTATTAATCATACAATATAGTGAATAGTGTAGTCATTTATTTATCTCGTTTCTATGACATAGCTCTATTGTGTAGGAATCAATTATGCAATCATAACAACAGAAATACTGCATCATTACATTTTACGGTGACATAGTATTTATTTTACATATAACAAATTTAAGCTAATGCAATAATTAGTTCAATTAGAACCGTTGAATATTGAATAATTTAAACATTAATCGAAGACGAAGCGGTTGACAACTTTCAAACAGTTGACTAGGCCTAGTTGCCTTCAATAATTGCAATGCGAACTGTAGGGGTTTATTATCTGTGACTGTATGCACTGAGGTCGGCAAACAGTGTTCACAGTGTGCAGGCACTTTGGACGTCGTGGCACTTGGACGTCGTGCAACAGTCAAATATTGATTGGACGTCGTGGCACTTGGACGTCGTGCAACTGGCAGAGGCTTTGGACGTGGTGCAAATGATACTTTTTTACAATTCTACAGTGCGCTTTTTCACGACGTCCAAGTGCCACGACGTCCAAAGCTTGTAGAAAGGCTATATTTTTGGCAGTTACTGTACTTTTGGACGTCGTGGCACTTGGACGTCGTGCAACAACTCAAAAATTATGTTTTGGACGTCGTGGCACTGAAAAAATATTATTGGACGTCGTGGCACTTGGACGTCGTGCAACACTCCCTTATAAAATGTTTTACAAATAACAAAAGACTTGTTTCTCTGATGGTTCGTACCTCTAATTTCTCAGAAATAGTAACAGTTTTTATCTACATGGTATTCATGTGAGATTAAGATGGTAAAATATTGCTTGATAATGTATTATAGTAATGGGTTTCAAACTAAAATCTTTAAATAACCAGCTATAAGAACAATTTAAAGTCTAAATAGCTTCTTGATCAGCATCGTACGTGTTATTAAATTACCTGAACGTACAAATAATGTCAAATAACACTAGAAATAAATATATTTACACTTATTAATTAGTTATATTACCATAGGTCTCATGGTAAGAACGAGACCCGGACCAATTTAATCAATCAAAAAGCTACCTACTGACTTTTCTCAAGATCGAAGCAAAGTATTGAATTGAAAGGATGTAGTGTGTTGTGTGTTTTAGCTCAGCTAATATTATTTCTTTCCTCTACTCTTCCAGTGAAGTCGGTCTTAGTCTTCGACACACTACATAAGTAGGTAATGTCCTATTAATAATACTAAAGGTAAGACCTTTGACTATTTACTAGTCAATGGTAAGACCTAGGGTAGGGAACCGTTTATACTTTTCGTGTTTTGTTTTAATATAAGGGTCATTATCAAATTGAGAACAAATTAATGTCTTGTGGACATATAAAGTAGTAAAAATTAAAAAAAATAAAAAAAAATATTTAAAACTAAAGACAAAGATTATATCTACATACGTAGTATAAAAATAAAATGTTTAAACAAATTATTTTTGAAAAAAAATAACCTTTAGTACCTTAAATGTCCCCCTCGCTAACTGTCCTACACTGGCTAGCCTAAAGTTTACATGTAGTTATTGTGGTTTGAAAAAAATATAATTAAATAATAATCTTCTGTGGTGTTATATAAATACTGTTTCATTTCCATTACCCATTGCAAACTATTTTTAAATTTTGATATTTCCGAGACATATAACATTTTTACTTAGTCCTATGAAAACCATCTAGGTTACAAGCGATTTTGAATTTGCCGCTATTTCCATCGTAAGTTTCGCACGATCGCCGCCAAGAGCAGTAGTGAGTGCAGGAAGAGTTATCTTTGTCAGAAAACGTGTTAATAACGAATTATTCTTGTTAATAAAACAAATTTAGTGACAATTAGGGTAAGTATAGAGTGCGTATGTTAATTTAGTGTCTTTTCGCTAACTGCTGTTATTATTAATTGTTGTCTTTTTAAAAATGTGTGTGTTTGTGATGGAAAAGCAAATTGTACATAGAACCTAACCTCAAAGGTCCGATTACTTTCACGTGTATGCGAAGGGAATAGAGAGCAATATACCAGTAAAATGTCTCTTCGCTTATGGTCCCTCCGCTTACGTTAGCGGAAAGACAGTCTCACCCACTAACGTAAGCGAGGAAGACTGTCTCACGCGCTAACGTCAGCGAGGAAGACTGTCTTGTCCGCTAACGTAAGCGAGGAAGACTGTCTCACCCGCTAACATAAGCGAGGTTGACTGTATAGCTACGCTTACGTTAGCGAGGTCGACACTTCTCTTTTACATATGCACACATTGTATAATATGGTATATAAAATATGCAATTTTCATCATTGACACATTACATACAATTAGGTATTTTCAAGCATCATGGTTTAATCTATGAAAACAGTTAGTTGTTGACAATTGAATCTCGTACAGAAAAACTCATAATTATTATTTTCAAATATGGTCGGGAATAAAAATGTGACTCTATATTAATTGCACACTTTTTTCAAACCTGTTTTTGATTTCAATTACATATCTACGATTTATTTCAGATTAAAGATTAAAATGGCGAAAAAGAAGGAAAAAAATAAAACTAGTACTGAAAGTCGGAAAAAAACTAAAAGTGAAGCGGCTAAATATCAAAGACATTTAGAGCTAAGTGCTGCAAGGCAACGCAAATGCAAAGCCAACATGAGCCAAGAGCGACTTGAAGCTAAAAGAAAACGAGACTGAGAGCGGGACTATAGACTGAAGGAAGAAAAAAAAATTAAACATGTGTCAGACATGGACGAACAAGAAAAACAACGGGCGAGAAAAATGTGGAAAAAAAGAAGGCTGCGTATAGGAAGAAAAAGAAGGATGAGAAAGAACTCATACAAAATACTCCCCCGAACAGTGACAATGAAGATGCAGGCCTAGCCGAAAACATAACACAAGAAAGTAACATTTCCAGACAACAACAAGTTGGAAGGCGAAAGGTTCGTCGGGATAAAAGCAAAGTATACAGAGAATTGAAAAAAGCTAATCAAGAAAAAGATAAACTTCAAAAAGAAGTTGCTAAATTATATTATTTTTTTAAGAAAAAGGCTAAGCCGAATAAAAGAAAAAGAAAAGAAGAAAACTGGAAATGGTATATCACCGTCTCCAAACAAAAAGGTTCAGGAATTAGTTGCTGGAGAAAAAATTTCACCTAACATAAGAAGAAGACTTTTCGTTGGGTATGCTTTAGAAAAGCAATTAACCGAAAATATTAAGCGGGTGAAAGCAAAAGGAAGAGATAGGCACATAATAAACAGAAGTATTGGAAGTAGCATTGTAAGGAAATATAAAATTCAAAATGAACTGAAATCTATTATTCCTTACAGTTATACCCGCAAAAATAACAAAAGTGATGATGACAGCTTAACCTATAAGAAGAAAACATACAACACAGTAAAAGTTCTTGAAGCTAGACAGATAAAAAAATTCTTTGAAGGAGACGACGTTTCTAAAATGTTACCTGGAAAAAAAGACTATGTAAAACGAGGTGGCGTAAAAAAACAAAGGAGACTTTTGCTAGACAACTTAAAAAATCTATACCAAAAATTCAGGAATGAAACCAACTGCAGCATTTCGTATACAACTTTTACAAGGTGTAGGCCGTATTGGGTTACCCCTCCAACATCAAGAGATCGTGACACCAGTGCGTGTATTAAGCATGAAAACGTCAATTTGTTGGTGTCTGCTTTGAAGAAAATGAATGCTATAGAATACAAGGATACTTCAGAACTTATAAAATCTGTAGTATGTTCTACTGAAAGTGAAGAATGCATGACGAGCAAGTGCACCAAATGCAAATCATTAGACATTTTATATACAATGGAAGATGAAAATGTTCATGTTAACTTCTTTAAATGGACTTCAATCACTGAAAAGAGAGTAATAAAGGACGAAGAAAAAAATGTCAAGCGAACAGTTAAGTCTACAATGTCAGCAAATTTAGCTGAAGTAAAACTTCTTCTCAAGTCACAAGTCAATATGTTGAAAGAGCATATATATTTTATGAAGCACCAAACAAAAACTCTGAAGGCTACGACAGAAAACCTTGACAAGCACACAATTCTATACCAACTTGATTTTTCACAAAACTACGTGGCCAAGTGCAGCACAGAAATTCAGTCTATGCACTTTGGTGCTTCCAAAAAGCAACTTTCTCTTCACACAGTCGTACGCTACCATTTAGAAGACAATGTCGTAGCAAAGTCGTTCTGCACCGTTTCCGAAAATTTAGATCACCAAGCCCACGGTGTGTGGGCTCACTTCACACCTATTTTAGAACAGACTGCTGAAACCTTCCCCGAAACAAAGAACATAGTGATATTTTCAGATTCCCCGTCGTCCCAATACAGAAATAAGACCAACTTGTATTGCATGGCCAACTTTTTACCGTCTATGTTTAAAAAGCTCGAAACTTTCTCGTGGAATTTTTCTGAACCTGGCCACGGGAAAGGTTCGATGGATGGTGTCGGCGGCTCGTTAAAACGTAATGCTGATAGCTTTGTTCTCCATGGAAAAGATATTACGAGTGCATCGGATTTCGTTTCCCTTTTTCAAAACAGCAAAACGACAGTAATTGAAGTAACTGACGACCAAGTGAAACACATGAAATCATCTATCCCTAACAATATTAACACAGTTAAAGGGATCATGTCGGTGAAACAGATAACTTGGGGAGTTGATGGCGATTTAAACCTAAGAAAGCTGTCTTGCATGACTTGCAAACCAGGTATAAAATGCAAGCATTATCATTTGAAAACAATCGATAACTTAATCAATGGAAATATTAATGCAATCCAAAACACCAAGATAAAGTCTAAACCAACAAAACAAAAGAAAGGGAAAATTAGAGTGTCTGAAGTGTATACAAGTGGGAGTGGTTCGGAAGATGAAGAACCAGTTGGAGTTGAAACTTCAGTTGTCATTCAACCGTTTGAGTATGATGCAGTGAAAGAAGGTACTCACCTTTTGGTAACATTTACACTGGAAAGAAAACCGTTGAAATTGAAAAAGTATGTTGCAGTGGTTCAAAAAGGAATTGACAGTGAAAGAGAAGTCAACGTCATGTTTATGAAGCGGCCATCGCCCAAAGATAAGACACTTTTTTATACAGATGAAACTGACATTTCTTATATAACTTGCGATCAGATTAGTGGAATACTGCCCAACCCAAAAATGGTTGTTATGGGCGAGAGAATCTTTTATAAGTTTCCTGGGCCAATAGATTTGTAAATCATCAAAACCCACTTTGAGTTCTTACTTAAATGACTAATACTTTTTCGTGAGATAGGCCTATAGTTTTTATATTTTTGAATATTGTTAACTCATTGTATGCAAGTCCAATTATTGTTTTGTTGCCCATTGTTTGCCTTATAACTTGATTTACCTAAGGATATATGTTCCTTTTACTTTTGCATTTAAGAACATTAGTGTGAGATTCCTTGTATTTTTGTAAAGTTTGAAAGTTAAGGGCTATAGAATATTTTATAAGTTTCCTGGGCTAATAGATTTGTAAATCATCAAAACCCACTTTGAGTTCTTACTTATGCCTAAATACTTTTTCGTGAGATAGGCCTATGGTTTTTATATTTTTGAATATTGTTGTTTGTAGGCAAGTCCAATTATTGTTTTGTTGCCCATTGTTTGCCTTATAACTTGATTTTCCTAAGGATATATGTTCCTTTTACTTTTGTTTTTAAGAACATTTAAGTGTGAGATTCCTTGTATTTTTGTAAAGTTTGAAAGTTAAGGGCTATAGAATATTTTATAAGTTTCCTGGGCTAATAGATTTGTAAATCATCAAAACCCACTTTGAGTTCTTACTTATGCCTAAATACTTTTTCGTGAGATAGGCCTATGGTTTTTATATTTTTGAATATTGTTGTTACCTCATTGTAGGCAAGTCCAATTATTGTTTTGTTGCCCATTGTTTGCCTTATAACTTGATTTTCCTAAGGATATATGTTCCTTTTACTTTTGTTTTTAAGAACATTAGTGTGAGATTGAGGAGTTTATTTTCTATTAGTCTTGTACAATGAAAAATAAATATATTTTGAAAAGATTGATGTGTTATATTAATTTTCATTTTGAAAAAACAAACCTATGATAGTTTTAGACTATAAAATAGCCTTTCTTCCCACATTCAGTAATTGATAGTGTCTTTTCGGCAACGACGTTGTGTCTTTTCTCTAACGGTAGAGTCCTCTCGCTAACGATTGTCCTTTCGCTCACGGCCGATTTTTCGACTTTTGAAAGACTTTATAATGAATTAAAATTTGTAAATTTTGTTTGGAATCAATGTAATGACTTTATTATTCATGTATAAGTAGTATTTAACGAGGTAAAAAAATTCTCATGCATCTTATTGCTAATGTTTCTCTTTATTTTAGCTCCTAAAACTAAAAACACATACAAAAATAGGTGTAAATAAAACAAAAACAAACAGATTTTCATTTAAATTGATTTTTTATTGCTATCCAACATTTCTTTTTCACACAACACGTCATTTACAGTTTCATATTGATTATTAGAGTAATTAAACAATTTTAAACTTGTGTTAGCGAGGGGACAGCTTTTCAGGACCCTGCAAGATAAAAAAATCTGTAAAAAATAGAAAAATAGAAATTAAGCTCTGCTGACATTAAAGTCTTATTCTTTTCAATATTTTATTTATGTTTACTTAATAAATTATTAAAAAATTAAAACATTATTTATTTTTTCCAACTTTTTGCAATTTGTTCTCAATTCGATAATGACCCATAAACCATATAATGAATGTTAATAATGATTGTTTATTATTGTCTGTGTTACTTTACTTTTCTGAAAATCCAAACCTTGATAAAGTCGGATAGTCAAGTCTATTGTATCCGTATTTATGTAAAATAGCATTTGCTACAGATCCATATCAAGAGAAGTATAATTGTAGACAAGCTCTAGAATTGCGCTGTTTGCTAAGATAAGAAAGTCAGGAAAGCTGTGTGAAATCCTGTGTTAAGATTTTCAGCATATTTGTAAAGCAAGTGTTTGTTTTTGTAGCCTGAAGGTTTCACAGGAATATGGTACAATTTATTGTATAGCACATCCTTCCCTTTAAAAGCGTTTGCCAGAATAAATTACTGTACAGTATATATAAATTATGTATATTTATTTGAATAATTTTTAACAAAATTTTAAACGTAAACACTAATTTACTTCAATACAAAAGGATTACAATTTTGTATATTAAATGTAGGCCTAGATATAATTCTCAAAACCCTAAGTCTATAATTATTCTTCAATCAATTATTTAATAAAATTACCAAAAGTTAGTTATTAAAATATTTGTCATCTTTTAACTTTTTGGCCACAGTTTCCCAATTGATGGTACTGTAGGAGCTTTCGGCCACCACTGTAGAACTAAGATAATTGCTTATAGTCTCAACTTGATATCTTGAATCAGACAAATTATTTGAAGGGAGTTTAAAGTTATTTAGATAACTCTTCTGCACCAAAACAGTTGTACGAGGATTTAACACGCGACTCAAAGAGTTGTCATCCAAATAAAATGAATTTTTGTATCCATTTGATCTATGTTTTGAAAGTTGATTAGTTCTTCGTCCTTGATTAAAAATAATTGACCTTTTGAAATGAGCTGTGGGTCCTGAGTGGAATTTCCCTCGATGAACTACCAAAGAATTCACACTTGAAACTTTGCTTAGGGACGAGCCAAATTTCTTGTTGTATTTTAATCGATTTTTCTTTACCTTTGTCAGGGAAGTTTTCGGTTTCACAAAGTTTTTGCCAAGCGCTGTTTGAGTATTAGACAATGTACTGTATTTTTGGTGCCTAGAGTGATGAGTGACTTGTGTAGCAGGATATTCAAGGTTTTTATATTTGTCAGACATACAAACTAGTGGTATGTCTTTTTTAGCACTTGAATGATTGTCTGTTGCTGGAATTTGTACCTTTTCATTTTGATTTTCAGAATCAATGTTTTCAGCATTACATTTCATAGTACTTTTATTTAAACAATTTATTACATCTGTTGTTTTAGCGTCATCGTGTTTAGCTTGCCCAACTAGTTTTGTTAAAACATCAAATTTTACAACTGAAATGTTTTTCAGCTCTACATTATTACTAGATAAATTTATAGTACTTCTAGATTTTTCATCGTTTTGATGAATAGAATGGGCTATAATTATTTCCTCTGATACATTTCTTGGTAATTTTACATACCCATTTGTTTTGCTAGAAGAGCTAACATTGTTCAAATTATTTGTATTAAGCCTTGGTAGCCCTGAGTTCTTTTTCACTGACGAAGTGATCTTTGGTGAAGGTGATACTTCAGTTACATTTTCAGAATCAGGCATTTGCTTGAATGAATACGACCCCCTTTCAATGTTGATGTTTATCAAATTTCCAACTGGGGGAACCTCTAGCTCTTTAGTAGAATCATCCTTTGCCGTTTTGAAAGACGTGTGTTGATTAATATTACTATGTGCTACAGTCATTTGTGAATGGTTGTTACTTAGCTGCTGATTACCTTTTTGATTTTTAATATTATTCTTATTCGTATTCTCACTATTATACTCATTTTTACGATTTTCTTGATCAGGATTACTTTTATTACTGGTTTTTTTATTAGAGTTTGATGACTTTTTTGTCTGTAATCTTTGTTCTTTTTCTTCACTCTCAGAATCAATTTCAAAATATTCTATGTTGGTCTTAATTGTTTTCCCCAATTCATCGTTCCTGTTGTTTTTACAGTTAGAACAAACAGTCATTTCTTTTTTATAAACTACTTTTCTTTCTCCGTCATCTGTCTTATTTTTAGTTTTTTGTGGAGTCACTGATATTATCTTCTCTTCCATCATGCACTTTTCACAAACGTCCGACTTCAGATCTTTTAGGCTTTGAGTAACATCTAGTTTGTAATGACACCCCTCACCCTTTTTCAAGTCTTTTCGGTTCATAAGCATAATTACTTCATCTGAATCCAACTTATCAAAGCAGTTGGGTTTTTTGCACAAGAATAGTTTGTAATTAGATGTAGAGCTCTCTGTGCTGCTTTCATTTTCTTCCTCCGTGTCAAAACTTTCAGATTCTGATGACACATTATGATATGGATGAATCTTTTGGTAGTTTTTATTCAACGGTATTTTTGTGTCGAACTTGCCGTGTTGAAAGTGACAATATCCATCATGTTTCCGATGATTACGGGGAGAACATCGAGATATCATATGTCTGTGATGAGGGTCAAAAGATCTTTTAGCGTCATGTCTTTGTCCATAAATCATACCGTCTTCAAATTCTCTCTTTTTATTTATTTTTATATGTAAATGTTTACCAGTCGGGTTGTTTGTTTGGCTTCTATTATTTCCTCCTGAGGGGTTTGTTATATTCTGGTCACTATCTCTATAAATATCATAGTTTCTTTTACCTTGGATATTTTTGTTAGGAAAATGTCTCCTGTTACCATCCCTGACATGGTAATTTACTGTGTGTTGCCTGTAAAAACTATTTGTTTTTGATTCTTTCTCATTTTTTGCAGCCATATTTGCTTGTTTTTTACCATTTTCATTTTTTACCTGACACATACCTTGACTATTATTCAAAACAATTCTGTTATTTTTTCTTTTAGTGATGATGTTTAGATCTGGAGTCAGTTCTAAGTACACAAGATTTTGCACTCTCGAGTCTTGATTTTTAGGGGGTGGAATAGTTTTTGTATTCTGAACTGTAGTTTTATTTTGACTTTGACCCATGTTATCGATGCCTTTTGATTCATCACGGTATTCATTTTTTAAATTTGGTCCATTACTTTCCGCGCCATCATCCTGAGAATCGAAATAAATGTCTTGACTATCTTTATACACATTCTTATTTTTGTTCTTTTGCTTTTTCTTGTTATTTTTAGATGGTTTCGACTCAGAATACGAGTCGAAACTGTTTCCATTTTCATATTTTCTAACAGGCTTAACTATCTTTATCCATGCACTGCTGTGGTTTTGGTTACTTGGATTCCACTTATTACTCTCGCATATTTCACAAGAACAAGACGAGGAACTTTGTGGCATCCTTTGCTTTTTCTTTCTAAAATATGATCTTTTGCTTCTCTCCTTCACACAGAGTTCACAAGTGCAGTCGGAGTACTTCGTAGATTCTCTAGGGCAACAATCAAACTGTTTAGGTGAATTTCTCTTTGCAGGACTATATTCACAAATGCCTGCATTTAAGTTACAACCACTATAACCACAGCTGTTAGAATAGTTGTTATCAGAACCGTAACAACACTCCTCACAGCAACATGAAGAATCATCCCCACTACAGTCTTTGCTGTATTTTTTTGAACTCCTTTTTATTTTATTTGGCCTTTTAGGTTCTTTAAAATCAGAATCTTCTGCAACATCTTTAGGGTCTTGAACTAAAAATCGTTTTCTATCTTTCTTTCCATTCCAACAGTTTGGAAGCTGGTCTAAATAAGTGTACAAATTTTGGAGTTCTGAATCTAAAATTTGAATCCGATCACTGAAGTGTGAAGTGTTTCTGTTAGACGAGTGATTATCACACTGTTTGTACAATATGTCTTCCTTCAGCCTATTGGCTAAGTCAGCTAGAGAACGAACGGACTCATAGAAATGCATGTAATCATAGACAGGTTCACTATTGCTGGAGTTCAACACTTCATTTTGACTGTGACTTAGGTGGGATGTAAACAAATGTTCAAGGTTTTGTAGCTTCTTGTCCAAATTATTGATTTTACTTAGCAAAATGCAATTGTAATCCTTTTGTTTCTTCTTAATCGGCTTTCTAGAAAACTCAAATTGATGACTATCATTTTGTAAATTTTGTACTAGTTTGTCCTTCAAATTTTGCACAAAGCCTTTTGAAGGCCCGGTACAACCAGGGTTTCTTGATTCTTTGATATAATTTTTACACTTGATAAAATCTTTGCATCCTGTACTATCTTGTTTATAATAGTTTTTATTGCAATTGAATGGATAACATTGCCTGTGCATAGTTTCAGTAAATATTAAAACAAAGTACAAGTTAATTTTTTTATTTTACGCACAATAATTTATAAATTGCATACAAGGTTAGCCTAACCAGATCATAATAAAATACATTAATTCAAGTCATATGTGAAAATACTTTGACAGTTTGTCAAGTAGGTCAGCTGTAATAAGTACCAATACATTTAATATATTGTACAGTGATAAAGAGTTAGTTAATAGTAGAGTCAATCAAATGATAGTAGCAAAGATTACACTACGGTATGTGTAATCTTTGATAGTAGTGATCATAAAAGAAACATAAGTATATAGTAGTAGGGGGAAATTCAGAAATAATTATAAATCACTTGCTCTTCAATCAAGTAATTAAAAGCTAGATTGTGGGTTGTGTTAATAAAATTAAACACGAAAGAGACTTTCCTTGTTTATGTACCTATCTTAAGAGTTGAATTTACTGTTGCTTATGGGCCTACATAAACTTATCTCTCGTATAGCATAAGCTACAGTTTCCGTTAAAAGAAAATTGGTTTGTCATTGAGAATAGGCATGTCCTAAATTAAGTTCAACCCAATTAACGTAATCATTGGAAATATTTTTTGGATCCACTTACCATCTAGCTTCTCGCCAAATTCTTTCTGCTACTTCTTGGGCTGTTCCGGTTTGACTGCCATACAAAATAGTAAGCTTTCTCTTTGAATCCATTTTGGACTTTAGGTAGCAAAAACTGTAAAAGAAATTAAAAGAAAACACTTAATACTCATTGAAACTATCTATTAATTTTCATACTTCTTTAAAATCAACATGAACATAAAACCATAACTGGCGAAAGAAAACTAGTGAGAACCAAGCATATTATTGTTTTATCACAGTTTTTGTATTTTTTTATATGGATGTTATTATTTCCATAATATTTTTTAAAAGTCAACCATAGAAGGCATTCTCTGTTATGAGCTGTACACTCATACGAATTTGAACGGAGGGTTTTTGGCCTCTGGGGACCTCAAAACGAGAAAGTAAATCGGTTCTGGGTCTAGGTCTTACCATATTTTAGATTTTGAGTTGTTTTTGTCTCTGGATCACAAAACAAACTATAAAAGGTATAAAATTACCTGAGTACTGCCAGAATGATCCTGTTGGTCCTTACGGATTACGCGTTTCGAGGAGCTTAAGTCCTCATCATCAGATCTTGTACAAGAAACACATCTATCACTTCGAAAAGGTCGTCAAAAGTTTAAATATACAACGTGTATTTATGTTGTGGTGTATTACGTACTTCATGTGTATATTTAAACTTTTGACGACCTTTTCGAAGTGATAGATGTGTTTCTTGTACAAGATCTGATGATGAGGACTTAAGCTCCTCGAAACGCGTAATCCGTAAGGACCAACAGGATCATTCTGGCAGTACTCAGGTAATTTTATACCTTTTATAGCATATTTTAGAGTATTGAGCTATGATTTTGGCCCAAGAGGTTGTGAAGGGAGCCTTGGCCTGTTACAACGTTCTACGGTTATATTATTGCTTGTAAATAGTCCATATAATCTCACTTAATTACCGTACGTATTCTAGATTCTAGAATACGTAATTAATTAGGCTAATCGAAAAATTCACTAAAAGATACGTAGAAATGTGTGATTTTCACTTAAATTTATCCAAAAATTTTTGGGGTGGAACTCTCAGACCTAGGGATGTTGCGATACTATCGATACCAGTAGGTATCGATACTTTTATTGCGATACTGCTGGTATCGTATCGGTATCGGTTTTTCCGATATTTACTTGTTATCGATACCAAGAGGCCAGGTTCGTATCGTAAGTATCGGAACGTAATTTCTGACAAATCTGAGTAAAATGGCCACGCTCGTGCCTTCTGAGCGGTTATTTTCCAAGGCTGGAGCAACAGTGACCCAAAAAAGAAACAAACTTTAACCCAATTAAATATTTTTTTTTTTATCTAGCTTGGCTGATATTTGGTTTGAGTAAATTATGATTCACTTTTCATAGAACTGTACATAACTATAAGTAAAACCATTGACTATAAACCTACAGACGTATACTTAGTCAATGATACAACTTAAGGGTTTAGTTTAGTTGCAGAGTTATTTTTGTTACAAGTCAATGTTAGCAACGTTGTGTTAGGCAAATAAAATGAAACCATGGACTATTTAACATCAAATAAACTAAAAAGGTGGCACTTAAAGTTATTTAACTAAAAAAATTTTTTTTTATTTAGGCTGATGGTAAACACGAAAGTGTTGCGTTGGTAATTTAATAACATTGTCTATTGAAAAGATAAATTATATAGGCCTAGGACTTAAGGTAAGCTTAGGCCTACTTGAACTTATACTTGAAGGTAAAATTGAAAACAATGGTTGGCTATGTTTGGTTAATTTTGTTTTACATATTTAGGTAGTTTTTAGCAGCTTCAATTCGAATCCTATATTGGCTGCACTGTACTGGAACGAGTGAACTTTAATCGAAGATCAGTTAATCAGAATTTGACGTCACTGGTATCGAATGGATACGATACTGACGGTATCGATACTTTAGTTCCGATACAGAGCCGGTATCGATACTTTTTTGCGATACGGTATCGATACCAAATATCGGAAAGACAGTGGTATCGCAACATCCCTACTCAGACCCCCCTTTTTTCCGGTAAGTCCGGCCCCACTGTCGCCCAGTGGAAATATCTTAAAATATGCTCTGTCTCCACTATAACGCATGGTATAGGGTATAGATCGGCATGTGCCAATCGGCAATGTCGTATGCCGATTCCAAACCGACAGGTTGTCAGTCCAGATCAAAGGAAGCCAGGCATGTTGAAGAGGGGACGAGGTATTAGTTGTCTAAATGTACCCTTGTGGTTGTTTAGGTTATTTTTGGTTCAATCTTTTGAATTAATTTTTCTTCAAAATTTTTGTCATTTGAAAAAAAAATCCTAAACAGCTCTGTATTTTATTAAGTTTAGCAGCATCATCCTGTATTAAATCGGTACTTTATTATACTGAGGCCACATATTTTACAGCATTATGTTAGGTTGGGTTATCATAAATATGTTTGTAAGTTAGGACATTCCTCGTTTCGTTATGAATCGAACGATACCAGATGAGTCATACTTTCTATTTGATAGGCCAACCTAACATAACCTCCAAAGAACCATTAAATCATTAACACGTTCGCTGCGGCCCATCAATGGCGGGTATATCCCCGGTGCGACACAGCCCAGGCGATTGGATTTCAAATTTCGGTCTAACAAATAGCAAATAACCTGTTGTGTTTGCGTTACGACGAGTGTCGACATAGTTCGCAGCACTGCTTGGAACGTAGCCGGTCCCATTGTATTGCCAATTGGAGGGAGAAAGACGAGACAACAAGTTGATTTCTAAGCTTGCCAGATGGGGATTGTACGGGGGAATCCCTAGGTTACTACCAACCTACACAACACAACAAAAAGCATGTCACACACTACACGCTAAGTTAACGTGGTATAAGTCCGCCTTTGACCGACGCTAGGCTCGCACTGAGCAACAGATTGATGCATTCCAGTGTGGGTTTTGGGTCAGCACTGACCCGGCTGCGTGAGTGTTGCAATGGCCGTGGGTCAGTACTGACCCACCCGCAGCGAATGTGTTAAGTAAGTTAGTTCACTAGAAATATCCCAATTACAGATTTTCAAACTGGGGCTAATCCAAAACTTTGAGAGTACAGTAACTTAGGTTGTTATACTGCAACAAAAATAACAACCAACGCAGCTGTTAAAACTATATATCAGATGACATCCCAGCACTGTGTGACAAGGCCTTCATTTTAAGTCAAGCCCCATGGCACGATGCGTTTTGTAAGCCTGCAAAAACTATGGCAAGCCAGTCGGATTTGCCGAATGGCCACCATCGTCATAGTGGGGATGCGGCTTATCCACTAAAGCATGGGGTAAGCCTGGACAGTACAAGGGTGAACTGTACTGATGAAAGTAGTGGCAGGTAAGTTACCAGAATCTGAATCGGAGCCCTCGAATCCGAAGTCTGTGGCACTACCGACTGAACTAGCCTACTAACTTGAGTACTACTTGAGTTTGTGTTTTGTGTCAATCTAATTGGTAAAAAAGTAATAAGAATAGGCTTAATCTAAAACGCCATTAAGCCTAATTGATTTAAAAGAATTTTAAAGCCCGCATGACCTTTACACGGTTTTAGGTTAGGGTTCAAGATTCAGATTTGTGTAAAACCGGTTTAACTGTTAGTTTACTTAGCCTAATTGGGGCCTACGATTAGCTTAATGTGAACATCATCCAAATTAATATCTCTAAACTGTCAAACAAAAAAGGATTTTCTTACCTCGTTCAACTTAAACTTGCTGCAACTTGAATACAAATTATATAGTTTACTATCTAGTTGGTCTATCTTGATTATTAAAATTTTACAAATTTATGGAGTTCCCATTAAAATTAGAATGGAGTTAGAATTAGTAAAAAATAGGCTAAACAACAACATATAACCTTAAATAATTTGTATAACCAAATTTAAACATAAATAAATAAATACAAACAATTAATTTCTGCAACAGCTGACAGCTATAGCAGAACATGTGATCGGTGATCGGTCCATTTTTTTTACTGAGTTTGAAATTGAAACTAGAGAGAGAGAGTAAGGAAGGAGTAAGTAGAAACAGACTGACTAGGGAGGAGGAGGAGAGGCGTAAACTAAACGTAACTAACCTATAAATCATTTCCTTGACAAAAACAAAACAACGAAAAGTGAAAACTTAAAAGGGTAATGATAGTATTAATAATAATTAATTTATATTTAGAGTTTGCTTTAGTTTAGATCATTATTATATTGGCCTATGAAGTTATAAGGTGCAACTGAGTTATTATTATTATTATTTGTATTACATCAGGAAAGTGATTATTATTTTTGTTGTTTTAAAACCTTTTTTACATGCAAAGCAAAACCTATTATTTTAATTAGGTAGTTATTACTTTTTGTAATTATTAAAAATTGTGAGCCAGAGAAACATACTTTTACCATAATTTCTGATTTTACTTTAAAAAGCTGTCACTTTTAACACAACTCCTCTTTCATGAGCAAGTTAGGTTAGTGTTATAATTACCACTGATTTAACTTAGAAAAAGATTTACTTAGTGTTTCAACACAAAATATCGCGTAGACGTAGCTTACTGTAGTGCCTAGCCGGCTGCACTTTACTTGACGTCCTACACTCATTGGAATGAAAATATCGATCGATATATCGATTATTCGATAAGTTATATAGTTTGGTTAGTTAGGTAAGGTTAACCTAACCTAACTAACCAAACGATATATCGAATGAAACAATCGAATAACCGATATTTTCATTCGAATGAGTGTAGGACGTAAAGTAAAGTGCAGCCGCCTAGCCTAACAAGCCTAGCAAACAATAGGCCTACACAATTGATTTTAACAAACTCCTTATCATATGTCGGCATTAAGTGATGTGGTGTTCTAGTTCTATTCAGATTTAACTCAGAAGAAGCATTGGTGTGCGTAAGCTAAGGCTGTCTTAAGTAAGATACAAGGCAGGGTAATCATTTATGAATGATAAGGAAATAGCAAACATGCAGTAGCCATCTTTTCCATCATCAGTAACGTAGCCAGGATTTCAAAATAGGGGGGGTCGACCGACCGGGGAGTCCGGGTAAAGGGGGGGTCTGGGAAAAATTTAAAAAAATATAGACCCTAAAACGGTCTTTTTTAGCTCTCTTGGCATTTAAAATAATCAACTCCAACGTCAATACAGTACGATTATATAATTCCACATTTAATTTAACAAAAAATATTATATTTAAGACCAGAAGGGGGGGGTCCGGACCCCCAGGACCCCCCCCCCTGGCTACGTCACTGCATCATCCCTGGAAGTCATTTTAAACTTGTATATATGTAGGCCTATACATATTGATTTGTTATATCTTAAAACGGTTTTACACGTTGAAGTATTTTTTCTTTTGTGCGTGTAAAAGAAATGTTTTTATTTTTTGTCGAGACGCAATCTATCCTTACTTTGGGTAAAAGATGAAGAAGGAGTAAGTAAGTACAGTTCCACAGAGAACCTACGATATAGTATCCGATATATTAGCTAGGCCTAATCTAAATATATAAATCGTATTGTACAAACTTACAAAGACTTCAATTTGTATTAAACTTATCCGTGTTGCTCTCTTTTTTCATGAGTTTAGAAAATTAAAGCTTTTGTGAATGAGGTAAATTACCTTGTTTGTGATATTCATAAGCTCAACTAACCTAACCCAACCAAACCTGAAATTTGTTAACAACACGTAGGCTCTCTGTGGAACTATACCCAAAATGCATTGTAATTTACTGGGACAGTGGCGTCGTCCTGTAATCCAGGTACTAGGAGGTCACAAATTGTGGATATTTATAGGCATGCACTGTGGATGCCATTCTCCCTGGTGTGGATTAAAGTCTGCACTAGTGAGTACTACAACTATCCACAGTACTATCCGGATAATTAGACCAATTAGTTAATAGCAAGGGAAAAATGTGGTTCAAATTCCACTAAGAACTTAAGGTCCCTTAGTTGCCATTAGCTGTATGGTCTGTTAATTAACAGCTGTGTCTAAGGAATATGTCGGCCTTAGTCAGTAACATGACTACAAGATCGCGCCACTTATCTCCATTCATACTTGGCTTAAAATACCTACTTTGTATGGTCACCATTTCAATAAAAAGTATTTAAGTGTTATTACACCGGTGTTACATCAACTAGTGTGAATGTCTTCTTTATTGACTGAGCATACGGTATTTTTGAACATTTCTCTGTGTTGTATGAAGAAGATGTGTACCAGCCAAGTGTGACACTAACTTATGCAGAATCATGTAAAAAGTGAACCATAAGTTAGATTAGGTTGAGTTATTTATTCGTAGATTCAGTTTAAGGCAGTGCCTAATTATTTGGTCTGTTACTGTTTCTTAAAATTGTAGAGAGTTTCCTACATTATTTCAACTCGTATTACTTTCCCCAAATCTGTCACACTAGGCTATTTGTCACCTTTTTGTCACACTATTTGAGAATTTGGCTTTTAATCCAAATTACTGTAGGTAATTGCTGAACTGCTTTTTAGTACTGCATCATCAGTTTTATAATGGGTAGACAGGATAATGCTCACATTTATAAAAATGTCTTTCTCATGTCTTTGAATTCACGCTAGAATGATCCATAAATGATCCAATGTTTTGCAATTATTTCTTGACTAACACAGTCAATGTAAAACTTAAAGGTTTGTTTTCTATTTCAGATGGATGAGAAACTTGAATCAGAATCTGATTGTACAACGGAAACGAAGAATCTGACTAATGAAGAAATCGAGAAACTTCAGAGACAAAACTCCCGCATGATTTCAGATTTTGTAGCAAAAAAGTTAAATAGTGAATCAAAGAAGCACTGGGACTTGTTTTACAAAAGAAATGAAACTCGCTTTTTCAAAGACAGACATTGGACCACGAGAGAGTTTGAAGAGCTAGTTGGCAAGGAAATAAGTGAGAAATGTGTTTTACTTGAAGTTGGCTGCGGAGTTGGGAACTTTGTGTACCCTCTTTTTGAGGAAAATGCCAATTTCTTTATTTATGCTTGTGATATTTCGAGTAAAGCTATTGATTTATTGAAACAAAATGAATCATATTGTGAAAACAAAATTAAAGCTTTTCAAACAGACATTACTACTGAAAATATTTTGGATGAAATTCCAAGAAGCTCTGTTGATATAATTACTTTGATATTTGTTCTGTCTGCCATAGACCCTTCTAATTTTTCCAAAGTAGCTACTACCTTGTTTTCACTGTTGAAACCTGGTGGGTATGTTTTGTTTCGAGACTACGGATTGTACGACATGACCCAACTCCGTTTCAAACCTGGACATAAGATATCTGAAAACTTCTACATGAGGCAAGATGGAACAAGGTGCGCTTAGAATTAATAGCTGGGCATCTGAGTGATTCCAGTGCTCGCCTGGTAATCAAAATGTTGCTGGTTAAATCTTGAGAAAAGTCCTTTGTTTTTTTCATAATTTGAAACTGGAATCAGCTGTCATTGATTATTTGGCTTTTAATACATGATTTGGTTGTAGGAATAGCTAATATTAGTTAGTAAGACTCCCACAGAGATCATCCACTGCATTCTACACTAATTTTGTATTCAGATTACTGTATAATACATGCAAAAAGTACATCACACTGTCTCAATGAAATGATTGACAAAAACATACCTTCTAGAATGCTCAATTAAAAAATCTCTGTATAAATTAATCGATTCTGTTCTTCGAAGAAAGCTGAACAAGATTGTGTACCTTAGGTGTTGTCTAACCTGTCCATATGACTTGTCTTATTGAATTCAGTTAGCTATGAACTCCTTCCTCCCTAATTATACTAAGTTAATTTGTGGATGAACACCGTAATATGGCAATGCTTGGTTACGAACTGTTAAATACCTAACAGAATGTGTTAGAAGTCAGAGCGGAAACTAAATTTGTCTAATTTTTTAGGTCATATTTTTTCTCCGTTGAGTTTCTTGGAGATCTCTTCACAAAAGCTGGGTTCAAAGTTGTATCTAACTGCTATGTTCATCGAAGAACCATTAATGTAAAAGAAGGTATTGATGTTCCAAGGATTTTCGTTCAAGCCAAGTTTTTGAAACCAGTATTACAAAATGAAAAAGCTGAAGGTAATATATTTAAAATAAAATATTTAAGTTAAAATGAGGTATTTTTTAGATAAGATGTTTTGTCCTCATCAGATTTTCAGATAACCCTTTAAGGTTTCAATCATTCACTGTCATTTCATTTAAGAGTTTCATTAAATATATTCCCTAAATAATTGGGACTTGATTTAAATCTAAAGCCTATTTTTTTATTTGTTGAATTGAATGAAACAAAAAAAATCCAAGTAACATTCTTTATTTTTAAAGAAAACAAATCTCAACTCATCAAAAATAGATACTTTTCTAAATTCTGTTAGAGGCTTAAAATTCATAAGGTAACATCACTGAAACAACATTGTAGAATAAAGTTTTAATAACATTGAAAACAAGTATAAAAATTAATAAGAAAATATAAAAATAAATATTTGTAAAAATGTTTTTAACATATTGTATAACTAACTAATAACAGACACTAGATCCCAATGGTTATAACCGTTGTTCGTACACAGATCCATGACGACCGGGACATCAGGTTGCGGCTGCGTGGCGGCCGACAAACAGGTACCTGCGGCCAAGTTGTAGATGGGACTGGCATTCTGCAAACAACGTTCAATCGCTGAAACCTTCTTTGACAATTATAAAAACCTTTGCCAAACGAATATGGTGTGAATACAATACTTGTACAGTTATACCCCAAGCGATATACAAGGATTTGATTTTCTGTTACAAAGAGCATTCGATACCAGATTTGATTCATATTCCGCATTTTATATCTTTGTTGACTTGGTGCATTTTCAAGTTGTACTGTTTATTTCCAAGTATTGATTATCTTTCTTGGAACTGGAACCAAGATCAATATTATAAAATAGTAAAGTTAAGGGTAATACATCAAAATGAACAGCAGCTGAACATAATCTTGCCAATACAAGAAGAAAGAAGAAAAGAAGAGTTTTTGAAATTTAGAAAGAAAGAAACTACAGTAAGTCTGCGCAAATACACCAGTCCGGCTAATCTATATAAATAAAATTAGAGTTTTGTCTGTACATTGCTTAGAATAATGAACTTTTTGGTTATTTTTACATTTCATAGGTCAGAGAAACCGAATCAAACCTTATCTCAATTTCTGTCTGTCTGTCTGTCTGTCTGTCTGTCTGTCTATCTGTCATTCTCTTGGTAACGCTAAAATACGCACTTTATTACAACTACTCCTCAATAACTATAGCACTGTCCCGCCTGAAACTTATTTTCCAAATACTATACATATATGAGATGGTTTTAGACGTATTTCATCGAATATGAGACAGTTAGATATTTAACAGTAAACCCTTGAAAATCAAGTTTTTGTCGATTTTTGACGTGGAATTTCTGGAAGCCCATGTTAACCTTATGAGAAATGAAATTATTGAATCTTAACAGCTGTTTCAATTAAACAAGTTGGTTCTGTTCTGTGATGTTCAATAGCATTAAAGTTACAAGGATTACCAACAGGGTGCAGCACTAGCACTATTATTTCTTTTACATTTATGACAACAGCTAATTTGCAACCTGGAGGCGAGTGAGCGTAGCGAACGAGCTAACCTGAAGGCAAGTGAGCGTAGCGAACGAGCTAACCTGAAGGAAAGTGAGCGCAGCGAACGAGCTCCAACATACAGGTGAGTGAGCGTAGCGAGCGAACGAGCTAACCTGAAGGCAAGTGAGCGTAGCGAACGAGCTAACCTGAAGGAAAGTGAGCGCAGCGAACGAGCTCCAACATACAGGTGAGTGAGCGTAGCGAACGAACTTCAACCAGGACGTGATTGAGCCATGCAAACGAGATCAGATAGTAAAAATAAAAGTAAGCCTACCGTTATAGGATCGACCGGCAGACACAGAGGTAATTTAACCTTTTATTGATTGTCATACCGATCCGGAACAACAAAAAACAACATAAAATGAAGCTATGTATAATAGTTTGGCCAGCATATCTTAAAATATGCAAACCAACTGCTGTTCTTTATATAAGAAGGTTTCAACTGAATATTATAAGATCCCCGTGCGTAGAACGGGTACACAGCTAGTATGAACTAAATTGAGCTGAGCCCTGGACTATCAAATCGGTCAGATCGGCTTGAAATGCAGTAAAATGACAGAAAAATAAAACAATGTATTTTTATGACTGAATATTGTTCCGGCGTCCGGCACTTTCCTCTTCTATAATACTGTGATATTCTCCCAAGATTGCGGGAACGACCATGATCATCTCCGCCAATCACGTTCTTCTTACCACCCAATGACCTTTTAAAGGGAATCATCAAAAACACCAGAATGGGTGCTCGGCCACAGGCTACTAACAATCATAAATTGCCCAATTCCGAATAAAGTTGAGAAATTCTTTCTGGTCATCAAAATTGTCCTATTTTACTGCTCGGCTGGACACACTAGTTCGTATTTCTGAACTCATAGTTTTATTTTTACTATAAATACAGCGATTTATTTTCTTAATAGGTAGTTTGGAGTGGCAGGATTTTTATTAGCGGGACTCTGATGTAAGCCCTACAAAATTAAACCTGATTGCGACTAAAACTGCATTATTTTATCGTTATTTTGTACATTCTATAGAATATGTAAATATATTTTGTACTTTTAAAGAAAATATTTTTTTATTTACTTCCTCATCACATGGTTCAGTTTTATTAATGGTCATGCAGAATGTTTCCCCGTGCTCGGTTCAACAATGGATTCAATTTCGCTTCCAAAAAAGTTATTTAAACTGTTTGAGGAAAAGTATAACGAAAACATTCCTCTCCTTAATGTCTCAGGAATTTAATTTGGTTGCTCTTTTCTTTTTATATAGCAATTGCCAAATTAAAGTATTTACTTGGAGTCAATGACCGTTTTGGTTTCTCATGAACAATTTTTATGTAAGCTTACACCAAACAAGGTTAGACCTATACAGTAATATTCAACAAAATTAAATGCAACACATGTTTCAGACTTTGGTACTGATGATTGTTTTTACTCCTTGTATGCCTGAAGACGGTTCAACCTGACAACTGAAATCAGTTTACATCACAGCAACAAAAGATTACTCCATGCAGGATGCAGGTCTTTAAACTGTTATCTACATATACTACTACTGTAGTTAACCATTAATATCTACATTATACTGACCGAGCTGCGATGTTTCCACTCCTGAGAGCCACCCATCTCGTGACATTTTGACACCTTGGGTCGGTGGTCACCAGCGTCCATACAAAGCAGCTGCGCTAGCACCAGCTCGTTCTTGTCCGTCTCAAACCACATCTGTGAAGTAGGGTATAGTCAAGTGTAATAGAAAGGCGACAAACTCAAAATCAGTTAGGCTTTTAAGTGGACTTTCTCAGTAAAACCACTTTTTAGGAAGCCTCATAAATGAATCAACATCAATAGTTCTACCTCAAATAAGTACCCTACTGGATTCAGGATGATATTTTTTAGAATTGATTTATTACTCACTAGCAGAGTACCCATCCTTCGTACGGGGTTGGCATATAAGTATAACATGAACATGCTTATTGCAGTTATAGGAGAGGACACGGTTTAAGAAAATTTGGTTGTTTTAATTCATACGGTATGCTACAGTATAGCACATAGACCATAGCCATAATGTTTTACCACTGAACCTAAAACATAGAAAAAATAAATTTCTCATTGTATACCACAATTTTTTGTTGCTAGTTGGTTCAAATTAGCTGTTGTCATAAATGCAAAAAATAATAGTGCTGCACCCTGTTGGTAATCCTTATAAAAACTACTGAGCCATTTATGGTGAAAAAATTTATAATGTTTGATGAGTGAGTATTTATAACATCTAAAGGTTAAGCAAATGAAATAATGTTTTAACCATCCTTACCTGATTTTTCGCTCGAACACAAGATTTAAGGATGAGAAGTGAGCCTTTTGTTTTCACATCCTTTTCACTGGCAATGCAAAATGAAGAATTAGACAGACGAATCTAGAAAATAAGACAAATAATATCTAAAACTTCAGTAGCTCAAATTAATAAATCATTTAATTGTATTAGGTACTTGAAGTCAATGACAACAGTCCAATATGTTTATATCCAAAATGAGTGTTTAACGCATAAAAAATACATTTAAATGAATAGCAACACCATGGACAAAAGAATTAATATAGACTGGCAATTGGCAAAGGAAGGTTCCGTGATGTGCCTCTAAAGCGTACTCAGTGTTGGTCGATTCGCTGCAGTCGTGGACTCACCGTCTGCTACCAGCACTACCGCTCTTGTAAACGAAATGCTACCTAGGTATCTGACCCACTTTTTAATATGGGTAAAGTAAAAAAAGCTGAAATCACGTAATTTTAAAAGAAAAGCAGATTTTTTAAATTCCCAAAAACTTTTAAAACACGGGAAAATAACAGAACAAACTCCTACTCCTCGGATTCCAGGGAATTCTCCAGAAGTTGGCAACCCTGGCTCCAACTACAGACTTGTCATGGCAACGCTCGCTAGCACTTGACGCTGCAGCCATGTGCGCCGAAACTACACGGCACTCCTAGTGGTGGACATCAGAATATATGCTAACCATAGCACTGCTGTCGTTCTGTATTTAATTATTTTGTCTATGGCAACACCTTAGATATTTAAACAACTTTAGGACATGTTTACTTAATTTCCTGTTTAGAAAATAAAAACAAAAGGTCAATAAATAGATTTTTTGCTCTAAACAGCTTTAAAATAGTTCTTTGGATTGTGAAGTGATAAGAGTGTATATTAGTATTCAAAGAAAAAGAAGTAGGCCTATGCTAAAAAACAAAATAAACCTCGGCTAAACAATGATAAATGAGACTTTACTGTACAAAACTTCATCTTTAAGAATCTACGCAATAAGGTAAAACAAAGTACCTGATATTGACCTATGTAGTTTCTCTTGCGTAGGTGCCAAGGTTGGTAGACAGGCTGGTCCAGTTTGCCGACAGTTTTAGGTTTATCAGCTGTCCCTGCCTCAAGCTCCGGGTATATGTTGTCCAAATACCACTTAAACGATTTGCAGTTCAGACGTTTTCGAAGACTGATTCTCTCGCTCACATCGCCGAATCCTGTCTTCAACACTTCTGGACGTATGTTGTAAACCTTTTCCTGGAATTATTTTCAGCAGCTATTTAAAAATTTAGAACTATTTAGTAAGTTTAAGGAAACCAAATCGTAGAGAAGGCTTTTTTTATTGAGTATCCTCTGACGAAAGGAATGAAATAGTACAAATATGTGTTTTTTATTACTGCATTGTACATTTGAGTTACAAGTCAGTTCATGTGTATTGCTCAGAACAAAAGAAAAAACATACTCCCTTTACATTTATCACCCCTTTGTGTTGTTTTCGCTTTTGGCATTTTTCTAAGTATTTTTGTTAGGGAACAGTTATTAATTAACAGAACATAATTTTTAGGCGTATTATTTTAAAACAAACACAAAACATCCCTTTCAATACATTTGAAACTAATTTGGTCCTTTAAAATAAAAATAAAATTTAATCTTTATAATGAATACCTTGTAGTCATCCATCCAGACATGAACAACTCTCAAGGAATTTCTAGTCATGGTGTCTTCTCCGTCAGGAGCAGAGTAAGGCCGTCGCTTGCGGAAAACATGTCCGACACGCGAGCAGGGCACAATGTGCAGCGTCCCACCGCACATCCAGATCTAAAATAATGACGCTAATAACATTATTAAAGCAACACTAATTTCTTTTCAGCGAATATCCCAATATAGAGAAGTCTATTGAATCCTTAACACTGATCTTTCAAATTGGTATAATAATGAGTCACATAAATATTATGGATAAAGAGTTCAACTCTAACATACACATCTCACATGTCCCACACCACAATATCAGTTACATTACAAATAACTGCAGAATGTCGGTTTTTGCTAAAAAATAAAATAGTATTAGACTTGCATTTTTTGTGATTCCAAATAAATAATAATAATTATGAAACTTGTGTCACTTATTAATCAAGTTGGAAATAATTTCACTAAACAAAAAACAACAATAGTTATTTGTGTAACTAATGTGCAAAGTGGCACTTTTCTGCTCACGAGAGAAATATTTACGCACAAGCCATAGGCTAGTGTGGAAAGTTTATCGAATGCAGTTGATCACAGTCTTTAAGTGTTGCCAACTTATTTTCAAGCATACTTGTATTACGTGCCTAATAAAAGCACGCTGTTTTGGGTTGTTTGGTTGGAATACTGGAAGGCGGCAAAAGTAAAAAGAGTGTGGCAAAGGTAAGTAAATGCGGCAATTAGCAACTTTCTGTACTACAATCAATGCAAGGAAGCCCACTTTGTCAGGTGACTGTAGGAAAAAAAATCTTTAAAAATGTGAACTACAAAACGTATAGCCTTTTTATTTACAGCTTACTCTTTGATAGTTCCTAGAAAGGCTAATAGGAAAATATGCTCTACGCGACGATTTGAGAGGAACATCCTTACTTACGTACGGGATGACGTCCAACAGTACACAAATGCATATTGCATACAGCAATACAAAGCAACAAAATTCTTAAATATTTGGCGGTCATTGACCACTTTGGCAATCATATATGATCAGCCAGATAAATACAAGTTAACTCTTACTTTCAATCTTGGGTTGGTAACAAATTACACACCCTAAATGAGATTTCCAGGTTTTCTCCTCCCCAAATGTTCATTCCTGGATCATAGCCTCCGAGATCAAAAAAGTATTTTCTATCCATGGCAAACAAACCTCCAGCCATGGTTGGTGATCTGAAAAGTACGAATAAGTAAGTCAAAAGTACTGTAGCTTAAATTAAAGTTTATACAATCACAATCAAAGCCAACGTGTATTCATGAGACTGCTTAGGAGTTCATGAAAAAGGTTCTGTTATTGAAGTAGCTAATGCATTTTTTTATTAATTTGGATCAAAAAAGGACTGTGACACTTAAAATAATCGTAAAAGGTTAAGCAGAATGTATTATACCTCATAATAGTTCTTCAAGCTGCTAATAAACTCAAGATATTGGAACAGTTAAAAAAGGTGCAAACGGATGAAGATGAAGGTGGTATGTATTTAGGAATATGGATTTGGAGATACAATGATAGGTATCTTAAATTTTTAAAAAACCAAGAAGCTATTGCAAAATGTTTTTGTGATTTTCATATAGAAACCCCATGAAAATGGAAAACGCTATGAAATACATTTAAAGATAATTTTAAATGTTTTAAATAAAAATAAAATATGCTATTTTATTTTTCCCGTTAATAACAAAAAATCCAATCAAAAGTCTTTAAATGTCTAAAACAATCCACTCTATTATAGTAAAACCAGTATTATGAGGTAACTACTTTACAATTTATGAATATTCCTTACTTAATGGGTTTTACAAAATCCTCTTCATTAACGAGAGATCCTATAGGAAGATTTTCCCATTTGAAGTGTAGCCCCCAATTGAAGCCACCCCTCACCAAGGGAGAAGACTTGTACTCGAATGTGTCAGCATTGATGATGTCGATAATTGGAGTTACCACGCTTGTGTGGTTCACAGAGATCGGATAAAGCAATGGCTCCAGCCATTGTACGTTCACCTCGATGTGACTATCCAGGAAAACCAAAACCTAACAAATGCAAACATTTCATAAATGGTATTTGTTGGATACAAACTATGAGTTATTTGTATTTACAAGTACAATATGCTTTGAATATCCGATCCAAACCAACCAAGGCAAGATTTTATTGTAAGGAAATATCTGTAGATCTAGATTGGATAACACATAAATAAAACCATTGTATGGTTTGTTAAATAAATCTTAAACATTGTAGGCTATATTATTACCGAGACCTTTCAAGTAGTTCATTTATTTTTTTGTTTTAGATACCACCAATCATTGATGACTTGTAATGTTGTGATAATGTGATGATGATAACTTATGGAGCACAATTCAAAAAAGCTGTTGATTGATCCATATAGAAAACAAAAAAGATGCGTCTCCCAGGCAAGGCAAATTTCCTTTTTACTGTAGAACTCGGCCAAAAAGCCATCAACTAAAATAAGTTTGATTGTACAAATTTTACATCAGAACCAGTTTTAGACAATCCATTAAATTGCAGACGCCACTAATTTCAGCCCCTATATCGAGCCATTGGCAGCAAAAGGACATCCTCTTTCTTTATCTTCACATGAAGATGGTAAAATTATTTAACTAGCATGAACGTAAGCATCTAAAAGAATGGGAAACACACACACACAAAACAGTTATGGCAACTGATCGATAGCAGATGAAGCTAACCCGATGGCCAGATTCCTGTTTTACGTTCAAGTTATTTTAATTTGACGATCTTCATGTGAAGATAAAGAAAAAACAGTGATGCCTCTAAATGGGAGCTGGAACTAGTGTTGTCTACAATTAAATGGATTGTCTATTTTAATTTTGTCCTACGACTCTAGGCACGAGCCCGGAATTGTTTTTCACATTACTTCAGGCTAGACCTAGGGGTTACGGCATTATCACTTAGATAAAATCTATTGGTGATTTGGCGGGATTTGAACCCGGGACCCCAGGAACTGGAGTCCCACGCCCTAACCACTAGACCAGCTCGCTCCCGCAATGGATTGTCTAATTTTTTTTCATCTGGAGGCTAACATCTTATCAGCCCAAAAGGCTTAAAATAAAAAAAATTTGAATTTAAAAATTTTACATCAGAAACAGTTTTCAAGACAGAATGCTATAGGAAGCAGAATTATGAGCAAGGAAAGTTGAGTATTACAACACTTATTGTATGGTGTACATTACCTCACCGGTAGCATGTTTAGCCCCATAAAGCCGTGCTCTGATCAGGCCTTCACGTTCTGATGTCCTATATAGTTTTATTTTTGGTTTCTCAGGAATATTTGTAGTGATATACTCCTCAACTTTGCTGTATAATCTATCTGTAACAGAAAACCGCAGATTTTTTTCAAATCACACTGTAACTTATATACAAGTCTTAACTTAGATCAATGTATGTCATGTATTTAATTTGTAAAATTGAATGACTAATAATGGAAAGGATAGATGTGAATTGTTAAACAGCTGCGAGTAAACGGTTTTTACGGGGGCAATTTATGTCTTACATTTTCTCACCAGATCAGGGAATTGATTCAAATGGGGTTTCCTTAAAATATAACATTACAAATTTATTATAAGGACAAAAAGACAAGGCCAGAGGTCTGACGTATTGAAAACATTTTCTATTCTGCAACAATAACATGAACTGTTTTACTGTCGTGGCAAGCGTTTTTACAAAAAACAGTCAATGTGTTAATTACTATCAAACAGCACAAAATGTAAAGTAACAACAATTTACTGACCAACATCGCTGTAGTCATCAATCAGTACAATTTCATGTAAAAGGAAGCTCGGAGTACGGTCTAATATACTGTGTATGGAGCGTATCAGAGTATCCAGCTGTTCGTTGTAAAAGCAGATTATTACGCTGGCGTTGGGCAGCTTTTCTGGGTAAGATTGAGACTGACATCTGAGGAAAATCATCAGGTATATAAAAAAGAGATATAAATCAACATTGTTAGAGCAAACTGTAGTAGATTGTAAACTAAAGATAAAGGAAAACTGTTCTAAAAGATTTAAAGTAGCCTATAACTGAAGACGGCTGTAGAAGCAAGAGTATTTCTTTAACCACCAAAATACTCTAGTAGTTAATTTCTTTTGCTTCTCTTGTATTTTATAATTTGTTTACACTCAATATCACACAAAACTTTTATTGTCTTGACTTAAAAGCAATAACAATTACTATTACTTGTAAACAACATTTATTGTTTAAATCGTAGCATACTCTGCATTCGGGTAAAATAAAAATATCCAAAGTTTTGTCTTTATGCAGGGTAGCTGAAAAGTAACTTACACCCACCCCCCTTAACTTTTCAACCATTCGTACTTGAAATGGGTTTGCGGAAACCTTCTTAGGTATGAGTGGCTACAATAATGATGGTTAACATAGAAAATTTTTCCCTTAGGGGTAGCAGGGGTACTTAAACATTTTCGACTGGCAAGGCTAGTCGAGTTTTGTATAATTTTACAGGTCCTGACAAAATAAAAGAATTATTGACATAAAGAAAAACAGAATCGGACCACTTATATAATAACAAAATGGTGCCCTAAAACATTTTTAAAATCAAATAACAATGAGGGTAGATTAAAAGTAAGATGCGCCCCCCTTAACTATTTGAGATATTTGAAATCGGATTGCGGCAACCTTTTTAGATTTGAGGTTCAAATAGGATGTATGGTTGAGTTTGGTACTATTTTACAGGTCTTGGCAAAAATAAATAATTGACATAAGGAAAATATAAATTGGAACACTAATAACAAAATAGCGGTTAAAAATTACTTTAAATAACCAGTATCTTAATCATTTTTAACTGCCATTTTGTTAACAGTGGTCCGAATCCGATTTTCCTTATGTCAATTATTTAGTTTTGTCAAGACCTGTAAAATGATACCAAACTCAACCATACTTCCTATTTGAACATTTTGAGCTACCCTTAACCTACACTACCCCTAAGGGTAAAATTTTCAAAATTCAACATAATTGTTGTAGCCTCTCATATCTAAAAAGGTTGCTGCAAACTGATTTCAAATATCTCAAATAGTTAAAAAGTTAAGGGGGGTGCAAGTTACTTTTCAGCCACCCTCGTGGTTATTTGGATTTGAAACATTTTAGTATGCCATTTTATTAGTGGTCCGATTTTGGTTTTGTTTTGTTAAGGCCTTTAAAATGATACCAAACTCGACTCTACTTGCTATTTTTAAGCTACCCCCTGCCCGCAACCCCTAAGAGCAAAATTTTCAAAATTAACCATCACTATTGTAGCCTCTCATATCCAAGAAGGTTGCCTCAATCAAATATCTGAAAAGGTTCACAATTTGGGGGGGGGGGGGTGCATGTTACTTTTCAGCCAACCTGTATATTGCACAGCTGATCTTAGTCAGTAACAAAGACCTAGCGTCTCATTTTCCTGGTCAGGAACCGATAAGAACCTCTTCTGCGAAGGAGTGGGGGGATTGTGGTAGAGCCCCTCAATTTAAGAAAAAGTATAAAATTAACTTTATAATTTTTTGGTTATAAAATTAAACTGTCCTAGCCTAACCAACCAGGCTTGCTGATAATATAAAAAAGATACAAGATAAAAATCAAATGAAGTTTTACTAATAGAAAAATATTTCTGTTCATAAAATAAAATTATAAATGCTTCAAATTCTAATAAAAGATGTACAATTAAGAAGTAATTGCATTCTAAGCAAAATCTATGACAAAAAGTTAATACCGGTGGGATTCGATCTGGATACCTCATGGAAATTTAGTTGAGTACGCTAACCACCACGCCACGAACACAATGGCTTCTCCTCGTATCGTTGCGGTAATGGTGTTCCCTCAAGAGAAGAGTGACGTCGCGCCCCCCTCCCTCACTCCTTCGCTAAAGAGGTTATCATTGGTTTCTGACCAGGAAAACGAGACACTAAGTAACAAAGCCATCATCTCACTCTTCTTTCATTTGTCTTAAAATACACAATCTGGTCGGCACCAATCGAATCAAATGTATCCAATCATCAAGTTGTTGATAAGTAATACTAGGAATCAATTTTTATTCAATCTTACAACTTGTGCCGAGTGTCAGGTATTTTGCGATGGTAGTCCAGGTTTCTACTAGCTAGAGCATTAAACCCGTACATCTTGTAGCCTTCATCTCTAATCCTAAGATCTTCAGGTGTTTTTACATAGCCCAAAGTTGCGAGATCTGGAAATTCATATGGCAATGAAACCGTCGTTAGACTTTGATCTACATTATGTAGACTATAGGGTAAACTGAAAAGTCTAAAGAACAATTTGCAACAACACAGCTGTGATATAGTCAAATAACAAATTTGTGATTTTTATATTTTGTGCGTAGGCCTACAACGATAAATGGGCAAGCCACACAAATGCTGTAAGGGCTACTATACTAAAATGTGCTCCGTCTGTGTCTATTAAAATCAATAAATAACTTATTTGCAGCCAAATGCTATTTTTTGGGGGTGGAATCATAGAAAGAATTACAATCCATCGCTATTTGCAATTAGAAATGGTCCACAATCATTACCAGTATTTATCTTAAATAAACTGGAGCATGTTACCATACTGGATATTTCTTATACTGAATATTGTTCAGTAGTTAAATACCTACAATATTTAATTTGTTTTTGTAAAATAAAAATAAGAATGGGTCATTTTCCGTTAATTTACTACAACTAATCTTTTTATTGTGATTCTGTTTATTCACTACGGTAGGCCTACCAGAATTGTTTCATAATCAGCAAGTTTGGTTGGTTTAGAATAGTTTCATTTTATTAGATATATTCATACTTACTTGAAACCGTTCAAGATACTTTAATACTGCATCGTTGACTGACAAAGTCAGAATAGATTGTGTCACAAATAATAAATAAACTACTTTTACATAAAAACTAACTAAGATGGCGGTGGGTTGCCAAAAAGTGGTGTTTCGTCCAGCTCACTTAGTGAGTATGGAGGTCTGCCCACCAGATAGTCTCTCAGGGTGTGCTTGAAGGCCTTAATGTCCAGTAGACTAGGCTAACTGTTAAAAATATCGGAATTGCAAGAAAAAGTAGGCTAGTGGTAGTAAATTAACGGAAAAGAACCTAAAAATGAGTAGGCCTAATGAATGATATAGTAGCCTAATGAATGATATAGTAGCCTAAATAAATATAAATATTTTTATAGACTTAAAAAGAGTTGTACAAGAGAACGGACTTATGTTGTAATAGTAGTTTATGCAACGATCGCGTGAAGATCTTCAAGACACGAGTCGAAAATTAGCTAATGCTTTTAAAACTTCTATGAGTACGCTAATTACGTGATAAGTTTAAAGTTTTAGGTAAAAACCCTTAAAGACCATAATATTAGCTATGATATTAGCCTAAAGTAATTAGTTTGAAAATAAAAGTAATATGAATGATTATTACCTCTATCAACATCAACGGCTGGTTTGATCGGTTCAGGTTGTAAGTGATTAATGAGTGAATCACTGTTTTTAAACTTGTTGGGAGCAAAGTATTTACTTTTTGATCGTTTGAGTTTATTTTCATCATTTTCATATGGAAGAACGATATCATTACTAATTACTCTGCTTTGATGAAGCTCTGCAGCAACAGGTTTTCTTGTGGAGACAAACCCTCCAGTTGTTTGCGTCAACCACCAGTATAGATATAAGCTGATGGACCAAGTGACAGATGCAAACAAAATTCCACACACAAAGGGTTTAAATCTTTTAGGCAGAGAAGAGTTGGCAACCATTTTTCATTTTTTCGTGATCTGTAACAAGCCAACAAAGTGACAATTTAAACAAACACAACCACTTTTTTATACGCCGTAAGTTATTCTTATAAGCAGCTGAAGCATGTCCGGAATTTAATATTTTCCGAGGTTGCACAGAATAAAAATACCAGAGCCTAATCGTAGCAGTCACCAGAGGTAGAGAGATTGTCTTACTTGTTTCTGTTTCCTAAAAACAGTGTTTCCTGATTACATGAGTCTGATTAAATGTATCGGAATTTTAAAAATAACATTATGTAAATATTGAGCTATGATTTTGGCCCAAGAGGTTGTGAAGGGAGCCTTGGCCGGGAGACGGACAACGATCCAGATCTTTGTTTGGGTTAATCCCCTGATTTATGGTCTGAGGGTAGTAGTCATCGGAGGAGGGGTGGGGAATCGAGAATTCTGGCGTTAACTTTTATTCAAAGATTTCACTTAGAATGTAATTACTTCTTAACTGTACATCTTTTATTAGAATTTAAGGCATTTATAATTTTATTTTATGATCAGAACTATTTTTCGATTAGTAAACCTTCATTCGATTTTTTCATTATCAGCAAGTTTGGTTAGTTTAGTTAGGTTATGACAGTTATTCAATTAAATTTATATCTAACCCAAAAACAATACGTTTTGACAGCGACAGTGATAGAGATAAGAATTTGCCGCTAACAGTTCGGCTAAGGCTATGCATGGTATTATGGGGGTGTTCCGATCAGGTATGTCTCGTCTCGATTTCTCGTACCTTCTTGAGTCAACCTAAAACTGACAGAGGTCAACTGACACGGGTTAAGAGGATTACAGCCTGGATCATGTGCCTACACCCGCCTTGGTCTGTCACAACGTACTAGAATATGCAATTAAGTGAGATTATATGGACTATTTACAAGCAAATATAATTAAAAAATTGATTAAAAGATACGTAGAAATGTGTGATTTTTACTTTAACTTATGCACAAATCCCCCCCCCCCCCGAGACCCCCGGTAAGTCCACTGTTGCCCAATGGAAATCCCTTAAAATATGCTCTGGAGGAACTCTATTTTATTAAAATGTAGGCCTATGATATCTGGGTTGAGAGTGGATTTCACTATCACTGCACTGGTTTAAAGGGAATCTGTGTTTGGTCAAACATCTATAGAGTCAACTGAAATGGTGTCTTTAGGGCCACATAAGGGTAATAGGCCCCAGGTGCAGGATTTTAATCTGTGCCCTCCTTCTCAAACTGGTATTTAAGAGGTTTTTACTGGGGCGTGGTTGATGTATCGGTCGTGTCGTGCTACTCTTTTTTTTACCCTACATTAACTTACATACAGTATTTAGATTGTTAAAAAGAATGGATCCATCGATGGTCAATGTAGACACTGTTAATAACTTAATGTTAAATGCTGTTAGCATTACTGTAGGTAACTTATTCCTCTTCCCAAACTTCCGAGGAATAGGCCTAGCCTACATAGGCCTATTGTTATTCAACATACATTTTTGGGCTAAAATTAAAAACAAATAAATTAAAATTGTTTATGGATAGCCTAACAATATTATTTTCACGGGATTGTTTTCACTAACACCGTTCATCGTTCGCACATCACTGAATTAAGAACTAATCGTAATAGGCCTACGGTACATCATACTGAACTTTTTAAGTAAAACATTACATTTACAATACAACCAACAGATATAATCAAGACAAGAAATATGAGATGGAAATATTTCATCCGATAATATATTGTAGGTTCTTTGTGGAACTGTACCCAAATGCATAATTGTTGATAACTTACCAAGATTGCAATATTTCATGAGGCTAGAGAGACTGTGATATGCCTTTGTAAGATTGATTAATTTCTCATGTAATTAGGTATGTAACTGAGAAAATAAATTCGAAACAACTGTTTCTCATAAGCATAACAGTGATGGATAAATAAATTTGATTTGTTAGATTCAGATTCAGTAATTAATAGGCATAGGCCTATATGTAGGTTGGCCTAATATACTTAAAACTAACGATACCTCTTAACCTTCAGATATTAAATCATAAAAAATATTTAAAAACCTATACTATCCTATTAATTTAGCCCGAACCCTTCTCCATCACTCAGCTATGATTATTTTAGGTTTAGAAACAGCACACACAACACAGCAGAAACACCATTTTTGAGTGGAGTGACTGATTTTGACGTTTTGTTTGACATTTGTAATAATTTTTTTTTGCGCAAGCAAATAAAAACCCATGTAGCTAACGCCAAGCAATAGTAGGGGCATTGATTAAATAAATATCTAGGTTATGATACAGCTAATTATGAACGATTGTGAAGACATCTATAATAACTGGCTATCAAAGTAATTGTTTAAAATCATAGATTTGTAGCTTTATAATATCATATATTATAAATTAAAACTTGAACGCAGATTGGCGTACTTAAACAAAAATAAAGAAAAGGATAAGTTAAGAATTAATTTTCAAAATCCATTGATGTATGTAAATAAACTTTAATCATGTTTGAAGACTCCTCATCCTGCGAGGTGGCAAGGTGTCGACATCCCACAAAATCATATTTTTATTTATTTATCCCAACGAATGACATCATCTAGAAAAATTAAAGTGGTTATAATCATGGTGGAAGCTTCCACCGTGATTGGAATGGCATATGAGCTGTTAATGTGACACCTGTTTTGTGAGTATTTCGTGTTGGTTATTAGTCCTAAGTCAATTATTTGGCAAGAAATAACATAACAATTCGTTATCTATGTTAGCCTATACATATTTACATAAAGATAAAACCATAAAACTTATTTATTGAATTAGCTGATGGTGGCTGATGTCAACATTTTTTTCTATTCCATAATAGGTACAATTGACAGTTGATAGTACCACGAATCGATTCATGGCCGCCTTTAACTCCATGCCGCGGCCTTTCAACTGGCAACGTCGCAAGTGGTGTTGTAACAGCTGTTTTGTTTGGAAGCAGTGGTATTTTTTGTATTTACGAAAGATTGGTTACTAAACTATGACAATAATTTAGTCCGCTTAAAAATTTACAGATATAGATTTTAATTCGTATTGTTTGGGTTTTCAATTCTGTATGTTTTATTTTCAATATTTAATAAATTTATGTTCATGAATTTAAATCTAAATCAATAAAGTGCGAATTAATGAGCTGATGTCACCTGTCTGCCATGTTATCTTATGGAACGTATGTCACTAAACAACACCACTTGTGATGTTACCAATTCTACCAGGCCGCGGCCAGGTAGTTAAAGGCGGCCGTGATCGATTGTATAAAGGAGTATTGTTTTATCCATTAGAACTGTTTTTGAAGATTAGATTAAGGTATTTGCAATCCAAAAATGCTATGGAAAGGGAGGAAAACAGGTCCGCGACGTAGGAAGTGGTGAAGGAAGTAGTCAAGGCGAGTAGTCCGGAGTGTGGGAACTGTTTATGACGATTAGATTAAGGTTTCTACAATCCTAAAATGCTATGGGAAGGGAGGAAAACAGGTCCACGACGTAGGAAGTGGTGAAGGATGTAGTCAAAGGCGAGCTATCCGGAGTGTGGGAACTGTTTATGACGATTAGATTAAGGTATCTAATCCTAAAATGCTATGGGAAGGGAGGAAAACAGGTCCGCGACGTAGGAAGTGGCGAAGGAAGTAGTCAAGGCGAGCTGTCCGTAGTGTGGGAACTGTTTATGACGATTAGATTAAGGTATCTGCAATTCTGAAATGGCATGGGGAAGGGAGGGAAACAGGTCAATGACGTAGGAAATGGTGTAGGACGTAGTAAAGACGAGCTGTCCGGAGTGTGGGAACTGTTAATAACGATTAGATTAAGGTATCTACAATCCTAAAGTGCTATGGAAATGGAGGGAAACAGGTCCATGACGTAGGAAATGGTGTAGGACGTAGTGAAGGCGAGCCGTGTGGAGTTTGGGAATGGATCTATGTGTCTCCAATACAGTACTTAGACTGCTTTCAGAGTGGACTAATGATTTTCCCCTAGCAAAGCTCGGTCCCCAGGTACTTAGTATAAACAAACTATAATGTAAGAGCAACGGAGATTTACTGCAAAACCGTTACAAAACTATTGTTCTATAATCAATGCTCATTTTAGCTTCCTCGCTTTAGGCCCTAATATCTGTGTTCTTGTTTCCCGCCATTTTACATTTTTCTGATTTCTAAAAATCTGATCGCGATCGCTCAACCTCAACCTCAACTCAATCAAATCAAATCAAAACGAATACGAAACGAAACAATAACAAAGTTGAAAGTTGTGTTGTCGTTGTCTGAGCCTGTGCTGTTCCGCTGTTGCTGTTCGTGTTTCGTGTTGTTTAAACTCTAAACTAAAGGAGGAGGGCTTAGTAACTTAATTTGTCAGTTACAGTTTGTTGAGAAATTAAGCATTGACATTAACTCCTAGTTTTCAGGATCGCCTCCTGTGTATCTGGTGTTTGTTTGAGTGAAGTTGACATTTTAAAAGACCCGTACTATATTTATTTTAAGGAATATTTTCTTTGTTTGCCGGGAGTTGAAGAAACCCACTTACTACAGTAAACATCAAGATTCTTCTTGTAGAGTGTGGCAGAATAATTTGGTTACACTCATATTTTGATAACTGTATGATAAATATTTTGAAGAGTAGGCCTACAGTGTAACCTGGCCATCTCTAATCATGGGTGATGAGGTAACTTATTTATACGTATGTAAGTTACTGTAGACTCCCTCTTATCCGGACTCTTAGGGACCGAGGCCAGTCCGGATAACGGTTTTTCCAGTTAAACCGACGTCCCCGAAAACTCATTAAAACAGACCTATTATGCATACTGTAGGGCCTATACGGTATTTGACCTAAATTTAGAAGAGCATTGTATTTAGACACGTGATCACTGGTTTCAAATCTTTCTCACGAGAACAGTCGTTTCGGTACCACAACTTCCTGTTGATATAGTCCGGATAAACCGAAATGCTGATAAAAATTGTCCTGTTAAAGAGATGTCATTTTCGCTGAGTGTAGTCCAGTTAAACCGATGAAGGTGTCGGATAAGAGGGAGTCTACTGTTGCCTATACATCATATCGTAGGCCTAGGGTAAGGCTTCCTAACTGATCTGCTTAGTACTACGGATGAGCATCGAAGAGTTAACCATTGATGTACCGATAACATCGTTGTGAAAACAATAATGTTTTCAGCGCTAAAACATCCATGTTACCTACCTAATAAGTGTTTGGGCCTAGGCCCTACTCACTGTAAACTTACTGCCGACCAAGCTATCTGCCACAGCCAATTAATCTATTAGCATACTGAACTAGCATTGTTTAAACACACACCCTTGCGTTGGTTAGTCTATGCTGCTAACTAGGTGTTCTAGATTGGCAGTTTCTCTTTCATATATGGAAGACGAAATTAAGGTAAGTTATTAATTTATTATGTTGGAGAGCTGGAGTAGCCTACTGCTGCTGAAAATTAGGTAATTAAAAATTCAAAATGGTTTTTAGGTAGCGTGTAGAACAAGCACTTTACTGGTGTAGGCAAAGATAGTTATCTCACTCACTCTACACTTAGACTCGTCTAATTTAAGTTAAGCCAGTTAGCAATCACGAAATTTTGGGATTCAATATTTGATTAGCCTTTTAACACGTTTACTACCAAGTGCCAGATATATGGGACGATGTGGTCATTCCCACAGACTAAGGCATTAATTTTAATCCCCACATATAGACTAGATGTCACTTGGTTGACAGTACATGGAGACCAAGGGTGAAAACCTGTTTAAAATAATTTAAGTTACTTTCTAAGTTGCTGCAAATAGTATTTTGTAGATAATATAGCCTATTCTGATTTTTTTTATAGTTTGATAACTTTAAGTAAATGACACATTTATCTACAGGAAGTACATCTACTAGACTCTACATACATCTCTACTAGACATCTACAGGAAAATATCTTAAATTTGGTAACAACCGCGTGTAATTCGGTCCAGTAGTATGGTCAGGCTAGCTGTCATAAGTTTTGCAAAAGTTTTTTAGTATATAGGCCTAAGATTATTTACCAATTTATTATGCAGCAAATTGACGGACCCTATTGGACTGTGAAATGTTAAAATGGTAATACAGTAAAGATTCTTATTCTTAATCCCTTGAATAAAATTCAATCAAACTGAAAGAGTAATAAAACTTGATAATTTTAGTTTTAGATAAAATTAACTTTTCATAACTTGTGTTAAATGTTTTGACTGCACTAAGTTTTGCAAGTTATATAGGCTAGATTTAATTTAGGTTACTTGAAAGGGGAGGAGTGCCCTTATCTCCCAAAATGTAGTGTAGTCAAACACATAGGGCAGGTAAAGTCCACTTTATCTTAAACTAAAATTATTGAGTTTTGTTACTTTTTCAGTTATATTTTACACTGTGTTATTTATTTTTCGAAATCTCAGTAAAATTCTAAACTAAGTTCTATATTTTCCAAGAAATTTCTGTATACGTCAATTCAGGTACGGTAACCGTGAACCACCCTCAGGTGATTGAGGTCTTTTTTAAATTGGAAATTGGGAGTTTGGCTGAGAACCTGTAATATATTAATATGCTATCAAATTAAATATCAATATATCGATTATACACTAGAACCTCGACAACAAGACCTTCGATAACAAGTCACCCTTGATAACAAGGGTCATTTTCAAATCCCCTTCAAATTATTTTACCCCTAATCACATGTTATTGCAAACCTCGATAAGAAGTCAACCTTGATAACAACTAACAAGTCTTATTTTATAATCCATATGAGAGTCTTGTTTTCAAGGTTCTACTTTAATTCGGTTTGATATTATAATTGCATTGAATTTAATTTTACCGCATGATATCATAGATTTTTTTTTTTTATGGTGAGGAGGGAAAATGCTTTTACGCACACAGGTAGCCAGCCTGTAGTGTGAGACTCCTGAGTTTATCACAGACTACTCACTAAAAAACCCCCTCTACTCTGTTGGACACAGACCTGGAATTGATGTCACATTACTTCAAGTCAGGCCAACATGTGACCTAAGCCCACAGGGCTCGCACCGTTTCTGGCATTATTTATTTCTTTTGACCTACACCGCATCCCGGTCAAGGTCAAGGGTTCTTCTTGGCGCGGAGAACACCCTGGACGTAAAGTGACACACAGGTCCAATTGTCCTCACCCTCCATCGTATGACCATGTCCACCGACAGCAGTCCTACGAACTGTTGAGCCTCTAGGCGGGGCCTTTCCCAATGCTGGCAGTGGAAAAAAGTGTGTTCCACGTCATCGGGAATGCTTGGGCAGTATATGCAATCGGGTGACACGGCTTTGCCCATCCTGAACAAGTACGACCGGAAAAAGCCGTGACCCGTCAGAAATTGGGTGAGGTAGAAATTCACCTCTCCGCACCGCCGATTAACCCAAGGTTGGACCTGTTGTATCAGTCGCCTGGTCCAGAGCCCCCTTGTCTCCTGTTCCCAGCTCTCCTGCCACAGCTGGAAGGTCCGGGTGTGTTTCTCAATTCTTGCCTGGTCCTCCCCACGGCGCTGATAAATTGCCTTCCTCTCCGCCGCCAAAAGTTTGACGGGGATGACTCCGGCAACCACCAGGACGGCGGGTTCGGACACTGTTCGATAGGCAGATGCTACCCTTAGTGCTGCCTGACACTGCACTCGGGCGAGCCGCATCCTATATATCTCCTTATTGAGAGCGTCTGCCCAGACTTCAGCACGGACTGGACCGCAGACATTAACAGCCTTCTGCAGCTGGACTGCGGACCTCCGACATTGGCCATTAACCGACTAAGGGAAGAAACCATTTAAGCGGCCTTGTCCGCCGTACAGGTGATCTGGTCTCGCCAGCTGAGCATGCTGTCCACCATGACCCCAAGGTACTTTGCGGCACGAGTGGTTTGGACTTCCCCAACGTTCCCCACCATCAAAGGCACGATGGTGTCAATCCTCTTTTTAGTCAGAATCACAATCTCAGTTTTGGTCAGAGCAAGCGAGAGACCATGTTCTGCCATCCATGTGTTAATGGTTCGCATGACTCGATTTAGTTTCAGCTGGGCAAGCTCAATGCTACGTGCAGCTATTAAAGCCGCAACGTCATCTGCATACCCAACTAGGACAGTTTCCTCAGGCATCTCGGATCTCAAGAGGCTGTCGTAGGCGACGTTCCAGAGGTCCGGGCCCAGTATGGATCCTTGAGCAGCACCAGAAGTTACATCCATCGTCCTGGAGCCTTCTGAAGTGTCGTAAATGATGAGGCGGTACCGGAGGTAGTCCTCTATCATGCGCATGAGGTATGCCGGGACGTGGAAAGTGTTCTCCAGTGCTTCCAGCATATCGCACCACCTTGCGGAATTAAATGCGTTTCGCACATCAAGTGTTACAAACAGCACAACCCGACGAGAATAGTTGTTAAACTCCTCAGCTCTCATTACGGCTCGCTTTACCTCCTCAATAGCGTCAACCGTTGACCGTCCCTTCCTGAAGCCGTACTGACGAGGGGATAGATTTCCTGCAGCAACCACGGCTGAATTCAGTCGGGAATGGATCAACTTTTCCAAGACTTTCCCAGCAGTGTCCAACATACAGAGAGGTCTGTAAGAGGAGGGTAGGTCTGGGTTTCCTTCCCCACGAGCACAAGCCTAGCTGTTTTCCAGCAGAAGGGTAACTTCCCCTCGGCCAGACAGGCATTGTACGTGCTCAAAAGGATTTGTGGATTTATTGAAAAGACTTTCTTAAGGGCCTCACCAGGTACCCCATCCGGTCCAGGAGCCTTGTTGTTCTTCAGGGATAGAACGGCCGCCTCCAACTCCACGAGACTGAAAAGCGGTACGTCGTCCACCCTTCCGAACTCCCGCAATGGGCGCAGTGTGTGAGTCGGGAAAAGGGACTTTACAATCCTCTCCATAGAGGCCCCGTCCATAATGGAAGGTGGAGAGCGGGTGCCAAGCTTCTTGGTTACTATCTTGCATGATATCATAGATAAAAACAATAACAAAAAAATTAATAAAATTGTTTCTTTTTATCCTCGGTTATATTTTAAACTAGCAGAGTACCCGTCCTTCGTACGGGGTTGGGATATAAGTATAAAATGCTTATTGCAGTTATGGGTGAGGACATGGTTTAAGAAAGTTTGGTGCATATGTTCTACCACTGCCCCTGAACCATAGAAAAAAGTAAAGGTCTCATTGTGTACCACAGCTTTTTATTGCTAGTCGGTCCCAATTAGTAGCGTCGGTCGCTTAAAAATTTGACTGGTGGTACTGCAACCAGCGCTACTATTCGTATTTGCTAGCAGCTATACCCTTGCCTTGCAACGGGGTCAGTATGAAAAAATGAATGCTGGTTCTTTGAAAATGCCAAATGGTTTCACTCCCTACCATTTATTTTATAAGCGAAATTGAACTGTATTAGCCTAATAGTAATAGGTCTAGTACTTTTTTGTTTACTCATACTGTGAATACTTATTTTAGGCTACCTAGTGTACAAAACCATAATGATATATTTTAAGGTATAATGAAAGAACCTGATTAATAGTTTGGACTTTAAACGAAAATCTATCACAATAGTTCCAAACCTGTCAATAGTGTAGTTTTCTAACATATTTTAGGAAAATTACAATCAGGCAAATGGAAACTCGCTAGTCTATAGGTTTGCTGCAGCAGAGATATTAAATTACTGTTTACACAAAAATAAATCTAAAACTGTAATTTCATACAACTCAGGATAAGGGCCTAGGTTGATACGGAAACCTTATGATTGTAGAATCTTAATTATTTCCTATATCCATGAATGATTTCTTTTTACAATGAAATATTCACTGTAAAATATTATTACAACATATCACAAATGTTAGAACAGACTCATTACCATAGATTATAAACATAAACAAATGATGTAACTGAAAGAATCCTATTATAATGAAATTACATATGGTTTGACAGCTCCATTTAAGTAAATGTTAAATAATGTTTACATTCAGGCTAGTGACATCATTATTTTAAATATGATCCTTACCCTCTCTGTTCTAATATTAGTGCAGTATTTAAATAAATGTTTGAACCAGCTGTGTGGAATTGTGAAATCAAAATTTAACTTAAGATATAATATATAATATATAATATAATATAAATATAATATAGAAGATTTACACAACTAAATACCCCCGTCGCAGCAAACCTTCAGACTAAGCGAATTTCCATTTGCCTGATTGGATTTACACTAAAATATATCACATTTATTCCCTATTTAAATAGAATTAGTTTAACGAGTACTTAGGTTTGCTGCAACAGGGAGGGTAAAAAAGTTTTTTTGTTGTAAAATGTTAATAGTTTAGAAAACAATTAGTGTATTTTCCAAATTCCATCAAAATATGTTCATTAAAAAGCAAACTACAACCGTTGATTTATTCCCCATAAGAATAACATGGGAATTTTAAATTTACAATTTTTTGGAATTTTCTCCGTAACCATTAGGCGCACAACAACGCTTCAATATACAAAATTATTTGTTTTTTTAAGCTCTACAAGATGGTTTGGAAAGAAATTGTGAAATTTTGTGTTTTTAGGGTCGAAAATGGGAAAAACCTATTTTTACCCCATAAAACCCCCCATAAACCCCCGTTCCCATAGTCCGATCATGCTGGTTCGCGAACTCGTTCGAATAAATGTAGGTTTACAAGTTTATACCAAATTTCATTAAAATCGGATCATTTTTGCTCGAGTTATCGTGCTAACGGACACATATATATATATATATATATATATGAATTTTAACGGATGGTGTTTTTGGTCTCTAGGGACCTCAAAACGAAAAAGTAAATTGGTCCCGGGTCCAGGTCTTACCATGAGTACTACGGTAATAGCTTATTCCCTATATGGGAAATTCGCTAAAATGAAAGAAATTATATTTATAAAACCTATGTGGTAACCATCTCAATAGGATTTGGTTATTATTTGTTTTATTACGTTCATAAAATATCATTTTGTTTTTTGATTGAATAAATTATTGATAAGATAGTTTACTTACTAAACAGTTTAGAATTGCTAACAGACCATAACTCAATGTGATGTTGTATTGGGGGAACAATTTTGAAGCGATTTATTGACCCAAATAATAATCACTGTATATCAATATTTAAACCTATAATATATCGCAGATTCTCTGCGGAACTGTACCTGAAGAATTGCTAATTTTGTCCTGTTTCTTGTAAATTGGTAAATTGATATTGCAGTTAATTATTAATTTAAATGTGGTATTTCATTAGTTTCAGAGTCAATTTACCCTGTCCATTATTCCACTGGAACTACAAGACGTTGAGAAACAACTACTGAACCTAAAACAGTCAAGGATTGCAGAATACAGAAAACCTATTATAAGTTTTTTTGAAAAGCAGTCAGCCAAGTGTGACAAGTTGTATCAGCAATGTTCAGGTAAAAATTCCATAAAGTATTCTTTTCTGAGCTAACCTTAAAAAAATTTTCCCCCAAATTGTATACATTGTACTCTTATTTTGAGAATATGAATGCATTTTCTCAGTCCATAATTTTCTTTAAAATAAATTGCATCCACAGTCTGACATATATTTTCTTCTATTCTCTTCAACTCAACCCTTACTTTGTTAAGTGGTTGGATTAACTATAATATTTTGTCGGGAAAATCCCAAAAGCGGCAATAACTTTTCTACAGTCATTTACACAGCATGCATTTTGTCAAACTAGACAACACATACCTACAGAATGATTTTCTTTGACTAATCAATGTGTAGGCCTGCTTATTTGAGGAAATAAAACAAAAATTAAAAAGTTTTTGGTAACCAAGTCAGGTTGTACGTAAAATTAAAGGGGATTTATAAAAAACAAAATGGTGCAAGTGTTGATCTCTTGAAATGTATGGTTTTTGAGTCACAGAATTGTTAAACAATGGTCATTTTTTAAACTTCTAAACCCTTGAAACTCAATAGATGTAACGGTAACCAAAAGTCAGAAAAATGTAAAATTTTAGATTTAATCTTAGTTTTAGTAGGTACAATGCCTGACCAAAATTTCAGCCAAATCTAAGAGGTCTTAGTTCAAACAGTTGGTTGATTTGAAATGCAAAGACCCTTTATCAAAGAAGAATTAAAATTTGCATTACACTCATCATGATTTTTTGCACACACAAAATAAGAATGGGTAATAAGTTAAAACTAGTAAATTGCCAAACTAGTCATGCAACGCAGACGGGTTACATCAATTGTTAATGTTCAAGTTATAAAAATAAATAAAATCAATGGGTAGCAGGTTACCATCAGTCATCCAAAATCTAAACTTAACACGTTTGCTGCGGCCCAGTGCGGGCGCAGCCTGTAGCATCGAACAACTCCGATTATCGGGTGATTGGCTTTCAAATTTCGGTCTGACTAATAGAAAATAACGTGCCGTGATGTCCTGCTTTACGACGAGAGTCAACTTAGTTCGCTAAAACACTCACAGATAGCAGCACTGCTTGAAACGTAGCCGGTCCCATTGTATTGCCAATTGGAGGGCAAAAGACGGGTCAACAAGTTTATTTTTAAGCTTGCCAGACTGGAATTTTACGGGTATATTTTACTACCAACCCTACACCTCAACAAAATTCAAGTCCAACACTAGTGGCAGTAAATTACTATATAAATCAGTCAACTAATTCAAGGTATTACAATCACAATGTTCAATAGTTACTAGCAGTGTGAATCTCGTATCACATTAATAAAAAAAAAAAAAATATTTTGCATTACACTACTAGTAGTTATTAAGATTAGTTTTTGGAGGCTAAAATTGATTCACCATAATTTTGTTTTAGAGCAAAAGAGAGTACTGCAGGAAGAAATCCAACAATTAACTGGGGATACTGAACACATCAAAAAAGAAGTGTACGAAATGCAGCTTGAGGAAAACATGATCAGAAATAACATCAAAACTCAAAAGCAAATACTTTCTAATACTGAGAAACAGTCTCCAGACACAGATGAACTAGCGGAACTAATGAGAAAAGTATGCTCTTTAAAGGAAGGTAAGGCGTTTAACCCTCCAATAAAATATTTGTAGGCCTACTTGAACAGTTAAAATTATAGTTACCCCTTAGCAAAAAGACCAATTTATGTGCTTTGATTATGTTTTACCATCTTCTTGTAGCGACTCGCTACAAGACAATAACACAAGTCACGTGACAAAGTTAGGCGTGCGCACCTTCCCCGCCACAAGCACGCGCGGCGACTGCCGTCGGAGTAGAGTGGTAGTAGTGTGTCGGCCAGCAGCAGTTCAACTTGCCCGGATAAGTAGTAGCATAAGACTATGTCTAGATAGATTCGTAGGGTTTGGGGAAGGGTGTAGGCAAGGGCAAACTTAATTTAATTATGTAATTTATTAGGTTCACCAATGGTCGTGGTCTGGTAATCAGTGGTCTGGCAATCAATATCACAAATTTAGAATTCACATTTTTGCTAAATCTAGTTACTTTTCACGAGTTAGAATAAGTCCAGATATATGATTATTTCTCTGTTCACTATATTATAATTAGATATATTAAATAACATAAAAGCTGGCTGTGATAGGCAGCTAAGGTAATATTGTGCACTTTGACGAGGTAGTAGTTTCTTTGCAGTAGAGTTGAACAACGACAGGAAATGTGCGTGAATCGGTAGTGGTAAGAGGAAGGTATATAGGGCCCAGGTACCTTCATTACACTCATACTACTCCACATCACCACATTCTTATGAACACCGAAATTCTTTTCCTTTTGAAGTCTTGGAACCCACACACTCAGTTATAATGCATATTAGTAACACGTCAGTTTTGATGTTCAACTGAAAGAATATTATCCATCCTGCCAACTTCCACCCTCACAGAGCCATCCTTCGTTTATTTTGGGTGTGCTCTTCCCATATATTAGAGAGAGAAAAACTTCTATCGAGTTACTCACCAGAACTATCTGATGTGGATTTCAAACCCCTCAACCATGCTGCTGTCTTCAGGCAGGGAAAATAATGGTTTGTTCCGGTCTTTGCTCAGATCTATTGCACTCACAACATTGGTCAGTAGAAATCATAAGTTTAGTAGTACAGTTGAATTTTGATTAACTCATTTTTAGTTACCCAACTTGCCGTGGTGACGAGCAAGTACCGTGATCGAGCTCATATCATGACAATAGTCTGATCTTGCCGTAAATTAATTATCAAGACTCTAATATAGTTCTAAAATTGACTCCAAGGTTCTATAAACGGTGTTGTTGAGTGAACCTCACAAAGAAAACTCTACTCTTACTCTTAATGGCCACTATAACCATTAGGTAGGTCCTTTGGTACTCAAAAGGGTTGCAAATGAAAAATATTGCCATGAATACTAATGGAAATTATTTGTTATCTGATCTGTAGTGTACACTACCAGCTTTATTAACATAAATTTGTCATTTAGGGCTATTACAGACAGCTCAATTTATTGGCTGTTAAAATTTTCTAATCTTGATCTAAATTTTATTTTGAAGAGGAAGTTTTGGGAATCAATAGAAATTACTTGGTAAATGATTTACATCCTTTGAAAGGTGAGGTTTCTTTTCTATATAATCTACCCTGATAAATGTTCAATCAGATGTTGGACAGTGAATATATGTTTGATAATAATGGCCTATGAATAAGGCAAAGGCTAATGTTAGGCTATCAGCAGGCTATATTTACTAGTTTTCTAACATGCCAATACATGAAAATAGTTTTTGGCCAGTAGTTAGACAAAAGGTTCCCATGAACATATTTTAAAGTAACTCAATTAATTACCTTTTCTTTATCTTTTGCTGTTTTAGGAATACTTAGTATTCCCGTAATCTCTGTGCTCTCGGCGGTAGCTAATAAATATTTTCTTAACTAAAGAAGGTTTTGATCCTCACCTGTTCTTTTTCAATTATTCTTAATTAGCTTTGTTTTTAGTCAAGGTCCCTCAATCATTGATATTTCTACTTGAAACTATGACTGTATTATCCATAACGATTCACCTCTCAACTTTTGCAATGTTTTATGTTTCAGACATTGAAAAGAAGAAAAGTAACTTGAAAAACGAGATGGATATGTATAAGCGAGGTATTTTGTTTTACAAAAAGTACTTGCATTGTAAAGTAATGCTGGAAACAAAAGATACGTTGATAATTACATTTGACACCTCAGTAAAGACTGCAGATGAAGCCCGGGAATACTTGAGATTTTCAGCCCAAGAAGACGGGAAAACTTTCCAATGTAAGTGTAATATTTTATATTAGTCATGTTGATAGTTTTTGGTTCTATTTTCCTTTAGTAGGGACCCACAACACAAAGGATTACTAACACATTCGAGAAAAATATGGAGTATCAATAGTATTTAGGGCTCAGAACACCTTGAGAAATTAATCTGCATCCACGGATTAAAAAATGTAACAAGTTCAATGGGATCTACAAAATAAATACTAACAATTATTGTGATAGCTTTTACATTTGACGAAGTGTAAACTTTTCTAAAACCATATCTCCATGGTGTGAAATGACAAACCGGGAAGATAAAATGTCGATCAACACTTGTTACAAAATGGCCACTCATTGGGGAAAATGAAAGAAAATCTAATGAACATTTGGGAATAGTTGTATACCGGTACACAAAATTTAAAAGTATAAATAAGCTAATAAATGAACAATTAATTTTTGTCTCCATTTATACCTATTAATTTGCTCTTTAGTTGTTTTGTCCTAAAGAAACTTCTTGGACGGTACTTATGGTAGTCAATACAATAGTATATATAAGTAGGGACACCATCAAGGTCCCCCCATTCGCCTATTGGGTCTGATGGTGATTGAAGTTGTGCGTGTGTTATTACCAAATTAACTACTTTTGTCCTTTTTTTCTTGTATTGACAATAGAATAGTCAAAAATAAACCGAAAACACTGTAAAGTCAAATACTTTCAGTGGAATAATTTTAGTCGTAGTTAAGAGTCAATAAACATTATTATTTTAATACCTTAGAAATATTTATTTATGCTTTCCAAATCTATATTAATACATTACATAATTTATTGTCAAAATTGAAGATACAAGCAACCATTTTGTTACAAGACAGAATGTTTCTTAAAACAGTAACATCCTGTAGAGTTAAGCGTATTGTTCCCCTCGCCCGAGCGAGGGAGCGGAAATGCCGAGACTCCTAGAAAGTGGTAGAGATGGGAAATACCGTTACTTTGCAGTAACAGTCAGGAACGTTCCTCAGCTTTTAAGTAATAGGTGAAATAATTCTATTACCAAGGTAATAGGTTACTCTTATCTTCAGTAATAGGATTATTTATCCTATTATGTTAAATAACGCCCACCTCTAGAAAGCGGCGGAAAAACTTAACTGCTCTTTAAACAAGGTCGGTGAAACAAACTGTAATATTTTACGAGCGAGGGCAAATAATCTGACTATCGGTTAATGTGAGGTCGGTTAAGAGGGGGTCTACTGTATATATATTTACTGTCTTGTGAGTTAACATTTTAAGTTAAAACATATTATGTTTCAGGTGTTATTAGACGTATTTTTATTTACTTTCCATATTCTACTTTCCATTATATTATACAAAATGTGTTGTTTTCAGATTTGGAAATGCAACCAAAGTTGAAATGTGAGAAGCAGCTTGTGAAGATCTTCAATGACACTGGTGACATCCAAGGCTTTGTAGTGTCTTTCTGGAAAATGATTAAGGGGGCAAATCCTAGAAAAGTTCTTCGTGAACAAAATTAGATTTATTGTAACCTTACATTTTTGTACCATAGTGTTGTTCTTTAAGTTATATGGATTAAATAAAATTTATAAAGTACATACTATTTAAATATTTTGGTTGTATGTAAGCCCCTTGTTATTTTTCCCTTAGGTAGTGGAAAATCTCCAATTTAAAAAACTGGAGCTTAAGTGAAAGAAAGTAGCAATATTTGTTTTGGTAAAAAAAGTTTTTGTTCAGAAAGAAGTATAATTTTCTGTATTTTTGTATCCAGGGGTATCTACAAGTATTCTGACACACATTATGTAAACTGTTACCTTATTGCCGAATTAAATGATCAAAAACATGAGCTGTATGTTGTGCTTGATCATTCTTTTAGAAGATTTGGCTTGGAAATCGATTAAGATACTAGCTACGGAAAATGATACTAGTTATCACTAGATACTAGTTCCAAGTTGTTGCTATTACACAAAATTTCACAACACATTAAACATATTATTTTGCCTCTTTCTAAAGGCTTGTTCAAAGAATAAGAGTAGAGTTTTTATGAGATTTTCTATGTTCATCTGAACAATTATTCCCTTGAAGGGTGAAAAATCAAGACTAATGTGTTGTGAACTTAAGCGTTTATGTGTTGTATATCAACAGCCTGAAACCCTTGTTTAAGTTGAGTGTATTGATTATATTCCTTTTGATGAATTTCCAAGGGAAAAGCTATCGCCATAGCTCTCATGGTAAGACTGGAACTTAAGTTAATTACTTTGTTGTTATGATGTCCACAAAGTTCAAAACACATAATCCTTTCACTTTAGTGAGAAATCAACTGGTTTAGGTGGAATTAGGTACAATAAAACTAAATACAAGTTTAGGCTCCACTTGCCGTAGATTGCCGCGCTGCAAATTGTAGCGGGTCAGTTGAAGAAATGGGAAGACTGCGATCAAACGAAGGTGGCTCCACTAGCGACAGTCTGCAGCGCGCTACATTTAACCGCGCGCCGTAGAATGTAGCGTCGCGCGGGAATGGAACTCGGACCATTTTCGCGCTACATTTTGCAGCCAACAGGTGGCTCCACTAGCTGTAGATTGTAGTGCCGCGCCAAGTGTCAGTGTACGCACAGCCGACCGGCATATTATATAGGCACAAGACACACGCTACAATCGGTATCGACTTTTTAGTGTCATTAGTTTGTGATTTTTGTGGATTGAATTGTAATCAATGGAGCCTGAACTGGACTGTGAAATTATTATATTAGAAGTGGAGAAACACCCCGTTGTATACAACAAATCTGAAGAGAATTACAAAATAGGAATGCTAGGATTGACGCAGTATTTCAGTAATCAGTAATCAGCGTCAGCTACTGCCATCAGCACCATGGAAAAATAATGTTTGTAATTAAAATAATTACTGCCACTGTACTCCGGTTTCACAACACGTATGTGTTTCCCATCTATAGCCCCGAGACAGTTGGGGAAATTAGTTTTCTTTTCAAATTTATCTGCTGTATTAATCCAATCTTCTTCACTCGGAGTCTTCATGTATTCAGCTTGAAGTGTGTCCCAAAGTGCTGGGCACGTTTCTTGTATTATAGTGCGGATAGTTTTTCTACCCAGACGATATTGGAAATGAAGCGACCACATGGAGCATCCAGTCGCTAGGTACCTAAAATAAAAACAGTTTTCAGACCGATTTGTAATTTAACCCTTTTTTCGGTTGCAGGTAGAGAGATACAGAAAAATGGAAAGCGTTGAACGACGCATATTTTAGATCGTTGCCTTTCCTCTACTCCAATTTCTTCTCTTAGTTTGGTTTCATTCTTCTTCAAACGTGTTGATACACCCAGACAGCACACTTTATCCCAGGGACATCCCATAGTAGTCCCATATGTCCTGAGAATGTCTCGGGATATGTGCGCTATCCTCAGGATATCCCGCAAAATCCCGGGACGAGTACGAAATCCACAGGATATCCTACAATATACCGTAATGTCCCGGGATTTGTAAGTCAACCTCAGGATATCCTGTAAAGTCCCGGGATATGTACGAATGCCTTAGGATATCCCAGAATGTCCCATGACATCCCGGAACATGTAAAAAATCCACTGGATATCCTGTAATGTCCCGTAATGTCCCGGTAACAAACTGAAGAAAAAAATACTACCACTGATGAAATATCTAAATTTAAATGTTCAACAAGGCCAATATATAATAATTTGTTTTTTTTTCACTAGTGCTTTCAGAAACTTGGTTTCCATCTTCAGGCTGTGTTTACACTAGTACAGAAAGTAAATATTTACTTAATAAATTAATTTTAAACAAAGTTAAAACAGATGATTTAAAGGATATTGGAAAAATAAAAAATAATATTAGAAAAATTAATCTTTTGAATTTTGGATATGTTACAGTGTTGTCTTGATGTAATTATTTTCAGTAATTCCGAATTTATAATTGGGCCGTCTTCATTATTTAACAAATAATTTTGGTCTGTTTTTTTTTTTCTAAAAATAAGATTCCCACGCATTAAGATGTTGAGGTTTTATAATTTATTTTAAAAGTTTAAGGTTTCCCAGATTGAAAATATGTCTTTTTAATACTATGGCTAGCAAGGGTTGACTTTACTTTACTGACATATTACTACCACTGAGTTCAGGAAAACTAGAGTTCTATCATAGTTGTGTGAAATGTGAATTTAATTCTAACTTTAAATTAATAAACAACAAAAAACTAATTTTAATCATATAACAATCAATTATTACAGTGCTAATCTAATGGTGATTAAATAATCTATATTCAAATACCAGTATCCGCTCCAACTACCAGAAAAACAATTCAACTACTTGAGGCCTAAACAGATTAACAGAATCATATATAGCCTATACTGTAGTATCAAAAATATGTTAAGTATTGCGACCATTGCAACTGTCGGCTACTCTTTAACCACTTGAAAACACCCATAATCAACAAGCGCAGATAGCTCAGGAGGTAAGGTAAGAGGCTCACAAGGCGAAGGTACCAGGTTCGAAACCCGTCTGGGCCAAAAACTTTTTTTTCGTTTTTTTCTTCAAAATTTGTGTTTATTAACTATTTAATCAATTTACTAAACTTATAATTAAGCTTTTCATACTAAATCTATATTATTTTGTGTTTTTTATGTTCAGGCCCAGACCACACTTTATCCCAGGGACATCCCATAGTAGTCCCATATGTCCTGAGAATGTCCTGAGGACTACCCTGGGATGACCTCGGATGTCCCACGGATATGCGTGTGAGCTTATCCGTAGGACATCCCCGGGCGGGGACATTACGCATTCCTGTGGATATCCTGTGATATCCCAAGTTGACCATAGGACCACTATGGGATATCTTGCATATCCTGTCGCAATATCCGTGGGATGTCCTGAGGAGAAAGTGTGCTGTCTGGGCAGTTTCTACTAAGTAATCAAAAGAGTTTTGGGACATTCGATAGTATTCAAAAAACTTGTCTGAATACTTTTGTAGTTTAGTATGCAGTGTGGAAGGACTTTCTGTTGCTTAATATGGGATGGATCCACCATTTCCTCTGTTGTGATCGGCGTCGTCTTGCTAAAAGTACACTGATAACTACACTACAAATGTTAATTTGCGGCATAATCCAGGGCCACGTCTACCGCGGCGCTATACTAAACCGCTAGTGGAGCCACGGTGCATGTGAGAGGACGCTGCAGATTGTAGTTCGTACTCTGCTGCTAGTGGAGCCACCAACTGTAGCGTGTAGCGCGCTACAATTTGCAGCGCGACAATTTACGGCAAGTGGAGCCCCGGCCTTAATTCATTCAAACGAGTATGAACAATGAAGTTACAAACCATTGTGGCCAGACAATTGGAAAAAAGTTTTATGGAGTTAAATTAATTTTGTTTCAATTTTTTTAACAACAACATTTTGACTTATCTCTAAGAATTACAATTTCTTCTAAACCATTAAATAATCACATACTATAGACTATATCACATACTATGGATGTTTTATCTATGTTATAGACTATTAATTGGTTCTAGTCTGTGGAATAATAAGCGTAGGCTATGCTTATGATGGTTGGTTATGGGAGCGTTCCAAAAACATACAATTAAAAAAATGTTTATGCTATTCTTATGAAGGATAAGTACCTAGGCAAACGAACTGTTATACAGTAGTTTGCTAATTTTTGGATACTTATATTAACATTATTTTTACTGAGCATCTCCATTCATACTTGGCTTAAAATTCCTACATTCGAATGGTCACCATTTCAAAGTAAAGTTAAGTGTTAAAAATGAACTAAACTGAACTTTATTACGCTCCTTGTATCAGCAAACCTAAGTAGGTACTCATCAAAACTATTGATATTGCGAGTCCCATGCCTCACTTTAAGTTTAAGTTTCCTAAAATGTTACACTCGCTTAGCTTAGTCAAGAGGTGTTAGGTTAATGAGACATAAGACTGCTTAAGGGTGTTACTCAACGTGTAATGAACAAAAATTTAAATTTAGAAAAACAACAAAAGTAACAAAGTGTTACAACAGCAAAAGAAAACTTAGAAAAGGCAAAAATCAACAATAATAAGATAAATAAATTTACAAGAAAAGAAAATCAATTGAAAATGTAAAAGAATTAGTTACTGACAAATTACATGACTTGTATGTTTGACAAAACTTTAGTTATATATTTTATTCTTTTTACATACTGTTAATTGTCCCAGAAGCACACGCACCGATACACGCACTCCCAAACTCCCGATCTTCTTTCTCCGGTGGCCCGTGGTGATCTCCTCGATGTTTTCCTTCAGATCCTCCAGCTCCAAGAGTCTTGACCCCTCCATCTTCTTCATTAGCCCTTCTCATTGGCTGATTACCGATAGGGTGTGTGGCTTATAGGTTAACGGTGTTTCTTGGAAGTCAGCCCTACCGGTCATCGCCTAGCTCACATCAGCTGGGAAAGGAATTTGTAAATCGATGCTCATGCTACTGTTCAACTCTGTTCACACCAACTGGTCGACTAAGTGTAATGTGAACAGAGTGTCTGCATAGATGAGCACCGTGGGTACGGGGTTAATTCCCTTTCTTACAATATTTAATGGACGATAGTAATGGTCATATATATGTATAAATATAACAAGTTTTCATACAACAACGCAGCTGTATGGTTTAAGCTAAAGCCAGCCGTTGTTGACGAAGGTGATTGAAGGAAGAGAAGGCTGAAGAAAAGAACAAGAAATGAGAACTTTTAGTTGTAGCCTTCATGGAGATTGTTTATATTTTTATTAAGTTAAAGAATGAAAGATTTTAACGTGTAAAGTGACATTTATTCAATTCAACATGCCTCCAACAATCCAAACCAACGTGAATGCAGATCGCGATAAAAGACCTCCGAGGACAGGAGAAAAAAGGTAAGTTAGGCCTAGAGTAAACTTAACTTTTTTTTAAATAGGCTTAGGCCTAACCTAAAAACTATGAAGCGTACAATAATTAAATAAATAGGTATCTGTAATCCCTATCTTTGCCATTATTATGTTAGGTTTTCAGTTTTTCAGCTATAACTAAATTTTTACATGCTGTCCAAGTGTTTGTGACATGTAACAGAGTCGTTTTGGCAACTGCTCATAAAGAGGCCAATCCTAACTTAGGTGCTAGGCCTATAGCCCTATAGTCCAAAGAATCAACACAACAGTCATGTAGGCCCAATCTATTACACGAGAAGGTATAAGATTCAACTTTCCTGTTTTTCTGATAGAGGCTACTGTCATAGTTGGATCTGATCAAATTTATGATCTTTAGGAATGCACACATTAGCTCCTCTGGGGAGTGTAAAATAGACAAGGCCTTGGCCTATAAGTTTCTCCAAATTCCTTTTTTATGTCAGAAAAGGCATGTTAGGATTGTAGGATTGTTATGTTAATTCATGACTGCATTAAGTTAAGTCCTTTGAAGGTAAGTTAGGTTAGATTAGGCCTAGGTAAACTTAAGGTAGGGGCCTAAAGTTTGAACCGAGTTGTTAGTTTATGTTATCTCCAGACTTTTTTTGTAAATGGCCTGGAGAGACATAAACAACTCGGTTCATTGTAATTTAATCTTTACCTTCCTAATCCAACCTAACTTCAAAACACATAAGTTAACTTAATACAGCCCCGAATCAACATGAAGAACGACCTCCCATCCTAACATGCCTAAATAAGGACTTAGATGTAGCCCAAGTGTCCAGCAAGCCAATTTATATCCCCGTAATGAGACAAAATTTTCTAACAGGTAACATTAAGTAATTGACTAATAAATCACTTTAGAAGATCAGCTGGAAATATTTATTTGCGTAAAAAATTATGACATTAGGATTCAGGAGGTAATAAAAACTTAAAAATAATATAATCAAGATAAAAAATTTGCGCGAAGGTACGGGTACCATAGCCAAACTGCCTTAAGTACCGATGAGCCCAAGGTGGAGTAGTTCGGGCCTCTGACGCTACTCTGCAATAGCGTTGTTAAGGTAATGATAACCTCCTTTGAGTGGCTACTCTAGTACGTGTAGGCCTATACATAGGCCTACTCAATGGTAAAAGCCAGTTAGGCCTAGGCACTTCTATTGTAGTCAATAAGTCCTATTGTAGGCCTACCAAAATTAATCAATTAATCATCCATTAATTAAATTAGTTGTAGCTTATTGTTGCAATCTTGTCAAAATACTTTGAGATAGGTATCAATAGTATAAAATCATAATTTAGCCTAGACAAAATTATTGTAACTACTGTATCATTTACTAAACAGCTGTTTGTTTGAATTACCTTAGCAAAATCGACAATAAGTTGGAAGTAGTTTTGAGAGGTTAGGCCTACTTACTTTTAAATGAAAAGTATCTTAGCTTTCTAACTCAGTTTTTAGAATAATGTTACAATAAAATATAGTTGGTCACACGGACAAAAAGTGTCTTTTTAACCTTCACTCATTTTCCAACAAGAGTCTTGGTTGTGAAACTTGAGCTCAGGTCCAAAAGAGTCACTTTAACACCCTCGTGATGAAACATATATTACCTTGACCTATTATATTTTACCAGATTATATAAATTTGTAAGTGTGTGATTCTGTTTATCCAGGTCTGAGTTAGTGTCTCGAGTGAAATACTGCAACACTCTACCTGACATACCTTTCGATCCAAAGTTTATTACATATCCATTTGAGTCAAGAAGGTAAGAATTTTTATGGAAATTAGAGATTGACTAGGCCTTCTGTAGGCTAATTATTATTATTATTCTTTTATTTGAGATGGGGACGCCACCTAGGTGCCTGTTTTAACCCAAATGTGAGTGAAGGATGAGTGCAGAATGTTGTGAGATTATCTGTGTAGCTTTGTTACTGACAGAGATCAGCTGTTCCCTCAGTCAGGAAAATGAATACAAACCCTTTAAGAAGCGCAATGCCGTTGTAAAAAATTCAGTGTTGAAATATTTGATTTTTTCAACGACTATCGCGAGCGTGCGGCCAAGTCAGCTGACTGAGTGACAAAGAATCTGCTTAGAAAGAGTGAGAGAGTAGCTCGTTTCGGCGGCAAAATTCCAGTCTGACTATTCTCCAGAATCTCCAAATCATTTCGCTTCTTAAAGGGTTTGTATTCATTGGTCAGGATAATTGATATAAAGCCCAATGATTAGGAACAGCTAGGTCCAGTTTTAAACCATCAAAATGCTACTGAATTTTCTTAGGATCGAACCGGTAACTTTTTGATTATTTGGCGAGCACTAAGTTATAACCACTCAGCTACCCAGCCAGTTAGGGTTGGTATTTTTTATGGAATCCTTTTATTAGAATAAATGGAGTTATTTAACTCAATGATCCTAATAGGTTTTTATTTTATATAGGCTATGCAATGTCACGTTGATATTAGTAGCAGCCTGAAGTTGGTATTAAATCTGTTGTCACTCTTAGCGAATATTTCATACAGGGAATAAGCTATTACCGTAGGTCTAACAATAAGACCTGGACCCGAGAACAATTAATTTGAGCAAAAATGATTCAATTTTAATTAAATTTTGCACAAACATGTAAACCTATGTTTAGTTGAACCCGTTCGCAAACCAGCATGATTAAGCTAACTTAAGGGAAAGAGAATTTATGGGGTAAAAATTGGTTTTCCCACTAATGTTGGTTTTTAAAATAATGTTGTTTGAATAAAGAATAAATCTAAAGTTAATTTTTTTGATTTTTGAACACATTATAAATAACTAAGTGCCCTTTTAAAATTAATTTCATTTGACAACTTATAAATTTCAACTTTGTTCAGTTTTATGGATAGCTGATGGGCATGTATCAAATTTATATGATGCTGCAAATTCAAGGTTGTATCTTGTTTAAGACAAAACAACTGAGGGGTTTAGACCCTTTTTTTAATTTAAAAGCATTTTCTGATACTTTAATTGAAAATACTAGTCAAATACTAGTCACCAAAAAATCTGTGCCATATACCTAGGTCAAACTATTTTCTGAAAGGTTATCTTCATATACGTAACCACCTACCATTGCAGGTTCATAGAGTACAATCCTACTTCATTAGAACGAAACTACAAATATGAAGTCCTAACAGAACATGATCTTGGAGTCACAATAGACCTGATAAATAAAGACCTTTACACTCCTGATTTCGGACAAACTTTGGATCCAGCTGATGAAAAACTTTTGGAGGAAGACATCCTGACTCAGACAGATTCAAAAAGGTATGTAGGCTAACTAAAAAAACTGTTCAAGTTTATGTTATGGTTCAATCAAACCTTATTTTAGCTGTGACTTCTAGATAATGAACCTGTGAAATAAACCTTTTAGATTTGTCATTCTTTTGAATACACTGAAAACAATATCAAAGTTGATTACTGTCTAGTGCATATTTAAATTGCATTTTCATGTTTACTGTTATTTTTTTGTTATTTCACCATTTTAGGATTAAGTAAACTCTTTCTTATTCTCTAATATTGTTTTAAAATCTTGGAAAAATCATCTCCATACCTCCTGTTGAAACAGACAATCTAAACCTGATTCATTTGACCTAGTGGAGACCTATTTCGTGCCTGCTTCAGTTAACTGGTTTTGTTATACCTAAAGTACAAAACTACATGTTTATTGTACATTTTTTTTTTAAGAAAAAGGACTTGGATTAGAAATACAGTAAGGAAGAAGGAATGGTTACACAACTAACTTACCTGAGAAAAGAAAAGAGTTCCAGGTACTTTAAAGCACAAACAAATAAAGGTACAACACAATAAACTTGATATATCCTCCTTACAATTCTCCAGAAGAAAGAAGTTAAATGTCAGTTACGAAACTGGAGTTAAAGTTAAATTAAGGAACAAGACATTGAATAGCAAACATCAAATTTAATAACTACTACCTACATTATTATGTGTTTATAATATAGGCAATTTATTTGTTTCTTTTAACCTTTTTTCTCAGCACGTGTCATTGCAGGAAAAATCTACGCATACTGTTAGAAAGATATTTTCCATTAGATGTGCAGTCTATCCCTTTATATATTAGGGCCTAAAATGGACTGAAAAATAATCACAAAAAATGAATTTAAAAGTTATGAAAAATTTAACATTGGCCTTATGGGTTGCCATGCTGGTGACGAAATCCGCGACGTAGGAAGTGGTGAAGGAAGTAGTAAAGGTGAGCGGTACGGAATATGGGAACTGTTTATGACGATTAGATTAAGGTATCTACAATTCTAAAATAGTATAAGGAAGGAGGGCAAACAGGTCTACGACATAGGGAGTGGTGAAGGAAGTAGTAAGGGTGAGCAGTCCGGAGTGTGGGAATTGTTAATAACGATTAGATCAAGTTATCTACAATCCTAAAATGCTATGGGAAGGGAGGAAAACAGGTCTGAGACGTAGTAAGTGGTGAAGGAAGTAGTCAAGGCGAGCAGTCCGGAGTGTGGGAACTGTTTATGAGGATTAGATTAAGGTATCTGCAATCTTAAAATGTAATGGGAAGGGAGGGAAACAGGTCCGCGACATAGGAAGAGGTGAATGAAGTAGTAAAGGCGAGCAGTGTTGAGTCTGGGAACTGGAAACCAATTGTAACAGTTAGATTTATGTATCTGAAATTGAAATACTGAAACGCTATGAGAAGGGATGGAAACATGTCCAAGACATAGGAAATGGTGAAAGAAGTAGTAAATGCTTTTTAGCAGTGCGGAGTGAGGGAAATGTTTGTGGCAATTAGATTAATGTATTTAAAATATTAAAATGCTATGGAAAGAGATGACAACAGGTCCACGACGTAGGAAGTAGTAAAGTTTAGCATCGCAGAGTGTGGGAACCGTTTGTGGTAGTTAGATTAATATATCTGTAATACTTAAATGCTATGAGAAGGGAAGGAAACAGGTCCATGACGTAGGAAATGGTGAAGAAAGTAGTAAAGGCTGGCATCGCAGAGTGGGGGAATGATTTTCCCCGAGCAAAGCTCGGTCCCCAGGTACTAGCAATGAAATATGTAAGCTACTGAAAATTAAAACAAATGGAAGAAATTTCAATCACATATTTTATTCACAGCATAAGGTAAAAATAGAGAAGTCTGTACATTAAATATTTTTGGTAGAGTTTTCGACCACTGGAGGACCTCTAGTATACATTATTATTTAGCCAACTGGAAATAAAGATACTTTCAAATAGTCTCCAGCTCATCGGTGAGGATTACATCTGCATGGAGATTTTTTAAAGATTTATTGCTAAAGTTAATTAAGTATTTTGAGGGTTAAAGGATGAACTAATAATGTTTTATGTTGATGTTTAGGTCACGGCATCACGGAAGAAGTGTATCATGGTTGAGGAGAACAGAGTACATTTCTACCGAACAAACAAGATTCCAGCCTCAGACTATGGATAAAGTTGAGGCCAAAGTTGGCTACAGTATTAAAAAGAACCTCAAGGTAAGAACAGATCTAAATTTCCAATGACATTTTTTACTATCAAATAGGGAAATATTTAAGTGTGACTGAATGTTTCAACTGAAGTTAAATTTAACCATTTCATTTAAGCTCCTGTTAAACTTTTGCAACAGCAAGCTGTAGTTGTACTGTTACATCAATGTAAATTCTGTCTTGAACTATAGGATGAAATGAGAATGTTTACCTATGTCGTAGTGTCGTTTACTTTTATTGAATGTTTTTAGTGAACTTATTCACCTCTCCCTATTTGTGGCCAGTGTTGGTGTCAAAAGCGTTTATTCTATCAGTATACAATAACACCTCAATCTGTCTAGTTAACAGTTGCTTTTACCTTGGTAGAATACTTTATTATTTCTTCTTTTAAACTAATAATTAAGATGAAGAACGTTCTAGTCAATATTTTGAATGTAAAAAAAAGGTTGTATTCAAAATCCTGTTTTTAGTTGGATTCAAATGCTAATCATAAAAACCCTTTGCTTTCAGGATGAAACATTATTTTTGGACCGCGAGAGTCAAATCAAGGCCATTGAGAAAACGTTTGTGGACGCTAAACAGCCCATTGATAAGCACTACAGCAAACCGAATGTTACCCCAGTTGAAATTCTGCCTATCTTCCCCGACTTCAAGGTAATTTATGGTACTTTATTCTTTATTTGCCAAAACAGTAACCCGTACTACTTTAGGTAGGCCTACCGTAATTCAACCTCACCTAGTCAGTGTTCAGTAGCCTACCTATATGTATGTAATAAAGAGGACAGGTTTGTAGTTTAATGAAATAATGAGTTTATTCCTTCAAAACAAATAACTACAAAATAACACATTTTCTTGGAACTACATTGCCACATTTGGATTCACGGTTTGCTTTAACTAGGCCTATTTAAAAACTGATGAATGATGTTATGTTGGTCAATTTCAGTTGTGGAAGTATCCGTGTGCACAAGTCATCTTCGATTCTGACCCAGCGCCTGTGGGTCGACCAGTGCCGGCGCAGATTGAAGAAATGTCTCAGGCTATGATCAGGTTTGATCTCAAATTTTTCTTGTTAAGAACTACTGTAGTTTACTATTGACATATTCTTTATTCAGGATAATTTTTGTCTTTGAATTGAATTTACTTCATATGACCTAATCTAAAAATTCAACTAATTTTTTATAAGGATATAGTTATTTGGATTAGGCCTATAGATGCATTTTATGATTTCAAAAGATAATAATCGAAGAAATTAATATTGCTCCTGCAAGATAATCTATGAATGTTCCATGTCTTTATCAAATCAAAATGCCTTTATTCTTTCAATTTCTTTTCAAGAAAGGGTTTTAAAGTCTTTTTGTATTTTATGTTCAATAGTATAGTATTCTAGAATATATATTGTGTGTCATATCCTTGTTTAGTTTGCTGAATACAGTAATGTTAGTTGGTGAAGAGGGACGAAGGTTGAGAACTGGGAAACCACTTAACGGTTATCTTGTATTATCAATTTCTTTACCAAAACTTCAAATATCAAACAAATATGAAGCAAGCACAAAATAAGGTGACAAACAACAATACAGTGGACATTTTTCATCACAATTACAAAACAAGTTTTCTCAACGTTTCAGGCTCTAGCGTTTAGAGTCCTCAGATAAAAAAGTTCATAAAACATAACTGAATGAATACACGAGCCCAACCAAAACTGGGCAATCACAAATGAAAACCACACAGAGAACTTATAGTAGTCAATTCAAGAAACAAAAAATCGTGAAAGAAATCAACAATTAGTATAAACAGAGAGCAAGGGAACACATTGGCCTTTTCTGTACAATACGGTGGCTCAAAAAGAAATTCCAGATCCCAAAATGTGGAAACCTGTTTATACTAGTAATGAAAAATGTCCACAATAATTTCATAAATAAAACAATCTCACCTTCACCAAAAATCTTCACCAAAAAAGGTGTGTCAAACATTACTTTCACACCGGTTAAAACTCACCCGACTAACATGCAATACTTTAACACAGGGGTGTGATGGACGAGAGTGGAGAGCAGTTTGTCGCGTACTTCCTACCAACAGAAACAACCCTGGAGAAGCGAAGACACGACTTTACGCAGAATATCGAGTACACAGAGGACGAGGAGTATGAGTACAAGATGGCGCGTGAGTACAATTGGAACGTCAAGAGCAAGGCTAGCAAGGGCTACGAGGAGAACTACTACTTGGTCATGCGACCAGATGGAGTCTACTACAACGAGCTTGAGACAAGGTTAGTGTACAATTTTGATTTAGTTGTAACTCAGTTTTCCCGTAGTTGGTTTTTATTGGCTGGTCACAATTGTGTAAGAAATGCTCAGAATATTTGCTCCTGCTTTGTTTTGACTAAATATTTTATATAAGTATTGTTTTTATCACAGATAAAGTCGTTAACTATCCTTAATTTGATTTCTAATTAGGACAAACATTACTGTCTCGTCTCCATTTAAAGCAATGGATTGAAAAATATACGTTGGTTGTGGCAAAATATATTATTAAATAAATATATGTATTTGACCGTATGCATTTTGGAATTGTTTTTTTATACATTACTGATTCACTCTTGGATTGAAAAATATATTATTGGTTATGGGAAAAGATATTATTAAATAAATATATTTATTTGACCCTATGTATTTTGGAATTGTTTTTGTATACATTACTGATTCACTCATAGTTTACATTATTACTTTTTTCTCAAGATTAAACTCTAGCATGCCTCGGATTATTCCCTCAGTTACTTTAAACACAAAACCATTCTAAAAATTTTTGTTAGAAAAATGCAATTTAAAATTACTAAGTTTCATTATTATTTACATGATTCGTTTCACTAAATTGCTTCAACTGCTGTGTTCAAAGTTTGAAATTTGCATCTTAAACTCCATGTTTTTTATGCTAAATCTGTTGTGTCAGATCCATACAGTAGTCTACATTTTAAATGATTTGTTTAATTTTGATAGAGTGCGACTGAGCAAGCGTCGGCAGAAGGCAGGTCAGCAGGTGAACAACACACGGCTTGTGGTCACTCACCGAACACTCAACGCCACAGAATTCAAAATGCAACGTTATCGGGAGAAGGTACTCGAGCCTCCCAATGAGGAGGAAGAGGAAGAAGAAGAAGAGGAGGAGGAAGAAGCACCTCAAGAGAGGGCAAACAAATCAGGCGAGTAAATAAGTGAAATATTGTAACAGTATGAACCAATTTCTACGGTCAACTTTGTTAAGATTTCTATAAAACTTTATATTTTACTCATTTTAAATTAAGTTCAGTCATTTAGTAGATGCAAATTGTGTAACCTAAACCAGCCGGTCAGATGAGTAAAAAATAATAGCCTAACTAAGAAGGATAAACTTGCTACTATAACTATAAAATATACTCGAAGAAAAAGTTATACAGTACTCATCTACTCAGTCTCAGGTCCCCGTTTTCATTGCATCAAAGACGTTAGGAGTAGCAGAGAGACACGAGAAGTTGATCAACTGTGTGATATGTATAGCCCAGAAATAATCAGCCTAAAACCTGGCACAGTCGAGCACAGATAGAGGCACTAAAAGGGTATTTCATGGTTCATGATCAATGGAGGGAGGGTTGGATAACATGTAGGTCTGATATTCTAAGATCGGATAGTCGAGACTCAATTGTATTGAAATATGAACATTCTAACTTTAATGCCGAGATACTTGAAAAGATTTCCTTACCAATTCCTTTAGTTACTCTAAAGTATTCAGCTTGTATTTTGTGTTGTTCATTTCTCTTATTGTAACTATTTTGTTTGTATCCACTATATTGTAAGATAATTGAAACCCCAAAAACTAGGTTTTAAAAATAAATTCATAATGATAAATAGAAGTGAAATAGCCTAGATAAATAATTTAATTTCATTTTTATTTTAAAAGCTGTAAACATACACACACAAATGGTTTAATGTATGTAATGTGTCTATGAAGAGGAAAGTGTTATTAAACTTATGTTATTAATACCGAGTAACCATTTACAACATTATTTAGGCCTAGATAAGTTATAAATTAATTCAAACCTTCAAAAGGAAACAAAAACAGCACAACTAAGGGACCATTTTTTTCCCTAGATGACGATGAAAAGGCCTCTTCCGAGAAAGAAGACAAGGACCGCAGTGGTAATGAGAAAGATGACAGCGAGAAAGAGGACGGCAAAGAAGACAAGGGCGGGGAAAGTGACAAAGAAAAAGAAGACAGAGATAGTGATAAGGGGGGAGAGAGTGATAAAGAAAAAGGAGACAGTGACAAGGACGAAAGTGACAATGAAAAGCGAGACAGTGACAACAGACAAGAAAGTGGTGACGAGCAGCAAAGTGACGGTGAGAAAAGAAGTGTCGGAGGAAGACAAGACAGTGACCAAGAACAAGAAGAAGGATCCCCTAAAAAGAAGCGTGACAACAGCGATGATGCTAGAAGTAACAACAGTTCATCAGGTACAGTAAACAAACCAACTGCTAGTTTAGATAGAATTTTTAGTTTAAATTTAAGTAAAAAATTACAGCCAAAATCTTTAATTTAATTTTTTGGTATTCAAAAGTTAAGTTGTTCTTGAAGACGTGAAAAGGTTTTTTTTAATTTGAATTTTTTGAAGTTTGGTTTCAATCTATAGTTCAGCTAGAAATGATTTTTTGCTTCATCTTGTCCTTTTGTAAAAAAACATTAAAACTTAAAACCTAGTCTATTATAACATAAAATAGTCCAAATAATTAAATTATTAATGATAATTTAATAACTGGGAATTACAGATAAAAGGGTACCAGTATGTTGTTAAATGTACCAAACCTACATTTGAACTCAAATGACGCCCCAACATTGTTAGCACAGCTTGTTCATGGTCTATTGTTTGTAGGTATTTGCTTTGCCTTCTAAATTGAATCATTACAAATAATAATTCTTCTAGTTATTTAAATGAAGTAAAAATAAACTTTATGACAATAATATAAATTAAATACTGTAAACAATTTTTATATTGACTACAAAATAACATTTGCTTATCTATGAGGACCTGTTAAAAAACAATAATTGAAGAGTAAAATATTATTTTACAGCCAAAATCTTTAATTTAATTTTTTGGCATTCAAAAGTTAAGTTGTTCTTGAAGACGTGAAAGGTTTTTTTAATTTGAATTTTTTGAAGTTTGGTTTCAATCTATAGTTCAGCTAGAAATGATTTTTTGCTTCATCTTGTCCTTTTGTAAAAAAACAGTAAAACTTAAAACCTAGTCTATTATAACATAAAATAGTCCAAATAATTAAATTATTAATGATAATTTAATAACTGAGAATTACAGATAAAAGGGTACCAGTATGTTGTTAAATGTACCAAACCTACATTTGAACTCAAATGACGCCCCAACATTGTTAGCACAGCTTGTTCATGGTCTATTGTTTGTAGGTATTTGCTTTGCCTTCTAAATTGAATCATTTCAAATAATCTTCTGGTTATTTAAATGAAGTAAAAATAAACTTTATGACAATAATATAAACAAAATTCTGTAAACAATTTTTATATTTACAAAAACAAAAAAATATTCTACTTCTTCCTGGAGGGATGGAGTATCAAGTAAATTGTGTTGGGAACTTTTTGTGTGCTAAAATTAACTTTTAATACTGAATTAGACATCTGCATGGAACAGATTTAGTCAATTTTTACTTCACATAGATGAGTTGAAACAAATACCTTTTTCCTTAATGTATTCCTAACCCAGGGTTTTCCCTCCAAACCTGTAACCATTTAAACTCAATCAACATCCATTTCAACCACTCATCCACAGTCGATGTAGGATTGCCTTATATTGGATGTTACCTATATCACCTGGTTCACCAGCTAACACTGGATTTATGAAATATTTTTTCGATAATAAAGTAACATTTAATTTACAATTCCTGTGATCCCCTAGACTCTGGCAGCGGCAGTGAAGGTGAAGGTGGCGAGGCTGACAACAAGACTGCTGCGGGAGATAGAGCTTCACACACCTCAGGGTCACGTAGCTCCTCTCCTAGATCACGCAGCCAGTCACGGTCTCCTCAGAGGTAAGCAACCTTCACTTGCTTACAACTTCACCTCGGTTGGTGAATACCAAATTGACATAAGTGGCCGCCATTTTGAAACGGGTTGAGATAATTGAGTTCTGTTTTGACCAAAATATTGAAAGTAACACCTTTCTAAAAATGTACAAGTAGGTTGACATAAGGAAATTTTGAGATTCGAACCTGTGACCTTCATTTTTGGAACACCCTCTATTTGGATCATGTTCTAGTATTTTAAATGGATTCTTCATATGTGATTTAGGGGGAATAATTTTATTTCGTGTTTCTAGATGAAAACGTACTCCTACGTGTATGTGTACGGGTGGTCTGCCTCACTCTGTATGGATCAACTGTAGCAATATTGGTTGAACGAAACAAAGGAATGCCACTCACAGTGTCCCACTGTATTTATTTTTATATTCCCCGGAAGTTTTTTTGTTACTGCCTTAGTGCATGTGTTTTTATGTGACATAAAAAATATTATATTTTACAATAGTTGTATTTTCATTTTCAGTTTAGTTAATAACTTGGCGTATTCTGCAGAAAACAGCGCACTGTGTCGATATCTTCAATCGGTTTACTTTTATTCAGTTACTTAATAGAACTTAAACTTGAGAATGGAATGTCTAGTCAAAGCTATAAGTCACGTGATCAAGCCAGCTGATAAGGCAGTAGAGGTAGCTAGTGTCGAACCAACAACGTCTGGCTCATTTACTGAGACCCAGTGTCAGGTCAAATCAAATGGATATTATCTCTAGAAGGAGACTAATACTACCCCTTCTTTATCTCAAGATTAAACAATTTGAATTTAAACAGGTGATTGTCACCAGTCTAGTTACTTCTTAACGATTAATTTAGGTTGGACACAGTGTATTCTCCGTAACCAATAATTAAGGATTAAATGTTTTGAAGTGTTAAAGAAGAAGAATAAAACTGTGGTTTTTATTTACAGGTCGAGGTCAGGCTCCCCACCCCGCAAGTCCCAATCCCGGAGCCGTTCTGCCTCTCCCAGCGGCAGCGGCAGTGACTCTGCTAGTGATAGCGAATAATACAACTTGTTCTTTTAATAATAATAACTACATCAATAACGTCTTTCCTTATACCCCCTGTAATTGGCATTTGTATACAATATGCATTTATACAGTAGAACAATCGGAACTTTTATTTTTTAAACTTTTGCTTTTCCTCAGACATTACATTTGGAAAGTTAAGCACACTATAGTAAGTATAAGTACACACTCAAAATATTATATAAAAAACAAAAGAAAATGATTCAGTAGACATCAGCAAATTCAAGCATCTTATCAGACACGTAACGCACAACACAAATCATATGTGGATTTAAACTTTAGAATAGGATGAGATGTCTACTAGTACTATTCAAAGTCAATATTATAATTTGTTTGGATAAATTTATTCTTGACCATGCCTTCTGGTGGAATTAATCATCCTGTTAAGTTAATTATCTGTTTAATTAAAACACTTATTAAAGTGAAATCATATCACTCATTAGTTCAATACAACTTAAAATTTAAGGTGTCTAAGTCTAAGTGAAATGTAACAAAGATCAAATACATATTTACTTGTACAATGTTTTTATTTAAAAAAAAAAATGTACAAAATACTTTAATTTGTTGAATAAAATCTTCTCTTTTATTGAGTAATGGTGACTACAATAATAGAACATAAAGGCTTTCTGTTAGGCACTTGAGAATTTAAACGAATATACATACGAACAACCGATTTATTATAATATTACTCGAACATAATTCAATACAAATTAACATTCAGAATTCTTTAACCATATTTAACAACAAACCTTTCAGTGTTCTACATCAATACAAATTTTGACACAAACTTAACATAGCCAAAACAATATAAATCAACAGATAACAAAACATACTAGCATTTAAAAAGTGTAATTTCCACGTAATAATCAAATTCTATAAACGACATCTATAAAAAGAAATAACATCAAGGGGGGCAGGAGAAAAACTAATATTGTAAAAACTCACCTCGAAAATAATGATGGAAACAAACACAAGTTGTCTACCAACTAACAATTAACTGGTTATCATTAAACCGAGCGGCTGTGGTGCCTCATGTAAAAATAAATGTTAATGCAGAAACGGTGTGTGAAGGCTATAGAGTAGGTAAGTGGTTCATTTCCTACTTGAAGAATAATGGCCACGTCAATAGAGGAATATTTTACTAAGCTCTTAACTTACTGTAAGCAGAGCGTGCTAGTAAAGTCGGTAATATTATTCACACAATGGCACTTTCGTTTTGGTCCTTAGAATCAGCTGTTGTAATAATACAACGGACATCAAATACGCAAGTAAAAATAATTCTTGGGTTTATAGGCATGTCAAATTAAAGGCCTTTGTTAATGAAATACAATTCTGCAAACCCGAATTCAAGCGGACAACCGGGTTAAATGGACAATGAAGAAAGTATGCGGAACTGGAATATGAAAGCTAGAGTAGGTCAATAGATGATTCATTGTAGTAGAGTAGCAAAAGCTTTGTATTTTTATATATTAACATCGTGTGCCAGTCTTAAGAACAAAAAGCAATGAAGAAATGTAATAAAGGAGGACTGTATAATTTGAGGGAATCCACAAAAAGATAAGAGATGAATGATAAAAAAGAGAAGAAACTAAATGGGCCAACATTACATAGTGATATATTTCTTGAAGTCATAAGTAACATTTTCCCTCAGAGTATTGAAAACAAATTTGGAAGGTTACCTAACCTTTTCACAGCTATATTCTATTGGCATCCCCTGAATGTACTCCTCATGGGTAATAAAGTTAACTTAGGGGTTAGCTCAATTTACACCAGATACAATTTGTCTTTAATATAGGAGAAAGTATGTCATTGACTAAAAGGTTCACAAAAACTGTAACATTACACTACACAATTTTAGAGATTTTTAAATCTTCAATTTTTTAGAGCTCAACATAAGTATCGAGATTTTTTTGTACATCAAGGTTCTATTTTACTTCAATTTACTTGTCAAAGAACTTACAAAAATAACTCTACTCTTTCTTAAATATATATACATGACAATGTTCAGCTTTTGCGACACTGGACACTGGTAAGAAAGGCACCTCTCGCATAGGCTGTATGTACAAGAAGGCCAATTTCTTCAGTCAATGTTAAAATGAAGCTTTAGGCTGTCACTCGCGTGGTTGGCAATGATTGAACGATCATCTTTCTCTTGGCATCATACTTGAAGTGGTTTGACTCAAAGATTTTGCTCTCGTAGAAGTCTCTGAGATCGTAAATGTTGATCTGTTTTGCCTAAAATTGCAGAAAATTTATTGTTAATAAGAATACAACTAACATGAAAATATGTACAGTGAACCCTTATTGAACCGAACCCCGTTATTGTAGACTTTACTTGTTCCATGGACACGTGCAGGTGAATAGAGCTTAAATACCATGGTTAATGACAGCCAAAAATAGCCAAAATAATGTTCATTATTAAATCTAACTACTGTTCTTTTTTTATTCATACGGGTATACAAGTACTTTTCTGTATAAGGTGTTTCATCAGAAACACGGGGTACCAAACAGTCCAAGATTTGTACTTTTCCTTCATATTATGAGAACTTAATTTAAAACAAATGACTTGTAACCCCAACTTGTAAGTTCAGATTAATGAGGGGTTCCTAAATTTTTTTTGAAAATGTGAAATTAAATTTTAATTAAAAAATTGGTAAAATAATATTTACATATTGAACCAGTGATACTCAAACTTCTATTCCACTAAAATTTGGTCTAGGCCCTACTGGTAGATTTTTTTGTCCTAGGACGCTAGGCACGAGCCCGCAATTGTTTTTCACATTACTTCAGGCTAGACCTAGGAGTTACGGCATTATCACTTAGATAAAATACAAAGGTGATTTGGCGGGATTTTAACCCGGGACCTCAGGAACCGGAGTCCCGCTATCTAACCACTAGACCAGCCTGCTCCCCCGGTCTGCTGGTAGATTGGCATCAATGTTATGACAATACTAAATGTCATTGTAAGAAAATCGTTTACACAATTTTTCAAACCTCAATAATTCAATTTCAAGTTCTTTTGACGTTCAAGGTCACCTGAATGGCTTAACTAAAGCCGAAAACACAAATAAAACTACCAATATTAATAAACATATCCTGAATAATTTACCCTACAAAACCAATACATACCAACCCTATGTGTGTGTGCATGGGTTATATTAGTTTTGAGACGTCAATATTGAGATTCAATAGTTTCTGCAAATTGAGTTGTTTTCTTATTCAAAATAACTATAACTTATCTGACACAGGCCATTTGGCCTAAGATAATTAATTGTTTGTACAATTGGTAACTAGTGAAATACACTTAATAATACTAGCTGTTACCCACGGGCTTCACCCCATTTGACATCATAAGTATTAATAAAACTATTGATTGATTAAGTTAACCTGAAATAAACAAAATACAGTAAAAGAAACAAATAATCACAACTGATTTTAATAAGGTAATAAATCGAAAGAATAACAAACAAATAAGGTCAGCCGAGGTATTTTTAACATTAGGTACTGTATATAAAAAGTTCCCTTTAGAAAGGAATTACAACCTTAAAGGGCAATTTATGACATAATGGATAGTTTTGCGCAAGGTTTCTTGTCATGACGAACATTTTAAGTATATGGGTTCATGGGGGTGTGACTTGTAGTTTTCTCAAAAGTTCATGGGTACTTTTGGCTTTATAGAAGATACCCGTGATAATCAACCAATTGCACTTAGGTTATCGTCTGTAATTTTTAATTGTTGAAAACAAGAAAATTTAAACAAATATAATTTTCCAAACACAACCAGAAACTTGTGCAGTACCATAAATCCATTTACTACTAGATTACGGCCCTGATTCAAAGGACATTACCAAAGCTCACTTGAAAACATATACATACCTTGTCCAAGAAGTCTTTCTCGTGTATCTCGATAACATTGACATCGACTCCATGAATGCCTCTGATGTAGGCGATCTGGTCCAACGTCATCTGTCTCAGGATGTAATACAACAGCTCCGTTGTATCCTTCTTGAATGATAGGTATTTCTGGAATGTCTGTAACAAGCAAATACACGTTCACTCAGCAGTCATACTGGATGTTTGTATAGAAATGTATATCAGAGGAATTGACACACTAAACTGTATTCAGTTTTGGAGGTGAAACAGGGTAGCAGTCTGTTCTTAAGTAACTCTTACATTTTAAATGTATGTAAGATGTAGTGGGTTACGATTTTATTGAGTCAAAGAGTTCAAGTAGAATTTAAAAAAGACACATCTGAGGTACTTTGACTTCTGATATTACCGAGAAAACATAGGCTAACAAGTGATCTGAAAAATATTCCTCAACGGTTAAAAATAAGTCTCTGGTAGATTGATCAGATAATCTGATCCATATTGTCATAACTCTTTGTGGATCTTCATCCCACCAGATAATCTAATAAATTTATTTTTAAAACATCAAACAAGCAGTAACGTACGTTTCTCATGGTCTTCATGACGCTGTACTTCTGGGTCTCCACAAAGCTCTCCAACATCATGCGGATGGCCATGTTGACGTCGTCCTCCTGTACGTAGTCCCGCAGGTGCATCTTGGCGTGGGCCTCCGCCATGCGGATCATGCTCTCAATGTGTCTCACCGTGATGGGCAGACTTCCAGTCACCTGTCGGACAATGTAATGTAACAGAAACTAGCAATATTTACCAAACTCTCGACTCTACCATCACACTCTTCCTGTTCCCCCCTCCACTTCTTGCTACAAACCACATGTGTTACGCCATCAACTCTACAGTGTTAGGAAAGTGAATGTATACTTCCTTCCTTTTAACTTTTCAATGGGTTATGAGGAAAATGTGTGTGTACTTCCTTCCTCTCAAATTTTCAATGGGTTAAATGAGGAAAATGTGTGTGTACTTCCTACCTCTCAACTTTTCAATGGGTTATATGAGGAAAATGTGTGTGTGCTCCCTTCCTCTCAACTTTTCAATGGGTTGTATGAGGAAAACTAAACTCTGCACATTTCATTGGCATAAAAGTGCTCTTTTTTGTTGGATCAAATAGAACTTAATTAAACCCACTTATTTGCAGCATCACCTAAACATTTTGGACCAAAATTGTATAAAGTTAGATCCTGATCACAAACATAGCCAATCCAAAGAAATTAAACGAAAATGTTCAGACTGTTTGCAGAACAAAATACATTTTATCCATAAAAAGATTTTTTAGTGGAAATTGGGAGGTTTGAATATTAAAATTCTTTTGTTTTGATTTTTAATATTGCTTTAGCGTTAAGTATAGTTTTAAAATACTTTATTGACAAATGTCCTGTCATTTTATGATGTAATGAGATTCTGTAAGTACAATAAATAAATAAATATGACATAGCATGAATTTGAAAATGTATCACATAATTCAATAACTCCATTAGAAGTGGATTCTGTCAGTCTGATGAAAATTTCAAAACACCACCACTCTGTACAAACACTACTTTGTATAAAAACATTGAAAACTGGACACCAAATCGATATTTTAATACACAATATAGATTTTTAAAAGCCTCTACAGGCCTAGAAGCCTAGAGCACACATACCAACGACTCCTGCCGTAGCTGGCTGTACATCTTGGCAATCTTGTCCTGGTCCATCTGAAACAGCTTGGGGTGGACGTTCTGTCGAGCGTAGACAATATACTTCTTCAGAATCTGCTGAGGAATGGTGTTGCTGTCGGTGGTTGAGTCCTGGGAGAGAGTCTGGTTGCCAGCGTGGCTCGGATGATGACGGATGTGAGAGTCTACCACAAACCTGGCCAAATGTTGGTCCTTCATCGGGTCGACCTCGTCTCTCACCACGCACAGGATGTCAAAACGAGACATGATCGGTTCTGACAGGTTTACCTGTAAATGAAATATTTTAGGGAATGGTTACATAGAAGACTCGATTAGAGACAAGTGATAAGGACACTGTTGAATCATTTGAAATTATGGATTACTGGAGATATTGTAATAAAAAGCCAAACAATATAAGCTAAAGAAGGAAACAGATGAATTTATAAAGCTGAACTCTGTTCCTTTCTGAAATAAACCTCTTTAATCAGCTATGTGACTTTTAGAAACATATTTAATCTTAAGTTATACCACTAAGAGACTCAGAGCCAAAATCTTGAATTGACAACGTACATTTTCAGCAAAAGTCATGCCAGGGTCGTATCGGCCGCCGATGGGGTTGGCTGCAGCAATGACAGAACATCTTGCCTGCAGTGACGTCACAATGCCTGCCTTAGAAATGGAGATACTCTGCTGTTCCATGGCCTCGTGGATTGATGTTCGGTCTTGGTCATTCATCTGTAAAAAGGGGAAATCATTCAATGAGACAAATGTTTCAATTTTTACAATTTTATGCAATAATAGTAATAGAACCACGGTTCACAGTGTTTCCTTACAAAAATACGTAAAAAATACCTATTATGTATTGAAAAAAGTAAGATTATTGGAAATTCCTTACGATAGGAAGCCATAATTTTACCTTATCAAACTCGTCAATGAGGCATACTCCTTGGTCGGCCAGTACCAACGCACCAGCCTCCAGAGTCCACTCCTTGCTGGCCGGGCTGCGCTTGACGTACGCAGTGAGACCGACGGCCGACGCGCCCTGGCCTGTTGTGAACACGGCTCGTGGCGCCATCTTCTCTACAAACTTGAGGAACTGAGACTTGGCTGTACCAGGGTCACCACACAGCAGCACGTTGATGTCCCCTCTCAGTTTGTGCTTCTCTCCTGCACATCAAGGCCTTTGTGTTAAGTCAAAGTCAAAGATTTTTATTGTCTTTAAACACATGTGTGCAATTGACAAAGTCACAAGCATATAATGTATGTAAATAGCCTATTCTAAGTAAAAGGTACATTGAAAAATAGAATATTTATAGATAAAAACAATAACAAAATATAAAAACACCAGGGAATGACATAACAAACAATTAATATAAAATCTAAACAATTACCTAATTTAAATTCTTAAAGTGCTAATGTCACAAGCTAAAAATTCATCAACAGTATAAAAAATATGTTCTCTTAGCCATATTTTAATCTTATTTTCAAACTGTTTTGAAGTTGTATTCCACATGTTTTCTACACATAATTTAATTTTCATATAAACATGACTGTTTCTTGTTTTTTCTAACCGTACAGAGATTAAGTTAAGAAGATAGTTTTTCCTCGTTTGATAGTCATATATTTCTTTTCTAACAGACAATTTACACATAGAATTCTTAACATCCATCAGGCAGCAAAAAATGTACAAATTTGGAAGAGTCATTATTTAAGCTGAATAAAGGAACACATGACTCCCTATCTGAAACATTTTTAATGACTCTTACAGCTCTTTTTTGCCACTTAAAAGCTTCTAATGCACTACACGAGTTGCCCCATAAAGTTATGCCATACTTTAAGTGAGAATGAAAAAAAGCATAATAGGCAGTTATCAGCATGTTTTTGGTTACACAATCTTTCAACTTTCTAAGAAGGTGAATTACTCTAGACAGTTTTCTACACAACTGCTTGACATGAGTTTCCCAACTTAACCTACTATCAAGATAAATACCTAACAACTTAACAGGTTTCACATCTTTATAAAAAGAAAAGTCCAAAGAAAAGATCATTTTTTCAGTCTTTTTCCCGTTAACAATTAAAAGATTAGAATGAAACCATTCCATTGCTATTTCTAAGGCTTGGTTCTCAGTTCTTATTAGATCTAGGTGTTTTTTACTGTTAAGAAGTGTGGTATCATCTGCATATAACACTGTGGTACAAGGAATATTTGAAGCAAAATCGTTCACAGCAATAATAAATAAAGAGGTCCAAGGACTGATCCCTGAGGCACACCCATTAATATTGTTCTAAAGTCCAAGTAAGATTGGATGCACGTTAGTGCTTTACTTTTGTTGCGTTAGCGCCATGGACAAAACTTGAAATAAGGTTGTAGCCTATATCTAAGAAGAGTAAATACAAGAGTATGGTTATTGAATTATTTTTACAGGGAACAATGTCTAATGTGATAACAGTCTTGATAGTGAAAAAGGAAACACAGATGTTCAATAACTGAAGTCCAGGTGTGTGGACAGGAACACACAAAAGTGTGGTTAAAGGTTAGATGAGGTCGACGGTCGGATATCTTGATGTCACCTATGGTATTGAATTGATTATACAGCTAGGTTGAATATAGAGGAGTCTACTTGTTTAGTCTCCAGCTGATGTGATAGAGAGAGAGAGAGAGAGGTGTGTTGCTAGCCTAGTGGTTAGCGCCTTATACTTTGGTGCACGAGAGACGGATGCAATACCCGGATCAACCACAAAAAATGTATTCTCATGTTGAACACTTGTAAAATACCACTGGCATAACAAAAAAAACTGTTCAAACCCCATATGCATATACAGTAAACATGTTAACATTGCTAATTATCACGTGCATTTGCTTCCCCTCACATATCATCATTATTTTATCATTGTTCATTTTTCCGTGATATTCTCTCTTTTTATTCATTTTATTTTACATTTCCTTTCTTATTGTTCTAATTAATTAAAACCTTTAACCCTCCGAGTGTCCATAGTTTAGGCCTTAGTGTCCGCCTATTTTTGGCGCATTTGCAAGGTTTTATTAAAACGGATCTGAGAAGCCTAAAACAATGTTAATTCTACTGTTCTATATACCATTTTGTTTGGAAAATCATGAGCTTCAATATTATACATAAAACATAAGGAACATTTGTTTCAGAACAATTTTTTAGGTAAAAAAAAATATTTTGGAAAATTTTCAAAAAAAAAAAATAAGTTTGCGCTCAATGAAATTGTATAAATTATAGGCCTATAAATATTTGAAAATAGCCACTTTGTTCTAAATTTTATGAGGATTACAAATATATAATAATATAAGGAAGTAGATTTGCAAATAAATAAGTTATGGGCAAAAAACAGATTTCAGTACATAGCGTTTAGCTAAGAATGCATAGCCTAACCATAGCTAGGAATCTGGCTGATAATTTACATCAATATCACTACCTACTTCTTCAGGATCATCAACCAGCCCTTCAAAATCACTTAAATCTTCTTATAATGCACCACGTATATCACTACTTTTGATTTTTAACACTAAAACAATGATAAACGTAATAAAACACATCAGTCATCGGTCCGAGGTTAACAAAGCTGTTTACAAATACGCACGTCAGCTGTCTGCTACAATATTTTCGGAACTAAAATGAATAGCGCTTAGAGACAGACCTCCGGAGAAAGCTCTGAATCTAACAAAAAGAACGATACCTAACTCGATCCAGTTCAATCCGATTCAGTCAGTCATAGAGCCTTCGCCGTAAACGATGTTCGTGTGTCGAAAAATCGACAAGTGACACTACACAAAGTGTGTCGTGAGTCGATTTTTCGACAAGTGACGCTCGGAGGGTTAAATTCAATAGTGTACACAATGGCACTAAATTGTGTGAGTACAAATTGAACTCTGGAAACTGTAACATTGAAAATATGTTTTTAGTGGGACTACGTGAAACGTAAGGCCATAGACAATTCTACAGGATCTTCCTTCAAGACTTCTAGAATGTGCATTAAACATTGAGGTAATAGAAAAACTGTGTCAAAATGAACAAAAGTCCTTGTAATTTTGTACCCAAATTAAATTTAACATTCATAACAAATACAGTTCACTTATTTTTTTAAAGCAATCATTTGCGGTTTTAATATGCTACACTACTGATAACTTCTCTTCAATTTTATTGTCAACTAGTTCTAAGCAATAAATAGATGTTCCCAACAGGATGGGAACATCATGGGTCTAATTTGACATAAACAACACTTCCTGAAAAAAGATTACATCGCCACCAAGAATCGTTCACTCAATAAAATGTGTACCTGGATTTTTGGATTCTCCACCAAAAAGAGCAAGCGCCAGTGCCCGTTTTATGTAATTATGGCCGAAGATGGATGGTGCAATGCTGTTGACAATTCGCTCCCCAATCCTGTGATCTTTAGAAAGCTTCATAATCGTGGATACATCTTCATCTGTCAGCGACTCCACAATTTGTTTACAGTCTTTCACAATAAGGTGGTTGGCAAGAATGACCGTGGCAAAAACCGGGAATCCGTTTTCAGTGTTAAGAGATCCGTCGTAGCTGGAAATAAAAACAAATTGATTTACTTTCATCGAAATAGTACAGAAAAAAAAAACATTTTGAACAAATAAAACAGCGGTAAACTACGGCCGCATTAATTAGAATCTCAGAATGAAAAACAAATCACTCAAAATTAAAATTTCAATCATATTACAGATTTATACCTAGTCCTGACTAAAGGAAAAGTACATGGCTTATAAAGAATAGCTTTACTTCTAACATAAGCTGACATACAAACTAGCATCCTTTTGTCTCTCTTCCATTTCGTGTTTAATTTCTGGACAAGTTCTATACTAGTATGAAATATCAGTATTATCGTATTCGTATGTCATATTATTGAGTACGAGTACCTTCAATCCTCTCCCTAATCATTTCTCAGGTAACCCAGCTGAACTTTCCTGACTAAAATCTCTTAGAAAAACTTCTAGCCCTAATTAAGACTGTTCATTAACATGTTTTCATCTATAGGGCTACAGCAAAGAATTCTCAAACATTGGTTTCAATTGGTATTAATTCACTACAAACAAGCAATTCGTAGTGAGTATCAATTAGGATAGCGAGTAGGGAGGGACAAGGGATAGCCTTTCAACAACATTTAGAGTCACACTAGATGCTAGAGGTATTAAATTATTAATACACCACTAATTAGTTATTGAGATAACACAATAAACAAGCAACGGCAACGAGTGAATTTGCAACCCGCTCGCCATTCTAATTGACACAATCTAAAATTTGCCAAATATGGTGCATTAATAACAGGTTCCATAAGATTACACATAAGAAACACTAGTCTTACTACATTAATATTTGTAAGCTAGGAAAGGCATTTGGTCCAAACTCCAACAGTTGGCCAAGTATTTCAACAACTTACCTGTTGGTATATGTACCAGTGACATCAATCTCATCTCCGGGTTTACACCTGTCACACAGGTCTGCCAACATTATACAATCCTTGGAGCGAGGTATCCGACCAGCTGGTATGCGGCCGGGGGATTCTTGCAGCGTGATCTTCTGGTAGTTTCGGTAAACGGTTTGTTCCATGTTGATCTAAACAGTATTGATTATAATATTAGATAAACGAGATTAGTTTACATAAATAATATAGACATTTGCAATATTTTTTTTGCTGCCCATCAAAATAGTGCGCCACTAACAGAGTATGCTGATATGAATTACTGATTTTTCTCAAATTATACACCAAATTTTTAACCAAGTCAAACTAAAAGGACAAATAATTTACAATTATTTGTTATGTCATAAAATCAACTAATCAACTATCTTAAAGTAAAAAAACGTAGAGAAAAATATAATTTTGGGCGCAGCACACTGCGCGAATGGCTCTTTCATGTTTAATTTTAACAAAACATTTGCCACATCTGGTCCATATGGATGGATGTTTACTCACCATGAACGGGCCAGTGCTCTGACACTCGGGGCAAGACCCAGGTTTGACCTCGCTGTTCTGTGATTGGACAAACGGTCCCATGATGTAGCCGCACTTGTTACAGTCGTACTTGACCACAGACAGTTGCGGTAACACGCCAGTAGTAGCTGTCACCACACCTGTCGTCCGCACTAACTGGTTCAGATGTATCTTTCTGTGAAATCATGACTTACTGAGTGACAGAGTAATGGTGAGTTTGTAACAATTATCTTTGCAGACTAATACTGATTCAAAAAATAACTGGGAGTCGTAGATAAAGGTTGGATCTGTAGTCCTAACAAATTTTAGATTTTATGAAAGGTCACAGCATGAACATCTAGAACTATTTTCAACAAAACATTTTGCATTTATATGGATTCATCAGAAAAAAAAAACTACAAAAAAGTCAACACATCAAAATTATGACCTGTATTGCATGTTTTTAAGAGAAGTTCAATATTCAAGAGGAGTTGGTTAGCAGTGTTTACAAACAGCTTTTGTTGTGATGTCTGATCTTCCCTTTTGATAGCGTTGCCAGTTTGCCTATGTACAAGTTAGCTCTGGATTTCAATATAAAAAGGGGAGCAAGTTTTAGAGAGGAAGTTCGGTTTTGGTATCGTTTCAATTCGTACTAAACACTTCTGAAGATACTGGTAAACTAACTGTTATAGTCCGTTCACAAAATGTAGGCGGTTTCAGGGGAAGTTCCCCCACAACATGTATGTTGCAGCTGATCAACGTTTTGGCAAAACTCAGCTGTTGCACTATTGTTTTAATGGTAGGATCAAGTGAAGAGGATAGATATCTTACCCTAAAACCGCCTAAATTTTGTGAACGGATTCTAATCACATCCTCACTCTACCTGAATGTTCTCAGTTCCTCAATCAGAGGCAGTTCAGAGATCCTAACGTGAATTTCACTCGTCACACGTTCATAACTTGGATAAATGGTCAACACCAACTCCTTAGCAACTGTATCGAAAATCTGTATCATTTCAATAGGGGCTTCTGGCAGGAAGTACGCAAGGACGTTTTCTTTGCTGGCCAAAACTGGGAATTCTACCTCAAAACTGGAATGGTTGTTCTCACACATGCGCCTGATCTTGTCCTAAAACATTAAAATATGTAGGGATGGTCAAGTCTCGAAATTTCGGGAAATTTTAAATCTCGTTACACGAGACGAGATTTCTTTTTAGGAGCGTGTTGTAGTTGCGTTTCCTTTGCGGAGGCGTTCTTATTTAATTAATTCTTTAAATGTAAATATTACTTTAATTATTTTAATAATATTACTTTAATAACATTTGAGAAGTTTTGTTAAGTGTAAGCCGTGTGAGGAATGTTTTATTACTATAAAAAGTCAAAACAAGTACCTAACTATTTTATAAAAATTAATATTGCTTTTATTTTATGATTTATTTTATTTTAGGATAAGTTGAACTCTATCCTAACTGATATCACTATGTTTCCTAATCGTAGGCATTTTTAATAAGTTAGGCGTGATTAATAAAAAAATGTTATGCTGATGGTTTTTAATAAAAGATTGTAAATATTCTTGCCTATTATCATTATTTTTGTATTTAAACAGTCATCTAACAATGTTACAAACTCAGGTAAAAATTTTGAACGTGCATTTCCCGTTGTGTATGAGAAGGGAAATCCCGTCTCGATCTCGTCTCGAAATTTTATGAGAAATAAAAGTCTCGTCTCGTCTCGAACTAAAAATCCAATCTCGTCCATCCCTAAAAATAT